>NC_047142.1:18277048-18931583 GCF_009829125.3 Periophthalmus magnuspinnatus
CTAAAGCTATTCAGAAAAGGTTCATTTCTGTCCTGTGTGTGTGACATTTTAGCATCTGTACTTGCTCAAATACATATCTACTTTGATACTAGTTGTAGTATTTACTTTTAGTACTTCTGACAACCCTACCAGCTAATAAACACGCATCATTATCAAGTCATATTTTCGTCATTATCAGCTCGGGCTGCAGTGTTGTCCTTGTCTTATTGTGTTTGCTTTCCAGTAATCTGACAGGTGCATTTTGGTTACTTAAAAATCAGTGTGCACAACATAAAATAAGTCATGCAGAACCCGTTACCGCGGAGACACTGTTTAACATGGTCCTTTTTATGCAATGCTCATTTCTGTGTTATTACTTCCACCAGCAGCGCACATGCTATTTTGTGTCTCTGTGGGTTTGTTTGGATCAGTTCGGATCTGGATTATGCAACAATGACTGCGTTGATTATCACAATACCTGCATGGAGACAACACAGGGCATGGGCCAAGGGTAAAAGCAAGAAGTGAACTCAACAATTAGCAAGGCAGATTTTTGCACCTTGCATCTTTAGCAAAAGGCGAAGTTTAATTCTGTCAACTGGACAAAGCAAAACGCCCTCACTCCTAAAACGATTTGTCCAGGTGACAGATTTAAACTTCGTCTTTTGCTACGGATCAGACCTGGACGACTGAGGGATTACACAGACACCACAGGCAACTTGTATCTCTACAAACCTGACTCTTATTTGGCTAGGAAGAGCACCCTCTCCTGCTTGTCTCCATGGAAATGTTGTTCCTTTAACTTTAATTTTCCTCACTATGACATAACACTTATTGAGAATGTTTTGAAGAATGAATTTACGAGGTGTTGCTTTAAAGGCTAGTATATGTATTTATCATCACTTTCATGAGCTTCTCCTGAGCTGCGGCTAATTACACAATAGATACGAAGGCTATATTTATCAAAGCTTTTATTTTGTCTTTGTAGGCAAAGGTAATTAGTTAAATATTTAGTTAAATAGTTTGTAGATACAGAAAAATGCACAAACTATTTCTCATAACTGTGAAAGACATGATACCATATGTAGTGTTGCAATGATACTCAATTTCGATACTAAGGAATAGACTCGATACTCAATACTGATTCCGATACCACAATGATGATTAAAAACCCTTTCTTTAGACAACAGAATGTGATTTTCAACATTATATCATAGTCCTTACTTTTATCTGTGTAATTCCTCTTCGTCCAGGTACGTTCCACAGTGATCCATGGGCGTATGCAAGTCTGTCTTATTCTTGTTCTGATACAACTCAAGATCATTCTAAAGCTATTCAGGAAAGGTTCATTTCTGTCCTGTGAATGTGACTTTTTTTGTATCAATAGTTGCTCAAATGAGTATCTAGTTTTGACTGTTTTCTCCATTCTAATTCAGCCTCATTCAAGACAGACTTTCTAAAATAATGTATGATTAAAGTATAATTTACCCTGTTTACAGCAATATCCTAACGCTTTGGTCAAGTGAGAGATCAAGCCAGTTAAATACTTATCAGGTACTTAACAGCAGTGAAAACCTGTAATGAGGCTTGTATGTAAAGAGGTTTCAGCGTAAAACTCTTCTTCCTCCTCCTCCATTTAGGGCAGGGCTTACTCAGCTCAGTGTAGTTTCTCAGTTTTACAATTACTTCTGAATGGGAGGCAAAATGTCTTGATTTTAAAAGCAGTGTTCACCTGAGTATCCTTTGAAACATGAACAAAAAGCAGGCAAACACAATAGAAATATGAGAACTAGTGCAGAAAAGTTACCTGAACTCTTACCACGTTTCTGCTGTACTTTGGTAGGACGGTCTAATAGCCTCATATGTTCAAACTGGGGCACATTTTGTGTAGAGATCACCTGTGTGTATTCTCTCTGTGAATCCTTCCCTCTTTCCCAGAATACCCTCTATGATAAATGCCATTACGATAGCAGCAGCTCAGCGTTGGTCCTGTGGGCAGCCCTGCAGGCACTGGAGAAGAGAGATGGGCTAAATGGGCAAGGTTACATCCCTATGGGGGACAGTCAAAGGAGATGGTTAAATACGACCAAGAAAGACATTTTCAATATCGAAGTTATTTGAGTCGCCAAGAACTAGACTTCAAATATCGTACTGTCAATTTCGAAGATTTTGCAAAGTGCATTATAGACCTGAATCGTACACTAAATCAGGTTAAAATCAAGGAAAATAAAAAGAAAATATATACAGAATAAACCATCAATGAGTCATAAACCACAAGGTCCAAACAAGTACTTAACCAGTTTGAACAATACAGCACTACTCTTTCTTGTGAGTAAGTAAATGGTAATAGTAATGGTCATCTTTATAAAGCACTTTTCCACTCTTCTAGCCACTCAAAACACTTTGACATCAAGGATCCACTCACCCATTCATACACCAGTGTACGCAGACACAGGGAGCGAGGTAGGTCAAGTGTCTTGATCAAGGCCACAACGACAGTATCCATGTGTGGGAGCTGGAATTGCACCGCCAACCTGACCGCTCAACCAATGATGTTTACATCTAGAGAGCGGAGACTGTATAAAACACTCTTTGTAGTCAATATCGTATTATTTGAATCCTTATTTCAATTAGCTATGACTTTTGTTGTTGTTGTTATTTGGTCTATCCTTTTGAAATTATTAGATCCTTGTGCATTTTGTTCTTCTTTCATTCTAATTACTAACTGCAAATTATTAATCAAATCTTATGTCCAGACAGTTCCATTAATCTTATTTGAATAGTTTTCTCAAATACATTTTTACTGTGGTTCTTCTTCTTCTTCTGTGATCCTTTTTTTCCATACCTGACAACTGCCACTGTTTCCCTCGCAGTCTTCATCAGAGTGGTCCCACTGGAATAAGCGGTTACTGAAATACGGAAGCGTGCCCCTATAAACCGGGACGAGGGGGCCTTTTGTACTCTCACGCACCTGGGATACAGTCGGACTGCAGGTGGCGCTGTCATCCTGCCTACTGTTAAGGAGAAAACGCCAATCTGTGTAAATCAGCTCTCGAGAAATTATCAGGAGAGCAGTGGTGCATGAAGTCCTCGTTTTTGTTACTTAAGTAAAAGTACAAATACAGCGGTAAAAAGTCAGTCAAGTGAAAGTAAAAGTTTCACACGTTTCAGTCCAGTTCAAAAATGTAGTGAAGTAAAAGTGAAAAGTATCCACTGTAAAATGTACTTAAGTCGAATTTTGAGCTACCTTTACTTTATTTATTACAGTACTTTACTATTTTACTTCGTTGCCTTCCACCACTGCACGTGAGGTATGAAAAAGCAAACTGTGGTCCGAAAATCTCTCAAACTATCATAAAAACAAAAGAACTGCATTGGATCACTCTTTTACTCAACTTTCTTCGACCACTACTTTGTACTTGTACTTGAGTAATGTTATATCCAAAGTAACAGTACACTAATCTACCCACCTCCGATTGAACCAGGTCTATAGCGAGACATTCTATACCACAAACTTAACCAACATAATAAGGCATTACTTCACGGCTGCTCCGTTGTGAACTCGTACACAGTCGAGAAAAGTTGAAAAGCCCAGCAGTGGCGTCCGTGCTGCTATGAGTGAGATAAAACCGCAGCGCCCAAAAGCCTGTGTGATTAGCCCAAACCCACGGACTCCATTACTTCAAAGTCTTCATCTCATTAGTTTGGATTTTACTTTCAACTCTCCCATTCTCCTCTGTAGATCCGGACGCTAACTGTTAATTACTGCCCAATTAATTAAGCACTGCAACCTCAGAGGCAGGTGCTGATAACACGTATATCCCATAACGTCCCGCTAATAATATCACCAAACGTACCCCGCGGTCAAACTAGATATAGGGTGCAATACTCAGCCATCACTTATGTTGTTTGATGTAAACCTTGATTAAACATCTCATTTATTAATTTGAAGCCAGACCCCAAGTGGATAGTTAATTACACTAGCGTTGTATCTACAAGACTTAGGTTTCGTCCACAATTAATCAAGATGGTTATAAATGAGGACATATACAAGAATACTGGGCCAACCCTTATCGTGTAATCTAAGAACTAGCCGGGGATTTGGGCCAATAGGGAGGGGTACTGTGTGGGTTAAGGGAGCTACGGTGGCTCACATGGTACAGTAAGAACGCAATAACTCAATAATATAACCAGGAATAGACACATTTCTGTATATATGTGGAAAACAGTTATACAGGGTGTCTTTTTACAGTTTAAAAAAGTGTATTACAAAGGCAACTGATAAGATATCTTAATCAGACTTGTTCTATTGTACTCAGTGGTTTCCAAAGTTGTTTTTTTTAACTTCTATATGGGCACCATTAGTCACTCGAAGCACATCTAGACGGTACTCGATTTCTTGCCATTTTCGCTGTAGCTGAGCCTCATCAATGGTTGCAGTCGCATCTGTTATCTTTTGCTTTAGTTCAGCGATGTCCCATATCTTTGTTCCATGCACAATATCTTTAACACAGCTCCACAGAACCATAGAAAGAAATGCTGAGGTGTGATATCTGGTGAAAGTGGTGAACTTTCTTAGGGGTTCATTCAAAAAGGACGCCTCTTTTTAATCAACAGGATGTCTGAAATACAAAAATGCAATGTGATTAAAAACTTTTATAACCACTGAGTACAACAGAACACATCTAATATATCTTATCACTTGCCTTTGTAATCAAATGTTTAAACTGTAAAGAGAGTTTATGGACGCCTTGTATTACAACTTCACTTTGAATTATGGCACGATAAAATGCAGCATTAAAACACTAACATCTATTCTTTTGGGAGGAAAAAAATAATACTTTGAACCTTTTATGTAGTATATAAAATACATCTTGTTGTCTATACCTAGTTTGCTACACATTTAGCTCTCAGGTTTCACGGCAAGAAGGTTACAGGTTCAACTCCCAGGCCTTTTTAAGTGGTGATTGCATGTTTTTCCCGCGTCTGAGTGGGTTTGGTCCTGGCACTTTGGTTTCCCCATCAACCCAAAACATGCACCATAGGCAAAAATCGTCCAGCTAACGTAGTTTTGACAAAGCGTAGCTCAAGATCTGCAGGAATTAAGGATGAATTTTTGACATGAGGGATTAGTAGAGTATAAATTAACCTTAGCTGCTCATAACACAACAGCTCTACCACATTAGCAAACACAACCCCAAATTCTTTCCATTTTATGTAAAAAAAAAAAAAAAAAACTGCTTCGCTTTACCACTTACGAAACAGCAGCCAAATTATTTTTAACTATTGACTACAGAATGAAATGTGCAAACATGAATAGAACTGGCTGCGTTGTGTAAAGTGACAGGTCCCTTATCCTTCCCCCAAAGCGTAGTGAGAACAAGGTAAAATGGTAATACATCTGTTAAGTCAGTATGCGAAAAGTTAAAGTAATACAATTCGGCGTATTAAGATCCTCTCAAGGGTTATTAACATCGCTGTGCAAATAGAAATAAACCAAAGACTTAATGTTATAGTTTAGTCATTTGTCAAAGCATATTCATATTTGAACAAACATTGTCGTGTTCAGATATTGAGTTATAAATACAGAGCAATTCATATGAGCAATGTAACCTTCATTTTATAAGCTATAAATTGTGAATCACGCACGTAATTATTGTCTGAAAAATATTCATCTTAAAGTGCGTATGATGTTTTGACGATTCTCTCATCTTGACTTAATTTGGAGTAAATATAAATCATAATATTGCACCAATCAAGAAACTATTTGCAAAAATAAATTGAAAAATATGTAGAAAATTACAGGAAGTAGCGAGTAGACACCAGGTAGAATTCTATCCAAAGATTAGGCACAATTAACAACGTAATTCTGATACTTTAAAGATGTTTTCTTATCATTTGGCATGCTCAAGGTTAACAGTAATGAAATTCCCTCGTGTGAAGTTTTGTCATGATTTGTAACTAAAAAAATAATAAGAAGAAAAAAAATTGCCAAACTGGGATTTATTTATAAATTTTTTGTTTTGTTTTATGTTATTATTATTTTGTAAAATCTTAAATATAATGATCTTAACTGTGCTTCAGTAAGATGAGTAGTCTAACTGTCAGAGGCACTTTAACAAATGATAACACATTTAGCCCAGCTGATTTCACCCGTGGGCCTTGAGTTTGGACACCGACTGCTCCATTTACCATAATGGCCCTCTCATTTGAGCGCTTCATATCTACGTGACTAACTTTAAGCCCCTGCGGTGGGCTTTTGAATTGCATTGAGCTTTCCAGGCCACTGTATAAAAAGGCCATCCTTAGCCCAACCTCAGTGAGTTATTGTTCCATGTAATTCAAATGAGCCTCTCCTCAGTCGCCTGCTGGAGAAGTGGCATTCTGCAGCACCCGTACCCACTCTGGTCACCCCACCTAACCTCTTGCTTTTGGCTTTGACACATCTGTAATACTACTACTGTTCAAATGTGGGAATATAACAATGTATTTGATGAATACAAGTTTTAATGAAGGAGGAGGAGCTGGAAAAGGTGAGGGGGCTGATGGTTCTGCTGACATATCGAGGAGAGTTGAAGCTAAGGAGAGAAAGTGATTTCGTCAAAATAAAGTTTTTGTCACTTGTAGACTTGATCAGAGTGAGAAAAGTAACTAAAACCTTTAGTACTGCAATGCGATATTTCTATGCTGCTACAAATGTACTCTAAAAAAGTACAATTACTGTACTCTAAAAAGTTGCTGAAGTAAATGTATGAATAGCTGGAGGGGTTATTGTTTTTGTAACTTTTCTCACGAAGAGCTCGCCACCTTGTCTCCAAGGAGATGTGATTGCTTTACCTGGAATGTTCCACAATACAGCAATGAACTTGTGTATCTCCATGGTGACAAGCTGGTGACCAGGCCAAGTTGCAGGTCAGATCTGTGCATATTTCACAAAAAATGTCCTTTGATCAATAAAAACACTGGAATAAATGCAAGATAGGTAGGTTTAATGCCATACTGTGGGACATTCAACAAGCAGGTGACAATCAAGTGGTGGACCCTACACCAGAGTTGTTACATAGTGCGTCTCTGAAGTACTTTGAAATACCCTGAAGTGAGTACTTTAATACGTTTTAGTGAATTAAATGTTACTGTTTGACTAAGAAGTTGTTCCAAATTGAAGTGTTGATTTTGTTTGATTTTCAGTCTAAGTTCTGATCCTTTAGATAAGAAATCCTAAACCTCGTTATTTGAAATCTTTCCTAAATGCAATTAGCCAATCCTCCAACTAGCTAATCGCAAATAATCTCCTCCCCTGGATGAGTCAAAGAAGGACAGGGAGCTGCATCATGTTCCGCTGACACATAAAACCTTAAATAAGATGGTTTTGTATTGTGAAGAACAAACAGGAGATATCACTGTGTACTTTTACTTTACAGAATTAAGTAGTTCCTTCACCACTGTACCAAAGCAATACCCCTCACTGCAGTGGAGGGAGTAAGCTACAGGCTGTCACCACAACTTTAGCTGCTCGTTTTTCAAGTACACTACGGCAGGGCGCAGGAGAGTCTGATTACGTGCACAGAGTTGGTAGGGCAAGGCACACGGCAAGGATCGCCCTCAAGGAAATGCTAGCGTTCCTAAAATCCCAAAGCTGTATCGAGTGCATCCCAAGTAGAGCACCGATCAGGCGAGCTCCCGGCAATGACATTTCTACACCAATCAGAGCTTTACTTTTTTAGTCTGTGTTTTGTGACTTCATGAGAAAAGCAGAGTCTGGGAGCTGTAGTGAGTAACACCGACATCTCAGCAGGGACACTCGCGGCAATGTTTGTTAGTTGTCTCTAGTTTACCCACAATTCAGTGCTGTGTTTTGGAAATAAAAAATTTAGTTTGTAATATCATACATGTCGCTCATTCCTAGTAGTAGTAGTAATATAATAAGTGATGCTTTTTTCATAGTTTGGCCAGGGTGCGACTTATTTTACATATAAGTCGCATCTGAGTATATGTTTTTTTTCTTCATTATTATGCATTTTTTTGGCTGGTGCGACTTATACTCCACAAAATACGGTAGTAAAGATTTGGATCCTTAAAAGTGCGCAAACTGTAACTTTTCTTCAATCTGCTTGTTTCCATGGAGATGTTAATGCATTGTGTGGAATAGTCCCAAGTAGGAAATTAAACACATCTATCTAGCTTTTCTATTACAAGTGTTTTTGATGCTAAACAGTACATTGAAAAACATGCATGCTTACTGTGAGCTGCTCGTCTCCATAGAGATCGATAAATTAATGCAGCATAAACATTTTAGGCAAAAAGCAAGATGATTTCTGTGGTGGCTTCACTAGAAAATTTACATACAGCTGGTTTTGAATCAGTTTTACCTAACAAAAATACCCAACATTTTTGCTTTGAGTAATTATTTAGAAATATGCTGGTGTATTCCAGCCATATACTTTTTGGCTACCTATTCCTATGCATGGGTAAAGTTTGAGTAATTTAGCAATCTCTCTTGGGCCTTATTCAAACCCTCCTATACAAAAATATGATACAAAACAATACACTACAACTTGACGAACCTGAAGTGTTGTGCAGTACTTTAGCGGAATATACGCTGTTTGTAATGTGAAAATGCTCTGAAGGGGGAGTGACAAACTAAAATGAAACTTATATAACATGTTAACATATTGTTTTCAACGAAGTTCCCCATTTTCAACACGATAAAAGGTACCATGGTGCTGTGAATATGTTAAATGTTAGCAATTAATACTCCATAGAAGTGTAACACCCACTCTTAAACTTAAAATGTCACTCATAACAACAGATTTATTCAATAACTTCACATGCTATTATCTCGATGACTTTTTCTTTCAGACAGATCATTTTGACATGATACTCTCCAGTAATACCTTTTACTGAAGTTTACTTTGGTCTATATAACCTCCTCTGTTCGCATACGGCCTGTGCACTTATGTTTGGTCTCTCATTGCTGCTGCGTTGGGATTGGTAGTACCGGCTGAGCTCAGAAGAACACAGGGTGAACAAAAGGTCAGCTCCCAAAGGTGCAGTAAGTGCGGCCTGCCGTTACGTATTAATGTTGACTGTCTAATGCGCTCGCGGACTTAAGGTCACCATTTTAGTCTCACTTTGAATCCGAAAAATTGTGAGAAAGAAGTTTGGTATTCTGGCCCATAAAACCTCTTCTTTATTTTCAAAAGCACAATTGTCTGGAGTCTGGACTAACAAATGATTCCGTGTCATTCAAACGGAGCAAAAATATCCACTCAACTCATTGGTCATTTAGAATATAGAAATATTTGTGTATGAGACATCAGCAGTGCACTTCAGTAGATCTAAGAGAGCCATAAAAAAGGGCAACAGAGAATCTGGACCTAGGAGAAAAAGTGTAACTATTCTCTACACAGCTGGTCTGAAAAGCTTCAGAGGATTTTCAGGCAGCGTGACATCCCAGTCTATTTCAAACCTACAAACACTTTAAGACAGAAACTGGTTCACCCAAAGGACAAAATCCCAAGCCACAAATAAAGCAATGTGGTCTACTCCATTCAGCGTAGTGAAGGCTGCACGGAGCGTTTTATTGGAGAAACTAAGCAGCCACTCCATCAAAGAATGGAGAGAGCACCTTGGGACCCCAATCTGTTGTACATCTCCATCTCAAAGCCACTAATCACTCCTGTGAAGACAGTGAGGTACAGATCTTAGCTAAAGAAAAGAACTGGTTTGAGATGGGAATTAAAGAGGGAATTTTTGCTAGGAAAGAGAAAACATCCTTGAACAGGAATGAGTGGCCTGGACATCAGTTATCTCCTATTTATAACATCCTCAGGCCTAAATCTAAACAGGGTTAGGGTTAGAACCATAGTACTAGCCAGTATGCTAATAGGTGTGAGAACACCCATTGGAGGAATTAACGATTATGCAAAAAATATGACTCAGGCACAGTTCACAGTGAGTGTAGTTCACTAGTCCTAGCCAACAAACAGAAACTGTTTAGAAATACATGTGAGTTTCAGTGTAGTTAGCTCCTCCCTTCAGACAGATATAAGGTAATAGCAATCTAACCAGAATTGAAGAAGAGCAGTGAAAACATCTTCACTCAAAAAACTTTTCGTCCAGTTGGTACAATTGATTTTTTTCTTTTATTATCAACAAAACAAGAATATGATAGAGTAATTGATCCACAAAACACATAACAACAATATACAATGCAACAATATTCAGTTCAAATAACGTTTTTCATGACATGCTTATTTAAATCATTATGGCTTTAGTCAAGCTATAGTAACACACACTTCTTTGAAATTCAGTAAGCCCTTTTGTGAAAGACCCATGTACATTTTCTTTGATCCTAATATTGCTATATATTGTATTGCTGTTTCTTTCTAGTGTTGTTGAATAATCAGAATGCCTTTGCTTGTTGCTACAGCAGAAAAATGTAAAAGTGTAACACCAGCGTCTTGGCCTCAGATACAATAATATTTGCCGTACAAATGTATTTTTCATACACTCAGATCAAACATCCACTTCACAAGTTTACTGCTGGAGTCAGGTCAGGACACATTTCACCCTGTCATCTGCTCAAGGCCCATGTACTAACCTTACATGCACCAAGCACAAAACCACATATGACATGACAACACATTTAATTCAAAAATTCAATGTTGAAATTTGAAATTATATTAATCACAGACTGAAATCAACCTGAAACAATTGTGTAAAACAGATGAGCTATTACATATTATGTGTTTCTACTCAGTAACAGGAGATAAAATACTAACCAGAAGGATGGTTGGTGGACAGCATGGTGGCTGAGTGGCATCTTAACAAAAAAGTTCTGGGTTCAATTTCCAGGTTACTTGGGCCAGAGTTTGCATGTTCTCCCCACACACTCTAGTTTCACCCATCAACCCAAAACATGCACCACAGTCAGTCCTTCAGCTTTGGTAATCCTTCCCAGCCCAACTATAAGATCATGCAGATGGGTCCCCACTGCTCCTGATGAGGTGCCCCATGGGTCAAATGTAGAGGACAAATTTCCCTGTGGGCACAATAATAGTAAGTTTTATAAAAATAATTTTATAAAACTTTATATTGTATTATTGCAATAATATAATCTTAATTAATATATATAATTACCATGACCTTACAAACTCAAAGGACATATAAAAAAAGTATTTTGGCACTAGACACACTTAAAATAGAAAAAGGTGGAACATGGAATATATCCAGTACATGGTGTCAGTGGTAATTGTACAAAGGGGAGCTGAGGTGTTGCTGTGGGTGTTGGAATAAAACTGCAAAAAGTAACTAAGAAAATAATGTTTTGTGAAATGAAAGAGGGCTAATGGAGTTTTAGCCACAGAGCCAAGACCATTACGACTGGAACAAATTTCATGATTTACTTTTAGACACTATCCAGGGCCACCAAATAAAGCCTTTGTCAGGACTTGACCCAGTGACCATATAGGTTTCTAAGGCTTGTGGTGTATTCACGAAGCTATGGCTAACACTGATTTTTGGAGCTCTTGGTTTCTCTGCTTACACAATTAAGTCTAACTCGTGTCAGCTGTGAAGAACACGGCATGCTGGGTATTGAAACAGTACTTCATTTTCTGAGCAAGAGTCAAACCATAGACTGTAGGAAGTGAGCATGAGCGCGCTTCCGGCTCCATTGACTACAATTCAGGTTTTATTGAAAAACTGTCACCTGTCTCTCCATATCTGCTGCTGTCAGGCTTGTCATCTTGGTCTTAAGATGTTCATATTAACCCGCTCTACATGATCCTGGTAATAATAACAGACAAATCAGCTACCTTCTTTCCCAGAGGTTGCTCCTACTAGTGTTAGCAACAGGTTTGATTGACAGTGTTACTAATCTCCTTCCTGCCTGCGCTGCTGGTTTGGCTGAGAGAGGGCAGAAGGGGCAATACCTAGCTCCAAATTCGCACTCACTTAGTCCACTTCTTTATACAGACTATGGTCAAATCCCAGTCTTCAGTGCGCAAGTCCAATGCCTTACGAGCTACACCATCAAAGCTAGGCGTTATTGATATAAAAATAAACCAAATTAACTAGTAACTTGAACAGTTTGGTGGTTTCTTTTTATGCATCTACACAAACAATCAATTAAACCAGTATCAGCTTTGAAGAACACAGTAAATATTCTGCAATGTTATACTTAAAATATAGTGCAAAAGTAAGAAAAAAAAGTTTAATTTAACATGGCAACTTTGAATGCTTTAAACAAGTATACAGAGTTAAAGAAGTTAAGACATAATGGGTTAAAAGTGACTCAGTACTGGTCAGGGTCGTGGTCATGGTCATATTTTCATAAAGCGCTTTTCCACCTTCAAGGCGCTCAAAGCACTTTACATCAAAGAACCACTCATCTATTCATATACAAATTCATGCACACACTCAAACACTAGTGTACACAGACACTGGGGCGGAGGACAATTAAGTGTCTTGCCCAAGGACACAACGACAGCAGTTATCTATGGAAGTTGGAATCACGGCGCCAGCAGTGGACAAATACTTTACCAACTGAGCCACTGTCTATTTGGGGGATGCAATGGCTCAACAGTTTTTAGTGTTAACCCACAAACCCTGGTTCAATTCCAGCTTGGACCAGTGCATAATGTTGTTGTGTCCATGGGCAAAACATCTCACCCCCCTTGCGAAGTGTGAATGTTATTATTTCCACGAGTGACTATCATGATTCTCGTAATGAATCGGAGAGGAAAGTAACAATCCTAAAATGAAACAGAAAATATCACACCCTGCGGGCCCAACTCTATTCGATAATCCACTAAAATTTAAACACATTTAAGCCTTACATTCCTAACTTGAATATATAAATAAATAAATGATACACTCCAATGCTTCTATCTGAATCCTCATTACCGTTCTCCTTTGTCAATGCATCAAACGGCTCTCCAAGTCATTTTCCATTTGACAGGTGTATAAAATTGATAGATTCTCCATATGACTGTTTTAAATCACAATTTTTCCACTTCCCCCCGAGCAATTACAGAACAAAAGTACTTGAGCTAAGCGTTTTATAGGATTAAAGATGCTATTTACTAATGTAGCAGTCTATGGAGGTTCAGCTAATGGTGATCGCATAGTTTACAATGGGCTCTGTGACATTTATGGAGCTCTTCTCATTATCGGACATTACCACCTCAGTTAACCCAGGGCTTGCTGTGTCCCTCGGAGTTCCGTGGTTCATTATTCAGGTGAAAGTGAGACCGGGGTGAACCAGGGATACCTTTTTATGTGCCTTTAATGACCATAGATATCCAGTGTTTAAGGTAATGTGGAAGTAAGCTGCTATAGTCACCTGTTTTATTAAGTCGTTATAGCCAAACAAGAGATAAGTAAACAGGGTAACTGGAAAAGCAGCAATTTAAAACCCAGTGGCTTTGTAATTCCAGGGACAACTGTTGGTATCAAAACAAACATGGACACTTATTTGAGTAAAAATGAAGGGGAAAAAACTTGCCATTGTCATAAAGGTTGCAGTATTTTGCATGGGGCTACTGATCTTCTATACAAACTCCAACGCTGTCTTAAAGTCTTCCAGAGAATTAGCGCAGTGTTGACTTGTTGGTGTACATGAACACATTTTTCACAAAACAAAGCACTTTATATCATATTTTAGGTGAAAAAAATGAGAGGCAAAAATGAGTGGAGTGGTGGAATAAGGTCTATTGGATTGAAAAACATGAATTTCTGATGAATAATGATAATCTGAGGTGAAAGATGGTTGATTTTATTCTAAACGATAGGTGATCAATGAGTTCTATTTCTCATGTGAAATAAACAAACTAGATTGAATGGGTCTGTCTCAGTTTAGTCTGAGATACACAAAAACGCCAAGGTAAAATACTTTAAAGCTACCATCTTAAAAAATTTGCCAACCCTTCCCTGTTGTATTCTCACATACCGCCAGTAGATGGGATCTATGTTACTGTTGTCTGATAGTGTTCCAGTTTTGGCCTGACAGTACAGTAGAGTACAGATGAGTCTGAACAAAGGCCAGGTGAGGTGAGGGGATGTGGAAAATAACTAAAGGACTTTCAAAGCATTTTAGTACAACTCTTTCAGACCAATACGTATGGTAGTAGTACTTACATATGGAAGTCGTTATTTATACTGTATCCTTATTTGATCCCATTCACAACTATTAGGGGTCATTTTGAGTTCTTTTGTCCATTTCTGCTCACCTGTATGTCCTAGACCCCTGACCAGCCCCTGTCTCTGACCCCATCAGCGGACAACACAAAGAACCAGGAATGACAGGCTTTTCATTATTGGCTCTCCATTGTGCCGGAGGGGGAAATCAATTATAAAAACACCTCTAACAGCACAGATAACAGCAGTGTCCCCCATTGTGGCACTACCAGACACCGTTTTTTTTCTCTTTCTCAAGGGTCCCTCTTGACCAGTGCGGCATCACCTTGGTGCAATTTGCTCCCCCATCTCCAATCCCATTGCCTTTTGGAATTGGATTTAGCGGCCTCATTGAGACTCTGAATGGACTGGGTGCGCGGGGGGAGGGGGCAGGTTTGTGGGAGATTGCCGGAGGAGTTTGCGGGTTCGTGATTGGGCAGGTTTCCCTTGTGTCCGGTGTTACCCTTCGCGCGGCAGGGATGAGCTCATTACGACGCAGGGATGGGAGAATGAGGCAAGGACGGGGCGTGTAAACAAGAAGCAAAATGGGTACAGAACTAGCAAAGTGCTACTGAGAGAAATGACATTGTGTAAGGCTAATAGGGGTTTAAGGGAATGTGTTTGACAGTAATTACTGAAATGGTTGTATAAATCCAAAGTCATCAACTTCTGAGTAATGTTCTGGTAAGCAAGTTAGTATTAGAACACACTTTAATGGAACTTTTTGGTGGTTGCATTTAACAATTGAAAATTAAATATGTCTTTGTATACTCTGTAAAAGTTAAAATACTGGAATTAAGTCTTTGAGTAAAGACGTTTTAATACATTACAAACAGTTACATATGTAATAAGGTATGGTATCATTTATTGTCCCATATTTTGTCTTGGGCATGTGGTGCTGCATCATATACTGCATGTTTGCACACTCATACTGTACTTAACATTAAAACACATTAGACATTATAAAAAAACAATAATCCAATACAATATACAACCAGCTTTAACAATTTAATAAACAATATCAGTACTTACTACAAGGACCCATTGATAAATCTCATAGAGGAAGAGATAAAAGAAGATTTTAAAATCTGCTGTACACTCATACCTCACTCAGACTGCACCTGGTCAAGTGGCCAGGCTGCAGTGTCAGATCGGATTTATTATGGTGTGACACTCACTTAAAGAGCGGAGCTCACACCATAACTATTCATTTATTAATGTAAAAGGCAGCATCTTCACTCACACTAGACTGCACTGCGTGCGGGCTGAGCTTCACTACTTTTAATTATTCTGAATACTTGCAGCCACAGGGCCAGAGCTGCACCATGTGCTGCCTGAGCACGAGGTTAGGCAAACTAAACCTGCGGCCTGATGGGAGCATCTCAGAGTTCAGGTCATTTGTTGGGTGTTGGGTCATTTGCAATATTCAGAGCCTCTATGTATTACTTGAACAGAATTGCCCTGAGAGACTGGGCAAGACTGGTAGGGAAAAGTGTGTTGCCACGTTAACTGCCAGAGTATAAGTATGGCCACATTTCTGTTACACACAGTCTGTCCTTGTTGTAATGACATGTAGAAACTTTGTGAAGCAGACTTGAGTTGTTTAAACTTAGATATACAAAGATATACATTAGCATTTTACCTGTAAAAGCTGTAGACAGGGCAGACTTTAATTATCTGTCAGCAATTTCAGAGGCTTTGACACCCCAGGCAGCCTGCTAAAAGTGATCGTACAAGTATCATACACGCTATTATGCTCCCGGGATAATAACGCGCTTGGCAAAAGTACAACTCAAATCTCTTGACTTTTCAAATGCACTCAGAGGCTGCCACTCACTCTAATGAAATATAAAGTACACTGTTCTCTGCCTGGTTATATCCCACACTTACAATCAATAGTTGCACCACATTACTTAGATCTAACTTGTTTTTATCTTTTATTCAATATGTTAAACTGCTCATGTTAACAACTGAGAGGATACAGATGACTCTGGTATATTATATAGAGAAATAATCCAAAATGGACTTGTATACTTATTACAGTTATAAGACACTTCTTTGCCTCAGTCAACACTTTCCTTGAAACGACAATGAATTTGAACAAAATATAAAATACATTTATTAATGGTGCAATATGAAACTTTACTAGTTGTAGGTCCTCCACCTGTTTGTCTCCATTGAGATGTTATTTCTTTGACCTCAGTGTTCCACAGTATGTCATAAAACCTTGCATTTATTCAATTATAGTTGTCTTTAGTGCAAAAACAAACCAAAAAAAACAACAACCTTGAAACATACATTCTTATTTTAAGTGACATCATAGACATTCTCCACAGATCTGACCTGTACCTTGACCTTGTGGTGTCACCTGCAGGTATAATGCCATACTATGGAGCAATCCGAGTATGACAAATAACTTCAAAGAGACATTATTTAAAATTGTAAGAAGGTTTAACCATGTTCAAAGGTATTTTGCCATCATTACCTGTCCCCACCCACAGCTCTGTAATTACTTAAAGAGGAGATATTATGCTATAACATTGTTCCCTCATCAAAAAACACAAGGTTTTATATGTCATCTGTGCATATTTGAGTAGTTTACAGATCTCTCCCGGGCCCTGTTCGAACCTCCCTTGTGATTATCTGTAAGATTCTGGCTCCCACACAACAATTCTCCATGAATATGCGATGTGCAGTAGTTTCATTGTGGGATGCATGCTGACTGTAATGTGATAGTGCTCTGAAGGGGGAGTGACTTAGCGTGGAGAGGAAAGTGACAGGAGACAATGGACGAGGTTATGTGTTAGCAATTAATACCTCATAGCAAAATACCCTCTCTTTAAGATACTTTTAGACCCAAAAAAGTGCAGTATGCCTTCTTAAAAATAAAAATTAAATGTTTGTTCCTTTGTACAAATCTAAACAGCTGCATTAATCAATACTTAATGACAAAATCCTTCAGCGTATACCTTTTATTTCCGTTATAATAAGACCCAGACTACATAGCTCCAACATATACATTCAAATAGTATTCAGCTATATTCCACAGCCTCCTATTTGTCCACATTTATAACCTGATCTGATGCAGCAGACCCACTCATTAACTGCAACACAATCAGAGCACGCACACATGTAGCGATTCAAAGTGGAGTTGTGTGCATAAATGACTTGTTTTATGCTCTTTCAGTGGAGGATTCTGGGTAATTGGCGCTGTATTGTACTTGAGACTGCATGATTGTATGGACATAGAGATTGCATCTTAATATCAGTAGCATTGGTCAGCTTTAGGGCACTCAGACTCGGGGACTTTTATGTTGGAAGACTTGAAAAGATGAAAGAGAAGAAAGAAATAGAGCTGTGAAAAGTGCAGTATGATAGGGTCAGGTGTATACAGGGAGACATGGACCTGCTATATGTGTCTGTTATGATCAGTGCGGCTAGAATAAAAGGAACAAGCAGGGTTATTAGGGTTATGAAAAGTATCGAAAATCAGATGCTAATTGATACTGACTGGACATTTGAGCAGGTATTGAGTCACATTCATTACTTGAGTTTTGGGGTTCTTTTTTGTTTTGTTTTGGGTTTTTGTTTTTTCCAGTATCTAAACTTTAACAAAATTGAGTACTTCTTTGACTACTGCATACATCAGTATACGCCCATGGACCACTATGGAACATAGACGGCTGAGGGAATACACAGATATAAGGCCACATGGTAATATAAAAGAAAGTACTATCACATTCTATTGTCTAAAGAAAGGGTGCTTTTTATTATCATTGTTGTATCAAAATCAAATTTGAACCTTTTAGTATCATGACAACAGTACCTGATACAAAGATTTAAGATGCAATTTTAAATATGGAGGTAGTTCAATTGACTTGACAAGTTAAAAGCAATCGGTCACTATTTAGTTTACACCATTCCTTAAAAAATATCCATCTATCCACCCAAAGTAGTTTTCAGACACTATATTTTTACTCCTAATAACAGTACTCTTACTCATTTATACTTCCCAATTCCCCACTCCCATTTTCTCATATTTGTGGTTTATTCTTTGATAATACCAGATTTTTGTGCATTATGTTATGTTTTGTCCTTCAAATTACGTTAAATACAAATCGTAGATCACTTCACTCAAGCTAACTCTTGTTATAGGGACATTAAGGGGACATTTTTATACAATTTATATAGTTCCACCTTCAAGGAACCACTCACACATTCTGCCAACTTTTCTATTAATGGATAAAGACACTACCAAGTGAGCTACAGCTATTTATAAATTTAAGTTTTGCACAGTAATGCAATGATGAGGTGTCAGAAAGAAAAAAAAAAAAATTGTATAATAAAATTGTTATAGCTTCCAAATAAAACATATTATGGGTAAAAGTAACTCAATGGGCGACAATAGGCGACAGATGGTAAAGTGTTCATCCTCTGATCTGAAGGTTGGAGGTTCAAAACTCGCATTCAAAATAAACATCATTGGTAAAGCTGTCCAGCCCCCACAGATCAATACTGTTGTTGTGTCCTTGGGCAAGACACTTAACCCACATCGCTCCCATTGTCTGAGTACACTAACGTATGAGCATGTTGGTGAGTGGTTCTGTGATGTAAAGCTCTTTCAGTGCCTCAAAGGTGGAAAAGCGCTATATAAAAATGTGGCAATGTGGTATATTTAATACATTTATTTATTGATCTGGGATAGTACATTTGACAGTATTTTATTGATCAGACTCAGTGATACTTGTAAACACAGTGGGCGTGTGTACAGTGTGCAGCTAGTCAATATGACGTATTGATTATGCAAATGAATCCCTGCAATGTATAACTGCCTATTAGCTGTAAAAGACCTTTCTGTGTGTGAAGCCAATGAGTCATGAGATCAACCTACAGCAAATACATTAACTCGTGCAAGTAAAAGTATCATGTTCTAGTCAATATAATTTTACTCTCTTTACTGAACATGTTTTTATTTCCTTTGTCTTGTCCAGATGTGTTCCTGACCCCATCCCGCCTCTCTGCTCCTCCTCTTCCTCACCTCTCTCCCTCGTCACCCATTGTTCTCGTCTTTCTTGATGTTCTGTTATACATTTGAAACCTGGTTCACATAACGTCTGTGGGTTTTCTGGCAGCTCTTTTGCGTCATGCTCCGAGGGTAAGGTAATTCCCAGTTGAGCAGATAATGCCGTAATCTTATGAGAGCCATCCAGGCACTCCTTCCACCGGGAAACCATTGTCAGATTAGCACAATGTTAGTCGTGAACACCATCGCGCTATTTCAGAGGCAGGAGTCCAAACAATTTCCAGATATTGGTGCTTTTCAGATTGTAGAGTGTGATGATGTCATACTCTCAGATGGGGGGCAAGAGCCAAGAGAGTTTTCCCTAATGATTACATTGTATTTTACCGTGAAATATCCAAAATATAAATGCACAAATGTCGAACCTGGAATCGCACCGCCAACCTGTGGATCAATGGATCTGACTGCTCTAACAATAATGATTATGTGGAAAGTGGGATTCAAACCGCCAGCCTTCGAATCTGTGGACAAACACTCTACTAACTGAGCTACTGCAGTGACAAGACTCGAAATCTTGCTATACTAAAAGAAAAATCTGCATTTTAACAAATTTAATTTTAGCTGCCCCCATCTGTATTAAATAATATTTGCCTACAGAATGTTATCTGAAACCCAGCAATATCCAGATGTGGTACTCGGTTACAAAAAATAAATTCACTTGTGCTTCTCTAAGTGGTTTTCAGACACCATTGCTCCTATATATTTTACAGTGTAGAGTAAACTGAAGTAGTCTGAGAAAATAGGACTCGAATGGACAATACCAGCCTCATGTCTGTCCAGTCTGGTCATGCTTTTTTTGTAGGGAGTATTATACTTCTGATGACATATGCCAAGATAACAAGAATGGAGCTGGCAGTGTGGGGCCGGTACAGAACAAAAATCCAATTTCTCTACCAGTAACTATACTCTTACTTAAAGGGTCCATATTACGCTATTTTCTGATCTATGTTATAATCTTGTTTCCTCATCAAAAACATACCTGGAGTTGTGTTTTGTTTCATTCACACATGTTTAAGACACACCCTGAATGTTTAGACTTCTTCTCCCAAATGGAAAACACTCTGTTCCACCTTGTGATGTCATGTGGTAATACAGGAAGTGCTCCACTGTGTTTTTAAACTCCATACACCCTCATTAGAATCATTTGGATGATTTCAACCCTGGAATTGCCAATCTAATCTAAAGGTTAAATGTAGTTTTTAACTTGAAAACTATCGCTACATGACATCACAGGGTGGAACGGGGCATTTTGAGCTTTGGAAATGTACACAGATTTATAATTAAGTGTAGAATGAAACAAAACAAATCTCCAAGTATATTTTTGATGAGGTAACAAAATTATAACACGGCTTTACACTCACAGGAGTCAATTTTGTGTAATACAGAACCATTAAGTAAATGTTTTGTTTACTCTCCTGCTGTGAGTAAGTCGACAAGTGGCAAAAGCATTACACAGTGTACAATACAATATACAGTATTGCATTATTTTGTGGTCTATCCTTTGAAAATACAAGATCCAGTTGCTATTACAGTTACTCTTATTGAGCAGTGAGTAGTAGTTTCCCCAAATACTTTTTTACTCTTACCTTTAGAGATACCATTAGCATGTTTGGTAGATATGTATTGAAACTCCATATCACTGACGCTAGTGCTAATTCGTCTGACAGAATGTGACAGAGTAAACAAAGCGGTCCAATAGCATGTTTCAAAGCTATCCACAGTGATTTGTCTACGCTTCACTCATTGTAATCTTTTTAAAAGCGAGCTCCAACCAAACAAGTGGTGCTCAGAATGAAATTTCTCAGACCAACAAACCGAGACCCAGTACGCAAGTAATCAATGTGACTTCCAATATGTTCTATTATGTTTTAGATGCCGAGTAAGGCAGGTTGTTTTTGCTTCGAAAGGCCATGGGTTCAATTTACGCCAAAAGATTCTGTGGAGAAGAAAAATGTGTGATTCTAAAATGCTTAGGTCAAAACAACAAGTTTTCTCTCAATGGTAGAAGACAGGGATCATGAACTTAAGTGTAAAAAAAAAAAACAGCTGCATTCAGTCACTAGGGATGTTTTGGAAATATATGGTTAAAGAACACATATTGTGCTAAATACATTTTTTTGGGTCTTTAACCATGTTAGAACATTGTACCCTAAAAATATAAATTGAGTTGTATTTCACGTCATTCACGTTGCTTTCAGTAATACTATGTAAAACTCTTTTGCTTCTGAGCTCCACCAAATAGAAAACTTTCCGGGATTATGATGTCATAGATAGAAACACTGCAGTTTTTACGTCCATAAATCATCGGCAGACTTATTTTAAGCATTTCTGCATCAAATCGTGTTCTTTACTGCTGCGTGCTTACATCATGTTCATCATTATATAGTTTAATTGATTTTGCTGTGGTAATCCCCTCTGTTGCCAGTAGATGGCAAGCTGTAGCAGATCAGAGTATAGGGAGCACTGAGGCTGTGAAATGATTATGTCTATTTTTTAATTAGGCATTATTTTAAGCTTTAAATCATGGAATTCCAAAGCAGAGGTACTCAAGACCAAGTTTAAGGGCCAATAACAATACAAGCATTGCATAATATTTGTTCTTTAAAATCAAACATGACTTTTACTCCATGCAATGTTAACATAATTCCTATGTTAAGTTATTGCAATGGATGTAAACTGGAGGTATGGACTTCAAAGTCAAAAAATGATAGGGGGCTGTAATGCCACAATGATGTCTGTCAAAGTCAGTTGTTGTTATTGCTAAGTCAGTTCAGTTGTTCAAAGCCTTTCTTGCAGATATTGATTGCAACTTAATTTACAATCAATGTCTTAAGTGCCAAATGTAAAATGGACAGCAATCTAACAAATAGGCTTGGATCTGTGGATGTACATGTAAATAACTTCAGACAATCTTCTGCTTATAAAATCCTTGGAACAGATAAGATTTCAGGAAAACGTCTTTGCACTGAATAAGAAAAGAACATTGTATTGTATATGAAGTAGTACTTGAGTTGAAGAGTATGTAACATATTATTATTACTTAAATAGAATTAAAAATGACTGACGAAAATAATTATACCACATCAAACAAAAAGTATTGGAGAAACTATTGCTTAAAATAAGATGAAATAGTGTAATTGGACAGACAAGATTAAGTAATTCACAGATTGTTGTATTTTCAATGAATAAAAAATTGGAAGAAAAAAAAAAATCATATCTAAAGCTTTTGTCCATTGTAGACTTACAATTTGGTTAGACTTGGCTTAAAGCAGAGCGAAAGAGAGAATAGTTTGAAGAGAAACTATTCCAAAGCTTTTTGCTAAACATTGATCATCTGCATAATGTTAATTGACTGCTCTGAAATAACGATCGTGGAAAAGTAAAATCACGAACTAGAGTCAAAGCAAAGCCTTCTGGGTGTTTACTGCACTGACATGACATATGTACAACATCTGCACATCAGTTAGAGCTCGTCATATTGTCACTGTTTTATCAAGATCGCATCATTTAAACCGTCAATAATAGTAAAGGTTATTTTGAAAGAGTAAACACAAAAATGACAACAACAAAAATGATATCTGAAGAACAGGTGTAAGAAGCACAAATGTTTGATTCATTTGAAAGTTCACATACAGCTTTTGGTAAATGGAATAGTCAAATTTTTAAATATTCAAGGCACTCAAATTGATTTACATCAAGGAACACTCACCGATTCACACACACATTCATACCCCGGTGTACACGGTGGGTTGAGTGTCTTGCCCAAAGGACACAACGACAGCATTCATCTGTGGGAGCTGGAATCGCACAGCCAACCTGTGGGTCAGTACATCTGCTCAACCAATGATGTTTATGTCAAGCGCGGGATTCAAACTTCCAACCTTCAGATAATTGGACAAACATGCTACCAACTGAGCTGCTGTTGTTTTCTACAGTGGGAAAAGTAACGAAAATACTCAAGAGTTACTCAAGTAAAGTAACTGAGTATATATCTGGATGGCAATGCTGCAATATTTCCCAGTTTGATTTGCCATATGAATTTCTCGTATGGTACATTTCTAGTTCATGCACTGTAATCTGATCGATCTCTCCCACGTCAGCTCACCCCCAGCTCCCAGGCTACCACAGCACAAAGCAAAACATCAAACCAGACCTGCATAATGACCATTCCCCACACACTAAATGACAGCTAAAATCAGATTATGGCCATGTGAAATCAGATTACGGGTCCTAATCTGGTTCTGAGCTGGACTCTGGCCGGGAAACGGACCCCTGACACCTGAGACCCACCACACGGCAACCCCCAGTCCAGAGCACGGACAGGGAAACTATGCATCTCCATGACAACACAAATCATGTATGGATGCCATGAGGAAAGTAAGATTTGTCTTGTAGGTATGTTTTATGTTTTTCTTTATGGTGTATATTTGCGTTATATCAGTTGTATGCCACTGACCTATGTTCCAAAAGACAGGAGACATAGTAAAAAAAGTGGGGCTGAAAATAATCAAGTAATAGTAGTAAGACTAATACAGCAAACTGGGGTCCGCAACTGTGCTCTTGTAAATGAGTATGTTTCATTTTCTTCTACTGACTTAATTGTAAAAGCAGTTTGTCATAAAAGCAGTTAAAATGTGCAAGCTGTTTATTGTGTGAATATAAATTCCACCTTCCAGATGTGTTTCCAACAATATACATCTGAAAATATACCATTATGACAAACTTGTTTATCATTATATAATAGTTTATTTATTTAGATATTTTACCTTAATCCACAAACACATTTCAAAGAGAGCTGCTAAACTGAGCAGTGTCTGGAAGAATAAAGCAGAGAGTGAGGGGAGAGGGGGGAGGAGGGGGGAGGAGGGGGGAGGGTCTGGACATATGAGGAACAGTGTGATTGGTCTACCAGGTATCCACACTTCAAACTCCGCCTCTGCAGGTGTTTGTAATCAGAAACACCTGGTTGTAATCAGGGCAGTCTTGCATGATGTCACCACTGCACAACTTGGTAGTGAAAAGGGTGTTTGTTTTGTGTTTTGTTCAACTTTACAGAAACAATTTGAGTGAACTTGATTGGACTGGCACAGAAGTCAGCTCATTTAACAATGTCATTGACATCCTGGGTCTTGTATAAAATTAAAAGGCATACAAAGACATGTGTCCTTACACAAAGATATTTGAAGTGAGTTCCTTTGGCTATAATCTTCCACATTATGACATAAAACTGTCCACAAAAAATGGCAAGGCAAATTTATTTGTATAGCACAATTCATATACAAAGTAATCGAAAGTGCTTTACAGAATAAGAAAGACATTAGAAAATAAAACATAAATAATCATAAAATTAACATTAACAGAGAGGAGTGCAGAATAAAAACCTTTCAGTCATATGCACAGCTAAACAAAACCATTTTGAGCCTGAATTTAAACATTGTCAAAGTAGAGGCCTGTCTCACGTTTTCTGTTCCAGGTTTTAGCTGCATAAGACTGAAATACTGATTCCCCATGTTTAGTCCTGACTGGGCACCAGCAGAAGGCCGGTCCCTAAGGACCTCAGAGTGTGAGATGGTTTATATGGAACTAACATGTGGGAGATGTACTTTGGTGCTAGGTCATGGAGAGACTTGCTCACAAGCAGAGCTGCTTTAAAGTCTATTCTCTGAGCCACAGGAGCCAGTGCAGAGATCTGAGCACTGATTGTTCCAAAGTATCATTTAAACTCTCCATTTCTAATGAATCATACAGGTGACATACAGGTGCCACCTCCAGAAAGTTACATACTTTAAGTAAATATAATTCTTACTCATTTCTGGCCATAAGCAGAGACAGAAAACCAATACATCTTAATTGAAGATGACAGAGCACAGAATCTGAATGCCACCGGACTGGGTCGCTCTGCTCTGTGAGATAAGAAAAACAGAAACAGGATGTGAACAGGTCAGAGCTGATGTAATGGGTTTGCTTGAGCAGATAAAGCAGACAAGAGCAATGGATGTAGTTTAAGGCTCATTAAAATCAGACTAAAGGCTTACTTCACAACCCAGACTTTGTTTATTTACCCTCTACACTTAGACTGGGTAAGCAGAGGTTCACGAAGCACCTGCATTTTTCATAAGGACACATCATTACTGAATCAAACCACTCAATTTATCATAAACTAGATTTAAAGTAAGATAGTCCAGTGGTAAACTGTGTCCCTCTATTATGGCTGTTGCTGGGGTTTAGGTAGTGAAGATTCAGATCAGAGAGAATCTTTTTAGGTTTAAACCAATTGAGTTTCAGCATTGAAACTGGCAACCCAAATGTGAGACTAATGTTAGACTCATTCTTTTTTCTAACTGGATAATTCATCTTGTCCAATGTTTTGTGATTAAAGTGGAACTAAACATGAAATCTTTTTTATTTATTTATTTACTTTTTTGTTACTGAACTGTGTATATGGTGTTTTAATAGCAGTGAGTACTGATCCTAGTCATTTTTTGTCATTTTTAGTGTGAACTATACATTTGTAGCTTTCTGGTCAAAAACACCTATATCTAAATTTGTGCTGCCTTCAGTGGTCTCTGCAATTTCAAGTAGTTAGTGACATCACACAAGCCTGCCATGATTACAGCCAAGTGTTTATGATTAGAAACACCTGACTGTAGGGGTGGAGCTTGAAGTATGGATACCTGTTACACCAATCACACTGTTCCTCATATGTCCAGACTCCACCGCTCCTTCTCTCTCACTCTTTTCTTTAGTCCTCCAGGTGCTGCACAGTTTAGCAGCTCTAACTGAAATGTGGTTATGGAGGGAGTTTAAGTGTTTAGTCTCACTTAGTCCCATTTAAGAATCAGATTAAGTTTATGTTTAGTTTTTGCTTGAAATGGGAAACCAGTCAAATTGCTGCTCAAAGCCCACTGCAACTAGGGCATGCTGCTGTTTTACTTTACTTTTTACTCTTAAGTAATTCCTTGGACCACTACTTTGTACTTCTACTTGAGTAATATTATTTTGAACTGGCATTACTTTTACTTGAGTACAATTTTGGCTACTCTACCACCTCTGCCTCTGAATGCAATTTGTGGTCCTATTTGGCATCTTGTCTTGACTTTGATACAAATTATAAATACTAGAAAAATCCTAAGTCTTTTTCATCTTCTTCAGCACCCAACACGCATCCTCCTCTCCATCTCCCCACCTGCCCCACACCTGTCTCTGTTCTTCTCTGATCTTTGCTGTTGTGACTTTTACTGGAGGCTGCACACACAAGAGTGACAGTGAAGGACAATCTGCACTTTGTCCCGTCTCCCTCCTCTCTGTCTTTTTCTCTCTGCCCATCATTCTCTCCATCCTCTCCCCTTCCCCCCTCTCATATATTTAACCTCTCTCTGGACCTTCATTCGCCCCTTTTCCCTCTCTCACCCCTTGTTCTCTTTCTGCTCCCTTCCCTCTCCTCTCTGTCACCCTGTTTTTCCTGTCTTTCTCTTCTCTCCCTCATCCCTTTGTCTTTCCCTTCCCTTTCTATAAATCTATACCAAACTTTCCACAAAGCTCTCCTCATCTCCCTCCCTCCCATTCTCTCTCTCTTCCCTCCTCTTCTCCCCCTCCCTCCCTCCCTCCCTCCCTCAATCTCCCCCTCCCTCCTTCTCTCTCTGAAGTTCAGGTGACAGCAAAATGTCAGCTTCTAATATTCACCCCATCACCTTCAGTCAGGGCCCACGCGCGGCGCCCAGATGAGAGCGCGATAGCTCACATCAAAGTTTGAAATTGCTGCTGCAGCGAGTTTGAGAGGAAGAGGAAGAAGAGCAGAGTTCATACGGAGCAGACTGGATTTATGGGGGGTCAGGAGTCACGCACTGGTCAGGGAGGATTGGGAAAATCTCTGCAATGTTGTTATGAGATGTCAGAAAACAAAAGTTGGATTGTTGTAGCATAGATCTGAAAGTAATTGATAATTTTGTAGTGACATCATGACATCGTCCAACCAGAAACGTCTCAGCTGGTTTCTAGCTTTGTTTTTGTTCCTTATTCATCAAACTGGAGACAACTGTCTTTCCAAAGCATCTGTTAAACCACAAATTGCATCAAATACGTAAATAACCTAACCTAACCTACCTATAACCTAATATTTTCGCCACTAATGCTATATTTTTTGTCACACTCAAAACCATGCAATCCTTTAACATGAGGTTTGTTGTTGCTAAAAAGAAAAAAACTATTAGCTGATAACCTATGCACCTTGGACCTGAAAGTCACACTTAGTCGCACTTAACAAGTACAAAAAGGATTCACACAACACTTTTTCACGAGCATGTGATCAATAAAAGCGTTCATGGTCCCATTTAGGTGTTTGATTTTCAACAAAAAGGTGAGAGTGACTAACTGAAAACTGTTAGCTGATATTAACTTGTGACTTGAGAGACTTGTTTAACAGCGCAAAATCAGCTCACCTGTTGTAGTTACAATAAACCTCAGATTAAACTCTAACTTGAGAGAGAGCTTAAGATTCAGACAGAGTAGTACCTCCAGCTACCTTCAGCCCACACAGGAAATGTTGATGACATCAGCTGCAAAAGAAGTAACGTTGTTTATTCTTGATCCCCATAAGCTATAACCATGGCAACAATTCTTCTTCTTGGAGTCTTTCTGGGGGTACATGCTGTAGTTTCATTTTTCATGTCAATCACATCATCATCTACTCTCCTCATCCTCTCCTCTATCAAGTTTCAAGTGAGTGTCAGTTCAGATATAAAGCTGGCTGGAGCACCTCACAGCGAGAAGGTTCCGGGTTTCAAGAATCGACCTAGGTCAAGATCTGGAGATGGGTCACTAGACGCTGCACCCACTGCTTCTAATGAGGTGCACCAGTGACAGTGAATGATGGGTCAAATGCAGAGGACTATAAAGTGTACCTTAACTAATTACAACAATGTTTGAGCACTCACATCATTGTAGTAACCATTAAAGGGAATATGAAGTTTACGTGAATCATGGTTATCAAAATGGAAAGCTAGGTTTGGAAAAAAAGGGGGGGAAATTAATACTTATTCTCTCTTTTTCTGTCAAGAAATGTGCAATCAGCTAAAGTTTGAGGAGTAGATGGGATCAATGGTTTGTATCTTCAAGCTTTTAAACATGTTTCTTGATATTATGTATATTATTAACAAAGACCAGAACAACAATAAACCAGACAAACAATTTATCTAAATGATCCCTGCTTAGTGTAATGCTTTGTCGCTGCAGGTAAAGACTGTTGAATAAGATCCTGTCCAGAAGTTATTCATTTGCATCTACAGCCTTTTCCAAATCCAATTCAAACCCAAATTAAGCACAGTAATCCTATCACAGGACTTTAATAGGACTAATGTATAGAACACAGCACAGGTTGGGTTTTACATTTGGCTTTAAGCTCTGTCTGACCAGCTGGTTCTGCGAAGACACCGGAATACAAGACATAATGGAATTCATTTGCACTGTGCTGACTGGGATGTTTGTAGGGAGGATTACAAACGTCTGCTTTTTTTCACAAATTGAAGTTATGTAAAAATGTTCACGTTGAGTATATTTTATGTATGCATTTATTTATTTATTTATTTATTTTTATTTTATATTTATTTTACTCATTATAGTGAGCTGGTCTACTGTTTCATGCATATTTTTTTTACAGTGTAGAGAGATGTTTTGACGAAAGTAATGGCAGATCATTTTTGTCTGACTGTGAAGGTGTATCAGGTTTACCATGCTTGTCCCCATTAGGAACGTACTTCTACACCTGGAATGCTTCATATTATGGCATTAAACTTATTCATCTTACGTTTTTTAAAATGTTTTTATTGCTAGAAAATACTGTTGTCTCCATAGAGGTTGACAAGTGTAAATCAATTCTTTGGAACATTCCTGACAAACCCATGATAACTTAACAAATATAAGCAGGTGGTGGACCCCCAACAAGAAAAGTTACATAGTGCACCTTTAAAACCAGCCCATACCTTCTAAATAAATCCAAACTATGCCCAAATGAAGAAATCCCTAATAGAGTCCTTTCCTTGTGTGTAAACTGTTTTCTTAAATTCCCCTTAAACCCATCTGTACACCGAGTACCTTTGAAGTCCTTATCTCCTCTCATCATGATCATTTCTCCATCCTCCGCCTCGTGTTTGGCCTGGCCTTTCAGTCTTCATCTCCCTCTTTACTTTGTTTTTCCAGACTTTTGAAAAAGCAGCTGCTCCTCAGACCCCAGCTGGACTCTTGTCTTCCACTGAATCCAATATGAGCCAGAGATCCTGGTCAGTCCAACAAACAGACAGTAATCACAAGTACAGCTGCAGGATGAGCAATAATAGGGAACTTTGGTTGGTTAGCTGCAAACTTTTTTAACTTTTCTGAGGGGTGTGCTGAGTGCATGTCTCCATGGAGATGTTATTGCTTTCCTCGGAATGTCCCACAGTATTTAATCTCTCTTGCATTTATTGAATTACTGTTGTTTTTATTCTTTAAAAACAAGCAATCTTACGTGAGCAAGGTGGCTTCATCTCCTTGTCTACAGATTTAATGCTATACTTTGGAACATTCCAGACAAAGCAATAACATCTCCACAGACACAAGTAGATGGGGCACTCTCTAACAGACAATTTCTAACAGAATTCCTATACTAAATCTCTACTCAAATTTAGACATTTTAGTATGTTGTCACAGTACAACATTTCAAACTCAATTTTGATACTAAGTAATAGACTCAATACTCAATAATGATTCCAATACCACAATGCTAATCTTTATTTAGACATGGTCATTTTCAATATTAAATTGTAGTCCTTTATTTTATATTACCATGTGGCCTTTGATCATGTGAATCATGGAAAATTATTTCACAAACTTTGTTCGATGCCTGTCCTTTTGGTGTGCACACCAGACCCTGCAGCTCAAATGGGACAACTTTGTGTCTGTACCCTTTTAGATTAGTAATGAAAGACACAAGGGGCCTTGGAATCTCTGATTCTGTTTAACCTTCACATGAACAACCTCACCAAACAACTGAGGAAGTGTTGAACTCAGTGTATGGCTGAAGGTGCTGTGGTCAATCACCTGCTGTATGCTGATGACCTGGAGGTCTACAGCCCTAGTGCGACTCTCCAGCAGGTGATTCATGTGTGTTCTGTGTGCGGAGAAGAAAATGATGTCAAATACAATTCTTTAAAAAAAAAAAAAAAAAAAAAAGTTAAAGCAGGACTGACATGGCCTTTGTGAGTGTTTGGCTTTGACTAGGGGCAAAATTTTGGGGTAATGTGTCTCAACAAAAGTTGAGACACATTACCAATACAGTATAGTCAGTTATCTAAATTGACAAATTAATTCATTAAAAAAGCTCTGAAGGTTTGTAAATTCTTGTACCATATCACTGACTCATGTGGAAATAGCATCACTTTTCCATAAAGCAAATTGTGGCTTATGAATATTTGACAAAGTTAAACAGACAGCATTCAAAACATGCAAATGAGAGAGGTTTACTCTGGACCGGGAGCTAAAGATCAAAGAGTTATCTATGGTTATGTGTTGAGTCTAAATTGATTAAGCCAGTCTGTGATGCATGTAGCATATGACTGAGAGTGGAGATATTAGTCGCTAGTCTGCAGTCCTCAGGGTGTTGGGTCTGAAGAGTCAGATGGGCTGAGAGAGAAAAGAGAGAACTAAGAAGTTGTAACTTCTTGGGTGTTGTCTCTTAAGAATGTCCTTTGTCCAGCAGAGAAGATAAGGAGGTGCTGTGTACCTCCCTGTCTCTGGTTAGGATGGGATAAGGATCCTGGGATTTGGTCAGAAGATGGCCCGTGTATTTGAAATTACCCACTTAGGTTTCAGCGCTAAACTAATAAGATGAAGTCATGAGTGCTGACTGGGCTGAAGATGAGTGGGCGCTTTGGAGGATGAGGAGTGTGAATTTTCACTCACATGTGCATCATGTACCATGAAGACAGTTTTACACAATAAAGTAAAAGATATTCACATGACATTTGCAAATCAATATGTAAACAACATTCACAATATTCACTATTTACATGGTTCCTCTTCTTTCTATGGAGAAAGTCATTAGCTGAGATTGTTTCATCGAACAGCTGTGTCTTTTATTAGTGTCTTGGTCATAACACATTTATCTGAATTTACTTCAGTCGAAGGTTTCTTTTTTTCCTGAAAGATTGTCAATTGTTCTGTCCTTGTAGAAACTTTGTGAATCTTTAAAGAAAAGTCTAATCCAAATCCATAAATATTACAATGGAATTTAGGTCTGGTGTGATGGGGGCTGGGAAGCGTCAGGGTGTGTCTTCCTGTCCTTAAACATTTCCAACTTACGTCCATTACCGTGGCACTTCTTACAGTTTCATAGGTCAATCTGTAATACTACAATGTTGAACTAAGGAGGGCTGACTTAAACGGTCTAATTTAAATGTTGTAAAAGTTGTTAAATATGCCGGACATACCCTGACAGATGATGGGGACGTGTATCACCAGTGCCGTATGTTGTACACACAGGCCAATGTACTGTCACTTCATTTTTGCTGCTGTTTTGTTGGAGTTAAAGTGATTTTGTTTAGAGAGTGCTGCACCTCGCTCTACACTGCACATCTGTGGGTGAAAAATCTAACTTATAGAGACTGAGAGTGACCTACAGTGATGCTCTAAGACTTCTGTTTAAAAGAACCAGATGGACCAGTGCTAGTGAACTGTTTGTGTCCTCCAGAGTTAATACACCGTTAGCTGTTTTAAAAAATGTGTGACATGATCTGTACTTCTCAGCTGTGGAAACACTGGTACAGTTAAGAGGTTAGGGGACTCTTAATCTTTTTATAATGTTTGTCTATTTTGTCTACTCTGGATCATGAGTCTGCAATAAAGGTATCTATCTAGCTACACCTTTTGAAGTCCCCATCACCTTGCATCACAATCATATCTCCAACACCAGTCCCTCTCTACTTCTGCTTACCATATTTTCAGATTTTTTTTTTCTTTTTTCTCAAGAGCAGCTGGACTCTTGTGTTCCTCTGGCTTCCTGATGAGCCAGGCGTCACGCTCAGATCATGCACCGCTCCTGGTCAGTCCAAGATCACCACTTTTGGATTCAAAGTGCTCCCTCCACTCTACAGGCTGTCACCACTGCACTTCAAAAGCACAGAGGACCAAACCACCATTCCAGCCCTATCTCCAAAGCAGCCAGGCCCAGGTTCTCAAGTGAAGGTTTGTTTTTGAATCTGATCTGAAGTTGTGTTTCATCATCTTGTCTCATGTTGACTTTCTTTGACTCAAGGCATTTGTATCGTGAGCCCAAAGTTTTATGTTCTGTGCTCTCACCTTCTAATCAATGTGAAATGGATGTTATAATGTACAGTAATGATACTGCTATACTACAACAAAGAGTAAGATTTATTCAGATACTCAGCAAAATGGGTGAAGTATTTTACCCAAGGGACACAACATCAGTATGATCTTGGGATTCAAAACACTGGCCCTCCCGTTACTATCTACAGGGTTAAAAAAAAAAAACAACTGCATCAGTGTTACCCTAAGAAAAAACACATTATGTTGTACGTTTTATGTTCGGACACATGAGCAAACAGTCGGGCTTTGAGTGTGGTTTTGTTTGTTGTGAATGTTTGTTGTTTGTTTTTTTTCTTGGCTTGTCCTGGATCCTGAGCTCACAGCTAAAGGTGCATTCACACATGTCACTGTGCTCTGTGGAGCAGCCTCAGTGCACAATGGATTTAGGTCTGTTTACTTCTTTATTGGGTCAGTTCCTGTTCACATGCACTGCCACCCACACCGTAAGCCATGTGAGAGGCAATCAACTGGCCAAAGACATTAATTTCACAATGGGCTTCAAGCAAACACATTCTCCATATGGTGGTCTTGCCTTTCACCTGTGGCTAAATACACCATGAGGATGAAGCACCTCTTTCTGAGCCACACACACAGACCTAACCTAACCTTGATCCACCAACCAGCGGACGAGCCCTATCGCAGCAGCGGAAGAACGCCAAGATGGATTCTCATGAGTTTGTGAACTCACAAATATCACTACAACCTATATTGCTGTGCAAGGTTAGACATGTGTAGACACCACTGAAATAAAGTTGATAGGAAAAAAATCTAAACTACAGAAGAAAATTCAAATTAATATCTCTAAAGTTGACTCACATGAAAGTAAGGGTTTTTTTCATATAAAAGTAAGTGTAGTGCAGTAAATGCAGATGGTTCAGTTTTGCTGTTTCCACATGATGCCTTTTATGCTAAGGGACTTAACTGTCAAAAAACAAAAACTAAAAAAATGATTTTTGCTTGTAGTGTCTCCCCTTAAAATACCATGTTTTTCACTCATGGTTCAAACTTTGGTACAGGACCTATACTGCCGCTCTAATCAGCACATTCACATCTAATTGTACAGTTCAAACAGGTTAAAACTATTGAAAACTTAAATAATTGTTATAACAATCATCATACAAATCAGACTTTGTATTTCTTGACCCAGTGTACAAACCTTATTTTTGTTTAGTTTTTATTTAGACCCCACTGCACGACTTCTGAATCAGTCTCCTTCAAGTGGAGCCTGGACGCTGAACCACACAATAGGGCAGCAATTCTTCATGTCATTTTCCATTTCCACACAACAGGTGATAACCACTCTGCTGATAGACTATCATTTAATGAAATAGTGAGCTTCTGTAATAGGCTTGCTCTAAGGTTACAGCCATTTATCACTTACAACATGCTACAGGCTGGAAAATGTATGTGCTCAAGTGTGGTGGAGCCAAGAATGTATTTATTTGGAGGACCAAAATATGTCATTCTGTCCAAGACACTTCACCCACATTATCTAGTATAAAAGTGGTGTGTGCGTGAATGATTGGTGGTGGTCAGATGGGCCAAAGGTGCAGATTGGCACTCTCCCTTCTGTCAGTCTGCCCCAGGGCAGTTGTGGCTATAATAGAGGCTTACCTTCAGAGTATGGAGTGAATGAATAATGACTAGAGTGTAGCGCTTTGAGAGACTTTAGCCAGCCTGTAATGCACATCACAAGTGTAAGACAATGATAATGATGATGATAATTATAATATTATCATTTATTATTATGTAATAGGAGCATGTGCAATACTTGGAAGGTTGAGGGTTCGACTCCCACTTTCCAGTATACTGTCCTTGGGTGAGTTATATGATTTGCAGCTCGTTTAATCTACAGTAAAAGTATTTATGCTTATCTGCTTGCTGTTATATTAAGGATTTTTTACCATTCAAAAGAAATATTTAGTTTTAAATTGTTAATCGTATCTGATCTGATTTTTGATACTTTTGATAACCCTGTTACTCCTCCAATTTTAATCAATATCTAACTTCTGTATGTCAGTTTATTTGTGCTTTGTGGAAAACAGTTACATGCACCAAATCTTCACTGAAAAATACAAGTCATGGATAGAACAGATTATGTCACTTATTTGCTGTGGAAATCCCCAGGACCAGTGCATTAGAGCCGTGAATACAAGCAGCGACAAACACACTGTTAGCTCACTATCAAATCAAATGGTGCATTAGCTACGCATATTAATACAATTGTAATATTTCTACTGTTTCAGTGGCAGCTTCAGTCTTCAGTACTGTCCCATAGGAAGCAATGGCGCCACAGTATGTATTAGAGACAGCTCTGTGAGGGGAAGAGTCCTGATCAGTTTTGGCTCATTTGACCAGGGAGCGCAGTTTGATCGTTTCATTTGGCTTTGTGATTAGTTACACACGAGGGCGGCCTCTAGTGGTTACAAAGAGAGCCTGATATGCAAGTGTAGAGATGATTTATACCATTAATTAAGATGGTAAATGTGAAAGATTAGAAAAGACAATTACATACTGATTTGAACATGTGTAAACTGAGAGATGGTTCTAGCATGTCATACCCACACATCTGAATGTACAGATAATTATATGTATGTACTATGGCAGTGGTTTATCATATCGCCCAAATGTATCCATATTCATTGGATTTGAATATACTTTTTTCATAAAATGTTTTTGTTTGCAGTTCAGTCTTAAATTGTGCACTATGCAACTTTGCCAAGCGCTCTTCTCCATGGTGATTTTATACATTTGACCGGAATGTTCCATATCTCTATGGAGGCAAGCAGGTGATGCCACCAAGCTGAGTTACAGGTCAGATCTGCAGAGAGATGATCCCGCTCACTGTAAGATGTGTGCTTCTATAGACAAAATAAACAGCTGAATAAAATGCTAAACACTGTGGAACATTCCAGACTAAGAAAAAACATTTCCATGGAGACAAGCAAGTAGCGTACCCCATACAAAAAAAAAACGAATTAGAGGCACTGCTCTGCCAAAAGCTCTGCTAAACCAGCGGTGCGGGCGGGAAGGGGTGTTACCTTCCATAGCTTCACTCCAGATTGGCTCTTTGGTTGCTATGATACTCACAGTCACTCTTTTTTTGTTGAAAATCTACTAACACAGACTATGAACACAGGCTCCTGAAAATGTGCCGTTTTATTTTTTTCTTGAGTTTTTAGATGCCATATTTTCTGGAGGATAAGTCGCACCAGCCAAAAAAATCATAACAATGAAGAAAAAAACATTTCACATATAAATTGCATCTGAGTATAAGTCGCACCCGTGGGCCAAACTATGAAAAAAAGTGTGACCTATAACCCAGAAAATACAGTAATCCTAAAACGTTAGGCTGCATTTGCTAATGTGTGCATTGTGTCACCATGGCAACTGCTAAACATCTCTCCATAGACATACATGTAGTATCTCCAAACCGCGAATGAAGAATGCAGTGTGGGTGTCTTGCCTGAGACCATAACAATACAGGGATTGAACCATAAACCCAACCATCTGAAACAATGGTGAAAATATAAGAGTTGTGCTTCCAAACACCAGAAAAAGTTACTCGTGCGGACAAACCCATAATGCCAACTACTTCCTCATTACATAGTCCTTAAATCAATTAGAAACAGGATCTGGACATTATGTAGGGATCCATTTGTAGGACCCTCCCTGTTGTAGCACAGAGCAGAGTGTTGAACAGATAAACAAGGTCTAATGAGTCACTTATGGGCATGTACAGTCATTTTCGTGCATCCTCACTCTCATACAGCTCTAATACAGACCATCTTCTCAAGTGCTAAATGTACACGAGGTATCGCATAACAGACCACACAAACATGTAAGTGCCAGTTACTCATTAGAAATAAACAATCCCGGCAAAATGACTCAAGACTACATCACCGCGTCAAAATGCTGCAGTAGACTTGGGTTTGTCTGGAAGAAATAGAAGCTTCAAATTACATGGTGCAATGTTATGTCATATGAGTTTTTGGAAATGACGAGGTGAGTTTAAAAAAGCTCTAAGCAACTTTTCTGGTGTCGCCTGCTTGTCACCATGGCGATGTTCATTTGGAATGTTCTATAGTATGGCATTGAACTTTTATATCATCAATTTATTCAACAACAGGTTTTTTTTTAATGCAGGCTTGCCTCTCCACAGATCTGACTGCAGGTGGTAGGGTTTAGGTAGTGGGGATTTGGATCAGAGAGAGCTCTTTTAGGTTTAAACCAGCAGGATTTCAGCACTGAAATTGGCAACCCAAATGAGAGACTTATGTGAGGCTCTGATTGGATAATTGTCATGAGAACCAAAACACCAAATTATAACATAAACAACATGGCCATCATAATCAGTGTTTTGTAATTAAGAATAAATCTATCTGTATTTGATTTAAACATGTTTACCTTGCACCTGGGACACAGATAGGGAATATATATGGAATTTAAAATCTAAATCTTACATACAGTTCCTTAAAGTGCACGCTAGACACCATTGTCAGACTCAATCTACCTCAGTGCTCAAATTTACTGCAGCTAACTTACATCCGCAATAACAAACTTCTATGTGACTTCCGAATGCGTCTTTTCTCATTGCTTTTGTATAGAAATTTCACAAGGCTAAATACTTTTTAAAGAAAAGACTGTTCTAACTTAACCTAAATGCAAAGCAAAGATGTTCAAGAGAAGTTCAATGAGCCTGAATTATTAAAGTGGAAACACTAAACCCACTTTATTTCGCACTAAACTGTGTATACGGCGTTTTAATAGCATTATCTACTGTTTCTTGTCATCAAGTAAATTTGCAGGTCTCTGTTCAAAAACATTTAAGTTCTTGCTGCCTCCAGTGGCTTCTGCAATTTCAAGTAGTTGGTGACATCACACACCTAATAAAAGCGTTTGGAGAGTAGGTACGTGTTAGACCAATCGCACTGTACCTTATACCTCCAGACCCCACTCCTCCTACCCCGTCACTCTTTTATTTAGTCCTCCAGTTTAACAGCTATTTGAAATTTGGTTGTGGGAATTTAGGTGTTTAGTTTCACTTTAACTTCAATAGTATTTTGTCATTGTAGGCCTCTGGTAGCTTCACAGACTCATATCTATGAACAGGAATGTAAGAAGCAATCTCGAAAATGTACATAGCACTTGGATAGAGTCAGCACTTGCTAACATCTAAATATTGCGGTTCAAAAAGGCTTGGCTCTTGTTGGTGTTGGCAATAATACATAATTCAGGTGAACTTTTAGCTCTGAGTCCTGGTGGAGCAGTGTGGAGAATGTCAGGTTTGCTCAGTTCTCCCATAGACTCTAGACAAATGTGATCCGACTTTTAATCAATTCCATGTCTACTGAATTTTGGACTAACTGTATATTGGTTATTTGTTTTTTGGTTCAAACTTTTTTTTTCCTGAGTAAAGAGTTTGAAGTGAGGATGAGAGGGGCTGGATCACCTCTGATGTGACATTGGAAGCTGGAGTGTGTATTTTGGCTCCGGTTTGATGTAGCCGTGTGCGCTTGGTTCGACCTTGACCATCTGTCGGTGAGACCAACCCAAAGGTCCCCCAAGAGCCAGAGGTGCTGCTGATGTGAGAGAGGGGTGGAGGGAAGGGAAGGGGTGGAGGAGGATGGAGCCAAATGCACTGGCTAGAATTAAAAACTAGCCATGCTATGAGGGAAATAAACAAAAATGGGGGTTTGAAAAGTACTGAGTGGGTATAAAATGTAGTAATTCAGTTCAATTCAATGTATGTTTGAGTAAATTAATATAAAACTTAAAAGGTTAAATGTTGATTCTAAATAAATAGATTATGCCACCTTTTATTTTTGTATTTTTATTGTGATATTAGAGACAGTACAAACAATAAAAGACATTGAACATTTTGACTTCAGAGAAAATGTAGCGCATACAGTTTTGAAGGGGTGGGACAATAAGAAAGGCATCTGTTGTTCTGTTCAGTTTTTTTTTGTTTTTTTTCATTTCCTATTTTTGTTTTTTTTAAATATACTCTTTTCTGTGTCCTTCCCTCTCTTTCTATTGGGGTCAGTTCTAGCTTTCAGGGGGACCTAAGCTGAATTTGTCTCTGGGGCCCCCAGCAAAAGACCTATCCTGGCTGAGCTATCGGTGATTCACATTTGACAACACTATGACTCTGCTCACATCACCTTGGCCAGTTGTATTTGTATTTATATGACCAACATCAGACTGAAACTGCTGTAACGACTGACAGGAGGACCAAAGACACAGAACTCGGGGAACAGTTTAACAGTGTTTATTTTACAGTTTTTAAATGTGCAAATCAAGGTAGATTGATCAAATAGTTGAGAGCGGGCTTGTTTGCAGTAGTCCAGGAGTAGATTGTGGGCAGCGGGAGTCAGAGATGAGGTGAGCAGTCCCGGTAAAGATGAGCTGGGTCTGAGGGTGTGACATTCGTACCGGTCGTGGAGAGCTGGGTCAGAGACAGAGGAGCCGAGCGGGTCCAGGGAGTGGGATGTGATGAGGAGCCAAAACATCCAACTTAGAAATGAGTAGGAAAATGCAAAAACAAGAGACTGAACCAAGCAGAGCTGTACCACTGTGGATATGCAGACAATCTGGCACTGAGATTATTCTAAGAGTGTCAGGTCCTGGCTCCCTTTGTCCTCCCCAAGTGCAGCCTGATTGGCAATTAGTTGCAGGTGTGTATGGGAGGAGCCCGAGTCTCTGCCCAGCTCCAGGCTCTGACACAGAAGGGAGGGGAAAACAGCACAAAACACAAGGCAGACTGGGATGTTGCATCTACAATAGTCACAAGAACAGCAACAACATTTAAGGGGGGTTGTACACAAGTTTCTGGTGGATTTTAATGTGTTCCAGTTGGCGAGAGTGGGCTTACCTTTACATTATACAGGGTCCTTGCACCAGTGTAAAGACATAGCTGCCCTCACCTCTGCCCGGCTCAAAAACAAATGTAGGCAGCAGCAGATATTTTGCTACTATAGATATAAAACAAATGTAATTGTTTTAGAGGGATATTTACGCTGCTATAAACACACCAGCCCCGTTTCCAATAAAACTTAATATGGTATTTTCAATATAAATGTATGGGCTCTTGGGGGGCCCACTGGTGGCCCCGGGGCCCTAAGCAGCTGCTTAGTCTGCCTTCCATTGCCCCTTTGTGTCTTTTGTTAATAGTTTTAACAAGAGTCTGTTATAGTTATAGCCAAAGGAACATGGAAACAAGTAAGGGGAGGGGGTAAGACCGCTCACAGTAAGGCTTAATCAATTGGGACCTAGGGCTTTTCTGTGTTTTTAGTGCAATAAAAACATCCCAAGCGAAAAAAAAAAGTTAAGTGAATATATAATTTTGAGTGAAGTCCATGAGTTCATAAAAGACATCCAGACTAACACACACACACAAGAAACAAGCAAATGGATAATCAGACATGTTGCGATAATCTGATTAAACTTAAACCTTAGCCGTGAAGCTTTTTAGCCTGACACAAAATGCTTCAGTGCACGAGCAGATGCATGTCACATGACTGCATAAGGCTAAGGACGAGCCACAGCAGAACTGAGATGGGAAAGAGGGCTTTTGGCTGTTTTGCGTCACAGAAATGGAATATGCTCCAAGGAAAAGCAAAACTGGACACGTTGGTGACACAATTGCAATTTAATGATCTGATAACAAACTTTTATACACACACCTGCACTTGTTATTGATGTTTTTATGGACTTATTTGTTTTGATTGTTTTTTCGGTTTGTGTTGTATTTTAAACAGGGCACCCATGAAAAAGAGAGCCCAAGTGCTCTCATTGGGTCCCCCCTGTATAAATAAAGATAAATAAATAAATAAATAAATAAATGTCTTGTGCCCTCTGCCGGTTCACAATTTTCAAGGCAAAGCTAAACCAGGAGGTATTTTTTAAGCTAGACAAATACATGTTTTGATGTGATACTAAAGGAAATACCAAGGCCAAGGTGTTCAAAGTACTTTTTGCACACTGCTCCTGACATTTTGCTGCAACGAACCAAGCACACTCTGTACCAGACATTTGAGGAAATACCAGACGGATCAACATCAAAAATAACATGTGCTCATTATGCAACTTTCACCAAACTGCGATTTCAAAGTATAAAATATAAGTTATGCAGTGTAAAAGACAGACAGCTTGCCACTTTTGTAGCTATAGGGTTTAAACTGCGGAGAACAAATACATAATGTTTTGACAAATTTCAAACATTTAAAATTTATGTAACCCAGTGGCAGGAATTAAAATGATATACACATCTACATCAAAACAACTTCATGTTAAGGCAAAAATATTTGAATAATTTAAGGTGCAGTATGTAACTTTTCTGAGCCCAGGACACCCAGAACATGCTGGAGTGACTATGTCCCTCGGTTGGCCTGGGAACTCTTTGGGGTCCCACTGGAGGAGCTGGCAGAAGTGTCTGGGGAGTAGGAAGTCTTGGAATCTTTGCTTAGACTGCTGCCCCCGCGACACAGCCCCAAATAAGCAGAAGAAAATGAATGGATGTATACATAACTTTTCGGGTGGAGGGTATGCTACCTGCTTTTTTTCATTATGTTCTTGCTGTGCCTGGAATGTTCCACAGTATGGCATTAAGCTGATCTATCTCAATGGAGAAGAGGGTGAGGCCATGTTGCAGGGGTGTAATTGAATGAATGTATTCCATAAAAGTTAGATATTGCACTTTTAAGAAATTGGAAAACAAAGCCACACGCAAAAGAGCTTAAATATATGAGAAAATATTGATTAATACTAATTTGGTGTGTGCTTTTTGCCTTTTCTTGAAATGGTAGAAGTTCTGATCAAGAGAGAGATCTAGAGATTTTGGTTTAAAATGACTGTTTATGACAAATCCATTGCAGCAAAATATAAGCTTCTGCTAAATATAAGTGTGCTTTGTCTACAGCATACTCAAAGGTAAACAATGAGGGCTCATTAGTAAGCACAAATCCCATCTAAAAATAGTGGCTTGAGATCAGATGTACGGGGAGGGCAGTGATATCACAGAAGGAGGATTTTCACGAACTGAGAACCTTTGGGTAAACGAAATACAACTCTTATCTGTCCTTGTTATCTTGGCCTACATCATCAGAGGTATAATAATATCTACAACGGAAGCAAAGTTAGACTAAACCAGACTCTAACCAGACAAGACTGGACTTTTTAGATGGGATTTTTCAGTGTCTCGAGGGTTCATGTCTGCGAGTGCTTCTGTTTATTCTACTTAAGTTTATTCTACACAATCCAAAGGTCTCTCAAATGTTAACAGTGAAAATGGTAACATGATAAAGTTCCAAGTCAGTCAAAAGGTCTGATAATGTACATGTATTTGCAAACTTTACTTTCATTGTAACTTTGAATGGTTAACTTCCCTGTCTGCTCTGCTCTCTACACTGTCAGAGTTCTTTTAAAAACACACTATGTATCTTTTCTGGTAGAGGAGTCCACCACCTGCTTTTCTGAATGTAGCTGTATGTGTTATTCACCGTAAGTTGCTGTGGGTGCCGCCATCATTTTACATGGGGTTGCCGATCTTAACAGCAAATAACTTCTATACAGACTACAAAGCCGTTTTAAAGCCTCCCATAGAATTGACACACATTGTTGACTTGTTGTTGCACATAAACATTGAGCATTTTGCACAAATTAACCTACTTTAAATCATATTTCAGCAGCAAAACATCTCCAAATTCTCCCTTTAAATGAACGGGATACCAGCTTATTTTACTAGATTCTTTTTCCAGACCAAGGTTTAGTTTGTTTCCATACCTGACAGTTTCGACTGCTCATTGGCAGTCTTCTTCAGAGAGGTCATGTGATGTTGCTATGACGTGTCTGGTCAGCTGATGTAAACAGGTTTTGGCGCTGTCTTCCTACCAATGGAGACAGGACGACACGACTGCACCTCAACTTCTTCAGGACAGTATCCCAGATGTGTGAGAGTAAAAAAGCCCAGTCGTCCCGGTTCAAAGTTCCATGGGCACGTTTCCATATTTCAATTGCCTCCTTAATCCAGGCACAATTGCTCCTGTTCTCCTTTGTGTTTTGTTAGACACCTTCACTGTTTCCTTCTCACATTCTGTCCTATGTCCCTTTTTCCATGTACTGAATGTCCTCCCTGTTTCCTTTGGGTGGACGAGTGGTTGCCTGAGTTTCCTGTACGGTTTTACTGGTGTGTTTACATTGTGTTTTTCATTTCATTGCCCCTTAACCAGGAGTGCCACCATAAAGAAAGTGTGGTTTGGAGCATTCAGAGGCAAAAGTGGGAGGGAGAGAATAAGGACAATATTGCAAAAAAAAGAGAAAAAAAAAGTACTAAACTGAAATCCTAGAAAAAAACATGCATACATACACCTCTCCACAGATCTGACCCGTAAATTGGCCTGGTGGCGTCACATCACTATCTGATTTTCACGTAAATACACGAGTTACATCGCGAAATTTTAGTTTTAGTTCTGCCTTCAACTTCTTTTAATTTGATTTTGAATTCATTCTGATTTAGCGGTTATGTTTGTCCCTTTTGCCTTTTTAAAAAAATATTTTTGTTCTTGTATGGGCGGAGTTGGAAAGCAAAACATTGTCTGCTAGTTGGTGTGAAAAGTTTAAACCCCAAATTGCATCAGCTTTCTCAGAGAACAGTTTGCTACTCCAAGTGTGCTGTATAGATGTACATATATTTGGATACGCATTGAACATGAAGGGAGACAGATTGCTTGATTGCATGAGTTCAACACAAAATTCTTTGGCTTTGGGAACACATTAGCACATGTTACAGACTCCAAGTTTGGAGATGGGGACAGGCAGAACTGAGTGGGACGTTGTGGTGGGAAGAGACACAGATATACAAACTTATTGCAAGAATATAGAGTTTAAAACACCTCTCAAATCTGGTGAGTCAAAATATGAAAAAGATTTTATCCAGTTTTTCTCGTCACCCATGTAGACTTGTCAAAATAGTGTTAAATATTTTACTTCCAGACTCAAGTGTTCAGTAAACAGCTTTGATGTGGATCCAGGTAGAAAACTTTTTTTTTCATAGATATTCTAAAAATTCTCTAATTTTTAAAGTACGGCTGCCACCAATTAGCTACAGAGTAACTTATGAGAATATTATGATTGCATTGAATTAAAAATTGTGGAAACTTGGAATATCAAATCTAATTGAGTAAAATTCTAATCATATAACTGTAATAAGTGAAGAAATTCATTTAATTAATGAGTTTAATTCATTTAAAGTTATATGAGTTCCAATCCATGCCTGTCTCACAACTATTTCAGCTTTAAACTAAGTTACTAAGTCAGATACTATAAACTAGTAACTTGTACTTTGAGTAGTATTTTTCATGTGAACTTTTGACTTTTACTTAAGTACAGTTTTGGCAGTAGTACTTGTAATTGAGTGCATTATTAGCCATGTAACTCTACTTTTACTGCAGTACAAAACTGCAGTATTTCCCACCACAGCTAAATACATAAAACTGCAGTATTTCCCACCACAGCTAAATACATAAAGAATTTATAAAATAAAGAACATTTTGTTTCAAAGGACAGAATATACTAAAAGAACATTGCTGGTTGAAGTGCACTTTACAGGCCTCCATTATCCATTACAAGACCAAATGATGCCATATATATCCCTCTAGTTTCTTCAAGTTTATAAAGTACCACTTGTAAAACCTTCCATTGTTCTTCCAGTCTCAAAATCACAAATTATCACTACAAATCCGAATTTATCCCAAAACTTTCATACAACCTTTAACACCTCCACTCATTACTCAGTGTGAACCGTGGCGTAGCTGAGAGCTGCCCCCAGGAAACAAAAGTCCTTGTGTTCATTTCGGTGCCACGTAGTTCAAAACTCTGGACATCTGACAACGAATATGTAGGGTAGCACCACAAGACGCAAGCAACCCAGTCGAAAAGCGCTAAGCTAAGTGCCAGCCACCAATTAGCCGTCAGTGGTTCAGCCCCGAGTTTAGTTACAGACCACTGGCTCGCATCTCCATTTGGCAGTCATGTGTTCTTTTTAGCAAGTCATTATTAAACTCCCACTTCATGAAGCTAATATATAAGCACCACTTTGACTATGCGACGTTCCCTTCGCGTACGAAGTTGTGGAGTGGCTAGATTTGACTAAATGCCAGGGTTAAAGAAGTGCAACAATAAGGGTTTAAATTAAATGTTTATGTTTTAAATGCCAAGTAGATGCTATGCAAAGGGCTAACCTCTTCTTACTGGAGCATACACATGCTACAACATTGCGTTTGTAATATTTGAAAAAATAGTAAAGTTATGTCTTATTTTTTTCTTATCTAAACTTGAAAATGGCATAATTAGTTCACTGAATCATGACTTTGTAGACATACCAACAAACTACAGTGAACAATGTATGGATGTAAAAGCATTTCCAGTTCATTTGCTCTATAGAAGTTGATTGGCTTTTTCTGGTTCTATTGTTATAACTGCTGTATTCAGTACTCGTAGCTCCTTCTAATTAACCTGACTCACGACAGAGTGATTTGTGCATAGACTGTATAAAGAAGTGGACTAAGGGAGTGTTACGTCAGCCATAGCGTTCAGTCAAATGAAGCTCATCAAGGCTAGCAGTTACAGCGACAAATTTGGAGCCCAGTTCCATATTTGGAATTCCGACCACAAGTATCAAAGCAACCAAAGAGCCAATCTGGAGCGAAACTGCTGAAAGGGAACACCTCTTTCCGCCTGCACCACTAGTTTGGCATAGGGCGAGAGCTTAACTACACTGTCAATCAAATCTGTTGCTAACGCTCGGGGAAAGAAGGCAGCTAGCAGGTTAGCTATGTCCATTTATATCTACAGTCTATGGATTTTTGCAGCCCTCTGAATTGAGTTCTACACATTTATCAATCTGGAACGGCTCTCCGTGAAAGTGATCAGGGAAAGCCGGAACATCGTGACTAACATTTGAATCTGATTGGTCGAAGAGTCACAACAGCGGGACAAAACAAAAGAATCAAACATCCAGTTGAGAGAAAAGCACAGACATCTTCCCTGTCCTTCTGCATGCTTTCCACAAACAAAATACTCTGTGTTTTTGCTAAAATAAGCTGAAGTACATCTGTTGGCCATGTTTGTTTTGGTTCACATTGACATTTGGCTTCCACACAAATCTCAGTGCTGCCCTGTGATTGGTCCGCACGATGCTGGGAATCAAAAAAGGATTTCTTGCTATTGTCAATGAACAAAATTCACAAGATAAGAACTTGCTTTGGTGATATGGAACAACATAAAATAATGAATAGTAATAGTAAATAAACTAATAAAATATGATAAAATAAAAATGGACTTCACTACGCAGAGAATACCAACACCAGCTTCCAAAAACAAACCCCGGACTATAAATGCACCATATATGAGCTGTATACTCTCAGGGCCATGTTTCCATTACAGTTTGTTTATGTGGGCCACAGTGTCTGTACGAGGTGTGCTGGAGGTGTGGGTGAGAGATGGGACTGGGGCCACAGCAGACACCGGCCCCTCTGGAGGGCAAACACAGCCCTGTCCTGCAGCTGCCCTGGACCATCATAATTGAATGAAATAGAGATTGGATTGGGGGCTGCTGTCGGAGAAACACACACACAAACACACACATGGACAGGCCGATGACAGCGCTCTCTGGGTCCTCAGGGTACGACCGGTGCAGAGTTGTGGCCTATTTAGATGGATCTGTGATTCGGCTTGTAGTGTCAAATCACAGTGATGCCGGTTATGGAGCTTCTAACAAGGTCCTAGACAAGTAAATTTTAATTTGCTACAAACCAAACACGATCGATCTTTGGTGTGTTTATGGTACTTCTGTATGCCAACCCACAGCAGCCAACACTTTAATAACACAGTGTGATTTAAACAGTGGTCCTTGGTTAAGCGGTGGAAGAATTGTTGCCCTAAATTGGTTGTTAGTTGAATTTTTGGACCTTAAATAAATTTGTCAAAAGGATAAAGGTTGTTGTAGCTTTGTTGCTTTTATTCAACTACACTTAAAGCCACCGTATATAACTTTTTTGCCAAAAGAGTAAGAGGAGAAAGAGTAAGATAGATTAAACTCCAAAGTGTGGTTTTAACTTTCTATTTCCATGGAATCATACAGGTTATGGGGAAAGTTACATACTGTGCAAACAAAGAGATTTAGATTTAGATTTTGATCTTTGGGGCCTTTTGTATTGTTTATAAACTAGTTACTTACTTTACTTTTAGAAGTGCTACATTTTAAAACAAATGAATTAATTCTAATGATCTAATTATATTCAACAATCCCAATCTGAAGGCCAAAGTTGAGGGATGATAAACTGCAAGAACAGACTTATGGATGCATTTCTATTTGAACTTGTACCTTGTAAAGTGGAACTAAACACCTAAACCCCCCAACCACATTTCAAATAGAGCTGCTAAACTGGGCAGTACCTGGAGGACTAAAGGGGAGTGAGGAGGGGCAGGGTCTAGATGTATAAGGAGCGATGATGTGATGTCACCAGCTACTGACAATTACAATGGCCACTGAAGGCATCGCAAACTGAGATCTAGACATTTTTTACCAGAAATTCCAAAGATTGCACTGAAGTTGCCAAAAATAATCGTAGGAGTAATAGTAGATAATGCTGTTAACACATCATATACATAGTTTAGTAGAGGAAAAAATTGGATTTCGTGTTCACTTTAAATCCTCTTACTACGAGCGGGTGCCTCTAGCAAAGTCCTGCACAATCATACTTTATTATTCCACTCAAGCTAACCATGTGCGATCTGTCCTGTCCAAACCCCGCGACACGCTAAGGGGGCCTTTCATTTCAACTACAACACTCGCTCCGCCACAGTGCGCAAAAACAAAAGCTGGAACAGGAAGACCCTTCGCTTTTAATTAGTGACTGCAGTGTTTTGGAGCCTGCGCTGGGGTCAACAATAATTGGGTTGTTTTCATATAGAGATTTTCCGAGCAGAACGAGGGATATGGGTCAAAGCAAAGTGATCCCACAATCCCACTGGGTAGCCCCCCCTCTCTCCTCCTTTCCCTTCGTCCTCCATCTCCCACCAACCTGGCAACCGAACTCCGTAGACTGGCATGGATCGGAAGAGGACTGGAAGCCGGCCCTCTCCCTTGTGTCGCACTGGAGGGGGCCCACGGTGCCACCCTTTTCCTGTGACTATCCAAAACCAAATAGAGGAATTTTGGAGAGCTTTTCAGTGTGCATGCAACAGCAGACTTGTGGGAAAGGGAGAGGCAACCCGGGGCTATGAATGAGAACGGAACTGAGGCCAAAACCACTGTGCCAAACCAAACCAATGCATGCCAGTTTAGCAAAATATAGAGGGGAGATGATAGAGATGGTAAGATGCCGGAAATGACTTAGTGAGGGCTGCAGTGGAAAGGAGACGCTGTCCAGATGGTCATCTCAGTGGTTTTTAATAAATAATGTATCTTCCGCTATCTTTTTCACCAGCAAACTGTCACATTTTATCCCCACTCTGTATTCACAAAATCAAATGTGAAAGGACCGGGGATGAACTCTGTGTAAGACAAAAAGGACAATCGATGGAATTATTCAGCAGCTCAACTTGTACATTTTAAAATCAGCTGCCAAAACTCACTCAAGTGCCAGCAGGATGTTAGCAACACAGTTTTTAGCATTTTTAGAATCCAAACCATACCTGGAGTTGTGTTTTGTTTCAGTCACACATGTTTGAGTAAGACTGTGTTATTAGTCTGTCTACGTCTCCAAAACTCAAAATGTTCTGTTCCGCCGTGTGATGTCGTGAAGCAATAGTTAACAGTTACCTATTACCTTTTGTTCAGTAGAGATGGGCAGTTCCAGGACTGAAATCATCCACATGATTCTAGTGGAAGTGCATGGGGTTTAAAAGCACACTGGAGCACTTCCTGTAGATCAGAAAATAGTGTAATCTGTGCACTTTAAACAACTCCCTATCAAATAACATTACAGTCACATGCTAAGTCACATTTTTATTTCGCACTTTTTCACCTTCACTCAAAGCGCAGCATTAGCCAACAGTTTTTCACTTAGTTGCTCTCAAACCTTTGTTGAAAATCAAACACTTAATCAGGATCATGAATTCCCAAATTTTTTCTTAAATCTTAAAACTCTTTGGTAGTGTTGTTGGTATTGTGTGTATTGTGTCTCCGTGGTAACTGCTGAAGATTCTACCATAGACATATTTGATGCTCCCCCCAGCAGGATATCGCTGCAAAGTATAAATAGGTCAATTATATATCCCCAGGACTGGGTAACACAGCAAAAAGATTAATCACAATTTGTATTCCTCATATTGATCAGTCTTTTTGAGCTTTTTTTTTTTTTCAAACACAAAATAAAAATATCTTTCAGTCTTGAATATAAACAAACAAGACTTTTAATCAGCACATTTAAAGTGAAACTAAACAATAAATCCACTTTTTTTTTTCAATACTTAACTGTGTATGTGTTGTTTTAATAGCATTATGTACTGCTCCTAGTGCATTTTTGGTCAGTGCAAACTAAGTAAATTTGCAGTTTTCTGTTCAAAAAACTATAAAAAATAAGTGTGTCCTGGATCCGGTGGCCATCGCAGTTTTAAGTGCTTGGTGATGTCATGCAAAACTGCCCTGATTACAGCCAGGTATGCCTGATTACAAACACCTGGCTGCAGGGGTGGAGTTTGAAATGTGGTTGTGGGCTGAGTGTAGGTGTTTAGTCCCACTTTAACACAAAAATAGCACCTCAAAGTCCAAAAGTCTGCTCCAAACCTAACGCTTTTACTGACAGATCATAGGCTGTAGATGTCTCCATTAAAATAATCCAAGTATATGAATGACAATTAGACATGACTGAATATTTAAAATTTGATTCATTGCTCAGCCTAACCCCCATGTCTTGTAAAAAAAAAAACCTCAATAGTCGTAACTGCCCTGGGTGACAGACAAAAAAGTGGACATTTTGCTCATGGGCACAATAACAATTGGAACTGACTGAATAGGAAATGAACTGCAGATCCTACAATTATTAGGCAGCAAGTTTGACTAAAAAATATATGTTTGATGAACATCGTAAGAAACTTTTTCACACAAATACTTTTTAACCAAGTTTTTACCAATTAAATTAAGATGAATATTTCACAACCCGTCTTCTTTATTATAGAGTAACCATGTGATCATCCCCCAACTTACTGAATGCCTAAGTACTTCTATAGCAAACACATGCAAATTAGTTTTTCATCTAAATAAAGTTTTAGGTACATAATCATTATAACCTTGTGGTTTACAACCCAAGGACAGATTTGATACTTCCTCCTCTTTTTTGAGAAAACTTTTACCTATTGCTCAAATTATATGCACAAAACATAGGCCGTTTTTCTGAAGTACTTTGAATGAAAAGCAAATTTTAGTGATCTATTTTAAGTGTGTGCTCAAGTGCTAATTTTCTAGCTAAATAACATATATGCCAGGAAATTGTTACCAGCGGTGCTTACAAGAAGACGTGGTTCTGTTTTGTGGTTTTCTGTTATAAAACATTAAGACATCTTGTAGAAATGTGAAGTAGTTGAGGTCTTTTTCCAGTGTTTCCTCTTAAATTTAAGTACAAATCCCTGTTTCACTTGGTTCCAGCTCAATGATGTTACTACCAGAGGCTATAATACCGCTGCTGTGAAGATAGAAAAAGCACTCTCATAGAAAAGCACTGGCCACATGTTATTTAATGTTGATATTAAAAGACAGGTTGGACAGCAGCGGGTCTAAACTTTGAAGGATTCCTTTTGAATTATACCAATTATGTTGACCAGCGTTGAGTAGTACTCAGTTACTTGGTAGCACTCAGTAACCTTTTATAGAAATGGTACTTTTCTGAGTACTTATCTAGCAGCACACTTTTATTTATTGAAGTAACAGTACTCTTATTTGAGTAGAATTTTTGGTTACTGTTCCCACTGTGAGTTAAGCCAAACACAACCGTAAATTTCGGACTATAAGCCGCTACTTTTTTCCCATGTTTTGAACCCTACGACTTGTACAACGGTGCGGCTAATTTATAGATTTTTACTGGATAACAGCCATCGGGGGGTGCTCTCTAGCAGTAAATCCAAAAGTGAGACAGACGTGGAGAAAGATTATGTGCTGAAGAATACACTAGTTTTCATTTTGCCCATCATGCACACAACCACATCATGGAAAACACTTGGCATCATTGAATCGATGGTGCAACGTTGGAGGCAGTGGGAAGAACTTAGTCAATGTAAAAAGATGACAAAAGCTTTCAGAGGAAATAAAAGCAGGTATGTTTATCCCATGTTGATGGCATGTTGGTGCTGTACTGCAGATTTTCAGGCACAGTTTGAAAAAAAGCGTGTCTTAAATTCAAACAAAAAAAAACCCTCTGAGTACTGTCTTTTCTGTGTAAATATCTCATATAACAACATAAAAACCTGCAGCTTATATTCAAGTGCGGCTTATATATGTACAAAATTGATTTTCTTTTAAAAATTAGCTGGTGCGGCTTATATTCAGGCGCACTCAATAGTCTGAAATTTACGGTAATAATTTGGATTCAGGAGCCGATTTACTTCTCGATTTCAGGGAGACGTGACCCAACTTAGGATCTTCATATGAGATTTTGAATCTGCTGCGCTCCTCATGAGTGGTGTTAGTGTGAATCTGAGCTGCTTTGTCAGATCATAAGCACAAAACATCACAGCCACTGCACCGGCCAATAAAACAGAGCACCAGGGGCAGATGTAGTGATGGACACGGAGGCGCAAGATACAAACTCACGAAACAGCAAAACATTACTCTTACTTGAGTCAAATTTGTGGCTAACTACTTTAACCAAAACCTAAAATTCACCAGAACGATTCCCTCTATCAACCACCGGTGGCACCTGCTGTTAATTGCTCAAAACATCATAATGGACACAGAAGGGCAAAAAGTCCTTAGACAGTTAAACAAGCAAGGTGGATGAAGAGTCTTGCCCAAGGACACAGTGAACAGTGATCGGACCACCAACTCTTAGATTTTTTTGTGCTTCACTGCCAACAATTTTGCTTGATGTATACATAACTTAACCCTAACCTGCCTGCTAAGCTAACCTGTTGTATAGTATTATATTGAGTGACTATACTCCTTGTTTGCAGACTGAACAGGAGTTACTTACACCTAATGTTTTTAATTAACATCTTCATTATTTAGTGGCTGTTTTATTACTGTAGTCCTCTAATTGCGAATAAAGTGGAGATCAGCTTTAAAGTCTTACCCAAAGGATAAATAACTGTATAGCAAATGAGCTTATATGAAAAGAAGCTTTAAAATGAAAATCGTTAATATTTGAATGAACTTCATATCACTTTACACTCAAGTCAAGGTAACAAAGGCTTAAGTGTTTTTATTACGGCTTTACAAAAATTGCTGTTAATCACATCTTTCCAAGCTTGTTTAAAATTCGTCTCATACTGTTTCTGTTGAAAATGTTTTGCTGCTGCTGAAGATTTGAGTATTTTCACAGTAATTTGTAATGGTTAAAAGCAGTTAAAAAAAAAGAACACTGCTTAGTCAAGATGGAAATCTGACAGATAAACCCAAGTCAATAGCAAATGGCATATACACCAGTGTACAAAGACACTGGGGGCAAGGTGGGATAAGTGACTTGCCCAAAGATACAACATCAGTGGGAGCTTGGACCCATGGGTTAAGCCAGCTGTGTATGTCGAGAGTGGGATTAGAACCACCAAACACTGCTGAGTTACTGTCATCCAAGATGTTTTTGTGGGGTTTTTTGCATTGAATTAGATCATGTAAATTATCTTGCCATTTCCAAACCAGTGTCCAAATGAAAGGATTGCCAGAGTTAATGCAAAGTGAAGGTTCACAACATAAAAATCATCTATAATATACACATTTAAAACAAGGACATTATTGCTGGGTATAAAATGACATCACAACATTTAATACAGATGGGGGGCTGCTAAAATGAATTGTTCAAATGAAGATTTTGTTGAACAATGTAAGAATTTAATACAGTGAATTCTTGCATCTAGTCGTTAATAGAAATCATCATGTTCAACATTTGTAAATTGGTATGTTTTATTTTCAATTATTAATCTTTCAAATGCACTTTAAAACTCTCCTCTGCATATTGTCTTTACTGCACTTATATTGCAGTCCATCATCTTCTGTTTTGCACACTCTCTACATCACACTGTTGAGTCCTGGCTAATAAGGAGAAGTGGAGGTGTGTGCGTGCTGCAGAATCCCACAATTACAGTAGGTTCATAATGAATGCAGAGCTCTGAGTGAAGAGCAGTGGAGGACCTGAGCCTCTGCAGGACAATGGGCTGTGCTGTTTACAGAGCTGATTGCACTGAGCGTGCTGGAGAGCCATCCAAATCATGTGGAGATGATACTTTGTAACACACTTCACATGGACTGAGGGCCAGCAGAGGTAACACGCAACACAAGAGACAATACAATGCTCTGGGAAGGATTACAGGGAGAAAATCTGGGAGCTATCTATGTATTGGGATTTTTCCTAGGTCATCAGAGAAACGTGAGGGCTCCAATCACCTTTCTTGGTATCAAAAGTTATGTTTCAGAAATGTATCCCATATTATAGGAAATCTCCCATCTATAGAGTATTTGATGTTTTTGATACCAGTAGATGGCAGATGTGAAACCTGTTCCCCCTCTTCCCTTCCCCTCACCTAGCCTTTGTTCCGAATCACCTCGCTTTCTGGTCTTCTTCTGTCAATCCAAACCTGGCACACTATCAGACAGCAGTACCGTAGATAGCATCTAGATGTGACATGTGTGAATACAAAAGCGTAGTGTCTAATTACAAATCGGGACATTCAAACATCATCTTTGATATTGGAGTTGGACCTTGGTAACAGAGACAAGCCCAGGCACCAAATCTTACAACCTGAAGATCCCTAAATCTCACCCAAAGCAAAGCATGTGGGTGGCAGTGTCTTAGTGTTGGTTTAGGAGCATGGAAACTAAGACGGGTGAGCTCAAAGAAGTGAGTGGGAGAACTGCTCTGGCAGTGAGGCAGGTCTTCTCTGTCTTCTTTCTGTCGTAGGTAGCCGACATGGATTTCAGGAGATGTCTTTGCTCTTCTTTTCTCCATCGGACATACCATACTAAGACAATTGTGCGTATCTTGTATGTACTTTTGCACTTTCCACAGTCTCCAGCAACATCCTGTAGATGGCGCAACAGTTTGCACCAACAGTTTGCTTGGTTCAAAAGCCTATTTAGCTTTGTGGTTATTTGGTCTATATACAAGACAAGTTATTTCCAGCTTTTGCAAATATAAAACATAGTACAGCAATATGAAACACAAAAAAAACTTCATAATGAGTAAGTACAGTTATACTAAATATGAAATTAAGCAAACTCAACAAACTGAATTCCACCGATTGGCAGCCTTTTCAACACAAATAAGACAATTATCTATAGAGGTGTGATTAACTAGAGAACTGTGCCGTGTTTAACCACAATTGTAATGCTACTCCAAGAAACACAAGAGTGGAAATGTCAGTGCTAATAAAGTGCACACATCCCAAACTGAATGCCTTTCGAGAAAACACTCTTAGACGTCAATACTTTCAAACTTTATAGAAACAAGTTTACAAAATTCAACCAAATGAAAGATATCCACTTCACTTTTTTATTTTATTGGAAAAACAAAACAGAGGATGCAGACTGGTTGTGTTGTATATAGCATCTTTGTGTCTAACCTTAAGAATCCTTTAAACTGCCACTGAGATTTCACAATGGCGTGTGAACGTGTACTATAGTCAAAAAGGTTGTTTATAAAAGTACGAAACCCATATTTCTGTTGTTCTTTTTCCAATGACGTTTTGAAGAAATACATTCAACTAGAGATGTATAAAAAGCAAAACTGTGACATTTTACCAAGATGGAGGCATGGTCTCTAAAGCAAAGAGGGATTTATGACTAAAGAATGCAGACGTGTGAGAGGCAAAGGGGGAGCACAGAGCTTTCATTCAATAATAGATAGTAAATAGAAGTAAACTGGATGCAATGCACAAGGCAATATGACAATGCATATAATAGACTTTCTTTCAGTGAAAGGCAAGTTTGAGTCAGTCACATAAGCCAAAGGAATACAAGGGTAACATGACAGCCTTAGTCCATTTAGACTTTAGAGAATTTGGCCAGAAAGTAAAACCAAAATCTAAAAAGAAACATAGGCACAAACAAACAGCTGTGCCATTGTGCCCCAGTGCAGTAGTTAAACGTGTTGGCTTCTGTCTGAATCACAGACTGTGTAAAATGGACATAGCTAGCCCGCTACCCCCGCTCCAAATAGGAAGTGAGCATGGGATTTGACTCTGGCTCCAATTCACTTTCTATTGAAAAAACTGTCGCCCCTTTCTATGTGATCCTTGTGTTTTTATTTCAGTATTTTGTTCCTAAATCAAAATGTCAACATTAATAACAGACCAATCGTGGCAAAAAAATGTTCTCAAGTAAGAGTAAAGTTACTTCAAAATAATATAAAAGTAGTGAAATGACACAAGTTGGGTGAAGTGGGTACTTAAGTAAGAGTAACTTAAAGGGTAAATGTGGGAATGCAACACCTGATTTATAATTTGAAGTCAATATAATTGTAAGGGAAAAACATAATCATATAAAAAATCTGGTATTTTCAATGAGAAAAACAAAATCATATCTGAAGGAGCAATGTAAGAAACACAAATGTTCAAATCATCTGATCTTGTCAGCATAAAGCTTTTGTTACTTGTAGACTTACAGTGGGAAGAGTAACCAAAACTTTTTCTAAGTAAGAGTAGGCTACTGTTACTTCAATAAAAATACTGAAAAGTACAATTTCTTAAAAAATGAATCAAATAAATGTAGCTGAGTACTATCCACCTCTGAGTGAGACTAGAGTTTAGCCTTGCCTGTAGCTTTTCAGTCTAGAATACTTCAATAACAGGGCTAAATAGTAGACACAAACACACAACTGAACCTTTTTTCCTCATATAAACCTCTATTTTATATTTATATAAGTGGTTTTGAGCTGTGTGAGTGCAGTTTACCTTGGAGCGCATCACACTTCTACACTTAAGGCATTTGTGGAACCACTCCTGCCAGGAGTTCTATTGAGTTTGACATTTAAATGGAACAAACACAGAAGAGCATGACATGAAGAGTTAGCGAAATTTATTCTTATATAAAAAGAAGACATCAAGGGACAATCTTGTTCACTGAACATCTTGTTCACAGCAAAACTAACTAACTTAGGCTTTGAGAACCATAAGGACTATATACTTTCTGATGACATGGGAATGTGCTGTGCAGACATAAGCAGTAAGATTAGTAGCAGCCACAGCAGTCAAAAAACTAGAAACAATCGTAGTTAATTATACATAGTAGTAGTAGTGGTAGCAGATGTAGTACTAGTAGTACAACTTTACAAGCTTGATAAGTACTCTAGTCACTATTACGGTACTATAACCACAGCTGCCTTGGGATAGATGAAAGCAGGACTGCTAACTTCCAACATCGGCCCCATCGACATTAAAAGAAGCAAGACCAGAGGTGGGTAGAGTAACCAAAAATTGTACTCGAGTAAGAGTAACGTTACTTCAAAACAATATTACTCAAGTAGAAGTACAAAGTAGTGGTCTAAGAAATTACTCAGAAGTACTTACTAAGCAGTTACTAGAGTAAAAAAAGTTTTGGGGAAAACTTCCACTCAAGTAAAAGTAACATTAAGAGTAACTATCCGATTTATAATTTTGAAGTCAATGTAATTGTAAGGAAAAAAACATTACATAATGTTTAAAAAAAATGTATTTTCCATGAGAAAAACTACATCATTCAGTAAAAACCAGAAGTTGCAGTTGAATGGTGAAGCTTATAAAAAGACACATACTTTTTTTTTTTTTTTCTTACTGTCTGACGTGAAATCAGACTTAACTTTTCCTGTTTTAGGTCAATTAGGATTACCAAAATTATTTTTATTTGTCAAATGCCAGAATAATACGATTTTTTTTTAGACAGTTTATGATTACTTTCTTCAATGTCAGTAGTTTATTACACTACATTTCATTAGTATTTGGTACCGTTGCCTTTAAATTGTATGACTTGGGTCAAATGTTTTGGATATATTTTTCCATAAGCTTCTCACAATAGTTGACAGGAATTTTGGCCCAATCACTCCTGACAGAACTGGTGTAACCAGTGGTGTGAACTGGTGTGATCAGGGCTTTGTGATGCCCACTTCAAAACATTGACTTTGTTATCCTTAAGCCATTCTGTAACCAGTTTGGCAGTATGCTTCATGGTCATTGTCCATTTGATAGACTCATTTGCCCCCAAGCTTTAACAACCAAAACATGAATGCCCTTCGAGACAACTGTTGTTGTGATTTTGGGCGTTACAAAAATAAATGAATTGAATTGAATTGAACTTCCTGACTGATGTCTTGAGATGTTGCTTCAGTATTTCCACATAATGTTCTTTCGTCATGATGGCATCTATTTTGTAAAGTGCAACACTCCCATCTGCAGCAAAACAACTCCACAACTTGGGCCTGCCACCCCTGTCTTTCACAGGTTGAATGGTGTTGTCAGGCTTGCAAGCTTCTCCCTTTTTTCCTCCATCCGTAATGATGCTCATTATGGCCAAACAGTTAAATTTGAGTTTAATCAGACCACAGGACCTGTCTCCAAGGATGAAGATCTTTGTTCCTGTGTTCATTTGCAAACTGTAATCTGGCTTTTTCATGTTTCTTTTGGAGTAATGGTTTCTTCCTAGCAGAATGGCCTTTCAGCCCACAGTACTCGTTTCATTGTGAATAATGACACACTCTTAACAGCTTCAGCCAGCATCTTCACAAGGTCTTTTACTTTTGTTCTTAGGTTGATCTGCACATTTCGGACCAAAACATGTTAATCTCTGGGAGACAGTGGTATGATGGCTGGACATTCCCATGGTGTTTTTACTTGCATATAATTGTTTGAACAGATGAATGTGGCACCTTCAGGCATCTGGAAATTGCACCAAGGACGAACCAGACTTGTGCAAGTTCACAGTTCTCTTCCTGATATTTTGTTTGATTTCTTTTGAATTTCCCATGATGTTACACAAAGAAGCAGTGTGTTTCAGGTGTGCCTTCAAATACTTCCCACAGATGTGTCTCTAACTCACATGTTGTCAATAAACTGATCAGAAGCTTCCAAAGACATAACATCATCATCTGGGTTTTCCCAAATTATTTAAATGCATGGTAATCTTACTGTATGTAAACTTCTGACTTTGACTTTAGTTTTATATAGTGTATGTAAACTTCTGGTTTCAACTGTATCTGAAAGAGCAGTGGAAGAAACACATATGTTTAAATCATATGATCTTGTCAACATAAACCTTTTGTTAGTTGTAGAGTTACTCACAGTGGAAAAAGTAACCAAAATGTCCACTTACTCAAGTAAGAGTAGAATACTGTCACTTCAATACAAATATTAAGTAAAAGTATGCTGCTAGAAAAATACCCTGAAAAGTATAATTTCTTTAAAAATGACTCAAGTAAATGTAGCAGTACTACCCACCTCTGAGTGAGACTAGAGTTTAGCCTTGCCTGTAGCTTTTCAGTCTAGAATACTTCGATAACAGGGCTAAATAGAAGACATGAACACACAAGTGAACCTTTTTTCCTCATATAAATATAAAATAGATGTTTATATAAGTGTTTTGAGCTGTGTGAGTGCAGTTTACCTTGGAGCGCATCACACTTCTACACTTAAGGCATTTGTGGAACCACTCCTGCCAGAAGTTCTATTGAGGTGACATTTAAATGGAACAAACACAGAAGAGCATGACATGAAGAGTTAGCGAAATTTAGTTTTGTTTTTTTTTTTTAAAAAGACATCAAGGGACAAAATACTAAATCTTGTTCACTGCAAAACTAACTAAGGCTTTGAGAACCTTGTTATAATAAAGACCATATTTACCCTATTCCGGTAGTTGCTGTGGGCGCCTCCATCGTTATTTGCGTCATATTATGTTTTAAAGCCTCTCAAAGAATCGGGGCATTGTTGATTGTTGGTCACATGAACATCGACCATTTTACACAACTCAAACTACTTTATGTCATATTTTAGCGGCAGAACTGTTCTCAGTTTCTCCATTTAAAGTCTCCAGTGGAATGAATTTCGGATGACATGGGGATGTGCCATGTGGACGTAAGTAATAGGAGTAGCAGTAGCCCCAGCAGTGGAAAAATTAGAAACAATAGTAGTTAATTAAAAGGCAGGAAAAGTAATCATATATAGTAGTAGTAGTGGTAGTAGTAGTACAACTTTATAAGCTTGACAAGTACTCTAGTCACCATTCCTTTACAAAACTATAGCCCAGGGACAGACTGATGAAAGTAAGACCGCTAACTTGCTTCATGGGCCCCACTGACCACCACAAATCACTCACACACATTCAGACAAGGTGAGTGTCTTGCCCAAGAACACAATGACATCATGCACTGGTCTGGGCAGGCTTCAAACATCAAACCTTTTAGAAGAAAACTTACCACTTATAAGGATTTGTTCTGTAACGTGTTTAAATTCTCTAGACATTAACTGAGCGAGAAACATTGGACATTTTCAAACTGTTCTCACCGTTACATGCGGCTGTTATGGATCCAGAGGTCAGGGAGAAGACCTTCACAATGGTCTCCTTTGAGAATACTTATAGATATATTAAAATTGCACAGAAAAGTATATAGCAACAAATGTAAGTGCTTCTTTAACCTCAACTCGCAAAAATGAGAATAAAGAATCACAAGAATCATTTCCAAGTATTTGAAAGTCTCAAGTACATGTTTATTTACTCAAGTTGGCTATATTTGTTGTACTCATTGTTGAAAAATCATTGCAGACAGAAAAATATGGTGTTAAATCGCATTTTTTTCCTCTTTATATGTAGTGCAAAGTATGTAGAAATATGTTATACAATTGTCTTGTCAAGTTAAATGATGCAGTGTGTAACTTTTCTGGTGCAGGGTCAGCCATCTACTTGTTTGTTTTACCTGGAATATTCCACAGTACATCTATCTATGAAGTATTTATTCTACTGTGGACCTTTATTGGTCAAAAATATCTTGAAAACCCCAGGGCTGGACATGGTTAGCTCTTGCATGGGGGACCCCTGAGAATACCAGGTACCACAGTGGGGCACCAGTGGAAAAATGGTTGTATTTTTAGACAAGACACTTCATGCACATTGCCTAGCATGAAAGTTCTGTGTGTGTTGGTGGTCGGAGGAATCGATGGCACGAATTGGCAGCCTCACTTTTGTCAGTCTACCCCAGGGCAGCTGTGGAGTGAATAATGAATAATGCACGAAACTGTAAAGCAACTTTGTGCATCTGGAAAAATGCTATATTAATGTATTATTATTACAGCATTGCATCGGGTTGCCTCTCCACAGATCTGACCCATAACTCGGCCTGGTAGCGTCATCTGTTTATCTCTATCCAGGCATAAAAGTAACATCTTCATGGAGACCAGCGGGTAGCGGAGTATCCATCAGAAAAAGCTCACAGTGCTACTTTAAGCTAAACGATCATCAGTACACTTAACCCATTTATGACATAATCCAATTTTTAGGCATTAGCAAAAGTTTCACTCTAGCAGTAGCCACTTTCTTCACACCAACTAAAAATCAGTTTCTCTTAACATGGACTATTACAGAATTGATGTGATGAATTGAAAACCATTGAACTCAGAAGCTCTCGTTTTGATTGCCAGACAAATCTTCATAAAAGCACATTTAAGCCTGAACGCCGTTAACGAGCTTGTCCAAAGGGAGATTTAACCAGTGACACCACGCATAAATATTAGTTTGAATGATGTCTGTCCGTGTGTAGTTAAGAAGGACTCGTATCAAAGTTTGTCTGACCATTAGCGGAGTTACACATGGACAGAAGCTCCACTCGCGCCGATCCTGCTCTAATTCAAAGTCGAAATCTGCCCTGTCTTTTCTCATGTCCACAACGCTGCAGCAGAGGACCCCAGTGGACTAAACAACATCAAAAGTCCACTGAAAATCATGCTCACACTGGCAACCACTGAGCAGACAAGTTGCCAGATTTACACTAACAGTCAAACCTATGAACCTGCCCTCTCATTCAGTGTTGTTTTGTTTACGTTTACTACTTTGTACATTTTAGATACATAAAGAAGATGTCAATATAAATAAGAAAGTGTGTTCAACCTTTTGACTGGTAGTGTAGTTTTCATGTTTTCTTTAGACCCTGTTTTTTTGGACCAGAACCACACCCACAGAGCACCTCAGCCTCCGACCCAGCTCTTACCACGCAGCCTTTGTCTTTTTGTTAATAAACCCTCTTCATTTTTTTGTTCACTTGTCTGCACTTTTTTGATCCCTCAGTCGGCACAACATTTGGGCTGAATAATGGCACTACTTTCTGAAACTATTTTGATATTGTGAAAAGAATTGAACTTTTGTGTATTTATGCTGACAAAGAACATGATTAACTTTGTGTCTGAGAACCCACTGTTACTTTTAAGTTTCTTTTTTTAAGCACAATAATTAGAGATGTTAAGCTCATACTACCTGAATAGATATTAAAATAACCCTCTATGAAAAGCTAATTAAAATATCTATATTTATGATATTGATTTAAAGAGGAAATTAGTGTTGTTTAAAAGGATGAACAAAAAACAAGAAAGACTGTTGTCCAATGGGATGACAATGGGCGTAAGGAGTGGACGATATTGTGTATGACAAAATCTGGAACTAAATAAACTAACACTATTGCGACAAAACTGTGTATATGGTGTTTTAATGGCATTATCTACTGTTCTTAGTCATTTTTTGGGCAATTTCAGTACAAACTAGGCAAGTGTGCAGCTTTCTGATTGAAAATGACAAAATCTTGGTGTGTGCTACCTTTAGTGGCCTTTGCAATTTCCAGTAGTTGGTGACATCACGCAGGACTGCCCAGATTACAGCCAGGTGTTTTTGATTATAAACACTTGGCTGCAGGGGCACAGTTTGAAGTGTGGATACCTGTTAGACCAATCACACTGTTCCTTAAGTTTAGCAGCTCTATTTGAAATGTGGTTGTGTGCAGAGTCTAGGGATTTAGTTCTATTTTAAGCTAGCATAGGGGGAAATGTTGGAAAAATTTGCATGCTCCTTTTGTCTCTATGGATCAGTAATTGTTTTGCTATGTTTAAGTATGGCATCTATCTCCCTGAAGACGATGATCACACCAGGCAGGCTTTTGCAGGTATTTTTGAAGGAGTTTGTGGCAATAAAAATGCCTACTGTGACTGATTAAATAAATTTAAACTGGGACTAAACACATAAACTTCTCCCACAATAACATTTCAAATACAGCTGCTAAACTGGACAATGTCTGTGGAATAAAGCAATGAGGAAGAAACAAGGGGTGGGGTCTAGAGGTATAGGGAACAGTGTGATTGGCCTAATTGGTATCCACACTTCAAACTCCGCCCCTGCAGCCAAGTGTTTGTAATCAGACACACCTGGAGGGCACTGAAGGTGGCATAAACTTAAATTTAGGACCACCAGTTTTGACCACAAAGCTGCAAATTTATCTAGATTGCACTAAAGTTACCAAAAAATGACTAGGGACCGTAGATAATGCTATTAAAACACCATATACACAGTTTAGAAGCAATAACACCTCCATGGCGACAAACAAGTGGCAGCTTAAGTAAACCAAACTAAAGTATATTTAGTATATTTATATTTAAAGTATATGTAGCATTTTATCTTCCAACTTTGCCAACTTCACTTTGAGTTAAATCACGTCTGGCCTCATCATTAGAGTGTGATTAATTCTGCCCCTAGCTTCCTTCTTCTCATTGGCCATTCCCCCTTCGACACTTACTCCCCCCCACCCTTTATCACCTCCCTCCTCTTCACGACTTCAATGACACCAGCGTTACCGTGGAAACAGACCTGTCACGGTCATGTCAAGTTTGCGGTCCCCCGTCAAAACCAACATCCAGATCCTAGAGAGAGAGAGAGCGAGAGACGAGGAGAGAGGAGGCAGCTGGTGACCTGACAAAGCTCACATCAGTGCAGAAGCGAGACTCTCTGACAACAAGAGGCGTTTAAAGTGCGTGGGAAAAGAGGGCACTGTCGTAGGGTACAGACACAGACATGGAACAGCGGCTTTGGTCTTTCTGTCACGCAGTATCCAGTAGAGTGCGTTTCCCCTCAGTGCACTTCTGACTCTTAGCCTAGCTGTTAGCATACAAAGGAATGGGAGATCTCACAGTGGGGCACAGTAAAGGGATGGACAGTTCAAATACACCTGGTTTAAAGCATTACAAAATGTCAAGTCACGTTTGCTGAAGTGTTGTGCTAATGGATTTCCAGATGGAGATTTAAGGTTTATGAAATTTGGAAAGACTTTACAGCCTTAAAGATCACATGTTATGCAAAATTTACAGTTTTGAACCATGCTAGAATGTTCCTTCATTAAAAAACATACCTGGAGTTGTATTTCTTGTCATTCACAGTGGTTTCAGTATTCATCTGAAAAAAGTCCTTTGTCTCTCTTTTGCTTCCCAAAACACTCTCTTTAAAATTTCCCTGGATTGTGATGTCATAGGTAGAAACCGAAGTCTGTACATTCCTGTGCCTGTAGACAACAAGCTGCACCAGATCAGAGTATATTGAGCACTTAAGGCTGTGAAATGATGTTTGTATTTCTGATTAGATGTTATTACTCAAGAGCAATGTTTAAAGACCAACAACAATACATGAAATTCATAATATCTGTTGATTAATCTGTTCATTAATGAAGCATGAAGGCTTGATCTACACTGAACAAATAATTTATTAAGAATGGTTCAGGTTTACAAATGACTTCATTAAGGGCTTAGGAGTAATAATTAAAGGGCACTGTGTAACTTTTTGGTGGAGGATCTACCATTTGCTCATGTCCATGGAGATGTTGTTGCTTTGGCCAGAATGTTTCACAGTGCAGCAGTGGATTGATTCAATTACATGAGCTTTTACTGCACAAAGAAATTTCAGAAAACATGCATTCTTACTTGAGCAGGATGTGCCTTTCCATAGAGCTGACCTGTAGCTTGGCCTGGTTGTCTTCATGAAGGTAGCTCCGTTTAATGTCACACTGTGGAATATTCCAGGTGCAGCAATGACATCTCCATGGAGACGCGCAGGTGGCAGACTTTCAGCCAGAATAGTTACATTTAGTATACTTGCAAATAACCAGTTTATTCTGTCTTGTAAATCAACATTAATTTAGATGAGATATTTCCTCCTGGTTTGAAGGACTTTGTGACCCTTTAGAGGACCTTTCCCCATTCAAAAGATGTGATATTTTGATTTGCCTAATTGCTATGACTACAGAGGACGGTTGCCATAGCTCCAAACCTATGAGTAAGACATGTTTTAATGGATACTCATTTGACTTCTACATGTTCACCATTCTCTCTCACCTCTTTATCTTATCTGCCCTTTCTCTCTTTCTCTCTCTGCTATTTCTTTCCCCTTTCTCATTCATCTCTCTCTCTCCCCTCTGACTCCCTCTCTCTTTTCCCCCATCTCTCCCATCATCTTTCTTTCTCTCCCTCTCTGTCTCTCGCCACCTCCCTCTCTTGTATTGTATAATTTTGCACATTTCTTTCTAAGTGACAAGTGACACATAATAAATGTATTGCCAGAAGTCAAAGTCCTTTTCTCTCTTCTCTCCTTTCTCTTTCTTTCCTCTTTCTTTTTCTGCTCACCCTCACTATCTTTCTCTCACCTCTCCCTCATTATCTCTCTCTTCTCTCATTCTTTCCCCTCTATCTCTTTTCCTCTCTCCCTCCCCATGGCCATCCTCTCTTCTCTTCCTCTCTCCCTTCCTCTATTTACCCCCCACTCCCTCTCTCTCTTTCCCCTCCTTTTCTCCCTCTCCACCCTTTTCTCTCTCTTTCTTTTACCTCTCTCTTCTCTCTTACCTTCTCTATATTTCTCTCCCCTCTTCCTCCCTCTGCCTCCCACCCTCTCTCTCCTCCTCCCTCTCTCTCCTCCAAATCCTCTTTCTCTCCTCTCCTCCTCCGTCTCTCTCCCCTTTCCATTTTCTCTCTATCCTCTGCTCCTCCCTCTCCCTCCCCTTTCAATTTTCTCTCTCTCTCTCCCATCCTCTCTGTCCTTCTCCCTCTCTCTCATTTCCATTCTCTCTCTCTCCTCTCCTCCTTCCTCTCCCTCCTCTCCTCCTCCCTCTCTCTCCCTCCCATACTCTCTCCTCTCCTCCTCCCTCTCTCTCCCTCCCACTCTCTCCTCTCCTCCTCCCTCTCTCTCCCCTTTCCATTCTCTCTCTCTCCTCTGCTCCTCCCTCTCTCTCCCCTTTCCATTTTCTCTCTATCCTCTGCCCCTCCCTCTCTCTCCCCTTTCCATTTTCTCTATCTCCTCTCCTCCTCCCTCTCTCTCCCGCCCATCGTCTCTCTCCTCCTCCCTCTCTCTCCTTCCTATGCTCTCTCTCTCCTCTCCTCCTCCCTCGCTCTCCCTCCCATCCTCTCTCTCCTTCCCATTCTCTCGCTCTCTCCTCTCATCCTCTCTCTCTCTCTGTCCTCCTCTCCCTCCTCCCCTGCCCTCTCGTTCATCCCCTGATCAGACATGCGTTCCTTATATACACCTGCGTTTCCTCTGTGGGTGTGGGCGAGCCGATCGATCGTCTGGACCCAAACTGAAAGCCCAAGTGTGTAGTTATATTCCAGTCACATGACCTGTGCCCTCCCTCATCTCCGGAAGCAGCAGACATCCTTTACTTTCAACTTTTGGACTTTAAACGAGACGTGATATGATTTATATATAACACATTTTATTTACTCTGTATTTATTTGTTATTTTTCACAACCATTTCTCAAAACACTTCATTAAAATGTAAAAAAAAAAAATTGCATTTCTGTAGCTAAGTGTGAATTATTGACACTGTTGAATGTCTGTGTTTGCAGATTGGCGTCAGCCTCTTTGCCACTTGATGACTTGATTAAGAATATGAATTATGAATATTCAGTAGGATGTATTTAAAATGATTCTCGTGTGAGGTCAGGGAGCTGCTTAAACACTGATTATGTGACAGCTCCAGATCTGTCAATCAAACTCCACCGCAGGCAAACCTGTACATTTTCTAGTATTGAAACTATTTCAAGTTGCACTTTGTAACTTTTCTGGTGAAAATTTCCATGACGATGTTATTGCTTTGCCTAAAATGTTCCACAGTGGGCTATTAAACGTATGCAGGAGAGGTGTCAGACATTTTAGGTTGGAGGAGCTAAAGTTGCTCTAAGGGCTTTGATGTTAATTTAGAGCTTGGCCATCCCCTATAATGTTTGTGTTTAGTTAGCACCCCATAGTGTTTTATAAAACCTAATATGGATTTTATTATTATTATTATTATTATTATTATTATTATTATTATTATTATCATTATTATCATTATTATTATTATTATTATTATTATTATTATTATCTTATTTATTTATTTATTTATTTATTTATTTATTTATTTATTTATTGTAGTCTCATTATGAACACTCTGTAAATGCCATTTGAACATTTTAGTCAAGGTTGAATGTCCTATGAAAATGGGGGAGCCATGGGGGAGCATTGGTCATTCTAGGGGAGGCTAGTGCCCCCTCAAGCCTCCCTCTGGCATATCTCTATAGAAACGTATTTGATTCGACCAAGCCAAGTTACATCTCTGGGCCCTCACTTCTAAAGCCTCCAAATGTGGTCTGAAAAGTGCATTCACAGGTCCCTGCTTCAAGGCTGCTATTTCAAAAAACAATGTGAACGTGAAATATTGCACACCTCCACGCAAAGTCCAGAGCCGACGTACACGGTCCACACGGCTCAGAGGCGAGGAGAGCAGAGACGAGCTGTGAGGAAGTGCGTTTGGTGGAACTTTTAAACTCTTCATTTTATTTGCCTAGAAAAAGACACAGAATCCAACTGAACTGTGAGAATTTCATGCACTATTTATTTGTGCGTCGTAATTTTACAAAGTGTTACGATCATTAGGGGCATAAAGATGTGGCTCGGAGTTCACTTTGTCGCTAAAATTCCACGCGCTTTTGTCCTCTGAGCTTATATATTACGGCAAAAGTCTACATTTTAAAAACATGAACTTTAGCTGTCCCCATTATTGTATTGTTGCATCTGAAACCGTTATTATTGCACACGTCACACTAGAGCAGGGTCATAGGTCACTCGTACCCTAAAATTTGTTTCTAAACTAGGACGACTAACTCCCACAATCCCCCAGAGTGAATGATTCATCTGGGCCTTGAAAGTTTGATACAAGTTTTAGCCCATAAATAAGCAAACTTTTTTTCCTTCCTTTTGGCTTGAGAAGACAGATGTTGGTGATGGAGGGTGGCAGTGGCTATCAGCGCTGTGGCCCCTCTGCTTTGTTTAACGACGGCTGACACGGACAAGATTTGTGCCTATTCAAGGTCACGGCGCTGGGGGAGAGGGGGAGAGGAGGAGAGGAAGAGGAGGAAGAGAGGGGGGAGGAAGAGTGATGGAGACAAGAGCGGAGGGGAAGAGGAGAGCGGAGGGAGAGGGGGAAGTGAGAATGATGAAGGTGAGAGAAGCGGGGGGAGAGGAGAGGGGGAAGCACAAATGATGAAGAGGAGAGGAGAGGGGAGGAAGAGAGAGAAGAGAGGGAGAGAGAAGAGGAAGTGCACATGATGAAGATGAGAGGAGAGGGGAGGAAGAGAGAGAAGAGAGGGAGAGGAGAAGGGGAAGTGCATACGATGAAGACAAGAGCAGAATGAAAGAGGAAAAGGAAGAGGAGAATAAAGAGAGGAGAGGGGAGGAAAAGAGGGAGAGGAGTGGGAGAGAGTAGAGGAGGAAAAGAGGGGAGGAGGAGAGGAGAGGGGAGGAAGATGAGGAAGAGAGAGGGAGAGGAGACGGGGATGTAGCGAATGAGCAAGACCAGAGGGAGAGATGAGAGCAGAGGGAGAGGAGGAAGAGTGGAGAGGGGGAGGAAAGAAGAGAGGGATGAGAGGGGAAGAGATGAGAAGAGGAGGGCAGAGGAGGAGAGGAAAAGAAGAGAGGAGAGGGGAGGAAGACGAGGAAGAGAGGGAGAGGAGAAGGGGAAGTAAGAATGATGGAGACAAGAGCGGAGGGGGAGGGGGGAAGAGAATGATGAAGATGAGAGAAGGGGGGAGAGGAGAGGGGGAAGTACAAATGATGAAGAGGAGAGGAGAGGGGAGGAAGAGAGAGAAGAGAGGGAGAGGAGAAGGGGAAGTAAGAATGATGGAGACAAGAGTGGAGGGGGAGAGGAGAGCGGAGGGAGAGGGGGGAAGAGAATGATGAACATGAGAGAAGAGGGGGAGAGGAGAGGGGGAAGTACACATGATGAAGATGAGAGGAGAGGAAAGGGGGAAGTATAAATAATGAAGACAAGATTAGAAGGAGAGAGGAAAAGGGAGAGGAGAAGGAAACGAGGAGAGGGGAGGAAAAGAGGTAGAGAGGGAGAAGGGGAAGAATGAGAAAGACCAGAGGGAAAGACGAGAGCGGAGGGAGAGGAGGAAGAGTTGAGAGGGGGAGGAAAGAAGAGGAGAGGGGAAGAAGATGAGGAAGAGAGGGTGAGGAGAGGGGGAAGTAAGAATGACGAAGACCAGAGGGAGAGATGAGAGTAGAGGGAGAGAAGGACGAGTGGCGAGGGAGATGAAAGAAGAGAGGGACAAGAAGGGAAGAGATGAGAAGAGGAAGGGGAGGAAGAGAGTAGAGGGGAGGAAGAGAGGGAGAGGGAGATGTAGAGAATAAGGAAGACCAGAGGGAAAGATGAGAGCAGAGGGAGAGGAGGAAAAATGTAGAGAGAGAAGAACATGAGGGGAAGAAACAAAAACAGGATAGGGGAGGGAGAGCAGGCGGAAAGAATGTTGAAGAAAAGAGATGAGAGGAAGGTTAGAGGGGAAAGAATGATGGAGAGGGAGAGAGGAAGAGAGAAGTAAAGTAAAGTAAAGTGACAGACAGAAAAGAGGTGGACATGAGAAGAGAGGAGAAAAAACAAAGATGTGGTAAGGGGAGGACGGAAGACAGGAGACAGATGGAAAAGAAGACAGGAGAGGTCAAAAGGAAAAGAGAGTGGAGGAGATGAGAGAAGAGAGGAAGATAGCAAGACAGAAGAAGGAGAGAGGGAGGAGAGGGAAGGGAATAGAAAGAGAGGAGGTCAGATGTGGGATAAAGGAATGAATGGTGTGGCGAAGGGTGGAGAGAGAAGGAAAAAAGAGAGAGAACCTAAGGGAGGAGAGAGGAGACAGGAAGAGGGGATGAAAGGGGGAAAGAGGAAAGGAAGATGGGTCAAAGAACCAGGCGGGGACAGGAGAAGGCAGAGAAAGAGGAGAGAAAGAAAAGGAGGAAGAGGACCAGCAAGAGAGGAGGGGAAAGTGCGCAAATAAGAAGAACAAAGAGAAGCGAGGAGATGGCAGGAAAAGAGGAGAGACAGAGAGGAGGGGAGACAACAGAGAAGAAAGAAACAGAGGAGAAAAGGAGTGGGTGGATGAGAGGAGAAAAGGGAGAGGAGATGGGAGGTAGGGGAGGAGCAGGCCAAGAGAGACAGCAGAGAGGAGGGGAGATAGATGAAAGAAAGAGAGTGCAGATGAGAGGAACAAGGATGGGAGAGGAGATGGAAGGAGGAGAGGAAAGAGAAGAGGAGAGGAGGGGGAGTGGAGTTGGGAGAGCCATGATTCATTTATGTCTCTTACAGGCTCTGCTCATTGGACAGTTCTCCTCATGTGACACTGAACATGTGCTGGTATCAAGAGCCATATCGCTCAAATACAAATCTGCGACTTCAATGCAAGACTCACTACATCGGAGGTGGGTAGAGTTGCTAAAAACTGTATGCAATTAATAGTACTGTTACTTAAGTATAAATATTACTCAAGTACACTTACACTCGTTTGGTAAATTTGCTTGAAAATACAGAAGAATCAACACTAATATAGTCAGTCGCGGTCTGAATTACAACTGTTTTAATTAGATTTTAATGATGTTTTTGTTATTTGTACTAATACTTGCACACATTTTTCCCCATAAAATGTTGCCAGAAGAATATTTTTATGGGGTATAATAGTGCTTATGTCAAATGAATTATAACTGTATTTGGTATATTTTAATTAGAAATCCCCAACACACTGTATTTAACACCGCTCCATATGGTTTGGTGCAGGGACAGTCAACCATGAAAGTAGTGACAGATGTTTTATAAAAGGAGCCGAGAAGGAGCCGTGAGCAGACACATATTAAACACAACTTTACCTGGAAATGGACTGGACGGAACACAAGTGGAAATAATCCGATTTGTAAGCTTAGCGCAGCTGTTTCCCATGTAACGGCTACATTCAGTGAGTCAAAGTATGTTTTTATATGCCATTCATGCATGTTTGAGTAATTTAGCAATCTCTCCCGGGCCCTAGTTGAACTCTCCTTCCTGTTAGCTGTAAGATTCTGTTCAATGCTCAGCCCACAAGCCGACGTCACCCATGCTCCTACATGACGATTTTCCATAAATATACAAAAGCATGATACAAAAAATACACTACAACTTCACAATCCTAATGCGATGTGCGGTAGTTTGATTGTGTTGTGATAGCGCACTGAAGCGGGAGTGACTTAATGGTAAATTGTCACATTTTTAGATAGCACTTTTCTACCTTCAAGGCACACAAAGCGCTTTACATCAAGGGACCACACAGTGTGCACAGACAGTGGGGTTGAGGTGCGTTAAGAGTCTTGCTCAAGGACACAAACGCAGCTTTCAGCATTCTGTGGGAGCTGGAATTGCACCTTTAACCTGTGAGTCAGTGGACAAGCACACCAACTGACCTACTGTCGCCCTACAGAGAACAATGGGAGATTATTAATATGATTCAGTTTCGCTTTTGGTGCTCTGTTTTCAAAATAATAAAAGGTAACATGATGATCTAAATACCTTATGTGTTAGTGATGAATGCCTCCATGGAGGTAGGATGAGTTTTTTAAGTCTATACTATGCAGCATTATAGGCAAATCAATGACATATCCATAGAGACAAAGTGGCAGCGCATCCATCACAAAAGTTCTAATCAGCTTCTTCAAACAGTTACCAAGGTTTCAGCTGGATTTATAAGTCTGTCTACATCTCCATAGCTCAAAACCACATTATGAGTAATATATTTTATAAGTAGTTGTAATATATATTATAAGTAGTTTTCAAGTTAACAGCTATCTTTTACCTTTAGTTCAGTAGAGATAAGCAAGTACAGAGCTGAAATCAATCAAATGATTCTAATAAAAATGTATGGATTTGTGCAGCACAGTGGAGCACTTCCTGTATTACCACATGACATCACAAAGTGGAATAGAGTCTTTTCAGTTTGTGTCAGGATCCCAGTCTGTTCCTGTGTTTTCTGTGCTGTCTTTCCCCCCTCCCTTTTGTGTCTGTGCCTGGAGCTGGGCGGAGATTCTGGCACCACCCACTGGACACCTGCAGCCGATCAGCAATCAAGCCTCCACCTCTGGAGTACAAAGGGACTGAGGATTTCTGCACACGCTGCCAGATCGTCAGTGCATCCTCCGTGGTACAGTTCAGCTTGGCTCAGTCTGTTTTTTGGTTCACTTCCAAGTACTCAGTTGTTTTTTCTCGTTTTTCGCCAGATCCCGTTTCTTGGACCCACCTTGCACCTCCGCCTCCAACCCAGCTTCCCACGACTGATTCGAACACCTCAACCTCCGACCCAGTTTCCTACTACCAGCTGCTCCAACCAGCATTCAGATTCTCTTGTTTGTAATAAACTGTTAAACCTTTACTCCGAGTCTGTATCTTTGATCCCACCAGACATTACGACAGTTTGAGAGAAGCACTCAAGAAGTCAAATGTGCAGAGTTTGTGTGTTAAACATGTGAAAGAAGCAAAACACAACTCCAGGTCTGTTTTGAATGAGGAAACAGTATGACATAGATCAGACAATAGCGTAACATAGGTCTATAAGTACTTTGTTTACTGCATATTCGACCTCCTTCATCCTCCTAACCGATTTCTTGATGTCTATCTCTTATCATTCTCATTCATTAGATCATTTATTAAGATTCGTAGTGAGATTTCTGACGTTTTAAATGCAGCATATTTAAAGGGCCTCTGCGCCGCCTGATTTGTCTTCATTAACCCTCAGATCAATATGTCGTGGGCTCTATTACACCAGACATTGATGACATTGAGCTCACCATTCCTATTTGTTCCGAGTCACTTCATGCACCCTTACGCCCCCCATTCATAATTGAACCCCCCCGTTCCCTTCAACACGCCCTGCGAGGCAATCTCACTTATTATGTTTATGTTATTACAGCCAAGATGGAACTATCAGTAGTAGAAGGGCTTACTATGGTTGTGACTTACTTTACTCTCCTTAAACCCTCATTTATACTTGCACTGTCTCCTTCGCCTTCTCTGCTTATTGTGTCATTGGGCAAGACACTTTACTCACTTTAACTCCCATTAATAATCATGCTCCCCTTTGCCTACATCTGCGTATTCTGCTATACAACCTAACTAATTATGTTTCTGTACAAAGCAGTACTAAATACAAGCATGATGGTAGTATTAGTGGTATATTAGCAAGACACTGTCTCCTTTGCCTTCTCTGCTTATTGTGTCATTGGGCAAGACACTTTACTCACCTTAACCCCCGTTCATAATCGCACTACACCTTTGCCGTCTTTGAGTCCTGCAAGACGACCTAACTTATTATGTTTATGTAAAAAACAGTTACTACAGTCAGTACAGAAGGGTTTACTTTGGTCGTGTCCTTCAGCAAGACACTTTGCTCACCTAAATCGCACTCCAACCTACAACGTTTACATCGGAAAAAGGACAGATGTTACTGAAAACTCACAGTATTAGTAAAAGGGTATGCAGTAGTTGTGTATTTGTGCAAGACATTTCCTTCCCCGTGTGTAAATGTGGAGTGAGTGATTGGTCGTGGTCAGAAAAGCCATTGGCGCAGATTGACAGTCATACTTTTGCCTGTTTACCCTAGGGCAGCTGTGGCTTTAAAAGTAACTAAAACTTTGCATTGAGAGTGATTGAAAAATTACATAAGATTTGTAGTACTTAAAATGGTAGTACCTGCAGTAGTACTAGTAGTCAGTAGTTATCTGTCCTAGTTAGTCCTAATATAGTAGTAGTAGTTGGTCAAAGTTGAAATACTGGTAGCTGCAGTAGTCAAATTACTTATCACACATTAGTAATATTCATAAGTAGTAGCAGTAGTAGTGGTAGGGTTAGGGGTTAGGGGTTAGGGTTAGTCACTATTGAATACGAAAAGCCACAGTATTATGGCAGTGTTATGGTAGCGTAACCATAAAGAGTAGTGGTGGTTGAAGAAGTAGAAGTAATAGTAGTAGTTACATAAGGCTAATGCAGTTGTAGTAATTAAGTGGTAGTACCTGCAGTAGTACTAGTAGTAGAAGTATTATTTATCAGTATTTTTGGCCTAGTTAGTCCTAATATAGTAGTAGTAGTAGGTCAATGTTGAAATACTGGTACCAGCAGTAGTCAAATTACTTATCACACATTAGTAATATTCATAAGTACTAGTAGTAGAAGTAGTAGTAGCAGCAGCAGTAGTTGCTATTGAAATATGAAAATCCACAGTATTATGGCAGTGTTATGGTAGTGTAACCATAAAGTGTAGTGGTGGTTGAAGAAGTAGTTGAAGTAGTAATTGTAATAGTAGTTCTAGCAGTGATGAGCCCATAGTCCCTTTTTCTCATTTCTGCCGGACAATCTCTCTAATAACACTCATGTAGTAAACAGAGCATAGTGTCAGTGAGCGCTCACAGTCCCACGGGGGGCCTGGGTTAGACTAATACAGATTAAAACATGGCAAAAGGAGGAACAAAACTATTAAACCGGAGACGTGTTACTGCGCTAAATAAACACACAGCCAATACACTGGACAAATCAGCTCCCAGTGATACATTTGGCTTAATATTACCACAGTCAGTTGCTGAGTTCCCACAGGGTTTGCATAGTCAGAGCAAACAAAATTAAGTTTGGTAATAAAAGGGAATTACAGCAGGAAAGAGGCGATAGGATATCCAACATAGTGAAATATGGAGAGTGGCCTTAAATCGGGGTAAGAGCAGGTAGTTCTCTGAGATAGGCGCTCATAATCAGAAGTAGGCAACTGTACTTTTCTAGCAGCATACTTTTACTCCTACTTCAGTAATAGTTTTATTGAAGTAACAGTACTCTTGCTTGAGTGAAAGTTTTGGTTACTTTTCCTACTGCGAGTTAGTCCACAAGTGACAAAAGCTTTATGTTGACGATGTGAAATGATCCGCTACTTCAGATATGACTTTATTTTTCAAATTTTTGTGTTTATTCTTTGAAAGTACCAGATGTTGCGCTTCAAATTACATTAACTTCAATTATAAATACAATGGTACGTCTTACTTTAGTAGTAGTTTTCCCAAACACTTTTTAACTCTTACTTGGACTACTACTTCATACTTCTACTTGAGTAATATTATTTTAATGTAACGTTACTCTTACTTGAGTATATTTTTTGGATACTCTCCCCACCTCTGCTAATAATGATGTATTTATAGCAAAGGTCCACGTAATAATTTAATGTTTTGTATGATCATTGATGATAAAGTTGAATAGCATTTTAGCGTTAGCATTTTCTACATCCACCTGTAATATTTTCTGTGGTTAATTAGGAAAATTGTGGCGATTTGAGGTAACAATCAAAGATATTTCAAGAGGAGAAATCCAAAAGTTTAATGCCTGTCAGATTTGTGTTATAATAATCTACCTATTGTGTATTTTGCAATGTCAAAAGTAACTAACAAAGTAACCAACTAAATATGGCTTCTATAATAGTATTTAAAGTGTGACTAAAGATCTAAACTCCACCCACAACCACATTTCAGATAGAGCGGGTGGGGTTTGGGGTTTGGGAGTGTAAGGAACAGTGTGATTGATCTAACAGGTTCAAACTTCGCCCCTGCAGCCAGGTGTTTATAATCAGAAAAAACCTGGCTGTAATCAGGGCAGTCTTGTGTGATGTCACCAACTACTGGAAAGCGCAGATGCCCCTTTTGACCAGAAAGCTGCACATTCATCTAGCTTGCGTGAAAGTTGTCCCAAAAAATGACTAGGGATAGTGAATAATGCAATTAAAACACCATATGCACAGTTTAAAGTGGATTTAGCGTTTTGTTTTCCTGTAATTAAAAATACATATACTGCCCTTCAGAAATGTTTTCTCTCAAACTGTGAAACTGCTTTTATCCGACCGAACAAATCCTTTTTTTTCCTCCCGTTTGAAATGTGTTCTAGTGCTTTTTTCAGTTTCATAACACTGGTGGTTGAATTCAAACAGTTGACAAAAACATAACAGGCAAAAGTTCAATTTTAACTTTATATTTTAAGTCATTTGTCCTTGTGGTACCAATAACAGCTTGACGTTCATAAAAGAGTACAACAAATTCCTTGCTACAGTAATATATTTAAGGGTGATTCATTGCTCTGCACATTACAATCAGTGTGCATTTTTCTAATTACGTTATTGGACATTGTAACAGGTTTGTGAAGTTGTAGTGTACTGGTTTGTATCATGCTTTTTGTGGAGAATTGTCATGATAAATCATGGGTGACAGGCTTGTGGGCTGAGCATTGGACAAAAACGTGCTGCTAACCACAAGGAGGGTTCAACATCTTATTAACTTCCTTGAAATGAACAACTCCTTTGATGTTTTCCAATCAGGTTTTAGACCCCACCACAGTACTGAGACTGCTCTTATCAAGGTGACAAATGACATCCGCCTGAACACTGATGCAGGCAAAGTCTCAGTCTTGATCCTGTTAGATCTGAGTGCTGCTTTTGACACTGTTGATCATGGGATCCTCTTACAGAGACTGGAGGACTGGGTGGGCATCTCTGGTACGGCACTAAACTGGTTCAAGTCCTATTTAGAAAACAGGGAGTACTTTGTTGAAATTGGAAAATGTATATCAGATAAAATGTCCCTGACCTGTGGGGTGCCCCAGGGTTCAATCCTGGGACCCCTGCTGTTCAATCTCTACATGCTGCCGTTAGGCCAGTTAATACGCAGCAATAATGTGTCTTACCACAACTATGCAGATGACACTCAGATCTATGTCTCACTAGCAGCAGGTGAATATGGACCAGTGGATTCACTCTGCCACTGCATCCAACAGATCAGTGTGTGGATGCAAAACAACTTTCTCCAGCTAAACTCAGACAAGACTGAAGTTATCATCTTTGGCCCACAGAAACATAGAGAAAGTGTCAGCAGTCACCTCCAGTCTCTCTCTCTAAAACCTTCAAATCAGGCTAGAAATCTAGGGGTAATAATGGACTCAGACTTGAACTTTAACAGCCACATCAAATCAATAACATCTGCAGCTTTTTACCACCTAAAAAACATTGCAAAAATCAAAGGTATACTGTCAAAGCCAGACTTAGAGAGACTTATCCATGCATTTGTCTCCAGTAGGTTAGACTACTGTAACGGCCTGCTCACTGGCCTCTCCAAACGAGCCTTAACACAGCTGCAGTACATCCAGAATGCTGCTGCTCGGGTCCTGACTAGAACCAGGAAGTATGAGCACATAAGTCCTGTGCTCAGGTCTCTGCACTGGCTTCCTGTAGCTCAAAGAATAGACTTTAAAGCAGCTCTGCTTGTGTATAAGTCTCTCCATGGCCTAAGTCCAAAGTATATCTCCGACATGTTAGTGCCATATGAACCATCTCGCAATTTGAGGACTTCAGGGATCGGCCTCCTGCTGGTGCCCAGAGTCAGGACTAAACATGGGGAATCAGCGTTTAAATTTTATGCAGCTAAAACTTGGAACAGTCTTCCTGAAGATGTGAGACAGGCCTCTACTTTGACAATGTTTAAATCCAGACTCAAAACAGTTCTGTTTAGCTGTGCATATGACTGACAGGTTTTTATTCTGCACTCTTCTGTTTTAATGTTGATTTTATGATGATTATTTGTGATTATTTATGTTTGATTTGTGTGATTTTAATGTCTTTCTTATTCTGTAAAGCACTTTGAATTACCTTGTGTACGAATTGTGCTATACAAATAAACTTGCCTTGCCTTCAAATACGGCATGGGAGAGATCGCTAAATTACTCAAACATGCGTGAATGATCATTATAACATAGTAGAAAGTTTTTTTTAAAAGTTGATTTTGCACAATACCCCATCTTTAATGCATTTTCACCTTTAACAAGTGACATTAATATTCCTCTCCAAACAGCTCCTGCAGTCCAGCGCTACACAACTACTAGAGAATCATTTGAAAGCAGATCAAAAGGAGCCGTGTCGGTGCTGTTTTCTCCTCCACACAAGAAGGCTGTGAAGTCGCATCAGAAATTGTAGAGCAATATGATATAGTGCTTCTGTAACACTTGTATTACAGGTCCCAGGTCCTATGGGCTGTACTCTGTCTGTTATAGACCACAAACCAAAAGTGTTCTGTGCTACCACGCCATGAAACACTAGCATGACATGGTTTAACAGTATGTTTCTGTCATGTGCCACTTAAAGCTTGAACACTTGATAAATACTACAATCAGATCTATTCTATCATAAGAAATGGCAACCTGTCTGAATTATATACACTGATATTAAACAGATCTTAACTCGTCCTCTCTTTCAGTGAACCAGAGAATGAAACCAAGCACATTTTCCTGATGAGGGTCCTGTCTCAGTCTCTGGGGGTCCATCTCAGGTGCTCAGAGCGACTGGGGTGTTACCTGTGAGTGTCACCGCACCACGATCTGACAAGGATCACACATTCTCTCCTTCACCTATGAAAACCTGTGGAGTGTGAAGTGTGAAATGAAAAGTTATAGTACCTTATAGTTCTTATAATGAACACACACCTTATACCTCCTCCATACATTGTCCTGGAGTTACTCTTGTCTGCTGCTTGGATCCAGGTCAGTATGAGTCAGTATTATATTGTAATTCACATATACTTAATGTATAAATCTCTGTAGTATCGTTCTACCTCACAGTGTAATGAGCACATATAATAAGTAAATGTTATATTCCTTCCATACATTGTCCCGACCTCGAGTCACCTTCCTGTCTGAAGTTATGATCCAGGTCAGTAGAAGTCTGCGGTCAGGATGATAAGTACCATAACTATACTCACTTTTACTAATAATATTATTGTACCGTATAGTGCTGATAATGCGCACTATCTCCCCTCCATACATTGTCCAGGAGTTGCCACGTACTTCCTGTTTGGTGCTGTGATCCAGGTCAGTAGAAAGCTGTGGTCAGAGATGATAAGTACCATAACTATACTCACTTTTACTCAGTGGTGGAACGTAACAAAGTAAAAGTAGTTCTGTACTTAAGTAAAAATTGTAGCCATCTGTACATTACTTACGTCCTATTACTTTTTCTTCATTAGATTCAAGAGCAGGTATCTGTACTTTCTACTCCCCTACATTTTTGAACTGGACTGAAAAGTAAAAGTATAATAGTTTGACACCTGCTGAAAAGGCTGAGGGTTTATTTTTAACATGTACATAGTTTGAGCAAACAAAAATATACATATAATAAAAACTGCTAGAAAAAATAGTTTGTATTCACCAAAATTCAGCACAAATTTATCAAAATAACTACATTTGAAGCTTCATTTGGTCTCAAAATCCGCACAAAATACTTGTACTTTTTACTCTTTAAGTACATTTTAAACAGGTGCTTTAATACTCATGCGATACTTTTACTTTTATATATGCATTTTTGTTTTGTTTTTTTTGTTTTTTTTGTTTTTTTTGCTCTGGTATCTTTCACTTAAGTAACAAAACTGAGTACTTCATCCACCACTGCTTTTACTAGTAACATGATAGTACCTTACAGTCCATATAATGAGTACATGTCATATCCCCTCCTTACATTGTCCTGGAGTTATCTTCTTCCTGTCTGAAGCCGTGATCCAGGTCAGTAGGCATCTGCGCTCAGAGATAACAAGTACCCTTGTCTCACTTTTACTTATAACATTATTGTATCTTACAGTACTTATAAATAGTACATATTATATCCCCTCCATACATTGTCCTGGAGTTACCTACTTCCTGTCTGATTCAGTGATCCAGGTCAGTAGAAGTCTGCAGTCAGAGATAAAAAAGTACCCTGACGTCTCACTTTTACTTATAACATTATTGTATCTCACAGTACTTATAAATAGAACATTTTACACCTCCTGCACGTATTGTCCTGTAGTTACCTTCTTCCTGTCTGGTCTTGTGATCCAGGTCAGCAGGCGTCTGTGGTCAGAGGTGGAGGAGCAGGTGTCACGTATCCTGCTTTAACTGGATCCTCTCTGAGCCTCTTATAGTCCCTGCTCTGCCCATGATGACAGCGCTCTGCTCCATGGCCCACTTACAGCTCAGGTATCTCCCACAGACATGAGATTAGTGAGTTACCAGGGCTAGAGGAGATCTGCTGTCAGAACTACTCCCAATGGTTACTATATTTATAAAACCATTCAAGTCAGCATATTTTTACTCCACATCTCACCTCTCTATGTTAGCAGCGGGACAGTGAATTATGCAACGTTGAAATATTATGTAAGGCCAAATGGTGAGTAACAAGCCAATACACTGTTCTGTTGTGAGACTGCAGGTCAAATGTACTCACTAGAATCACAATACTGACAAATGTACTCACTAGAATCACAATACTGACAAATGTACTCACTAGAATCACAGTACTGACAAAGAAGTCTGTATTTCAGCTGCTGTGTTTTTACATTTGGTCTTTATTGTAATCACAGTAAAATGAAAAATACATTATTAATTTTTTATTTAATTTTTGTTGTTGTTTTTTTTAGATTCACTTTCCATTGTGATGCAAATACTTCCAAATTAGCCTTGGCTAGAGACATGGATACTAAGATTACATTAAGAAGATTAGCCTACTTGTACTTGTCCCTAACAAATAAAGAACAAACAAATTAGTCACAACCTACCTAGGTAGGCACGTAGGCAGGTAGGCAGGTAGGGAGATAGATCACAGACATAGAGGATGACACACACAAATAATGATTTTATTTCATGATTTATTTGTAAGCTCATGAGGCTAGACTTAAGGCCAGTGGACTCACTGTATGAGTTGTATCTGTATTTCTGAGGGTTGTCTCTATCCGGGGTCCACCTCGTCGGACCTCTGACCTCTGACCTCAGGATAACAAATAATCACTAGGAATTCAAATGATTTCCTGTCTACTATTGACTCATTGATTATGACATTTCTATTCACGTATGCATGTTTCTTCAAGGTTTAATCCCTCATGAAGGGATTCTTTCTCTACATTTGACCCATTCTTCAACCAGTGCCACTGGGTCAGCCAGTCAGGAGCAGTGAGCTCCTGCAGTACAGTGCTCGGGGTCCTATCTCCAGATTATGCGTTAGGCTTGTTCAGTATCACCTAGATGGAAGATTGTGTATTGTGCATGTTTTAGTTCCCAAAGGAAACATACCCATGGGGAGAAAATGCTAACTCTGCACAGAAAGGCCCGGGCTGCCTGGGAGGTAACTCCACAATCTTTTTATTGTAAAGATTGAGAACATAGCCACTCAGCAGCCATGCCAATGTGTTCAACCAAAAGGAGTCAGATATTGAAAATGCTGAAAATTCAGACTCCTTTTTCAGACTATTTTGTCTCCCACTCTTCATCACACTCTGACCTGTCGAAGAAATAAAAAGTAACAACTTAAGAAAACAAATATAAAATAATAACTTAAACCATGTTATATTTAAGATTCTAAATTTGCTTAAACAACTCACCTTCCACATGTTTCTGTAGCTAATTACACTGCTGCGCTAATTACACTGTACAATACCTGCTCCACTAGGGAAAAACAGAGGAGACCCATCTTTTATTTATATCAGCCTGTCTATAGTGTGTACTCTGTTCTATATGTGCAGTGTGTGGTCTCTGAATCTGCCCCTGTCTCCTGCAGATACATTTCACTTCACTTGATTATGGTAAATTAGGCTTACTATATTGCTGGAGATAAATAATAAAATAGTCTGTCATCAGTGCTCCACGGGCCTCTTCTTCTGCTGTATGAAGGGACAGAATCATGCAGAGCCCGTAGGATGTGTGCCAGCTGTTTAGTCTCACATTTAATGGGAGTAGGAACAAACACAGACAATGGTTATGATATTTTATTAAGACTTCTATAGACGACACAGAAATAACACTAATGTCAGCCAAATGTTAGCATGTTCAGGTGAAAAGTATGTTTTTTTCAAGGTCCTTTATGACACACATTATTACACTCAGCCTAAATATACAGGATGAGGAAACAACATCATAACATAAATCAGAAAACAGTGTAATCTGGGCCCTTTAACATTTGAGCCACAATTTCTATTTCCATGGCATCACACTGTTGGCATACACCTCCAGAAAGTTACACAGTGTTGCTTTAATGAAGACTAACACCTGAAAATAGACCTAATTGAAATATAAAAAAAAAAATACCAGTGCACTATTCTGAATTGAAATGTTAAAAATGTTTATAGAAGTTTAAAGCTGTTCTGACACCCAAATCTTGTCCTAACGTTTAATTAAGCCTTTGGTATTAATAAATCCCATTAATACCTCAGTTCAGCTTACATTCTCATGAACTCATTTTACGGAAATGTCACTTATGTGTAATTCATAGGTCTCAGTTTGCATGTTAATTAACCTTTGAATATATAAATCGTCCTCTTCCTGCAGTGAGCAGTACAGAGATAAACTGGGGTGTACAGTAATGGCGTCCAGATGGTCACATGAAGCACCTATTGTCTTCAACACAGTGGATTATTCATGTTCAGGATGAGGCCAGAAAAAATGTGCTAATGAGGAGGGTCAGTGTCTGCTGCTGTCAAAACTCGAAATATTTCAGATCAGATTTGCATGTTTTGTTAGTTTTAATTGCTTCACTTTCTAACAGAAACTAATAAGAATTGATCGCTTTTGTGTTTTTGTGAGAGCAGCTGGGGAGTCGTATTTTACACAAGATACTAATTTAGCAAACCATTTTAGTGTCATAATATATTGTAACATTACAGCTGATTAAAGTCATAGTATGTAACTTTCTGGAGGTGAAAAGTCAACAGGTAAACTATACTCTGTAGAGTTCTAATTGAGATAGATACGTTTTACTTCGTACTGTGGAATATTATAGTCAAAGGAACAATATTTCCATGGAGACAAGCAGGAAAAGGCGCACCTCCAGGCCAAGTAAGAGTCAGGTTTGCGGAGATGCAAGCCCGAGTAAGGATGCAAGTTTTTCAGTGCAATAAAAACACTTATAATAAAACTCATGCTTTATTATTTATATATTTATATTTATTTTATTTATTTTTATTACATTCATGCACCAGGAAAGTCCAATTAAATTCCCAGTTATTTGTCGATTTTGTTAGGATTTTTTATCCTTTTTTTTTTTTTTTTTTTTTTAGTGGTAGAGGTAAACCGAGGCCTCATCTGGCTTCACCTGGCTTGGGAGTCACACAGGACTTTCTAGAGGAGTGTTAATCACTGCACCACTGTGTTGTTATTCTGTTACATATTGTCCACTGAGAAAAGCTAACACTGTGAAGACATTAGCAATGCTTTGAAAATAGAGCGTTTACTAGTTTATTGGCCTAATTCAACAAAAGTAATGCACGATGGGTTTCAATAATGTGTTGCAATAATTTTGGTAACACTTTATGAAAGCACTCAAATGAAAATCTGTTTTCGACAGTAGTTTGAGTATCAATTAGTATCTAACTTTCGATACTTTTGACAACACTAGTAGTTACGAAGCCTCAGTCATTCTTAATAAACAATTAGTTCATTATGAGTTAAGTCTTTGTGCATGTTTATTAAGGCTAATCCATGTGTAAATATTATAAAGTGCTACAGAAATGATTCTGTATTTCCACTGTAGCGTCCTTCTATATTACTGTCCGTTCCTATAGCACAACACTCTGTAATAGTTAGACAAACACAGTCAGATGCAGCACTCCCTCTCACAGCCCTGACCTGTGCATTAACCCTTCATCTGCTGCTGAGAGGCCAGAGCCAGAGAGATGCGTTCAAGGCAAACAAATTATCACCGTGGGCTGAGATCCATCAGTCCAGGCCAATTGTACACCACTCCCACATGCTCTGCCTATATATACAGTGTTAATGTATGTTAGCGACGGGCGAAAGGTGCAGAGGTTCCTCTGTGGGAGCCAAGAGGTGAACATGTTTACTGATGTAGTCATTATCCAATGGAGTCATATGGGAGAATTATGTAAGCACAAACTTTATCTATGTGTGAAGTCTAAGGTCAGACAGTGGAGTTTCCATTTAAGTTTACTCATAGGGCTTCTTATGCATGATCTGGAGGTGATTAGCATTTACGGATGGTGGTTGGCTTTAGAAGTCCTCCCAATTAAAGGCGTCTTGTCTCCATTTGTCTTGTCTCATCGTTATGCTTTGCCTGGGTTAGTCCACAGTATGGCATTAAAACTCATCTGTCTTGCCTTTATTTCATTAATAATAGTTATAATTGATACTTTACAGCTAATGGTTTTGTATTTTAATCTGAGCTTTGTTTTAACACAATCTGACCCTAAAGAACTGGCTGACTTAACATGAGTGCTGATTTGTGCAGTTAAACAAGTCCCTCTTAAATAACATGAAAGTCGCAAGCTAGCTAGCGCAGTTTTTCAGTTAGTCACTCTCATTTTTTTGTTGAAACATCTAAACAGGACCACGCACGTTCCTATTGATCTGAAAATGTGTTGTTTTAATTCTGCAGAAATCTGTGCTTTTTCTCAGTCATCTGTGTTGCTTTTTCCTTTTTCCTGTTTCATGTTTGTTTTGACACAAATGGACCATGTGTCTTTCTCAGTCACACCCTCTGAAATCAGGGAGACAGGATATGATTTCAGACCCATTCTGAAATGGGAGGTGTGAACGCTCACGTTCACACCTCCATCAAAAGTTCAAAACTGGGGACTAAACCCAGGACTAGGACAGGACAAAACCCACCTCAGTGTCTCAAAAGCATCTTATATTGTTGAGTCCATGAGCAAGACACTCCACCTACATTTCTATGCAGTCACAGCTCTAAGGTTGAGTTTAATTCTGACTTTAGTACTTGCTGCTGCTTGAGTACTTCCATTGCCCCTGTCCTAACGTGTGTGCCTCAACCCTACAAATACGAACATTTTAAGACCTAAATGACGAGGCTCACTGCAGCAATTACAGGGAAAGGGCTGACAATTTTTCAGTGTAAAGCGAATTGGAGTCGATGGAGTCGGAAGCGCGCCTGTGATCACTTTCTATTTGCAGGTTAGCTACGTCCATTTATATAAACAGTCTATGGTCTCTACTAGAATAAGTGTTTTTGGTTTATTTTACAGCGTGGTATCCCTTTCACAATTAGGTTAGTAGAAGGGAACTAAACAAAAATAGACATTCCTTTCCTGTTACGGGTAAAGGTAGCATCTATAAAATTACCCAAACACACCCTTAGGCAACAAGCAGCACTCAGCATTAAACTATTAATGAAACCCATTCATAAAAAAATACCCTTCAAAATAAACTGGGTGCACAATGCTCTAGTTACTATTTTATTCAAAGAAAACCAGGTCGGGTGGACAGGCATACTCGCCGATATATCTGTTTGTCAATAAACTCTATACATATTGGTTTATATAAAAAGCAGCTCCGTGTGTGTGATGGTCCTTTGTGGCTTAGCGCTGTAGGCTAAAGGCACGGATAGGGCTGGCATATCAATGACGGCTAGCTCTGGGGAAGGCCAATAATGATGGATTAGCAGGGATTTAATAGGCAGCCAGTTTAAATATTCCCTGTCTAAAAGTTTGAGCAGTGTTATAGCCTCCAGTGCACCGGCTCCCACTGAAATTGATTTGAATTGTGATGACTTCTGTTTGGCATCTGGGCTCTGGGTCTATTTTTAAATCTTTAACCAAAGTACATAACATTATCCACAACATGGGCTTTTGATTTATAACTCGCAGTCTGGGGTGTTAAATCAATTTTGGCATGTGATGTAATATGGAAATGCTGATTTTTTCAGTATTAAATGTGCACCAGTGGGTCTCTTAGGATTGATATGGAATAGCTTCTGTACATGGGAAGTATTATAAGACCCTATATTATACACTGAAGCGGTTTTGAAAATCTTAGACATGGTTTACGTTGGTTTACGTTGTATGACTATGAATAATTAATATGTTTACGTGGCATTTTAAGCTGTAAAATAATTAGTCAGCACAAGGACTTACACTTCTATGGGGTATTAACTGTTAACATGTAGTATTTTTTTTTTTTTATATTTAACTTATTTTTTCAATGCTATATTTACCAAAAACAACAAATTAACAAGTTTTATAAGTTTCAGTTTTGATATTGATTGAGTCTGTCTTCCCTTTGCTCTCCACACTCCCCCTTCAGAGCACTATCACATTAAAATCTGCACACATTCTGCTAAGTACTGTACTGCACATTGCACCAGGTTTGTGAAGTTGTAGTGTATTGTTTTGCATCATTATTTTGTATATTTATGGAAAATTGATGTGTGGGAGCATGAGTGACATAGACTCCTGTGCTTCTGTGCTTTGGATTGGATAGTAAGAAGAAGAAGTAACTGTAAGAAGGGGTCAAATATGGCCCAGGAGAGATCACTAAATTACTCAAACATGCATGAATGACAACTAAATCCTCTTCAGGCATGTTTTTGTTGAGTAAATGATGTTATAACATGGTAGAAAGATCAAAAAAGGCAATACAAGTGTGTCTCCAAGTGCTTCCCCCTATACTTTTCCATAAATGGCATTAAACATATTCATCTTGCATTTACTCAGCTCGCAGGCTCGCTTTTCCACTGATCTGAGATGTAACTTGGAAGGAGGCATCACCTTCTTGTCTCCATGAAGATAGACAAGTTTAATGCCGCTCTGTGAAACATTACAGGTAAAGCAAAAGCATCTTCATCGAGAAAAGCAGGTGGCAGACCATTTACTAGAAATGTGACACAGTGTACCTTTATCTTTACCAGTGATTAGTGATAGTATTGCAGTAAGTTAGCTGTATTATAAAAGCAAACAGAGAGGACTTTTTTTTCTTGTATTTCACCTGATGACATCATGCAGTGGGCCCGAGCATTTTAACACTTAAGTATGACAACCTAAAAAAAAGTAACTGAAAAAAGATAAAACAATAGATATGTTTTGATGACGGAACAACATTATAATGTGGCAGAGTGGGATTCAAATATAACGTGCAACACCACTTAGATTTTGGTTAAGAAACTGTTAATTTCCAGTCAGATAAAGTCATTTAAATAGGCTAAAAGTTCTAAAACAAGGTGACCAGTGTAAACAACCAAAAGACTAAAACCAGAAACCAGAAATTCAGCCCAATGATAAAATATTAAAAGTCTATTATAAAACAGGGGTCTAATCCAGTGGGTGTGCAGTCTGTTCTGTAATAAAAGGGAAGCAGGGGCAGTCAAACCGTCCTCGCTCGAGTCTCCAGATGGATGAGCCTCACTAAAAAATGAGCGTGCAGCAGTCAAGTGCCCTTTCTGATGCACATAGAGAATAGGCAGCAGCAACTGATCGATCCTGCCACAGTACTATAAAAGCAGTACTTACGGGACAGAGTAGAGGATCTTCGCCCGTCCAGCGCCTGCCATATTCAGCATCAGACTCTGGCTTCACGCGGACACTTGGCTCCGTCACAGATACTGACGATAAAGTCGCTGCTGCTGTCTGTTGCTGCTCCTGGCTGCTTGCTCTTCCTATAAAAGCGCTCTGTGCCCATTGGCTCGCACCACCATTCTGTCAGTTCATTAGTTAAAAGCCACAGGTAAAGCAGTCTGCCACAGGTGCTATGCTAGGGATACAGTGATTAAAAACAGGAATAAAACACACAGTAAAGGCACATTTCAAAATAAAAGCATGCGGCGTAAAAACAAACATGCAAATCACTACAAAGTGTGCCGTGCATAGTCAGCCTGTGAAATTAACATACCAAACTCATTGTATCAGCCTTAGTAATGTTTAATTTTTGTATTTTGGTAACTGTTATTTAGATTAAGCCTTGAACTCCTCACAATGCAGATTTTCTTACTATTTGTACATTATAAAATCCTATTGCATATCAAATGACCTCATAAATTACACTTGTTACACTGTGGAGCCGTGTTAAATCAGACAATAAATCGCCCTTGGGTCAGGACTGGACGTCACTGTACCGTTCTATATGTTACAGTGTATGGATGGCACCGAGGGCACAGAGTCTCATAGTTCAATGGAGAAGTTGTCAAGGCTCCTGGTAGTAATGGGGCTCTCGTATGGAGGCATGCACTCTAAGCAGTGCTCTATTGGATTGGCCCCACAATGTAATAAAGCTAACACAATCAGGTCATTGCCACTATGCATCACGGCGTTGTAAGGTGTCGAATTATAAATAGATTTGAGTTGGAGGTTAAGGTAAAGGTGGAGGTAAAACATGAGACACAGAGAGCTGCGGGTGAAAGAGTGAATAAACAATGTTACCTCATTCTCAATGTACACGGTGTGGGTTACATCCTGTTGAAAGGATTATATAAGAGCTTCATTATATGGCTTTTTCAATATTTTTAAAGGTCCAATATTACGCAAAATTGACTCTTGTGAGGTTTAAGCCCAGCTGGAATGTTGTTAGCTTTTCACAAACATATATGGAGTCGTGTTTTGTTTCATTCACACATGTCTGAGTAATCCTTTATTATTAGTCTGTACTTTTTACCTTTTGTTCAGCTGAGATGGGTAATTTCAGGGCTGAAAGTATCCAAATGACTCTAATGAAGGTGTATGGAGTTTAAAAACACAGTGGAGCACAATCTTCTCACATGAAATCACCAGTTGGAACAGACTGTTTGAGATCGTTTGAGAAAAGAATGCCTAAATATGCAGGGTTTGGGCATAAAACATATCTGAATGAAACAAAACAACTATTACAACATAGATCAGAAAGTAGCTAAATATAGACACAGTAAATGACAAGGTCTGAAGCAACAAACAGCACAGCCAACTTTAAGCAAAACATATTTTTTACAACTGACAGAATATCAAGTTGGTAAACATTCAAATGCAAGCTGACAGCTCCACCTCTCCTTATGGAAAGATAATGTGTGTTTTTGCCCCATCGCTGCCACAGAGCCACAGAGCAGGACTGATAACCTGATTTGCTGGTAACCTTCCTCTTGGGGGGCGTTGATGACAAATACGTTCCTGGAGGCCTTGGCAGCAGTGGCTCATATATTACAGGGGTCACCTTGGTCTGGACCTGTCCCATCACAGAACTGCACTCTTCTCACGTGGGACAGGCCATACCTCATGCTCTCAGACATAAGCAGAAGGATCAAATATGTCTAATCAGTATGAGTTTGCCATGACAATCATCTCAAATTAATTAAAGCCAACATATTATGCAACTTTTCAGAGATTTTAACCATGTTGTTTCCCATCACTATTTACTCACCCGAAGTTGTATTTGGAGTGATTCGTGCATGAGCAACCTATTTTCAAGACGTCATTTTACTGATCACTCCCCATTTTCACCACCACTGGTACACGCCCACTGCTCTGTACTTACTTCATTCTCCACTTTTATTGTCTTAATCGATGATATGCATAGGATTAGGCAGTGTCACGTATAGTTATTTTCGTGCAAATTTTTTGAAATCCAGGTTTTGCTAGCATGATGTGCAGCTATCCATCAGCGGTCCAGATAGCTCTAGGTGTCGTGATGTTGTTTACAGTGAAGCACTGCAGTTTTCTAATGTGGAAATCAGCAGACTTGTTTCTTTTATTAAGTCTTTTCAGAGGAATATTGCGATTTAAAATTGCAAATTACAATTTAATGATCCACGAGTGTCGTAGATTATAACTATACAGCAGACACAAGCGCAATATGTCGTCTTTAAAGCTTGTTGGATGTTTTTTCAATGTCATGTACTTTTATGATAACCAAACAAATACCCAATTAGTTTACACTCATATACAAAACAATAACAGCAGCAGATGCAAAGCAGTTGGGTTTCAGAGCCTGGCTTCTGTCTCCTCTGTACATCTCTGAGACAGTCACATTTGCATGGAGCCAGCCGTATAAACAGACAGGCTGCAGAGGATCAGCTCAGACAAGTGTAATATTTGATTCAGTATTGATGTGTCACAGCTCTGCACCCCGCGGCAGTGTAAGCCTATCTGCCCTGTGTTACAGTAACTACACAAGACACTGGCCCTAATGTGGAACATGCTCGCAGCCATAAGAGAAGCAACTTAACATCTGTAATAGATAAAAGTATATAAGAAAGATATAGTATTAGTGAGATTCATGTATGAAGCAGGATTTCGTTATGTTTTAGTTTTACTTGTCACTTACAGTTACAGCAAAAATGGAAATGAATGTATAGAGCAGGCAATGCATTAGTGTTGTGACCATAAAAAAAGTTCAAAATTGATTTTGATACTAAAGAATAGACTTAATACTCAATAACAATTCCATTACTACAATGATTAAAATAAATAAATAAAAATAAAAATAATAATAATAATAATAAAGGCCCTTTATTTTATTTAATTTATGTAATTTTCAATATTGTAATAATAATATCACATTCTTTTATATTACCATGCGACCTTATATCTCTCAGTTGTTCAGGCAGTTTCCATAGTGGTCCATGAGCATATACTAGTCTGTGTATGTGTGTGTCTGTGGTCTTCTGCTTGTTCTGAGGAAGCTCAAGATCATTCTAAAGCTATTCAGGAAAGATTAATTATCGATATCTGCTGAGTATCTAGTTTCGATACTAGTTTTAGTATTAATTAGTATCTGATTTTTGATGCTTTTGACAAGACTACTGCATAATGATGTAGACATCCATTTTTAACCGCCAATTATTTTTTTATGAACTACTTGCAGATAATTATGGTCAGACCTAATTAACACACACTCAAAATCACTAAAAACAGAATCCTTTGAATTCAAGGCAACTATGATCATTTTCACATTGGGTTGGCGGAAAAAAGCATTCAGTCAGAGACCGGGCACATGGACCAGTGTGGACCAGACTGTATAAGTAAGTGGACATAGCTAACCTGTTAGCTGCCATGTTGACAATTGGAAGTGAGCATGGGCACGCTTCAGACTTCATTAACTCTGACTCCATTTCACTTTCTATTGAAAAACTGTCGCCCCTCTCTCTATAGCTGTTACTGTCAGGCTTGTCATTTTGCTCTTAAAATGTTTGCATCAGTCTCCTGGTATTTTTATTTCCTTAAATCAAGATATGAATATTAATAACAGACTAATGAGGTGCCTTCTTTCCCCAAGGTCACTCCGGCTAGCATCAGCAACAGGTTTGATTGACAGCATTGCTAAGCGTCTGCTCCAGGAAGGGGCATTACCTTCAAAGCCTCGCTCTGGATTGGCTCTCTGGTTGCTATGATACTCACAGTCGTAACTCCAAATATGGAACTCGGCTCCATATTTGCCCCTATAATTGCTAGACTTGATGAGCTTCATTTGGCTGGAGCTGAACACGACGGGTGACGTCACATTCACTTAGTCCACCTCTTTATACAGTCTCTGGTGTGAACATGACAGCCACATTCTGGAAGGAAAAGGAAACTGGAGGAACACGACCGTCATTTGGCCAAAAAAGCTTATGATAGTGGAGGGATGCCCAGTGTAGCTTGTGTGCACAGCATAGCTAACTGTCACCAGAGGAGAATCTACATAAATTAGACTTTATATGTGACCAGAGACTAAGCTAAACAAGATGCAATGCTTTGATCATATATGTTAGTACAGTTAAACGTAGACCATCCAAAGTGAAAACCTTGCATTTCTTTGTGGGTATTTACTGTCACCTACTTCTAGTAGAACACATGTTTCTGTTTAAATAGTAATTGTGAGATATACAATCCAAAATAGGCATGCCACATGATTTGTTATTAGGAGCAAGGAACAGACAAACTGGTCTTTACACTTGATTATTAGGTTGTATTTTGTATAATTATCATTTGTGCTTTATGTCCTGGTTTGTTGTCGTCGTTGCATTATAGAAAATAATTATTTGCAATGATAGTCCTATTAATTTAGAACCAAATATCAGTTCACATTGTAACTGACTGGTAATTTAAGATCCCAGGTTTTATGTTAGTAACTTCAGTGCTATTCTTTTTGCCTTTAGTATTGTTATCGTTAGTCCATAAAAGAAGGAGAATCTTGTTGTTGACTTGAACATGAACAGGAAGCATGAACTGTTCCATCGACAAAAAGAGCAGCAGATCTTACATGCCTTGAATTGTTGTGAATTCATCTATGACTTGAAACTTGGCCATCCCTCAAAACATGTACTCAGCACACACATTAAGATTAGGCTGAGACTCAAAGACCCTGAAAGGCCAGATGAAGAAAAGCACAGGGATTCAGCTCTGGCTATGTTACAAAGGCAAAACCACGTAGGTTCTATGATATTTTAAATACTGTGATGTTAATCTTATTTCACGTGATGCAAAATCTAGTGCTGCCTAAGCCTCCCATTGAGTAGACTTTATATTCAAGACAACTGTACCAGTATGTGTTTGGAGGTGTGTGTCATCATGGCCATGGTGTGAGTCAGAGAAAAGAAGATGTCCATCTTTACACGTGGTTAGAAAATTAGAACAAGAAAAACAGTAACATGGTGCCATCTGCTTTACATTATTTGGGTGGTGTTGCTTCCAGTGAACTCATCGCATAAAGAGCTTAGACTTTTCTTAGATTCCTCCAATGAACAAAACAAAAATGTTAGTGTATTAGTTATGCCTTTTGTCCTAAGAAAGCAAAAGTTCAAACACTTAAGAACAGAGCACACATTCTTGAGTACACTATTCTCCTGCTGTCTGACTATGTGTACATCATGCAAAAATATGGAAATATGCACATTTATGGACAACATTGGCAGTACTATGACTTTAAAGCTGCAGCAGCAAAACACTGTGCCTCTTCTCACTCATTTAAAAGTGATGCCAGGGTATTGGAAGTCAGTGGTGACAAGGTGGGCTTTAAGCAGCTGTACAGTGGTGACTGGTGTTACTGTAGTCTTCTGAAGCATGGGAAAAGATGGAAAGTTTAAAGCCAGCTCTCTCTCCTATGGTCAACTGTGTGAAAGCTGCTAAAAAAACTGATGTCCTAAAACTGCTAGGTGAGCTTGGGGTTGGTGATACAGCATTTTTTATACGGATGCCTTAGCTGGATGTGATGTAGGCAGACAGGACTTGGAGAAAGGTAGTGGTGAGGAGGAATAAGGTGATGAGATGAATGTAATTATTAATGCATTTCTTCACTTTAATGGGGTTACTGAATGAAGTTAGTTATGACTGATCCCGACTTTAATATGAATTCAATATGACAGATTGCGATGTGTTATCAAAAAGTGTTTCTCACAGAAAATAGCACTTGGCACGATGTCACTTTTGGCTGTTGAATGTTTAATATGCTGCACAAGTGTTACTTTTGGGATATGTGAACAGTGTAATGTGTCGCACATTAATGAATAGCGGCACTGACTTTTTTTTTTAGTTCTGTTCAAAAGTTTGCAATCTCTGAAAGTTGAATTACCTCATGAGTTCTGTGAAATAGGATGTTTTAAGCACTTAATGCAAAGATACATTTTAATGTGCCATTATCCCAGGACTGAGATTGTAGTAGACATGTTTACAAGAACTTTGAATGTAATGTTTTAGTACTTTTCTTACTTGTTTTAAAATATATGAAATGTATTAGTGCCATTTAAGATGCAGAGTTAATGCATGGCTAAATTAATGCAATCCAAATAACTGCTGAGTTAACATCAAACTGAGACTAAAACCAGAATTAAACCATAACAAGTTAAAGAGTTTGTCCCCATAGGGAAATCTGTCATCTGCATTTGACCCATCCTTCAATGCTGCTGGGGCACACCCAGTGACCCATCTCATTGATCTTGTTGCTAGTCTTGGCCAGGACTACCTTTTTCTGGAGGATTGTACCTATGGTAATGTTTTGGTTTAATGGGGGAAACAGGAATGCCTGGAGTAAAGCCACACATACACAGGTGGAGGTATGCAAACATCACACACAAGATTATTATATTAAGAGTTAAAATCCCATGGCATACAAGACAATAGACAATAGAATACAAAAGCACATGACCAGAAAATGCATCGTCCACACTGAACATTCACCAACAGCTTCCGTATTCTCTTCATGCATTATTACAGACTACAACCCATTACATGCATGAACATTTGAAAGTGGCAGTTAATATTGCCAGACCATTAGAGGGAAACACTCTTGTCTTTACAAGTCGGCCCTGGTCAAACCCGTGAATAATAAAAATGACTTGGATTTATGTTGCATAGGGCATTAGCATAGCATTGTGGAAAAATATCGTTGCAATGAGATTTGTGATTCTGTTCAGAGTGCACATTGTAAACAACTCCAAGAACATTAACATTTGAGAAAAGACATTTATGTATATACGACTGCATAAAACTGCCATTTCTGTACTTAAATAAAAATCAGCAGTACCACATTTTAACGTTGATAAAAGCCTACACCTTCGGTAAATAAATCATACGTTTAATAGCACCTACTTAAGCAGTCTCCTCATTCTGATCCAGCATCTTTCTGATGCTCTTCTGCTGTCATTGTCATGGAGTAATCTATCCCCCATGTGTAAATGTGCAGAGTGGCAGTGGTAGGTTGGAGTGTGTGGCCAGATGTATAAACTGCACTGCCTACAATAGATATTACATTTGGATGAATAGTGTAAAGCTAAATTAGGCCAGTTTGGTGCTGGTCCATGTTTTCCTCCTGCAGCAGCTCTGCTACAGTTGCTGGTCCAGTGTCCTGTGAAGCTCATGTTCCCGGGGCCAGTGCAACAACCACCAGATACTGTGCAGAGGCAAAGGCGCAAATAGGTGAAGGGCTCTGGGTGTGAGACTGTGGATGGGCTGCGGTTTAGGCTCCCTCTTTCTGAGACGGAGTTGTCAGAGGCAGGTGAGAGAGGTGATCAGTCCCAGAGGCTGATAGACAGAACGCTTTGAAAACGTTATTTTAAAAACACCTTTTAAATGTTCATCACTAATATTTTCAAGAGCTCAGATTCAGCTATGAAAATTCAGTGTAAAATTTGGATCCAAGATTCCAAGGCATGAGCAATTAATTGTCCGTGACCGAGGAGAACAGAGGCAAACTGTTTCCTATTGGCCTTTCTCTTTTGTGGGCGAGGCTTATAGTTAAGGAATCAAAGAGTTTGAATTAGGCTAACTCTGACCAATCAGGTTGGTTCCTTACCGCACTTTGTGGTTGTTACTAAATTAGACTCGACTCACTTACGATTGACTGCTTAAGCCTTGGCATCTTGAATCTTAAAATTCTAAATCTGATGGAACAAATTATCTTCCATATTAATGTAACACCTTTCAGACTACTAGTGCTTTACAATGTGTGCCACCAAATTATTCTCACAACAAGGTGATGTTTTGTTCAAGGACATGGCACTATGCAGTGGTCTGAGCTAGATTCAAACACAGTGGGCAAAAGGCCTTACCACTGTGCACCTGCCTCCCCTATTTAGTTTCCTACTTTGCAGGCTGTTTCAAGACATATTTTAGTCATAATTTAGTGTGAAGGTATACATAGAACCTTATTTAACTTTTTGTACATTGTAAACCACAGTACTGGTCAAAAACGTATGTTCAAAATGGCCCACCTCTTCATAGTAGCATTTCAAGTGGCTACCTGACATTTAAGAAGACATATATGACCTGGAATCTGTTTTCTGTTAATAATGACAATGAAGTGAAGAAATGTGGATGGAGATAGGGGATAGGTGAAAACAGCTATTTTCTCAAGCACTCAGGCTTCAAACAAACGACAATACATTGTTGCTCAAACGTGCTTGAGTCAATCCAACTACAACTTTAAGTAAACTAAAGATAATGGAACACTCTGGGTTTGATGTATGTCTCCTTTAAAGGTCCTATATTAGTGGCTAGAAGACAGGGAGTACTTTGTTGAAATTGGAAAATGTGTCTCAGATAAAATGCCCCTGACCTGTGGGGTTCCCCAGGGGTCAGTCCTGGGACCCCTGTTATTCAATCTCTCTACATGCTGCCGTTCGGCCTGTTAATACGCAGCAATAATGTGTCCTACCACAGCTATGCAGACGACACTCAGATCTATGTCTCACTGGCAGCAGGTGAATATGGACCAGTGGATTCACTCTGTCACTGCATCCAACAGATCAGTGTGTGGATGCACCTCCAGTCTCGCTCTCTAAAACCTTCCAATCAGGCTAAAATCTAGGGACAATAATGGACTTGAACTTTTAACAGCCATATCAAATCAATAATATCTGCAGCTTTTTATCATCTAAAAATCATTGAAAAAAAATCAAAGGTATACTGTCAAAACCAGATCTGGAGAGACTTATCCATGCATGTCTCCAGTAGGTTAGACTACTGTAATGGCCTGCTCACTGGCCTCTTCAAACCAGCATTAAGACAGTTGCAGTACATACAGAATTCTGCTGCTCGGGTCCTGACTAGAACTAGGAAGTAGGAGCACATGAGTCCTGTGCTCAGGTCTCTGCACTGGCTCCTGTGGCTCAGAGAATAGACTTTAAAGCAGCTCTGCTTGTGACAAGTCTCTCCATGGCCTAGCACCACGGCGTGTTAATGTCATATGAACCATCTCGCACTCTGAGGACTTCAGGGACCAGCCTCCTGCTAAAACCTGGAACAGTCTTCCTGAAGATGTGAGACAGGCCTCTACTTCCACAATGTTTAAATCCAGGCTCAAAACAATTCTGTTTAGCTGTGCATATTCTGTCTCTTCTCTTTTAATGTTCATTTTATGATGATTATTTTTATTGTTTATGTTTTGATTTGTTGTATTGTGATTTTAATGTTTTTCTTATTCTGTAAAGCACTTTGAATTACTTTGTCTACAAATTGTGCTATACAAATAAACTTGCCTTGTCTATGTTATACAGAATTTACTTTTGTGAAGTTTAAGCCATGTTATGATGTTATGATACCTCATCAAAACATACCTGTAGTTGTGTTTTTGTTTCATTCACATATATTTGAGTAACCCTTTATTATTAGTCCATCTACATCTTCAAAGCTCAAAATGCTCTGTTCCACTTTGTGATGTCATGTAATGCTAGTTTTTAAGTAAACAGCTACCTTCAAGTAAACAATAGATATTGGAAATTCCAGGGGTGAAATTATCCAAATGATTCTAGTGAAGGTGTATGGAGTTCAAAAACACAGTGGAGCACTTCCTGTATTACCACATGACATCACAAGTCGGAACAGAGTGTTTTCCATCTCAGAAAAGAACTCTTAATGCTTAAATATGCAGGATGAGTGTGTGAATGAAAAAAAACATAACTCCAGGTAGGTTTTTGATGAGGCTACAATATTATAACATAGATAAGAAAACAACGTAATATATGCCCTTTAAAATAATAACCAATTACCGTACTCACGTCACCTTTGAGGGGTTATATTGTTATGGCAGAATCTTGGACATGCCTGTTACTAAGCAACACGCAACTCAGATGAAGCCCGCCCAATGGCCATAGCTCACGTTTTGTGGGCACGCGTTGTATCATTTGTCATGATTAAGCGAAGGAGGAGACAAGTCAAATTCAGACTAACAATCATGGCGCTGCTAATAGCTGACATTTTTCAGCCAAAGTATTAAAAAGAAGCTAAAATAAGAACATTGTTTTGTGTTGCCAGGATAGAAAATAATCCAAATTCATATAAATGTCCGCCAATTTACAAAGGAAGGGAAGATTAGGCAGGAAGTGCAGCCCACACGTCAATGATAATTTGAATGTTTTTGCCTTGTATTAGACCTAAATGATCACAGACGCTTATTAGATTTCATTATTTTAATTACTGTTCATTAAAATCTAACAAAAGGCAATATTGTTTTGCATATGATTTCTGAAGCTGCGTTAGAGATAGGCTTCCATTAAGGGGCCATTACAATGAAATGAGGGCTATTGGGATAAACAATAGAAGAATACAGCAGAGGCTATGGGTGTCACCAATATGGCATCAGGCCTGTACCGTCAGCACCTGCGGTTTATGGACCTGGAAATTGCAATATTTTAAAAAGGCAGAGTCTAAAAACTGTGAACCGTGATGGCCACTAAGTTTGCCCAAGCTATAATTTAGAAAAACGCTACTAGAGAAGTTTAATAGCTTCAAAGTACAGTGAACCATAGGCCAATTCAAATGAGATAGTGCGTTTCCACATATTATTCTGTATTACTTTCATTTTGTATAAATAGTTCTCGAAATGTTGGAGAGACAGAAAATAAACCAAACTATAACTTTTAGATTAACGTTGTGAGCAAATAATCAAAGTAAAAGTAATCATAGTCAATATAATGCCGTAGAAAGCTTAATGCCATACTGTGGGACAATCCAGGCAATGCAAGAACAACAGGTGTCAGATCTTCCACCAGAAAAGTTACATACTGCAGCTTTGAATTGCAAGCCATGTAAATGCAATGACTCACAACACTTTCTATTTCATTCAATGCTTTGTTTTCAGTAAGAAATAAATCCATTGCTTTAACTTTAGTGTGCCCTGTAATAAGTGAAGTTTGGCCTAAGTTGATCTGTTCCAGGTCCCGAAATACAGCAAACAAAATAAAGGAAACCAAACTACCCAGTGCACTGAACACAGGGGAATATAGCCACCAATATTAAAACTGTGGTAAATATTTATCATAGTTTTACACCAGTTAAGTGGAAAAAAAGTTGAGAAGAAAAGTACAAAAAGTCGTTAAACTCACCCCTGTTCAGCTTGTTGGGGAGCGCAGGTAAGATCCAAAGTTACCATGAGTGTCCTTAAAGATGCGTTATGTAACTTTTTATGGTGTGGGATTGGCCATCTGCTCATCCCCATCACAGACTGCATGAAGAGGTGGACTAAGCGAGTGTCAAGGCTAGCGGTTATAGGGGCGAAGTTCCATATTAAGTTTACCGACTACGAGTATCATAGCAACCAGATAGCCAATCCGGAGCAAGGCTATTGAAGGTAACGCCCCTTTCCACACCGCTGGTTTAGTAGGGAGCGGGCACTTAGCAACACTGTCAGTCAAACCTGTTGCTAACGTTAGTGGAAGCAACCTCAGGGAAAGAACAATCATGCGGAGCGGGTCAATACAAACATTTTAAGACTAAAATGATGAGCCTGACAGCAGCAGTTACGGAGGGGCAACAGTTTTCCAATGGAAAGTGAATTGGAGCCAGAGTCAATGGAGCCGGAAGCACGCTCATGCTCACTTTCTATTCGGAATACGGTGGCTAGCAGGTTAGCTATGTCTGTCTACACTCACCCGAAGGATTATTAGGAACACCATACTAATACGGTGTTTGACCCCCTTTCGACTTCAGAACTGCCTTAATTCTACGTGGCATTGATTCAACAAGGTGCTGATTCATTCTTTAGAAATGTTGGCCCATATTGATAGGAGCATCTTGCAGTTGATGGAGATTTGTGGGATGCACATCCAGGGCACGAAGCTCCCGTTCCACCACATCCCAAAGATGCTCTATCGGGTTGAGATCTGGTGACTGTGGGGGCCATTGTAGTACAGTGAACTCATTGTCATGTTCAAGAAACCAATTTGAAATGATTTAGATTTAGAGCTTTATGACATGGTGCATTATCCTGCTGGAAGTAGCCATCAGAGGATGGGTACATGGTGGTCATGAAGGGATGGACATGGTCAGAAACAATATTCAGGTAGCCCGTGGCATTTAAACGATGCCCAATTGGCACTAAGGGACCTAAAGTGTGCCAAGAAAACATCCCCCACACCATTACACCACCACCACCAGCCTGCACAGTGGTAACAAGGCATGATGGATCCATGTTCTCATTCTGTTTACACCAAATTCTGACTCTACCATTTGAATGTCTCAACAGAAATCGCGACAAATCAGACCAGGCAACATTTTTCCAGTCTTCAACTGTCCAATTTTGGTGAGCTCGTGCAAATTGTAGCCTCTTTTTCCTATTTGTAGTGGAGATGAGTGGTACCCGGTGGGGTCTTCTGCTGTTGTAGCTCATCCGACTCAAGGTTGTGGGTGTTGTGGCTTCACAAATGCTTTGCTGCATTCCTCGGTTGTAACGAGTGGTTATTTCAGACAACGTTGCTCTTCTATCAGCTTGAATCACTCGGCCCATTCTCCTCTCCACACCCCTAAATGCATTGAAGCAACTGCCATGTGACTGGTTGATTAGATAATTGCATTAAGGAGAAATTGAACAGGTGTTCCTAATAATCCTTTAGGTGAGTGTATATGTACATTCTTTGGTTGTCATTGCGATTTTATTGCTGTACACAGTTTTTATGTTATTATAGCATTTTACCAATTACGAGTGTGTTTACTGCTCAAAAATACCTTGAAAAACATGCAGTCTTATTGAGACTAGGGCCCCCGCTTTGTAGATCTTGGCCTGGTGGTGCTACCTCCCTGTCTCCATGGAGATGCAATCAATAGAACACTCCAAGCAAAGCAATAGAATATAACTTATCAAAGAATTTGTTATTGTCCATTAAAAAAGAAGAAAAAACATGAAACTATGAAATACTGTTCGGCAACTCCCAGGTCATGACACAATAACATCTCCATGGAAACGAGAAGGTGGCAGACTCTCTACTAAAAAGTTACAAAGAGAATTTGTTAGCACGACATACTTGAATTTATAGTTATCTTTACTATAAAGCACTAAGAATGCCTTATAGACCTATTGGTGTTTAGGTAGTGCATTGTTAGCAATATGTCCAAAGTTAGCAGACTGGAGTGTGCGTTAACTTCTTTGTGACTAATCTGTGTGTCTCTGTAGAATTTGATAGTGGCCCCCTGCTTTTCTGCTCAGTGTTGGATCAATGGTGTCCCTCTGGAGAGCAATGACTTCACTGTCTCACAGATTCTGTTACCTGCTGCTTCTGTCCAGGAAATAGGACCCTCCCTAAACACTACTGTCTACTTCCAATGTCTATTCTTCTATCTGCGAGTATACGTTTCACTGTGCGAGCCCGTTTCTGCCTGACAACAAGAACGACCAGCTGAAGCTTATTAAGGGCCAATATTGCGCTGTTTTCTGATCAATGTTATAATGTTTCTGTGTTTTTAAACTCCATACGCCTTCACTAGACTCATTTAGATAATTTTAGCTCTGGAATTGCCAGTCTGCACTAAACAAAAGGTAAAACGCAGTTGTTAACTTGAAAAATACCGCTTCATGACGTCACAAGGTGGAACAGAACGATTTGAGCTTTGGAGATCTAGACTGACTAATAATAAAGAGTTACTCAAACTTGTGTGAATGAAACAAAACACAACTCCAGGCATGTTTTTGAGGAGGTAACAATATTCTAACATGGCTGAAAGCTCACAAGAGTCAATTTTGCATAATGTAAGTGTATAAAGTTTTCTTTTTTTATATATAGTTATTATTTGGTTTGGTAGTACATGTAAATATTCATCGTCGTTTCAAATTTACAAATTACATACAAACTGTTTAAACATTCATTTCACAAAATCGAGGTATTGTCATCTATTTGTATTAGTCTAATCATAATTATTGTGCAATTAAAGCCCACCACACACTGCAGGATCATTTGCTAGATTAAGGGCCTGATTTGCTTCTCCTCGATTTCAGGGATGCGTGACCTGGCATCACTTCAATGTATAAGTGGAGATAGATAGCATATGTTTAATGCCATATTGTGTAACATTCCAGACGAAGCTATGTCTCTATGAAAGAAAAGCTGCATAGTACCTATCTCAGAATGTTATGAAAATGTCTTGTTCAGGTGTAAATGTCAAGCCATAGCAATAATAATAGTGACAGTAGTTCAGTTGGTAGTGTTTGTCCTCTGATTCAAAGGTTGCTGGTTCGAATCCCGCTCTTGACGTAAACATCATTGGTCGAGCGGTCATATCCACTGACCCACAGGTTGGCGGTGCGATTCCAACTCCCACAGATGAATGCTGTTATTGTGTCCTTGGGCGAGACATTTAACACACTTTGCCCCGAGTGTCTGCGTTCACTGGAGTATGAATGTGTGTGTGAATGGGTGAGTGGTTCCTTGATGTAAAGCGCTTTGAAAGTGGAAAAGCGCTGTATAAAAATGTGACCACTTACCATAATATCTCCCAGAAGATGTTCAAGTGATTAGCAATTTTAAGTCCCATGCTTCCGGGTGACAGCCCCTCTACTATAAAAGTTACACAGTGCACCTTGGAATAGACATTAACTTAAAAAAAAAGGCTATTTCTTTATTTAAATCTGTCTCAGTCCAAACCTAAATCAAGATAATGTTAATTACATGAAGACTATAGTAAGTGTACTGTGATGGTGCGTTCAGGACTAGCTGATGAAATACTGTTCCACTTTGTCATTTTGCATTGTCCATCTGCCCATCTGCCCATCCATCTGTGCATTAGTTGCGGTTCGGTGCACAGAACATCTTAGCACTAAACGCCCGCTATTGTTTCCCTGTTATATCCAACAAAGACCAAATTATTTCAAGAGGCAATAGAACACACTGTTGCCAAAAGCTAATTTGAAGACTGTTAAATTGAAGAAAAGGACTCTACACAATTTTTAAAGGCGCTGTACCTGATTAACTACTTCATTTTAAACAGTTTGCAGTGGTCCAAAGTTATACTTTACTTATCTTATGCATTCTGAGCCTCCTAATTGTAGAGAGAGAGAGATTGTAGAGTTTATAAGTACTCTCAGAGACCAGAGTGGAGTTTTGCCATCACAGTAAGCTAACAACAACTGGCATGCTAACGGACACTTCCTGACAATTTGACAACAAAACACTTTCTAATTAGACACAGACAGTACACAGCTGACTTATTTTGATATTAAGAGCTGCTTATACAATATGTGCTGGGGTAAGATACATTTTTGCTCAAATAAATGGGGAAAGGCGTCCCACTGTCCCTTAGTTGAGGGGCTCTGGTCCTACAATCTTAAACTCTATCTGCAAATGGATGGGCGTTAGTCCTGGGATCTCTCCTTCACTGTGGTTCTCCTCAAGGTTTCTTTTGTTTTGTTTGTTTTCTTTAGGTTTTTCTTTGCTGAGAAGGAGGGTCTAAGGACAAAGGATGTTCTGGGACAGTTCTCCATTTGCTTGTTTTCTGTTGATTAATTTGCTTGTCTGTTTCTGTTTCATTGTTGATTTTCTAACTTTCTGTTGGTTAAATCAATGATCTTGTTCAGCCCTAAGAGGAAACTGCTGTTGTGATTTTGGGTTGTGCAAAAATAAATTGAATTGAATTGACAAATCAGGTACAGGGCCTTTAATATTGTATTGTCAATTTTTCCAGATTTCTAAACAAGTCCATAATATGTACCCAGCATAATGGCATATAGGGTCAGAACACTTACCTTACTGCAAGATGATCTTAAATTCAGTTCCCTAATGATATGGGTCTTTTGCAGATTCCTTTATTTATGTGTTTTGTTTGGGGTTTTTTGTGTGTTTTTTTCTGGGTGATTTCCTTTTCCATATCAACCAAAAGCTTGCACAATAATCCAATCCTCCGGCTAGGTATTCCTGACCAAGAAGCTAGCAAGATGTGAAGGAATTCTGAATAGCAAATTACAATAAAATGCAAGGTTAAAGGGGCTGTAGCCAATTATCTTTTTATGTAATAAAGAAAAAAAAAATCCCCCAGCACAGAGATGTTTTAGAATCAGCTCTTAGTGCCAAAATGACATCACTGTGTGCTGTCTCCATCTACTTATAAAGCATGTAATTGTCTGCAAACCAGGAAGTGCCCTGTTAGCATGCTAGTTGCTGTTAGCTTTACTGAGATGGCAAAGCCTCATTGCTGTCCCTGCAAGCTTTGAAATGCACCTATAGTCTCATCGTGTTGAATAATTTGGACCGCTGCAAACTGTTTAAAATGATGTAGTTTTGTTTTTCACGGTTGTAAGACAGTAAAAATCAGGCACAGCATCTTTATAACATTATTAGTACTTTTTTTTTTCAAAAGATCGCCATTGTTTTAACTAAGCTACAAAGATGCCCCTTGATTTCATTCTCTGATGCAGAAACATCTTTTCAAAACAAACATCACGTCACAAATTACTGTTAGCAAACACTGACACACCACGATGCAGCAACAGTTTACATGCAGAACTGGCCGAGCTTATATAACACATACTGCACATTGTTGATTCAATTACATGCGCTGCCTGCACACGAGCCCGAGCATGAGCCCACGCATGATCTCACGCACGATCCCGCGCACAAGCCTGTATTGGAGCTGCCACATCTTTGACATGCTAATCTGAGCTGTTGTTTCTGTACATATCATGAGACAGAGGGAGGCTGGGTTGCACCGTCATTTCACTTCCAATTGCCATCTAATTTCATCATCTCAGTCTTGTTATTCTTCCTGTGTGCATTTGCATTACCTGGTCAATAACTGGCATGTTGGCTGCATACCAACAAAAATGAGCACAGTAAGACTAGGTCCAGGAATAGAAATGTGTCATTACCCACAGGGGGTCAGCTGATTTTTTGTCCCTTAATAGTAGTTTCATTTTTTTTCCAGCTGTCAGAGTAGTAAAAGAAGTGATTTGTAGTATTATGTTGTAGAAAGTAAATTTTATAAATAAAGTAGTTTATAGTGACATCATGGCTCATACCAATCCTATATGGAATTAATTACTTATAATATGTTGACATGTATTTATTCATTAGGAAAAAGCATTTTCAGGGGCACAACCTCAGGACTATGAATGATCCCAGGCCTCAGAAGCATATATATTATAAACAGTATATTTCTGGCCTTTAAAAAAACATAGAAAGTGTATTTGGTTACAGTATCATTTCTTATTCTTTGTATGATTGTGTGAGCATACAGCCACCAGTTCAGCTCATGGCTCGTCTTTTTTGTTAGATCTGTAGAAATAATATCAGTATAATACTATGACATCCCCATATCGCCAATGAATGGTTTCAGAATGACACAAGTTATGACTGTTGCCATAGTAACAATTTAAACTAAAATTTGAAATGGTAATGGTACATCAATCACTTATTTTTAAGCAATTGCCAACATCATATTAGCTTTGTCAAAAGTATGAGAAATCAGATACTAATCGATAATAAAACTAGTATAGTAACTGTTAGTATCAAAATGGAGTTTGAAAAGTATTGTATTGTGACACTACACTACACTATATAGACACTGAATTTGGCTGTGATCTCCCTCTGCCCTGTCTGATATAGTAAAAGTAAAACAGTGTAAAAGTGCCTTGGCGTCAGACTGCGCAGTGCAGTGGAGGAGGAAGTCTCCGATAAACTGTTGTTATTGTGAGCAGTGTGAGCCTTTTTTTTCACCTTTTCCACTCCGCCATTGAGCTGACTCACGGAGAAAAGTCAAGCTCAACAAGTTTGTGCTGACGACGCGCTTTCGGGGACAAGTGGCAACTCGGGCAGAAAGAGCAGGTGACAGAATGATGATCAGGGCTTTAGAGAATATAGATGGTGCAGAGAGGAGAGGGGAGTGCAAGGGAGGAGGACAGGGAACAGAGGGTGGGACGGTGAATGAGTGAAAAATGAAAACATATTTTGCTAAATGTACAAGAAAGTGGTCATCTGAGTCTTGCACGAACAGGGAGTATACTTTTTTTTCCATAACATGAACTGATTTCCGCCAAGGCTGGGTCTCCTGACAGCAGCTTTAAAGGATGGGTCAAATGCAGAGGATATGTTTCACTGTGAATGGTTTGCAGTGGTCCATAGTGGAGTTATTACGCAAAATTGACTCAGGTGAACTGTTGAAATGCTGTTACCTCATCAAAAACATACATGTAGTTGTGTTTTGTTTCATTCACACATGTTTGACTAATCCTGCATTATTAGGCTGTCTATATCTCCAAGGCTCACCATGCTTTGTTCTACCTTGTGATGTCATTAAGTGGTAGTTTTAAAGTGAACAGCCATTTTTTAACCTCAATTGAACTGTTTTACTCTAGATTACACTAGAATACCCATACATTGCCACCTTTTTACAAACCGAGGAGTGCAGAAGTTCAAACAAGGCTAAATAATCACTGTAACTTCAAAGATATGTAAATCCAGGGCTGGAAATTATTAAAATGATTCTAGTGAATGTTTAAAAACACAGTGGAGCACTTCCTGTATCGCCACTCAATGACATCACAAGGTTGAAGAGAGTGTTTTCAGTTTTGGAGAAGAACAGAACTCTAAATATGCAGGATTTGTGTGTTTAACGTGTGAATGCAACAAAACACAACTCCAGGTATGTTTCTAAGGAGGACACAATATTATAATATAGCTCAAAAATGTGCGTAATATAGACCCTTTAATGGTAACTAGTATGCTAACAGTGCACCAACATTACTTACTGGTTTGCAGATAATAAAATTGAGAGCTTATCTGGGGCAAAATAAAACTTGCGACTGGCACCTGGAATGCACCCATGGCCCGAGTTAAAAACAGACAGCGAAAGAAGAACCTCACTGTAGATAATGGACATGAAAGCGAGAGAGAGAAGGAAGGAAGGAGGGGGAAGCAGAGAGGAGGGGAGGGGGGGGGGGGGTAAGGGAGGAGAGAGGAAGAGAAAGAGAGAGCAAGAGACTGGACTCAGACAGTGACAGAACTCAGCAGGAGTGTACTATAATAACATTATCAGAGGAGGAGGGGGAGCGCACATACATCTCCACTAAAGTAAAAATACTAAGTGTGGAAAATGGAAGAGATTTTCTGAATATATATGGCAGTATGGCAGTGGTTTCAGCTAATTAGTACATTTTATCATGCAAGTTGACAGTGACGATGTTTTAGTGACGTTTGGAAAATGCATATTGTGAAAATAAAATAGCAGGATGAAGAAGAAAAAGAAGAAGAAGAAGGTAGACCATTTAGCTGCTAATCCAGGTTGGATCCTATTCCCACCCATGTATACTGCTGTTGTGTCTTAGGTAGGGTTGTCTAGTATTATTTTGTTTCACTCACACATGTTTAACTCTTTATCATTAGTTTGTCTACATCTCCAAAGCTCGAAATGCTCTGTTCCACCTTGTGATGTCATGAAGCGGTAGTTTTCAACAGCTACCTCTTACCTTTGGTTCAGTAGAGTTGGGGAATATCAGTGCTGAAATCATTAAATGATTCTAGTGAAGGTGTATGGAGTTGAAAAACACAGTGGAGCACTTCCTGTATTACCACATGACACAATCTTTAATAATGTATAACAATAATGCATGGACATAAATGAAAAGCAAAACATATATGGACATTTGCCAAACGAAATGGGTTCTATTTGATTGTATGTGACCCCTTTTTCTCGCTCCTAGACATAATTATACCGTGCCAATGTGGAAAACAAGGTCAAATTTATTCCAATCTGACCTAAAGTGCTGTCAACGCTTATCACTGCCAACCATCCAAATTGATAACCTTGGTTGCTTTACCTCACATGACATCTGCAGTGAAGAATGACCCTTAAGGTATCTTTGGACATATGTCACCTGATAAACAGAAAAGGTGGAAAAATCTGATCATGGACAAGACTGGTGCATGCAGTAGCTTCATGATAAACAAACTGCATGACCTAAAACATTAAGAAAGTTTAAGAAAGTGTCACTGGTAATGACAGGAAATATTGGTCCTGTATATATAATGTCAATTCAAAGGAAAAGTCATGTTTGAAAAAGTGGTGCAAGAAATACAAATCAATCAATCAAATCAATATAAAGCTTATGTTACTCGTAGATTTACTCAAAATGGGAAGAATGGTCAAAATTTGTACTTTTACTTTGATAAAAATACGTATGTTGCTAGAAAAGTACTCTGAAAAGTATATATTTTTTGTTACTTTTACTAACATGTGAGCACTGCTCCCTCCAAGCTGCGCGCGTGCGCAGTTGCGCACTGCTGACACGGTCTCCGCGCACAGAAAATCTGCGCTGCGCACAAAAAAATCGAACCGGAATTGAAAATAAAATAAACACACAACAATTCATTCTGCGCTATTTTTCAGTGTGAGTCAGTGAGTGTGACCGGGGACGAGCTGCTCCAGACAATTATGTGATTCACATACGTATCTGCGCAGCTTATCTACGTCATTGACAGGCGTCCTCCTGCGCCGCTACCAGAGTTTTAGCCGATGTGGAGTGAAAACTCGCTAATGATGCTAATGATGCTAATGATGCTAAGTGCTGTTTATCCCCTTAACGTTCCGACGGCCCGCGCTCTGGCGCACTGTTTTGTTGCAATTTTGCGTTTTAAACATGACGAAACGGACAAAACAAAGGAAGTACACGACCGAGGACACTGGATGTTTGTACAAGTTAAACTAGAGGCATCTCGGACCCGGAGCGGCTCGTTGAACCGAGTGAAGATCTCATGGTGGACTCAGGAGCAGAGGACCTTATGATTTGATGAACTGGATGCTGTTCCTGATCGGTAAGCGTGGTTTATTCTGCTATTAACTTAATTGGGGGTCAAATATATCAGGCGTAATCATTAGTATTAGCTAATGCCAATCTGCGCCCCCCCCCGACCACTACCAATCATCACGCACACACCACTTGGGTGAAGTGTCAAAAAAAAAAAGGACACAATGGTGGGACTCGATCCTCCAACCTCTAACCACTGAGCCACTGTAGCAGAATGACTGTCACACTGTACAATCATGTCCAGTGTGTTCTTAGTTTCCAGTGTGTGTTTCTTTACATTTTGAAGTGTGTGTGTTTGTTCACTGTTTGCAGTGTGTGGTTTCTAAATATATATTTATTTTGACCCATACAACTTGTTTTGAATATATTTTATATACATTTTATATTATGTTTTGATATGATATATAAATGTACAGTAATAGAGCAGCTGGGTGTGCAGATACAGATTCCTCTCAGTGTGTATTGGTCATTGACTGTCACTAGTTTATGAGTTGTAAAAATCAAATGATCGTGTCTTATACTGAAAAAGAATTATCGGACTGTGTAGGACAATCTCACTCAGTGCACAGCAAAAGCTTCACACAATGGCTTATACTCATAATACAAGTCAGAGCTTTAGCAATAAAAATTTTAAGTGTGTTTTCAACATTGGAGTTTACAGTTGTCTTGGTTTGGTTGGAAGCTCATGTTTTGCCATAGTTAAAATTAAATATTTATACTTCCAATAGCATTAACATACTACACAGGTCATGAGCAAGATTTTTGTCATTTTCATTGTATAAGTGGCTAAAGCACTTAATTAAAAGTCTTATAACAGAAATGTAAATGCGGTAATTTGATTCTTTTAATAAACCATTTAACTTGGATGGATGCGATGCAGCATGACCACAGTGCGCACGTCTGATGTCGCTCACAGTGGTCCATGGGACCGCTCAGGGAGTTTGTGTGTTTGCTCAGACTCGTGAAAAATTAGAGGGAACATTGCATGTGAGTATGTGGAATTCTATTAAAACTAAAATTTCACCTAAGCATTCTCGTGAATTCCAGTGAATTTCTCTGTTTTCTGATGAGCGTGAGTGACAAGTGGTCCGTCTGTATCAAAACAAATATGGCTGCTTAGGAGGAAAAAAGATAGGAAAAAATATCACAAGGGACTGAATAACATTGGGGATTCCTGCAGAATCAATGAGCAAAGCACTAAAATACAAGGAGATATAATTCTGTATTCACCTGGCAAGCTAAAACATGCTTCAGGCGAGCACAGTGTATTATTATAATGCTTTTAAAGTGGAACTTTTCAAGACATAGTGACAAAAATATGGCCTTTGTTGTCTTCTCATTTTGTTTTATCCTTTTCTCTCAATACCATCTCGTGGGGCATCCTGGCTAAATCAGGACTAAACTAAACTAAACATGGGCTGGATGAGGACTAAACCAGGATCAAATGATGTAGGGATGGTCCGATATGCAATATTTGACTTGCTGTGGTCGATAAACATTAGTTTGGCAATACGGATACCACGCTTTTAAAATTTGTAGGAAGGACCAAATTTATGTATTGTTCTGTTATGCACAAATCTGTCAGTTACTGCGACTTCGGTCGACACAATGGGGTGGGGGCATACATGTCACTGGTGGGTGGTGATTGGCAAATGACAAGAGTTTTGTTAAAAATGGTGAACTTCTGCCTATAGTTTAGAGTCAAGTCCCCTCCACTCCTCTTCCAGATAAAATGTTTTACTTTTCACAGGTCCGTGTTTGGGGCAATGTGGAGGTTTGTATCTACATTTTTGGAAAAGTATGTAACTCTACAATATGTTTGTCTGGGATATAAATTCATATTTTCATTCATGAGTCTGTTTAAAACGACACTTTTGATGGTCTGTGGATGAACTGGGAATAACACATGGGCACAAAGAGACTAGGGCAATGCAAAGAAAATATCAGTGCCAAATATTGGGACGATGCCAATAGCTGTAGTCCTGGTTTTAGGTTAAAATCAAGACTATATCAGGGCTAAACTGGGTTAAAACTAGGACCAAACTAGGACAAATGTTAAAACCTTTACACTGCATTCATATATTTTCATATGTTTGGCCTTAATCTACAGATATCTGTATCCTCTGCATTCACTGTGCCTCCTGTACTTGTCCAAACCATTTCAATCGAGCCAATCGGGACATATCTGACTGTATCTCTATATTATTGTCATCTCTAAGCCACACATACAAACATATTACTTGTAAATCCACCACCCTTTCTAAGTAACTCTTTAGGCCTAAGAGCAGTGCGGGGGGCATATTTCACACGAGTGCATTTGGGCTGCGAAGGGCACTGGACAAGCTAGAGCAAAGTAGGACATTAACAAAGCGTGAAATTAAAAGTGCAAGGACCCAGGGCTGCTGCAGTATCACCCGCCACCACACTAACACCCCGCTCTGGTCGTGGGTCTTGCTCTCCCCTCTGAGGTGGTCTCTGGGTGGGGGAGGACGGGGGCACAGACAGGGCACCCCACTGGCGAATAGAGCTGGAGGTGTTACTGTAATGAGGTGTGGAGAGAGGGCAGAGGAGGGGCAGTACGCTGTGACTGAAGGACTATATTGAAATAATGTCATCACAGGGCTTGATATTAAAGTAAAACTAGCCAATGTGACCAAGTTCTGTTTTTTTGCTGTTTTAATTAAAAATGCATTATGTAACTTTTCTAGTGGAGAGTCTGTCACCTGCTTGTCTCCATGATGTTATTGTTTTGTGTGGAATGTTCTATTTGTCTATCTCTATGGAGTAGAGTTGTCAAAAGTATTGGAAATCAGATGCTAATCAATACTAAAACTAGTATTGAAACTAGATATTAATTTGAACTAAACAAGTCACATTGACAGGACAAAAATGTATCTTTCTTGAATAGCTTTAGGATGATCTTGAGCTGTATCAGAACAAATACAACACCACATAGACAAGTACACACCCGTGGTCCACGATGGATATAAGTTAATTGTTGTTAATGTTGAAAATCACATTCTATTGTCTATCTATTCTATTTCAACCCACACTTAACCCTTCCTTCCTTGATTCTTTGACGTAAAGCGCTTTGATTGCCTTGAAGGTGGAAAAGCGCTATATGAAAATATGACCATTTACCATTTGCAGATACACAATGCACCTATATATACATTACAACAACCAACACCTTAAACGAGTCAGGCAGAAATCAAAACTGTAAAACATAAAAGTGATAACACACAAAAGGAATCATTGAGTCAGTGAATTGTATTTGGGATGAGCTGAGGGGCATTTCCTCTCCAGCACCTTGTCTCTCTCCATTACCTGCAGCACTGTTTTCTCAAGTGCTCAACAACTGGCCCCACGCTCGCAGTAAACAAAACTATTGAGCATTTCGATTTGGGCCCGACACTCTCATGTGAAATGGCAATGGGTGTAATCACCTACTTCCACTGCAGTTGTCATCCAGTTTGGCTTTTTTTCATTTTGGACAGAGTTGGCCTGAATTAAATGAGAATATGCAGTGATTGGATTGGGGTAGAACCATTTAATTACACCGCCACTCAATATCATTAAAGGTCATGTATTACGTAAAATGGACTCTTGTGAGCTTTTAGCCATATTAGAATGTTGTTACCACCTCAAAAACATACCTGGAGTTGCGTTTTGTTTTATTTAGACATTTTTGAGTATCTCTTTATGATTAGTCTGTCTATATTTCCTGTCCTGGTTTTCATGTTAACAGCTACCAGCTAGCAATTCCAGGGCTGAAATTATTCAAATGATTCTAGTTCAGGTGTATGGAGTTTAAAAACACAGTGGAACATGTGTTACCATATGACATCACAAGGTAGAACAAAGTGTTTTCTGTTTGAGAGAAAAGAGGTATGTTTTTGATAAGGAAACAACATTATACATAGATCAGGAAAATAGTGTAATATGGGCCCTTTAAGTGATTTTATTGTTCTGGGATTTTTATTTTTATTTTTTGGTTTGTAATACATTTCCCTAATTCAGAACATTCACAAAGTTCATCAGGTTTACTTCAAGACCCGACCTCCATCTTGGAAAACTGAAAAGGAACGCAAAATTCTGCACTTGCTTTGAATGACGATCCAAGTGTGTGTCCTTTTGAATCTTCACAAAAGGGCTAAAAATATACAGAAAATACATGATCAAGATGGCACATAGCTCAGATTTAATGCAAAATGAAGTGAGTCTCTTGAGCTTGTTGGACCTTGTTTTATTCTAATGCCCTTCTATTCTAAAATGGAGGTTGTTAAAGAACATTGAGATTTGATTGAAAAACTAGTTCTAATTTTTCAGCAACTCATTGTCATTGTAGTTTGAAGGTGAACATTTGGTGAAATGAAATTTTGGTCCATGTTAAAACTCTGACCAGTTCTGCTTGCATTTCCTGTTTTGGCACTAGAGCCACGTAACTGTAAATTTTGGTTGTAGCCGAGGGCAGCAGCTCCTTCCTGACCCTGTAAAGATGAAAGATTTTGGGCTTGGCTTGGTTGGAACGCCTGACCATGGAACACTGCTCCCACCAGTGAAAGTCACAACTTTTTTTGTTTGGTAATTTGCTTTGTATATCACCAGTTTTTAAGCATAAAGAAGCACTATATAACTTTTCAGAAAATATATGGGTGCCAAATATCAACTGTTTAATAGAGGTAAAGTCAACCGATAAAACATCCCTAAACTTAGTGGTGGAAGAAGTGCTCAGTTTTGTTACTAAAGTAAAAGTACAGATACCAGAGCCTAAAAAAGCTTAGTTCTGATGTAGTCTTGGTACCACATCAGGACTACATCTTTTTTGCTCCAGACTAAACTGGGCTCACACTTGCTTGCTTTGTATTTCACCAGATTTTTACCATAAATAAGCTCTATGTCAACTTTCAACTTTTTTGCTACTAAACTGTTTCTATGGTGTTGGTGATGAATAGCATTGTCTACCATTCCTAGTAATTTTTCCGCAATTTTAGGGCAAACTGGGTAAAATTGCAGCTTTCTGGTCAAAAAATGCCTTCAGTGACCATTGCAATTTCCAGTACTTGGTGACATCACAAAAAACTGCTCTGATTACAGCTAGATGTTTCTGTTTACAAAGACCTGGCTGCAGGGGCGGAGTTTGAAGCATGGACAGTTAGACCAATCACACTGATCCTTATACCCCCCAGACCCAGCCCATCTTTCTTTAGTTCTCCAGGTACTGCCCAGAGATGTAGTTTTGGGTGGAGTTTAGGTGTTTAGTTCAACTTTAAACTTCCTTCCTGGTATTTATTGCACTTTGAAACCAATAACATCAATGAAAATGGCTTCTGGATGGGGGATGAAATGTCTTGATTGCAAAAATAGTCTCCAGATGGGCTCCACTGAAACTTTCTCTACATTGGGCCACTACTGGATGAATGAGGCAGTACACTATCTTTTCTCACAAGTATTCATTGACAGGTGTTTTAATTGCTGCTAAATACAATAACAAATAAAAAACATGCATTGTTCTGTTAACGTGCTCTGCATATTTGGTCTGTAACTTTGCCTCCTGGGGTCACTAGCTTGTCTCCATGAAGAAGTATGTTTAATGTCACACTGTAGAACAAAACAACAATATTTAAAGAGCTTATATTACTCTATTTTCTGATCTATGTTATAATGTTGTTTCCTGATCAAAAAACATAATAAATTGTTACTGGAACATGTGTGAATTGAACGAAACACAGCTCAGGTATGTTTTTGATGAGGTAACAACATTATAACATGGATTAACACTCACAAGAGTCAGTTTTGTGTAATATAGGACGTTTAAATGAAAAGAAAGACATGGCAGTCACTCCACCCGCACCTTAAAATAAAAGTCAGCTATAGTTAAATCATAACATTTTAAATCAATACATTTTCAAGCCAGTAACAGAGGAATATAGAAAATGTTATAGCAATTATTGAAGACAGCAATTTGTCCACCACTCAAGGTTGTCTCATTTCAATACTGAATGAAATATAGAAGTAACCTCGTATGTGATTGGTTTCAGAAAATTGAACCTAAGAATCTTCCAACACCCAATAACTGCACCTCAAAAGCAGCCTCTATTTCTTATATTCTTTGTTACCATTCATGGCATCGCTTCACAGTGACCTCATACAATGACAAATGCACTCTTTTCAACTTCATAACAGGAACCATTAGACTCAACAACAACTTTTGTGCGTTTTCATTCATCAAAAAGCACTTGCGATATATTTACTTTAATTCATTTCACTTTTATTTGAAAATAAAGCCATTCCAAATCGAAAGTCATTCACGCCACTTTTAAAAACGACATGAGTAATGGGATTCCTTTTAAAACACTGCGACGCAATCATCTGTGTGCTGTTTGTTGGAAATATTATATTGGCAACTTTCTTTTATTGCAATGACAACCTTTATACTGCCATGTGAGTTAATTCTCTTTCACCGAATCCCCTTTGAATCCCAAGCTCCGCGTCATCGTTTTGCTGATTTCTGTCCAACATGGCGCCCCAGTAATAACCCTAAGTGTGAGGTCTGCTGTCAGAAGCCATTTACCCCCAAGCTGCTCCTCGCCTAATGGAACGTCTAAGTCAATAAAAACAATCACGCACGTCAATCTTACTGAAAGCTAAGGAAATTATTTTAGGTAGTCACGAGAAAAAACATGGAGAGATGAATTTGAATGCAGGGTTTTGATGCCCACTTATCTAGACAGGCTATTACTGGCTGTATCTTTGAGTATTTGTGTTGTGTGGATATGAAATCATTGACAGATGCAGTGGGGAGGCTATGCAGTCTTGCCCTATGTAAAAAGGGCACCGTGGTTAGTCTATGAAGCGTTTTTCTGTGAGTTGTCTTGAGAGATGGGGTAATTCAGATATGTTTGCGAGACGGCTTATAAATAATCTGTGGTTTTCTGTCAATTTGGAAATGCTCAAAATTGCACAGACTGGTCCCTTAAAGATGTTTTACCTTTATTTATTTCATGGCAGCACTTACTCAGATCAAGCCCCACTGATCGCAAAATTGATAGTAGGATTCCAGCGTTCAAAGTTTAGTTTTAAATAAACCTTGGCAGAACTTTGAACTTAAAGAATTTTAAAAATAAATAAAAATAAATAAACATGTCTGGAGAAGAACTTGTAGCCCAGAACATCAAACGTGAAATAAAAAATTGGGAGGTGTAACAGTGTACCATTGGACAGTTTTAAACCTTGGTCCATTTCCAACTTTATAAGGTTATTGTGCCCTTGGTTGTTTTTTGTATGAGGGTTTTATGTGAATTAATTAAATCCCCAATCTTACATCTATAGTCATAGAAAAGCAATAAACATGTTAATCTATTTATTTTCTATTTAAAGGTATACAGTATGTAACTTTCTGGAGGTGGCACATCACCTGCATAATTCCATGGAAATAAAAAGTTAAAGCCATACTCCTGAACAATGATATTCATGTGTTTCAGCTTCCTGTTATAGACAACATTTTGAAGACTTGAGAAGATAAGATATTTAGCTTTAAATTGTTAATCGTTATCGCAACTTAATTTTAATTTTGCATCACTCTTAAACCCAAGGATAGGGAAAAACAAACAAACATGCTTTTACTTTATTTTTACATTTTTTTGTGGTAAAATTATTATTATCTATTTTATAGCAGCACATGCCCAGATTCAGCTGCAGTGATCACAAATGTGTTATTGAACAGCAGCTGAATTCACCTTGCGGTACAAATAAATTAACTTTAATTAAACCTTGAACCTTTGAACTTTGACCTCTCCATTCTAAACTGTTATTGTGCCTTTGAGCAAAGCACTTACCTCATTAAACTCTAGCCTCAATGTACAATGGTGTATCACTGTATGAGTGTATGTGTGAATGTTTTCCTTTAGTCTATATAAAGACCTTTGAATGGCCATGAACGTAGAGATATGACAGTATTCTTATCTCATGGCACAAAAGTATCTACTTGCTATGGAGGGAAAAGATACTAAAATAAATTAATTTAAAAAAATGTAGGTATGATTCCATTATCAAAAGTATAAGTTATCAAAAGTAAACTGTCATTTCGATATGTTGGCTGCACTAAATGGTCTTTGTAGCTCAGTCTTCTTTTTGTGTGCTGCTGCAGCAAAACAATGCATTTTAAAAGAGTGGATAGCGATAGTGATTTGATACATCTCCCTTTATCTCATTACAATCAGAAGGTAGGATAGCCCTCCAATCTTTTCGTATTTTTCTGTATAAATCTATTGAGCACCATCAGCAAGAGTCTTTGTAGTTCTGTGGCACAGAAAGACCACCTCTATCTCACTATGGTTATCTTTGGTTCTCATGCTTACTATTGTTCAGAAAGCAACAGAAATCTATGCTGGTGTTGGATGGGGTACCAACTCTATCAGGGATGCTTGTTCTCACTCCACTATGGGCTTAATGAACGGCTCTCACCAAACCACTCGATAACTCTTGAGCGAGGGACCTCCATTGTGTCTTGAAAAGGTCAATAGCTGGACAGTGTTTCTTTGAGAGGGCTTTTCTTGCTTTTACTTCAAGACTCTTAATGGCGTTCAATGGACACAAGCACCCTCCCTCCCCATTCCCGAGAGGCGGTTCCCACATCTCCAGATATCCGCCTCGCTGATACCCAATCACGCTCCCATTAGCTCTCCTCCCAGCCATGAAAGTGAGCGTCTCTTCCCTCTTGCATCTCAGGAATTAAAAATTAACCAGCTAATATCCATTTGTCTGAGGGGATGCTGGTTGAAACGGCAGAGTCCCAGAGCGATGGTGTGAGAGAGGGCTGGTGCAACCCAATCTGCCGCGGGGAAAGTGCTGACAGAGGAGGAGGAAGAGGAGGAGGTGGAGAAGAGAGAGAGAGTCCGTCAACAACTACATGTGACTGACAGCGCTGGAGCAGGTAGTGACCAAGAGGCAGGGACATTATCATAGTGTGCCTGCTAATCACAGGTCTTGAGGTTGAAATTTGTCTGAATCCATTTAGAAAGCATTTATTGTCCAATCAGGAACTGTGTGTTAGCATGCAAGCTGTTTTTAGCTTTACCATGACAGCAAATCTTCACTTTAATCAATGCGGGACAAAGGGAGCGACAGTAGCTCAGTTGGTAGAGTCTTTGTCCACTGATCTGAACGTCAGTGGTTTGAATCCCGCTCTCAATATAAGCGGTCCAATCCACTGACCCACAGGTTGGCGGTGAGATTCCACTTCTCGCAGATGACTACTGGGCAAGACACTTAACCCATCTCACCCCCAGTGTATGAATGCGTGTGAATGGGTGAGTGGTTCCTTGATGTAAAGCGCTTTGAGTGGCTTGAAGGTGGAAAAGCGCTATATAAAAATGTGATGTGTTACCATTTACAAAAAAATAAAAATAAAAAATCTTACTTTATATACCTGTGAGAAATAGGTCATAAAATTGGTATATTGGTGGATTCAGATCCTAGAATGTGATTATGTCATAGTCCCAGATGGGGAATAACCATGACATATTTAAAAGAAAAATTTAAATTCACGAATGTTAAAAGTGATCGTTTCTATTAGCAACTACACCCATTCGCTTCCTCTACAAAAATCTGCGTACCCTGCTGGGATATGACCTCCTCCATAACAAACCTGCTCAGAGCTGTCATCCTCTCAGCATTATGTCGACTCTATCCACGCTCCAGCCTGACCTTGCTGCCAATGTCCTTAACAAGTGTAAAAATGTGCATGGTGGGGACTTCAGTGCAACGCATAAGATGTTCTGTCATGTTCAGTGGTATATATTTAACATTTCATGAATAATAAGTGAGTTAAACACAAGAGGCATGTTTGTTGTCCTGCTAAGTGCTGTAGTCACGCTGTTCTCTACTGCAAAAAAACACATTTAACACTTAGCAAATCCCCCTGATGTAAGAGGAGAAGAAATGCATTTGTGCAAAGTCTTTCCTCTTCTAATTCTTTCGGCAACCCAGTTTCAGAGACACCCCCTTTGCATATAATCCTCCCAGAGATCCCTGCTATGTGAAATGATTGGATTAATGCTTCAAAATACATATGCAATTCCAAACGCTGCAAGTTAAATTGTGAATTGAAATATAAAATGTGTTGTGGATGTGTGAAGAACAGGGATGTATTTTGTCACCTGACCAAGGTGTCTTAAAAATGGTGAAAAAAGAGAACTAGTCCATTTTAAACGGTTTGCACAGATCAAACGTTATTTCTCACTTACCTTATGCATTCTTGGCATCGCAATTATTCACCTCGATGAGTTTATAAGCTCATTTCACAGCACAGAGTTTTGCCGTGGGGGTAAAGCTAACAAGACTTAGCAAGCTAACACACAAGTCCTGATTACCGAATAATAAAATGTTTTCTATTTAGATGCAGGTGGCACACAGCTGACTTATTTTGACCTAAAGATCCACTTATGGACAAATTTTGTTCATTCAGGAAACAATTTGGTACAAGGCCTGAAACAAGTGGATTTTGTGGTTTTGTATTGCTGATCCTACTCACCGGTTCAAATGTTCTTTGTTAAAATGTGATGTACCTGTGAAAAGGCAGAGTGGTTGTTATTCTTTCTTCTTAAAGCAAGAAAGTCCCAGATTTGATAACTGACTTGCCTTTTAGTTATATATTATTTGGTGGGGTTTGTGCCAAATAAAAGTACAGTAGGCTAATTGTCCAGCTTTGGCCTGACAGAAGAAGATAAGGGAGCACAGGTGAGTCTGAACAAAGGTCAGGTGGATGGTGAGGGGAGGGGGGAACAGGTTTCGCATCTGCCATCGACTGGTGAAAAAAATGAAATAAACTTATAGATGGGAGCTGTAAGGGGGAAAAATAGCCCCCAGGGTGCTATAAAAAAAAAAAAAACGTAGTACATTTATTACATAGTTTCCATCATTGCGTATTCCACTCATTGCACAGTTTCTTTAATTGCACAGTTCCCTTAATTGTACATTACACTCATTGCACAGTTCCCTTAATTGCACCATCCAAAATATTGCACAGTCTACTCATTGCACAGTTCCTTTAATTGCACATTACACTCATTGTACAGATCGCATTATTGCACCATAAATATTAAACAACCCTCTCATTGCACAGTTCTCTTAATTGCACATTGTATTCATTGCACAGATCCTATTATTGCGCCATCTAAAATATTTCACTATCCACTCATTGCACAGTTCCCTTAATTGCACATTACACTCATTGCACAGTTCCCTTAATTGCACATTACACTCGTTGCACATTACACTCATTGCACAGTTCCCTTAATTGCACATTACACTCATTGCACAGTTCCCTTAATTGCACATTACACTCGTTGCACATTACATTCATTGCACAGTTCCCATTATTTCAGTCAGTCTGACCACCCATTCAAGACAGTTACATTTTATACCTGTCATTGGTTCCCCCAGCAGTATTTGCCAAAAGTTATATATAGGTAAGTTAGAATTCATTGACTTAAGAACATATTTTTTTCAATTTTGAGCATATTTGACTTGTAAAATCATCTACGAGTGGAACACGAGAGCATTTCTCAATCCAGTCTGAATTTAAATGTAAAGAGTGTTTGTATTTCTTATTTTAAAGGTGCTCTATGTAACTGTTATGGTGGAGGGTTCACCACTATTGACCTTATTTGGCCCCGCCCCCTTTGCCTCTAAATGTTACTAAACCGCACTTCCCATTCATTTCAATAAGTAATTTGAGAAAAGTTTTTCTCTGGGAGGCTTTAAAACAGCTCTGTAGTCCGTATAGGTCCTCGGAGATGGACTAGCTTTGCCTTGAATGTTCCACAGTATGGCATTAACCTTATTCATCTCCATTAAGACAAGCGCTTGGCATCACCAGGTTACTTTATAACTGTTTACTGTACAATACAAATATCCAATTTCCCTTCTGACACTGTATGTTTTTCCAGTGACTAACTTCCAGTGTAAAAAATACCCCCATACACCAGTTTATTTCATCTTTATCTGAGAGTTCGCTTCGTCATCTTCCTTCCTCTACTTCTGATGTTGGGTCTCTATGGGCTCACAGACCTGCTGGCTACTACTACACACCCCTCTACTGTTCTGACTGGCTAACTCACCGCAAAACCAAATAAAAACAATGTTCTCTCCCCACCTCTCCTCTTCTCTGCATGAATTTTGTGTCTTTTGATGCCTCTTCTTTTTTCCCCAATATCCACTGGCTTTTCCCCGGTTGCAAAGAAAGCTTGTATGTCCTTCAACCAATTCCCGCCTTCTTGTCTGTTCCACTTGGTTTCTCAGCGTTAGCCCTTTTAAATATAGCTTTTGTGAGGCTGCCGCAGTGTTTCTTGTGGCATGGGTCTTTGAAGAAATAGAGCGGTTTTCAGATCATTTGAGGCACTTGAGCAAAGAGGGAGGTGCATGTGATGTGGAAGAATGTTGTTGAGTTCGGCGCAGCGGCGTATTATCTGCCAACAATCTCCTCAAAGGGAATATGTAAACAAATAAATGGATCATAGGGACAACAGACATCTGGAGTGTGCTATCGTTTGTTTTTTAAAGGTGTATTATGTATCTTTTCCAAGGGAGGAGGCGGGGGTACCTGCTTATCTCCATGGAGATGCTATTGCTTTGCTTGGAATGTTTCACTATATGGCATTAGAGGTATACTACTAGTCAAAAGTTTGGTCTTACCCTTTCATTCAATGTTTTTATTTATGTTAATATACATACGGACGACATTAGCTATATGATGCAAGATATATGGAATTGTGTAGCAAGGAGAACACGTGAAATAACTATGTTTTATATTTTACATCTAAATTACTTAAAGTAGCCACACTTTGGTTTGTTAACAGTGCTGCAAAACTCTTAGCCTTCTCTCAAGATGTACCAAAAATGCCAAAAGTACAAAGCGGTAATCAAAGCAAACGGTGGCTATTTTAAAAAATCGCAAATTTAAAACAGGTTTTGCTACATTCCACATGTGTGTTAAAATTTTGATGTTTCCAGTGAGAATCTACAATGTAAATAGTTATGAAAAATAAAGAAAGAACAAAAATGAAGTGTGTCCAAAAATTTGGACTGTTAGTGTGTCTAGTGTATCACCACCAGGTCAGGTGACTAAAAGTTACATAGTGCACCTTTAACACGAGCAAAGAAAAAGATAGAAAAAAGACTTCTAGCTGAAACATTTTGTATTTTGATCATGAAATGAACTTAATTAAGAATAATAATTTTGTTATGTGTGTGCTACAGTAAGTGGCTTCTATTCAAGTTATGAATTCTAAGTATTTTAACTATGATTGTTCTAAAACACATGTGTCAAACTCAAGGCCCATGGGCCAAATGCAGTCCTCCACATCATTTTATGTGGCCCTCGACAGGGTAAATTAAAAGGTATGATGGTCTTAAAATGTAATTTTATCAGGAGATACGCAGTTACACAGCCATATCTTTACATCTAGGCAAATACATATCCAATATTTGTAACTTGAATAAGCAATAAATACAGAAACAGTTAATTAACAAGTTAAAAAAGTAGTTAGATTTATTTTACATCTGGCCCTTTGAGGGCAGCCATTTTGCTGATGTGGCCCTTGGTGAAAATGTGTTTGACACCCCTGCTCTAAAAGATTAAACATTTTAGGGGAATCACAGTTTTATTTTATTTTACCTTGGTGTATTTTTTTGTTTTTTGCATATCAGAAAAAATAACTAGTTCCACTTGAATCAGTCTGGGACTCTTGTCACAGCACATTACATGTATATTTTATTAGGTAAGAGTATTAAGACACTGCTATGGACAACGTTGCAAGAGATACAATGGAAGGCTTAAAGGGCCCATATTACACTATTTTCTGATCTATGTTATAATGTTTTTCCTATCAAAAACCTACTTAGAGTTTTGTTTTGTTTCATTCATAGTCATTCACACAGTAATCTTCCATATTTAGGCTGAGTTCTTCACTAGAATAATTTGGATAATTTCAGCCCTGGAATTACCAATCTCTAGTGAACAAGATAAAATCTTGCTGTTAACTTGAGAACTACCACTTCATGACATCATAAGGTGGAACAGAGCATTTTAAGATTTGGACATATAGACAGACGAATAATGCACATGAGATGATGAGGTGACAACATTGTAACATGGCGTAAAGCTCACAAGAGTCAATTTTGTGTAATATAGGACCTTTAGACAGTACTGAAAGACAGTTGTTTTGTGTTATGATTTACAATGATTGAGCTGAGTTTTGATGTTGCTCGGACAATTTGTTCCCATAAACACAATTTTTCATGGCTGCTTTGGTGTGCACTGGCTCAACCAAAATTGCAGGTCTACAGCGTCCAGTGGATTGTGGTTGTGACCAAACAGATGGTCAGGAGAAAGCATATGTGAACCTAACCAGAAACAGGTCATTTCAATTAGAGGAACATATTTAGAGCCACCATTTGCCCTTTAGACAATATGAAGTTACAGTCAGACAGAAAAATTGGTTTGTATTTAATCTCTTGTGTGCTTTTAGCCAATATGGAAGAACATGACTTACTTATTTTGACTTTGCAATCAATAAAATAAGTTACAATTAAATGGAAAGCGCATGCAGGGTTGTGACCATAGCATTCATTTACAAGAAAAAGTATTCAGTTAGCATTTTGTTTACATTTTAGTTACAAATGCGAGCAGTCACTCAAACGTTATGACTAAGCTAATTATAGGATGTCAAGAGCAAAGCTATTTATTTAGAAAGTTCCAAGTGTTGAACTGTTGAAGTTGTTTTTGTTGAATGTAATGGTTTAATGATGGTTATGAATCTATAATAACTGTTATTGCCTGTTCATTTGAACTTGGCCTTCTCCACAAAACAGAGGGAAGTACAACAACAGTACCTGTTAAAGAGGCACACCGATAACTTTATGTTAGGCAATCCTTGGGCTCTGTTGATTATAATGGTGATCTCTATAACAACACAAAAAATTAAACAATTACATGGGAAAGATGACATAATTAGGGTTAATTTATAAGAGTGGGACTAAACACCTAAACTCCACCCACAACCGCATTTCAGATAGAGATGCTGAACTGGGCGGTACCTGGAGGACTAAAGAGGAGAGTGAGCCCTTTATGACCCGAAATTTACCAAAAGTTACCAAAGCTGATAAGAAACAGTAGATAATGCTATTAAAACATCATATACACAGTTTAGTGGCAAAAAGCTTATTTAGTGTTTAGCTCCACTTAAAATTTTTGGATTTTTTTTTTTTTTTTTTTGCATCAATATTACATTTTTTAGAGTGCGTGATACATCAGACAGGGGTGTAGCACCAAATTCTGGGCCCTGGGCTCAAATCATCTTGGTGGGTCTTCACTTCCATGTTGTCTAATGAAAAATGCACATTACAGACTTTGCGAGGGAACCCTTTCTGTACTGAGCCCTGCGTAAACAGTACCCTTTACCCCCCAGTCCAACGCCCCTGACACCAGACAAGTATCTTATGACAGTTTTTTTCCACTGATACAATTGTTCAATAAAAACCATCCTTCCTAAGTCCACCATGATCATACTCTTTCCCACCGAATGCCCATTTGAGCCCAGTCCTTGATTAATTCTGTCATTCCTTTGCAATAGCCTACTCTCCGATGCCTTTCTTGTCAAAAAATTCTAAGTTTGTGCTGCCTTTAGTGATCACTGAAATTTCCAGTAGTTGGTGACATCACAAAAGACTTCCCTGATTACAGCCGGATGTTTCTGATTACAAACACTTGGCTGTAGGGGTGGAGTTTTGGAGTGTGGATACCTGTTAGACCAAACACACTGTTCCTTATACCTCCAGACCCTGTCCCTCCTCCCTCCTCACTCTCTATCTGAAATGTGGTTGTGGGCCGAGTTTAGGTGTTTATTGAAGTGTAGGTATAGGCCACTTTAACTTGAATTATCCAAAGTCCAAATGAGGCTCACTGCTGATTGTGTGGTTTTCTTTGTCCGGAGCACCACAAAATAAAACACACATTTTTCATTATAATGTTGTAATTTTTCATACGAAGTCTACATTTTTCACAGCTGTAACCTTAATTGCATTGCACCGTACAGGCTAGTCTGTGTAACCTGCTCTGCTGCAACTGTATTACTTTGAATTGAACTCATTACCAGTACAATTGGGGTAAAAAGTCCCACTTAACTTGTAAAACAAAACAACTTTAGCAAAGTAATGCACCAGGAAGCACATTTGTGGCTGGACATTTCCTGATTAATTGAATTCCCGGGGAGGGAGACGAATACACTCTGAATAGGCTTTTCCTGCTCTGCTTTCTGGTTAACTTTGGATATATTTTGGCATGGCATCCAGGCAATCCAACACAACAAAAAGTGAACAGAAATACACTTGCCTGATGTTGTTACAAGCATATTACAAAGATTTTTTTTTTTTTTTATGGCAGATGCATTTTACTATTGTACAAATGTCAGTAGTGAGAGATGTCTACTGAAAATGTATGATTTTAGGTTTTTTTTAAGTGGTGTTTTTCTCTCCTTGGAAATGCATAAAAGCAAAACTGAAGCTATAACTTCACTTTTCCAGTCAGCAACTTCAGACTATTATAGTTATGTACAGGGGAGATTTAGAGTTATCTATTCACTTAAAGGTTCATTATGTAACTTTCTGTAGGTGGGTCCAACACCAGCTTGTCTCCAGATGTTAAAGTTTAGTCTGGAATGTTCCACAATATGACAAAACATATCTACTTTGCATTTTTTTTGATTACATATTTTTTCTTTGCTAAAAACATATATTCTCACAGTGAGCAGGGTTTCCGCTCCACAGATCTAACCTGTTTGTCCCCATGGTCATAAATAAGTTAGTTTAATGCCATACTGTGGAACATTCCAAGGAAAGTAACCTGTACTAATCTTTGTATTCTGAAACTTAAGCTGGTTGAATCCTCTTTTTAAAAATGAAAAATGTTGGGTGACTGAATGACCTCCCTGATCTGTTTTGTTTTTGAACTTCTTTGCTAGTCACAGTTTGACTAGTAATGACTCAAAGGACAAGATTGTGAATACAAATGGATGAGATGAGTTTCCTCCACAGAGTGACTGGGCGCTGCCTTAGAGATAGGCTGAGGAGTTCAGTTACACAAGAGGAGCTCGGAGTAGAGCTACAGCTACTCCACATCGAGAGGAGCCAGCTGAAGTGGCTTCAGCATCTGTTCTAGATGCCTCCTGGATGCCTCACTGGAGAGGTGTTCAAGACCCAACACACGCTGGAGGGACTGTCTCTCGTCTGGCTTGGGAACCCCTCAGAATCCCCTTGAAAGAACGTGATGGAAAAGGAACTCTGAGCCTCCTTTCTCAAACTGCTGCCCCCACAACCAGGCCACGGGTAAAGGGGAAGAAAATGGATGGAAAATATGTTGACCAAATTGCTCATTGGTTTCACAGGCGTCACTGCAATAAAACAAATCTGACTGAACGATCATGTTTGGTTCTGGCTCGAGACACGACAGAGCAACTGGGGACTGATATCCCTCTATTAAAAATACAGAGAGATATCATTCTGGATTCGTCACGCAAAACCTATACCTACAAGAGCTATTCCTTGGACATCTCCACTCATACAATTTGGCAGTTGGTTTTACAGTTTTCCCCACAACATCTTGGAGGCAGGAGTAACACATTTGACCCTTGAGTCAGAACATGAGAAAAATAGTAGGAACATAATTTCGCGCACTGGCTCAAAAATATAAGCTTAAAAAATGCTACCTTTCCATAAACGTTCACTCTCATTTATACACTGCTTCCACACTTCCACCTCAAAATTATCCCCCAACTCTTTGCGATTAGCTCCTTCCTGGGCTCTTAACGCCTCTTACAAGACTCAGAGCAGACTAATCCTTTTCACAGTTTTACTCTTGACAATTTAAAGTGCTTATGACAGGTTAGACTACTCTTTTCACGAAAACATGGTTAACATCATTATAATTAAGATAAAGACTCAAAATATTGCCTAGATTTTTCTAGATTTTTAATATTGGTGACATTTTTTGTTTTACTTCCTGGTTGGATATGGGCAGCAGATATGACATACATAGAGGTAATTGCTGGGTTTCAGATGACATCATAACATTCAGTAGGCTAATAATATTTAATACAAATGGGGGTTAGCTAAAATTAATATTGTTAAATTTTTTGTCGTAATATAGTGAGTTCTTCGGTCTAGCCACAGATAGAAATTAATAGGTACAATATTTGTTCATTTACCTTTTGGATATTTCATGGCAAAGTACAATGTAATCAATAGGAAAACTGGGACTTCCCCCCATCTGAGTGTTTAACATCATCACATTCTATCTGAAAACTACCAATTCAATAACTGTTACTTAGCTGTTACCTGTTACGGGCAGGTCCTTTTTCTGTATTTGTCCTTGCCTCCACTCACCCAGATGCACCCACCAGTTGATGAGCCGCACCTGCTCTGCCAGTAATCAATTGGAGGATAAAAGCCCGAAGCTGCAACCACATCAGCGACCAGTGGGTCCTCCGCTGCAGCAGCTTTTAGTTATTTGTAATTTACTTTTGTATTATCTAGTTGTTTACTTGGCACACCTTTTGCATTACTTTTTGTAACAATAAACTAAATCTAACTTATCATTTTGACCACCTCTCCACGCTCCCATTTTTGTTCTACGCCCAGTTTTTACATCATTTCGTTACGTGCCACCACCCCTGGACAAAGTGGCTCATAACAACCATAATGTTATCAAATAGCTTAAAATAGTTATGATTATACTAATAAAAATACATTCCAACACCTTTTGCTAAATGGAGGTTTTAAATTGTCAAACAATAGCTTTTTTGCCTGCATGTTGGACTCCACCAGGGCTTTCCTTTGTCACCGGTTCTGTTCATTGTTTTTATGGACAGAATTTCTAGGCGCAGCCAGGGGTAGAAAGGGGTCAAGTTCGGGAACCACGGGTTCTCATCTCTCAACTGTTTGCAGATGATGTCCTGATGGCTTCATCGAGGCAAGACCTGCAGCAGGACTTGGAGCGGTTTGGAGCCGGGATGAAAATCAGCTCCTCCAAATCCAAAGCCATGGTTCTCGACTGGAAAAAGGTGGGTTGCCCTCTGCGGCTGGGCGGTGAGTCCTTGCCTCAAGTGGAGGAATTCAGTATCTCAGGGTCTTGTTCATGAGTGAGGGAAGGATGAAGTGGAAGAAAATGGATGGATGGATGTGTAAATTATCCCTGCATTTTAGATAGAATTCACTTTACTATAGGTCTTTTCTTCACAACTGTCACTTAACTGATGTAAAACTATAATAAATATTTATGACAGGCACTATCTCACTGAGCCAAGTAATAATTAAAAAAATATGAAAATCTGCCATATGCACTTTACGCTCGGGACAGTGTCTGTCATTGGGCCTGGGGATGGGTTAGGTTTATACATTCATTTACATGTTGGACTTGCTGTTGGTTAATGATACACACACAAGTCAGAGTACTGTGTTCATTAACTTCTATTAACTGTTCTCCTGCCTCATTGAGCTCAGTGTTAATTGTGCAACGGCTACAAGAAGAAGGCATCCAGGTCCCCAAACACAACACATCATCAGCTGGATTCTACACACCACCTTTGCTGAGAAATGTTTATAAATGTTGGTAACGCTTCATAGTTACATCTTAAATTGTCATGAAGAAAGATTTTATTTATAAAGAAGTATATATATTAAGTAATAGTTTCTTAAGAATGATTCAGGCATAGTAAATACTGGGGTGACAGCAGTTCAGTTGGTAGTTTGTCCACTGATTCGAAGGTTGGCAGTTCGAATTTCACTTTCAACATAAAACATCATCAGTAGGGCCGTCACATCCACTGACCCACTGATTGGTGGTGTGATTCCAGCTCCCACAGATGAATGCTGTCGTTGTGTCCTTGGGCAAGACACTTAACCCACCTTACCCCAGTGTCTGAATGTGTGGGTGTGAATGGGTGAGTGGTTAATTCATGTAAAGTACTTTGAGTGCCTTGAAGGTGGAAAAGCGCTATATAAAAATGTGACCATTTACCATTTTACCATTTACTTAATGAATAGCCAAAAACTCCTTCCTAACTCTTTGCCTGAGTCATTCTTGATAAAGCTTTTTTTATTTTTTTATTAATTAAATCTTTAATCATGCTTTATTAAGGAATGCACATAGTGTAGTAAATATAAAGTGCTAGCTACTTTTCTTAAAGGTTCTTCAAGGTCTATAAACTACTTTTGAGTATGAATAATGTATGTATACACATGATAAATGATAATATAGAAACTAATTTATGCCACTGATTCAATAACCCAAGAGCAGACTTAAACCACAAGAAACTATTCCAAATCTACAATATTGTTAAAAAATCATGAGCAGCAATAAATAAACAGCAGAATGAAACACTTTGGTACTTAGTTTGCATTTGTAATGGGTCATAAAAGTTATTAATACAACCTTCTATGTCTCAAATCTTATCATATAGCCAAAAAATAGCCAAAGATTTCTCAGTAGTGCAACAAAAATGTATGGTTCCCGATTTCATATTTATAAATCATAGGTGACCAAATAGCTTCTTCATTTCACACGTGTTACTGAAAAAAAAACCGAATCTGGTTGGACGATCACATTTGACCGGGCTTGAGACGCAATGGAGGATGTGGGGATCAGACTGATATCAATCTGTATAAAAGACACAGACAGAAAAATCAGTCTGGATTTGCCAGGCAATAAAAGAACAGCTCTAGTTTTTCTTCTAAGATAAATACGGTTTGCTTTTTTACTGTCATTCTTAAAGCTAACACGGCGTACCCCGGCCAAAGTCTCATTAAATGGCATTAAATGTATAAATGAAAGTAATTATTCAAGTAGACATGACCTGAGAGACATGTATATAGTAGTATGTACATTTATTGCTCATGATAATATTAATATGTGTACCAGTCCTGGTTGTCTAGTGCCATTTCTTGATTACTTACTGTATATTTTTACTGCATATTTGACATCAATAACATTTTGACACTGGCCACTGCCGTTATTAACCCTTTAACACCGGCTCTGTTTACAGCTGTATTTCCTGCATCTCATTAGACGTGTTTAAAGTAGATGTCAGTAAACAGTGGGTTCTCTGCTTATTATAGTACTTCTCATATTCTAATTATATTTCTGTTTATAATGAATTTCTATAACAACTCTCTCTTGAATAATAATGATGTAGTAATCTGACTTAGTGCTTTTTCCAGATGTGTTGTAGCTACAGTTGGCCTGGGGTAGATTGATGGAAGAGGCTGCCAATCTGTACAATCTGCCCCTTTCACCACCATCATCAACACTCACACAACTTACGACGCACAACATTCATATATAGGGGAGACGGAAGTGTCTTGCCCAAGGACACAACAATAGTATGCAGTAGGTTGATGGACGAACACTTTAGTCACTGGAGCCACTGATGTCTTTGCAATATACATTTTAAAACGATAAACTAACCATTTTACTTTATTAACGGTGCACTATGTAACTTTTCTGGTTGAGGGTCCACCAATTTCTTGTTGCCGTGGAGAGTATGGTAGGGAAATTATGGAGACAAGCATGTTGGATCTGTGGAGAAGCAAGCCCGCTCACAATAAGAATGGTTGTTGTTTATTATACAATGGAAAATGCAAATGAAAAGCATCATATGCCTCTTAAATCGCAAAAAAAAAAAAAAAAAAAAATTGTCTTAATCTGCCAAGACATCAATAGTTGCTCAGACAGTGGTGTTGAACCCATTCATGAGCTTGTATAGATTCTTAGGGTGTCACTTTTTATATTGGTACATGTGTATGTTTATGTATAATGTATGTGTACATTGCATACTTGTGTATGTAGTTTGCAGCATGTATGTAGCACGAGTGTGTAAATGTACATGTGTATATGTCACATGCCTGTGAATGCGTGGAGGTCATAACAATATTGTGAAATTGAATTGAAAAAAAAAACCAAGCCATAGTTTGAAACATTGCAGGCAAAAAATATCACCTTACACTCCTCCAAAAACTTTACATAACAGAGCATTAAACTGAATCACCATTACTTCACCACAGATGCACAATGTTTTCTCTTAAAATAAACTTCTGACATCCAATTATGATGACAGAAATAAAACATTGTTTTCTTGTGTTTGTTTATCTTTTGTGAATCTAACAGTCATCTGGTAACACCAACACAATAGCCCATGATACTTGTTTGAAAAGGCAGTGTCAAATATTCCAAAATATATAATTAAAACACTGTGGTTATTAAAATTCAAAATGTGTTGTGTCCTCTAATGTTTTCTCTCTTTTTAAATAATTGTGTGTCAGACAAAAAGTGACTGCACCAGTGTTAAATCAGCCTTCAAACTGTCAAGAACCAAACTCAGGGGCTTCACGATAGAAATGAATCGCTTTACAAGTAATTTATTCCAACTAATTTCCCCATAGAGTTTAATAAGAAAAAATTAATAAGAACTAACAGCTGATAAAGGAATCCATGTATGAAGTAGTATGCCAGGAGGGCTGGGGTGGAAGGCTGATTTGGGGCCTCTTTTCTTTTGAATTCACAGTCATTTAGTCAAGCATTTATTCCAAATGTGAGCTATAATTAAGAGCAGGACTTTGTTACAATACACTTAAGGAAATGAGGTTTTTGCGTAGATTTAAAGTGGAGAGTGGAGTTCAATATGGTTTAAGATTTCCCAAGTAGAGCTATAGAAGAAAAGGAGGACGGCTTTCAATGTTTGATTAGGGTTATCAAAAATATCAAAAAGTCTGATGCTAGTATCGATACAAAAAAAAACCCTCACATTCACAGGACGGAAGTGAACTTTTCCTGAATTGCTTTAGAATAATCTTGAGTATGAATCTGTATCAGAACAAGTATAAGACCACATAGACTAGTATGCACCCTTGGACCACTGTGGAAACTACCTGGACGACTAAGGAATTACACAGAAATAAAGCCACATGGTAATATAAAAGAAAGTACTATGATAAGAATCGGTATTGAGTATCAAGCCTATTCCTTAGTATTTAAATTGAGTTATTATACTGATACCTTGGTGATGTGGTCTAGTAGTTTGTTTTTTCCAGGTATTTCGTATTTAACTGTAACATATATAGATCATGATTTTAAATTTTCTTGTTTGTAAACTGCAATATTGATCTAAAAAGGTTTGATAACAGAAATGGGGCTATTGATTTCCAGTTATTTGACTATAGCAAGTAGCCAGTTTTAATTTATCTGTTTGTATTGTTAGAAAACATAAGGGGAGGATAAGGGGTAGGTGAAAACTGAGCATTCAAACCGAGCATTCAAGCCTCAAATGCAGATCCGGATTACTCAAACATGCATGAATGAATCAACTTTGAGCAGGTTAATGATCAGGGAACACTATTATCATTATATTTTCATTATTTATATTTATTTATACAGGGACATCTAATGAGAGCACTTAGACTCTCTTTCTAATGAGCACGCTGTTCAAACAAAAAAACAAACAAACTATCAAAACGAGTAAGTATTGAAGTCCATTCAAAACATTAAAAACAGGTGCAGGTTTGAGAGTAAAAGTTGGTTACCAGATTATCAGATTGCGTTTGTGGCACCAAAGTATCCAATTTTACTTGTTTATTTTTAATTTTATTCTAACCCACCAGACACAGTGTGCTAAACTTGTTGTGAGGTGAGTGTGAAGCAGTAGAAGAACAAGATGGACATTTTGCATGCCATGTTTTATGTGAGTGAAACAAGTATACAGCATATTACACAAAAGTTGAGTAGGTGTATATTTTGAGCTTAGTATTTATTGCATGTATATTTTCGTTGCAATAATGGGGACATTTTTGTTATTTCAGTTGTAATATGAGTTATACAATACAATTTGAGCTGTAGAGAAATTCCCATGGCTAATTATGGCTTCATTCTGCTATTTATTTCCTGCTGCATCTCAGGCCTTTATCTGATACTGTCTATTTAAAAAATGTCTCACTCGGATTTTCCTGTTTTATTTGTATTAGTGGCATAAAGTAGTTTCAATATTATCATTTAGCGTTATATTTCTCTGTAGCCAGGCACGGGACCAGACATTTGTGGTTGAAGGAGCAATGAGGGTGCTAAGTTCTTCAAAGAGGGAGCTCACTTAACATTATAGATGTGAGTGCACAAATGTGTGTCCTTGAAAAAGTGACACATGGACCTAGTTGAACTATACATATTTAATTAGAAATACTGCGGTCATTGTGCAGTAGGTACATACATTCTACTTGCGGATAGAAAAAGGTCATAGGCTACAGAGGAAAGAGGAAATGCCTGTTTAAATGCATGTACGATAAATACCATGTTTTTAAAAGAGATGGAGACCAGACTGTATGGAGCATATCAGGACTTCTCATCTGTAAACCACACAGCACCCATCCGACCTTCACAGCCAAAAGACAGTCCTAACAGGAGACCACTACACCGAAAAAACAAGCCACCAGAGACGTGTCACGACATTCAGAGCCTCATGTCTGTTTGACACATCTAGACTGACAGAGAATGGGAGGAACCAATGGCATTTCATAATGTATTAGACCTTGTATTTGTCAGAAGCTTTCTCTGAAACACTCTGCACTGAGCAAGGTTATCATTTATAGGATAAGTACAATAAAATGTCTTTTCATTCACGGGGAGGTCACATCGCTACTCATTTGGATGAATAGTAGCAGAACACAGGCATGGAGTCAGTAGAAAAATGTGATTCAACTGCTAGATATTCCAATAATGATTTGATATGATGGTCATATTTTGAAATAAGTCCGGGGGGCAGTGGTTTGGTGGTTCAAGCATCGTTTAAAACTCTGCAGTGTTTGGCTGGTTGCATGTGGAAAGGCATCGGGTACAATAATCTGCTGACCAGGGGAACTGTTCCTGACAGGTAACCGAAACTGGATGGGTCAAATGCAGTGGACATATTTCCCTGGAGGGACATTAAAGTATAGCTTAACTGTGAAAGGTATGAATTTTCTTACACAAACATAAAATCTAAACTGACTTAAAGGTGTGCAAGCCATACACAAAAAACACTCTCTCAACCAGGTCGGTAGCGTTCACAAAGACACAGGGAAAACAAAACATCCAAAGTCACATGCAAAGATCGCAATGGACGCCCTGGACGCGGGTCAAGTATTTTTCTCCGATGTGCGTCCATGACACGTGTCGGAGGCGTTTGTCCTCAAATGCAAAGGTGTCCAACTTGAAGTGTCCAATGCATTTTTGAGGCCCTGGTGTGAATGCACCATTACAGTTAGTTGGGTTGCCTCTCCACAGCTCCGATATGTAATTTGTGGTGCTTTGCTCGTCTCTAGCTACGTTTAATGACACGGTGGAACATTCTGGGTTAATCACTAGCATCTTTGTGTCAATATCATCATCATGGAGACAAGAAGGACCCTATACCTGAAAAGTTACATAGTGCACATTTAGCAGGACTAAACAATCACTGGCCTTGTTCACATGCACACACAAATCTGATTATAATCTGATTTCTGGACCTTTACCTAAATGAACTACAAAATTAAAGGAACCATGATTACGAAGAAATTAGATGATTTTGGATTTGGGTTTTTACATTTCTAAACAATCTCCAAAATTGGATATTAATCTGTCTGTGTCTGTGTCTAAACAACCAATTTAACCAATTCTAAAACAGCCAAAGAAATTCAGTTGTCGTCATCCCACATCTTGAGAACCACTGCCCTACTTGACTGCCTTACACAGAAGACATTAATTGTAAGACTAAATCGTGTGAATGTATTTTGCAGCAGTTATTATAAAGGTGTGACTGCAGATTGAAACAGGCTGTAGTTCAGTGGGGGACCTGCCAGAGCTGAACTGATCACAGAGAGGTGAGGGGAGAGGAGACATTTGTCAAAGCCTAAACATATTCAGCTCCGTATTACCGTAAGTCAGCACGCCTCCGCCCCGTACCTTAATTAAAGGTCCTATATTATGCAGAATTTGTTTCATTCTAAAGTTTGAGGAGCTCTTTATTTTTAGCCTGTCTACATCTTCAAGGTGCAAAATGGTCTGTTCCACCTTGTGATGTCGTGAAGCAGTAATTTTCAAGTTAATAGCCACCTTTTACCTTCCGTTCAGTAAAGATTGGCAATTCCAGGGCTGAAATTATCCAAATGATTCTAGTGAAGGTGAATGGAGTTTATAAACACAGTGGAGCACTTCCTGTATTTCCACTTAACATCACAAGGTGGAACAGAGTGTTTTCTGTTTGAGAGAAGAACTCAGCCTAAATATGCAGGGTTTCTGCATTAAACGTGTAGAATGAAAGAAAACATAACTGCGGCTATGTTTTTGATGAGGAAACAACATTAAAACATAGATTCAATAGTTCAAGAGTTCAATATAGGTCCTTTAATTGCAAGGCTAAATGTGGAGTTATTATAAAGGTGTGGCTGCATGTCTGTAGTTCAGTAAGGGACCTGTCGGAGCTGGACTGATCACAGAGAGGTGAGAGGAGAGGAGACATTTGTCAAAGACTAAACATATTCAGCTCCTTATTACCGTAGGTCATTTCGCCTCTGCTCTGTACCTTCGCTTAAGACGTTCGAGTGCTCTTGGATCTAACAGCCAACTGCTCTGTAAGCACTGTCCTCTACCTCTTTCTCTGTCCCCATGGAAAGACTACAAAAATCACCCCTAATCTGAACATAATTGATTGAATATATGCCCGTTTCAACTGTAAGCAAGTATTATGCAAGCCATTTCCAAGTAAAAATGTGTTTCACCCACTAGAGGCACAGTACAGTCATCAGGGAATTTCTGTCACTGCTCAAAGACTACATTGCCCATTCCTCCCACGGCTGTATTAAAAAACTATTTCCAAGTTTTTTTGAGACTGGAAGTTGGCCAGTGCACATCAATTATAAATTACAACCTTGTTCGAGCCACAAGGTGAGAGACGAGGCGAGAGAGGCGATTCACTGTATGTTTCATAGTATTTTAGTGAAAAGGGGGGAGTGGTATGATAACTGTCCTGTTTATTGTCTATATTATCATCAACCACCTAAGGTTTTATGTTACATTTTATTATCCCCATGGGGAAATTTCTCCTCTGCATTTGACCCATCCTTCAATGCCACTGAGGGATCTCCGGTGAGTTCCACAGGGCAGTGTCCAGGGACGCATCTCTAGATCTTACGTTAGGCTTGGTCAGGATTAATTTAGCTGGAGAATTTGTGTATTGTGCATGTTTTGGGTCGCTTAGCTAGCCTAGTTAAAGGTGCCCCATGTACCATTTTTGACAATACAGTATAGCCACTTGCTTTCCTCCATGACAGTGTTATCACTTTGCAGGAATGTTCCACAGTACAGCATTAAATATATATCCTGCAATTGTTCTATACAGGTGTTTTAATAGGCGAATAAAGATACCTTGGAAAAACATGCATTTTAATTATGAGTGGGTTCACCTCCACACAGATCTGTCATGTAACTTTGCCTGGTTGCGTTAAATCAGGGGTGTCCAAACTTTTCTCATTAAGGGCTCATATAAAAACACAGACAAAACTAAGGGCCGATTGAGGGCCATAGACTGGTCGCCAATAGAGTGAATACTTCAAATCTGCGTTATTATTACAAGTTAGACTGAACCAAAAGACCTTTATTCATGCTTACATCCTCAGTGGGACACATTAAATATTTGATATGGGCTTGTTAAACTATATTTTCAGATATGCACAGTAAAAAGTACTGTTTAAGGTAATATGGGCCAATTTGCCTGGAAGCTTGAGGGCCAAGAAAAATTGGTCTGAGGGCTGCATTTGGTCTCCGGGCCACAGTTTGGGCATGCATGCGTTAAAGCATCTCAGTCAACGCAATCAGCTCCCCACGAAGACAAGCAGGAAAAGTTACATAGTGCACCTTTAAACTGGATTCTCATTTATTGCAACCCTTGTTTGTTTAGCCATGTGTCATTTCCACACGTATTGTTGCCCTCGTCTGAATCGCAACACGTTCATCCCAACGCATTATTTCTTCTCGACAAGTTTATTGCATCCTCGTAGCAGGTGCACGATGCAAAAAGAAGCAGGGGAAATAAACTCCTCTGTACACATCTAAAAAAAATCATCGGCGAGAACCCACAGTTAAGCAGCAGCATTGCTTTAGGGCGCAGGAACGAGCGGACAGACATTTGGAGCAGGAGACGAGGCGAATGTGCAAATCCCGCTGTGCGTCCTTGTGCGTTTCTGCCACAGAGCAAAGCGTGATCGCGGAGGGAGAGACGCGACTAGAGTGGATTCCCTGTCTATTCAACTAACTGCACCATCCCCTCTACATTTCGTCCTGCGCTTGGCACGGACGACGGACTTACTTTTCGCCTTTAACTTCCCAATTTGGAGTGTATAATTTCGATTTGCGAGCGGATAGGGATCTTGTTGTGTCTTCTTTTTGGTCGCCTCTCTCCACTTGAACGCAGCTGACGCACGGTACGTTGCTTCTGCTGCTGCTGCTGCTGCCTGTGCCTGACCGGGAGACTGCCACGATTAAACCCAGTAGACGAGCCTCTCCGCCCGGATAGGACCTCCTCGTGTTCACCCCCCCCCCCTCCTCGCGTTGTGGACGGACCTGCTATCTTATCTTTACTGCTTATTTGGCTTGGACACTCGCTTTGGGGTTGTCGGAAGTGGATTTTCGTGCTTGATTCAAACTAAAAGAGGACTATAGCGGAGTGGTTCAGCAGCGGGAGAAGAGAGAAATGCCAACGGCGGTGACAAAGAGGAGATTCAGTAAGTGCTGTCTTTTTTTTTTTTTCAATGCCCTCCATTCAACTTGAGACGGTGCGCGTGCGGAGCTAACTTGGGTTCGTTTTTTAGCTGTCGTTAAATCATTTTCCTGGTTTGTTTTGCGCACTTTACGGAGTGTACTTTGTGGTAGTCTGTCGGACGCGTGTCTCGAACCAGCCTTCACCTTCTCCTTCGCCTTCGCCTTCGACCGTTACCTTTTAAACCGTGCGCTCGTGCAAGTGTCACCAATTTGGGCTAACCTCAGTCACCACGCATGTTTTAGCTAATGGAGTTAACAACTTTACCCGTGTGTACATCGTGTCTACATGTTCAACTCTTAAAGGAACCGCTTGAGCGCATTTCCCCCTCTGCAACATTTGAAGGTATGTGCACAAATAAGCAAATTAACCTGTTCCGAATGACTTAATTTTAAGGTTAAAATTTCGACGTCACTGTTAGCCTTGGTCACGCATTCCTGAGTTAACGTACGTAGCAACCGTAGGGGATGAAAGCTTAAATGAAGCAGAAAATCTGTCTAGAATTGCTAATGAATTTGAATATAATGAGGAATGGCGGTCAGTGGTGCGTAAATATCTGGGTTTATATTTCTACGTGCTTGAATATCCATGTAGTTTCAGTTTTTTTGGGCAGAACTAGTGCGCTTTAAAGTGTTTGATCTGCAAGGTGCACAGTCTCCAGTCTCTTTTTCTCCTTACTTCATGGGTGCGCGTACACGAGAGGGTGCGTGAACGTGCGCAGCCAAGCCTGAGCGCCCTCGGCACAAGAAATCCTGCGCTCTTTCTTTATTTATCGAGCCCAGGCACAGGTGTCGGAGTTGTTGTACGCCCATCAGCTTGCAAACGCTTCTGTCATGTATCTGCCATTCACCTAACATTACCATCCACAGTGTTACGGGGTGCTGGCTGCAGACAGGTGAAGCATATCTGAGATTTTGGAGGCTGTGCGTGTTAAAAAAGCTGCAAAAATAGTTTAAAATATATTGGAAAAGAAACAGGTAGGAGGTGTATGGAAAGAACTATATAGGTGTCATGTCAGGGACTCAAGGTTATGGTATATATGGAATGTCATTATGCAAATCCTGTGCCTGAAGAAAAATCCAGGAGCTTCATCGGCTTACAATATCTAATGATTGTTTTTTAACTGTGCCCAATGGTGAAATTGTTTTATTGGTTTTAATAGAGCTTGTCATATGCTACGATCATGCAAGATCTAAGCACATCTGAGGTAGTGGGTTAGTTTGTCGTCACCTTTTGCTGTTATCATGTCTACTACATTCTCGATCTTGTTTCACAGCTATATTTTCCCTAATATTTTCATGATCTTCAAAAGATGAAGCTATGGATTTGATGCTCAAAATCTAGTCTTGGATCTGGGGAGTTAATTTGTTGCTCATCATTGTTGGTTTGAATTTGCAAATTGGATTCTTGTCATGCTGGCTACGTCATGCTTTTCTGCCCCACGTTGTGATCTGTGATTTTTTTTTTTCTATTTAAAGTTACTATTACTCAGCAATGTATCCCTTGAAATGTGTTTTCAAACAACCAATTGGAGAAGGTTAGTGTTACAAAGCCCTCCCCTTTTACAGATAAACAAACAAGCAACAGTGACAAAGAAATTGCAGACCTATTTCGGCACATGACTGGCATTATTGACCACCTACTAGAATTGTCATGATACTAAAATTTTTAAATCTCTTTTATGATATTAAGGCAACACTTAATACTCAGTTAGGGCTGGGCTATCTAGTTGTCAATCATATGGGAGGGTTGTTTTGAATGGAGAGGTCTATAGAAAATCCTCTGTCAGTAAAATCATATAGTTTGGAGCTTTAGAGGAAGAAGTTGTATTATGTTTTGTTTAAATGGCACAGATTAAAAATGGGTATTGTTTATGTTTATGAAGGCAAGGCAAGTTTATTTGTATAGCACAATTCGTACACAAGGTAATTCAAAGTGCTTTACAGAATAAGAAAGACATTAAAATCACACAAATCAAAACATAAATAATCACAAATAATCATAATAAAATTAGCATTAAAAGAGAAGAGTGCAGAATAAAAACCTTTCAGTCATATGCACAGCTAAAAAGAACCGTTTTGAGCCTGGATTTAAACATTGTCAAAGTAGAGGTCTGTCTCACATCTTCAGGAAGAATGTTCCAGGTTTTAGCTGCATAAAACTTATACACTGATTCTCCATGTTTAGTCCTGACTCTGGGCACCAGCAGGAGGCCGGTCCCTGAAGTCCTCAGTGTGCGAGATGGTTCATATGGCACCAACATGTCGGAGATATAAATCAATACTTCAAGCCATTTTGATCTTGTTTTGAAAAGATTAAATAAAATTGAATCTGAGATAGAGATCTATCAATATGAAGAAAAAAAAGATTAATTTTTATTAATCTCCCAGCCCTATACTCAATTTCAATACCACATACTCATTCTATAGCAAGACAGTGTTATCCAAAATAATAGTTTATTGTTATCAATATATTAGCCATAGTTTATTAATGCCTCTGTTATCTTAACTGATAAAGATATATATAAATATATATAAATATATATATATATAAATATATATATATATATATAATTTTGTTCAATCAATCAATACTTTTTGACAACCCCACCACGTACATCCAATAAATTCACTCAATTGAAATTCCTGGCAGCTGGCATTTTAATATTTTTCAGCTTATTCAAATGACACAGTAAATCCATTTCAAAGCGGTAGCCTGCCACTTGACAATGCTTCACTCTAATCTATACTTTTCACCATCTTTCACAGGTGTGCAGGTCTACGTATACAATAGCCTGTAACCCTCTTGTGCTAAACAGATCAGAAATAGCGCATGCTTGGTGGGGGTGGATGCACTAGAGCGGCTCTCCACAGCGCTTCATGCCCGCGGCCCTCTCTGGTTTATTTAAAGACACGATTGGCAGCACTTTTGCAGCGAGAGTGACACGTCGGAGTAGCCGCGTGGTCGTCCTTTATCAATACTCCAATCCGCTTACAGCTGTCACTACAATGCAAGGGCCTGACCCAGAGCCAGCTAAAAGGATGGAGCAGACCAGCTTTCGTCCAATTGCATCAGAGGTTTTTCAGCTATCTAAATCCTTGGCCTTGCTGCATGTCTGGGTTCCTCAGTTCTTTTTGACTTCCTATAAGCTAAAAAGACAGGCTTGTATATTTGCATAATTTATTTTAATGGTAAATGGAATAGTCTTCACCTTTCATTGTGAAGTGGGTGTTGTTGGCTTGTTTTCAAGGTAACTCAAAGGGGTTTAGTTGGCTTGTTCAAGTGTCATTAATGTATTTATTCAGAATATTTTTTCTGTTAGTTATGAATTCATGGAACAGACCATTGTGCTAGGAAGTTGTTCTTTGAAATGCCATATTGTATGCCTTTTTTTCCATTAGCACATTAACTACAAAAGAAATGACAAGACTTTATACCAGATTGTACCAGTTGGCAGCATTCTACACTGTCATATGATGTCAAGCTTGTTGGTTAACTTAAATGACCCATTTTTACCCCTTAACAGGCCATACACTATATGGCAAAATATACTCTTCATTGTTATTGGTTAAATCCTGCTGCCACTCAGAGACTAGGATTGTCAAAATGATCAAAAATTTGATACTAATCAATACTAACACTGGTATCGAAATGAGATACTCATTTTGGGCAAGTATCGATAAAAAAGTCACATCAACAGGGCAGAAACAAACCTTTCCCAAATATGCTTTATGATGATGATCTTGAGCTGTATCAAAGCAAGTCCAAGACCACATGAACTAGTATATGCCCATACACTTCTATGGAAAATACCTGGCTGACTGAAGAATTACACAGATATAAGACCACATGGTAATATAAAAGAAAGTACTATTATTTCATGTTGAAAATTGCATTATACTGTGTAAATAAAGAGTGTTTTTGTTATCATTATGGTATCGGAATCGACATTCAGTATCGAGTCTATTCCTTAGCACCGAAACTGAGTTTGAAATTTTAGTATCACAACAACACTATCACAGACTGACAAATAGGAAATCTGCCATTTGAGACTGGGCCAAGTATGCTTTTTACCATTGCAGGATTGGCTTGTGGTGCCTTTGTGGAGGGCTATGCTTACTTTGGTGTAAAATACAGTAGAGAAAAGCAATGGAATGACTGGACAAGCTTGTAATTTAGCCCCTAACTGCCCATAGCCTTGGACTGTATTATTGTACAAGGCCGCTGGGACCAGGCCTTCAGTAAAACCTTATAGAGGTTGTTATATTGGCTCTGGGAGATACCTGTCGATTAGCAAAGACGGACAATAATTTATTTTTACAATAGACCGACTCCCGCTGCAGTGGCTGTGGTTGGAGTAGGTGTAGTGATGTAGTGGATGGGTATTTTATCATTGAAACCCAGGTTGACAGTGCTATTAGGTGTCATGCTGCCGGAGCATTAAGGTTTTCTTCAATCATTCTGACCAGAAGGATACTGCAGGCATGGTTACCAGGGTTTTCCAGTTTCTGTTTTTGCAGTTTCGCAAGCGGACATCATTCTCTCTGTTATTCTCTCCACACGTGCACAAGCTAATGACTTAATGGCACTGTTTATGGCCTACTTCTCAGAAAAACACGAAACAAACTAATTTCAAGAAAGAATTATGGTTATTTGTCTCAAGCCCTGAGATTCCAAATAGATTACGCTGTGGCCACAATGTACATAGATTAGGCAAAACATTATGACCACCTTTGTATTATTGATTTTATGATAATCTGTGGTTTGATTTGACCTTCTGAATAATGTACATAAAACCTAATATACTAATGTATGCCTTCTGCCTGAGGTCACTCCAGCATTAGCAACAAATTTTATTGACAGCGTTGCTAAATGCTTGCTCCATGCTAAACCAGCAGTGCAAGCATGAAGGGGCGTGACCTTCATCAGCCTTGCTCTGGATTGGCTCTTGGTTGCTATGATACTCGCGGTCGGCATTCCAAATATGGAACTCAGCTCCAAATTCGCCCTTGTAACTGCCACTGGCCACGATGAACTTCATTTGACTGGAGCTGACCGCTACGTGTGATGTCACACTCACTTAGTCCACTTCTTTATACAGTCTATGGTTACAGCAGCATGATATCAGACTTAAAAAAAAAATTTGATTCTTACCACAATACATGAAATAATAATAAGGAATATCCAACTAAAACTGTCCTAATTTACATTTTAATAAAAAAAATATATATATTTTTTTTTCATCTGTCAATATTGCAATATAAGTATTTTTGCCAGGCATTTTGCAACCCTAGTTATACACTGTGTTCTATCATGTAATACAGCACTACTATACAAGCACGCCATTTAAGCCATTGTTTATTTTTATCATAGCAACACCTTTTACATCACCAGTAAAAAGAGACATGTAAAAAGCCCATAATTGTATTAAAAGTCATTGGATACAAAATCCTTATCCAAATTGTACGCTCTGACTAATAGTAACTGGTTTCACTGTCATCCACCGCCTTTGTTTTCTGTGCATGTTATGTCTGCTTTCCTCCCATCACATTTTCCTCATAACTCACTCCTTGCTAGATTTATAGATTTCCACTTTTTCAAAACATTGCTACTATAATTTAACTATTAGAGCTACCAGCCATTTTCTCTTCAAATAATACCTTTTTATGTCTTTATACATCGAACAGCGTCGCCTAAGATAAGAGAGGGCAGAAAATAAGCTGCGCTGGTGGAACATATTTTTCTATGACATTAAATCCCAGCTGTAGTGAACATGATGGTATCTGTCTGATAGTGAAAAAACTGTATAGTCAGCTCATAAAGAGATCTGTTGTAGCCTTACATAAACACACTGCTTTTCTCAGTTTAGTCTATATATTTGGCATATAAACCAATAATTGTTGTTTTTGTGTAATAGAGTACACATTTAATGACCCCAATACCCCAATATTTTTTTTTACAAGTTTAGCATTGCTGCCAACAGTATGGGGCGGTTTCAGAATTTAAATAAACAGTACACTAACTATCAGTGTGGGCTTGTTCTAGCTAGTGTTGTCACGATACTAAAATCTCAATGTTAATTTTGATACTAAGGATTACATTCGATACTCAATACTGATTTCAAAATGATTATGATATTAAAAACACACATTAAATCGTAATACTTTCTTTTATATTGGTATGTGGTTTTATATCTGTGTAATCCCTCAGCCGTCCAGGTAGGTTCCATAGTGATACATGGGTGTATACTTGTCTGTGTGGTCCTATACTTGTTCTGATACAGCTCAAGATTATTTTAAAGCTATTCAGGAAAGCTTCATTTCCCGCCCGTGAAAGTAACTATTTTAGTATTGATACCTGCTCAAATGAGTATCTATTTTTGATACTAGTGTTAGTATTTATTAGTATCTTATTTTTGATATTTTTGACAAGCCTAGTTATAGCTTGACTTTGTGCGTTTGCCAATTCAAGATGCACAAATGAGTTGCTATACCCATCATTATCAAACTGGATCTGCAAGCTCCACTGTTGCACATTTCGCTAGAATGATCTTGTTGATTGCTTGTAATAGGACTGTGCAATTAATCAAATTTAAAACTGTGATTTCAATTATTATTTCATTCAGTTACAAGTCTTGTAATCGAAAATACAATAACTTTTTATTCAGAATATTTGTGCCTGCCTCTCAAAGCTTGGAGAACAGCCACTTTTCTACATCTAAGCGGGTAAGCACAAGTGTCAAACATTACTAATTAAATATATTAGGTCTATAAATAATTTCTCTACAGGTAAATTTTGCTGTAGTAGTTTGAAATTAACTATGAGCCAAATGGTCATTTTCTTTTTTCGCATAATCAAGCAGCCCTTGCTTCTATATTTTGTCCATTCTAATAGAAAATTCAGCACATCTTAAGTCTAATGCAGTCTTTGTCTTAACCCATAGAGACTCATTGTTTGTATAGAATACCAGAAAACCGCTGAAACCTGGCCAGGAGAGTCCATTATTAACAACCCATTCACTTTTTGAAATACAACTATTGACTTTCCAGCTCCCCTCTGTTGGTCTACCTGCTGCTCTGCTCCAGCTCTGCCTGTCATGTTGACTCAACCACCATCCATCTGCGGTCCATGTTGGGAATATTTCCTCATAGCATGTTGGGTCTGGGGCTGGAGTCCATAGCATCTGCCTATTTCCTCCATTGCAGCTGCCTCCTACCAGTTTGAATGGCACTGTTAAAGAGCTACAGCCTTTCTGTGGCCACCCGCTGCACAGACCGCTCCAGCAGGCTGACGTTCCCTCATGCTTTCCATATGGGCTCAATGTTGCTAATTTCAGGGCCCAAGAGCTGTAATGAGAGGTTGGATCCGCAGTACACTGGTTTGTGGTGGGCGGGATCGGCGTTGCTTGTCTTTATATGGGGCATCGTAACTGCTTTGAGATGCCTCACTGGTCAGGGCGTTGGCACAAGGGAAACCAAGGAGCTCTTTTTAAACCAAGCCAACTGGTTTAAACTGGTTAGGAATTTGGGGATTTTGTTTGGTTCTTTCTTGGCATCGGGGTGTCACCGTGGTTCGGGGTTAAGGTACATTTTAGGTCAACAAAGGGAAAAAAAAGTCCAATGCAAATTCAGTTGAGAACTGTGTTACGATGCTAACATTTCAAACGGGATTTCGATACAAAGGAATTCATTCAGTACTTGATACTGATTACAATAATACAATGAAGTTGGCTCCTTTTATGGTAATACAATCTAATTTCCATATAAAAAATAATAGTGCTTTCTTTATCTTAGCATGAGGTCTTATATTTGTTCTAATAAGGCTCAAAATCACACCAAAACTGTCTGATACTGTGAGTATCTTGTTTCCATATCACGTCCAAGTATAGATAAGTATGATTTTCTATACTTTTGACAACCCTATTAGTGAGTCATAAGATTATAAATCCATCTATGTTTACATTTATCAGCTATAAAGGATAAAACCCACACTTTACAGGACATTTTTACGTGGACTAACCAGGCTCTAAAACTAAAATGAATCAACAACCCATGGAATTTGACATTAAAAAAATCAAATAAACCAAGACTATACATAAAAATAAAGCTTCATTGACCAAGAATTTTCTCAACTTGCATTCAGTCTCTACAGCCAAGATATTAACCTTAGAATACTTGCACTATTCTCACACTTTTGTCGAGATTCAGTGATTTCTAATTGTCTTTTTATTCAAGAGATCCATAGCTAATTCTCTGTCAGAGTTCAGTACATTGAAGACATTTAACTATTTTTTGTGTTAAACATCAGTATTATGTTCAAGAAATTAATATTGAAGGACAAAGAAGTGATTGCAATACATTTTTATGTCATAGTGTAAGTAGTGCTGGGAAAACTGAGTGAAACCAGATCTAAACCAAGACTTGAGACTTGTCCTGAGAAGTAGGGCTTATTATTTCTTCAGTGAGGCAGCAATAGTTGAAGGCCCAGTCTCTATAGAGCCATCAGAGGCTGCTATTACCCCCTCCCCCCCTCCTCCAACTCCCTCCAACTTCCTCCTCTCCACAGCCCAGAACCCAGAGACAGTGCAGTGAGTCGGACGCACAGTGAAGCCTTAACTGAGCCTGTTCCCTCCTGTCAGCAGCACCCAGCCACGGCCTGATTTACCGCTGCGCCTGCCAGGCCTAATGTAAGAGCAATCTGACTGCTGATTGAAACCAGGTCTCCCATTTCAGAGTCCACCGGTGGCATTATAAACCATTCACACTGATGTCTTACAGGGCATGGGAAGTAGAAACAGACAAAAATACCCCACTCCACACCGCAACATGCCTATTTTTACTATCGGTCAACTAAAGACATGTCTCGTGCTGACTACAATGAAGTGTAGTGGCAAAGGCTCTCAAAATTATTAGGACCTTGCACAAAAACTACTATGTATACAGAGGAGTTCTAGTAAACGGCATCTTTATAAGTGAACAGATAGAAACTAAACTGGTGTTGCAAGATTAATTGCAGTTCAACATGGATCACAATTTGAATGACAAATCAGAAAGGCTACAATTTTTAAAGTACCATTTCCACCACAAATGAAATATCTTGCCTTTTTCTACGCAAAAACTGTTCACCCTGTAGTTTAGATATTCATGTGATTCTTGTTAGCTCATATTTTAGTCTTTGTCAATTCACCTGGACCCGTTAAAAATGTGAGTTTGAACAAAATCCTATTATTAAAACAAATGACAAATCTAATCGCAATGCTTGTAAGAAAAATCGGAGTTGGACGTTTTTCACAAATTGTGCAGCAATTTTGCATTTTATTGCTGTTACCGTGAAGACGCTAGGAATATGTATCAGAGGACAGTGGTGAGAGAAGAAAAGTGCCTCTGCCCCTTTAGGAAAAGCCGTGTCGGTGTTAAAGTTAAATGCTAGCATGTCCCTCCAGTCAGAGGGCTGGAATCTGGAGCAGACAGGGGTTTACTGTGGGTGTATGGGCTTTATATGTTACTTACTGAAGAGTGGCAGACTTGAATGCAAAGCCACTCATCTAAAACCACGTGAAGTTTGGCTCAGTCAGGATTCGATAACCTGCGCTCTGCCCAGCCTCCATGTGTCCACAGGCCCTCCATCCCACATAAGTTTAGTTCAGGGCAGCGTTGTAACATAACATAATAATCAGGGCTAGGCACGCTATATCGCGTTAACTACAAAAAAAAATTAATTATTTTAACTCGCGTTAACGGAGGTCACGTGTATCAGTAAAAAAAAACTGGATCAAAGAGCCCCACTCCGGTCTGTGAGCCGCTGCGCTCGCCTTTTCCTCTCTCTCCGCTCAGCACATACACACACATTAGTCTCTCTCTCTCTGCTCATACATACACATTAGGAGGCGGGTCCTCTGTGTCTGTGCTCTGAACATGACGAAGAGAGTCCTGCTGTACGGAGAGCACGAGAGATGAATCCAAGCGAGTTTTTAAACTATCCAAAAAGTCCATGATTACAGAAAATGGCTAAAGTCTGCAAACCGAGTGACGCTAAATACGTGATTAAATATGTGTGCAGAGGATTAGCCATCTATCATACTTACTTTGTAAACTACAGAGATACTTCTCGTGTTTTAATAACCAGTACGCTGGTTTGAACTAAGTCAGCACCAGAACTGAACCAGGATGAAACAAAGACTAAATAGGACGATTGATTACCAGATATGAATCAGGACTAAACTAAATTTGGACTCTACCAGCCTTCTATTAGGCTCATAGTTAGCAAAAAGGAGCAGCAGACTACACAGACCTGCCACAGGAATAGAGGCTTTCTCTTATAAAAAAAAAAAATTGTTTCAGCTTCAAAAGGTACAGTAACTTTAAAATCCTATATTTGAATGTAGGCATTAGAAAAATAAGACAATAGGCCAATACTCAGCCTTTTGATATTATTTGGCCATTATTTTTAGTGTATCTGGGACCAAGTTATTTAAATGATGTTGAAGTCAAAACAGCAAATCACTGGGTTAATACAGCAGTATATTTAGGCCTAAATGATAAAACAAAGCTATTTAGGAGCCAGAAAACCCTTATATTGTTTTAACAATTTACATGTGTTATTATGGGCCTATGGGCTGTACCACATACACCGCACACCATGGTGCTGAGGCACTTAAAGTTACCACAAGGGAAATTCTTTAACTGTAACAGCCCTAGTCCAGGAACTCCTAAAACCCCAGCTAACTCACTGTTGTCCTCATAGATCCTTATGATCCCAATAAAATAATTTATCGAAAAGACTGACTAAATTACAACCCTATTTTTGAGCCTTTTCTGAGGACTTCCGTTGAGTTGTAAAAAGCCATTCATATGGATGACATTGGCAAGCCAAATGTTGGGTTAATTGGTTTTGCCTGCTTTTAATTTAGGCATGAGGACCTTCTAGATATAGCCCGTGTCTGCATTGAATTATGCAGTCCGCCCTCTCTCTCTCTCCTCAGTCCTGTACTTCTCCTCTACTTGGCCATTATATCTGAACCAAGAAAAGACTTTAAATTGAGTGAGAAAAGTAGCTTGACTTTTTGCCCCCGATTTGTATCAACACGTATTAAAAGCTAACTATTAGACCCTTTCACCCAAGTCTTAACAAGTGTTAGGTAAAGTGTTGCTAAGAAGCAGGTGGAGCTACAGGAGACTTGGGCTCGTAAAGGACAGGGAGGACATTGAGGTTTAATGGCTGACACTTCGACTGCAATAGTTTTTTATTGCCGTGCATCCAGCATGTGTTAAGTTACAGCAAATAGGGACATGTCATAAAAAGGAAAAACTAAAGTCACTTCTGCATAAGCGATGTGGTATAGGTCAGTATGGGAGATGGTTTCATTGACAAGTGGAGAGTGCAGTTGGCTTTAAAGACTTAGGAGGAGTCTATGAAATATGAAATGCATCAGCCTATTGGTTGGATAAAAGAAAATATGACTTCAAATGAGAATCAAATGAAAGATTGTAATTCATAGCTCAAACATAGCTCTATTGCAAAATATTGGGAATGCAGCAGTATAAATTCTTGTCTCTCACTGCACTATAACTGTTCTGGTGGGGATCTGCTACCTTCTTGTCTCCATGGAGATGTTACTGATTTGCCTGTAATATTCCACAGTATATCATTAAACAAGTCTATCTTACAATTGCATTTATTCAACACACATGTTTTTATTAGATACTTAAAAATACCTTAAAAAACATGTACCCTGTCATCTCTTCACAGACCTGACCTGTAACTTGGCCTAGTGACATCACCTGCTCGTCACCACAGAGATGGATTTAGTTTACATTAATGCCATATTGAGGAACTTTTCAAGCAACAAAATGGAGACAAGCGTTTCAAAGTTGAAACCACATTTCACCTTTGTCCATTTCCCTTCTTTATCTGCCTGCTTGTGTAGATGTGGGTTTTTAGTAGGAATAAGTTTCACAAAAGTATTAATCCAAACCTGATCGTGCAAGGTGCAACATAATTAGAGCCTGTCATAGAGCTACGCAACCGCCCTATATCAAACTGAATATTTCATGCTACGATCATTTAGAAATGAAACGTAAAAAGTTGGTCAAGGTTCAGAGTGTATTTATTAGCTTTGCCGCAGCTCCCAAATATCAGCGCTTCTTTTGCAGTACAAGAAAGCGTTTGAAGTAAGTAATGGCTCAGTAAAAGACAAAGGGAAGTTGTCCACCCATCTGTATGCAGAGTGGGAGATGGAGGAAGCGTTGCCACTCATCTGCCGCCTCTGTGATCTCACATAGTCCCAGATGGCTTTGTTTCTCAGCACGCGGCCCATTCAATTCAAACCTTCTCAACTCCTACATGAAAGTCCATTGTTTATTCTTATCACATAAATGTTTTTTGCTGATTTGCTTTTACATTTAAATCGGATCAAGGGCTGGGCAATTAATTGAATTTTAACAGAGATTTTCACTCATGTCTTATCGTCAGTGTTATGCTTGGGCTTTTTTATTCGAGAGGTCCCGCCAGTCTTTTGTCAGTAAAAGTATGTGGTTTGGAGCAAAGTTCAGACTTTTAAGGAATAAATTTGACCATTATTCTGTTAAATGATCAAAAATTAGATACTAAAACTAGCATCAAAACTAGATTTTAACAAGTATCGATACTAAAAAAAAAGTCACATTCAAAAATTTACCTTTTCTGAATAGCTTTAGAATAATCTTGAGCTGTATCAGAACCAGTAAGACCACAGACTAGTTTACGCTCATGGACCACTATGGAACCTACCTGGACGAGGGAATACACAGATATAACACCACTAATATAAAAGAAAGAACTGCGAGTTAATGTTTTGCAATATTGTGATATCATACGACAAATCTGATTTCCTAAAAAAATCTAGCGTTGGTTAGAAATACATCAGTTTTAGTTGTTACTTGGCAATAATTATAGAAAAACTTGTGCCATTTTCTCTTTCTGATCATGTACTCAACAGTCATGCAACCCAAGCCCAAGCATGAATAAGTAATGGCCATAGCCGGTGTGGATTGATGTCCTACAGTGGGTGTACACACTGTGTGATTTGCTCTATGTAAAGAATCATATGCTTGGGGAGCCACTGTGCAACTGGATGCGCCATGAGCAAAACTGTATCAGGATTCAGTGGAAGTCAAATCTCTTATTTGTAGCGCTACATTAGTTTTATTTGTGTGAGATGTTGTCATATTTGTGGGAGGGCATGTGCAAAAGGAAACACAGTATTGCTTATTAAATACAATGTTGTCTGACTTTGTTTGATTTTGAAGGTATTTTGACAGGATTAAATTAATAAAATCACATATTTTTGTGTTAATTGGCGCTGTTCAAGTCTTCCTTTGTTTTTGTTCATTAAATCAGTATTGGAAGCAATTTTATTTTGTTTTTGAAAAGAAAATTGAAAATCTAAATCAATATGAGGAGGAAATCGTGATTCATTTCTTTGCCATCTCGCCCAGTCCTAAAAACATTTGACTTTTCCACTCAAGTCAAGATCAAATATTCATCATTTTAGTCAGTTTTAACGTTTTGCTTGACATCTGATGGAGCTAGGGCAATAGTTCTTGAGGCGATTTATTGGTTGATGGTATTTTATTGACCAAAAGGGTGTATTAGTATTAATTATTTTATTTTGATTATAAGAAAGTGAGTGAATTAGGTGAAGATTTGTTTTTGATATTTATATGTAAAAAGGCAAATTAAACTCATGATTCACAAGTTTAATCTTCTTCTTTATATAGTAGTTTTGTGTACAAATAGTTACTGTATAGGCCTATAATAGAATAATGCATGAACCCCCAAGCAGGTATACTCTTTTGAATGCAGTTTGGGTCAGATACATAGAGATACATAATAGTTTTGAGAGCTCCTGCCGCACCCCCTTTTTAGCAGGACATGTCTTTCATCGACTACAGCTCTACTGCAGTTGAATCAAAATCGCAATTTGAATGGACACAATTGGCAAATCACGAAGGCAGCACTTTTTGAAGTACCATAATTTCTTGTTAATGTCTTATTCTGAATGAAAACGGCTAAGTATAATTTAGATTTGTACAAACATGTTCTGAAATGGGATTTTTGTATTAGTTTGTCAGTTCATGTTTAAATTTTTTTGTCAATTCTCTGGACAGAAACCTATTGCAGTCACAATGCTTGTCAGAAAAAAATCACAATCAGCTATCATTCCAAAATCCCAAATCCTTAAACAATGAGAGATAATTATTAGTCACATTCATTCATTCACCTGCTGTAATTTCAACACACAAATTCAGTCTTCCTGCTTAAACCCCATGTTTCATGTTGTCCCATAGAGGTGACACTAGAGGGACAGTAATTCCTCCACTTGTTTCCTTGATCCTCATTGGATGTTTCAGCCGCAGCTCCATCACCCTGGAGTATTGGTAAATGTCCCGGGACGGTGACAGGAGCGACAGGCGTGTTAGACCTCAGTGATTCTGCACACATCTGCCCCGTCAGCAAACGTGCACGGATCACATACTTCTTCATCTCAAGAAAGGCTGCGATGGGGATGAATGCAGCAACCATTGGTGTTATTCATTAGCCCTGTACAATAGCAGAAGTGGACCAGAACTGGACCAGAACTGCTGTACCAGGTCTGAACCAGGTCTAAACCAGGACTAGAACCAGGACTAGAACTAGGATTAGAACCAGGACATAACTGGACTAGAAGAGGCCTAGAAGTGTACTAGAAGTGGATTCGAACCAGGAGTCGAACGTAGACTCGATGCGGACCTGACACAACATGGACCTGACACAACATGGACCTGACTTGACTCGATGTGGAATGCTCAGTTCTCATTAACATTTTCTTGTTTGGGTGTTCACACTTCTTCTAATGTGACCAGCTTTATCTAATCAAACTCCTTGTATGATAATGCCACATAAAACAGCAAAGATTGAAAGGACACATTTTTTTTGGTTACTATTATATTGGGATGTATAATCACAATTATTGATTAATTTGGTATCCAGGACCTGCATTTAAGCATTTGAGCTTTAAGTCATTTCTTTCCAGCGTAAATGCCATTGATAAACACCAAATCACTGCAATACATTTAGTTCCTTCTGACACAGATAATTGCAATATCCATTTGCCATAAATTGATTTATTCTGCAGGCGTATCACTCGTCATTGTCGCGCCCATTCTTTTCAGTTCCTTTTCCAATTAGACACAGGGACACACACCCTCCGAACACCAAACACGACGGGACTTCCTCTAAATTGATGCAGAACATTACATGAAGGTCAAACAGGCGGCCATTTTATCAGCTCGCCTTTAAATGCCACACATGCCATCCCTTCACAGAGGAGCAGAATGTGACAGGCTTGAACAGGTTATGCAGATTAAACGTTGACTGTTGTGAACAATGAACCAGATTTTCTCACACTGGTTGAATTTTTCATTTTTTTTGCATGAAGCTTGCCTTACGTTATATTTAGTGACATTTAGGTGCAAGGAGACAAAAAGGAGTTTGAGATGGATTGTGATATTAACAAAAATCTATATTAATATTATATAATATATAATATTTTTTGTTGGAGTATTTCTGTAATAATACTCAGACATTAACACCAACAGATGTGGTAAATTGTCTGTAAATACATTAGTTGAAGTTTAAGTATGAAATAAATGTGAAAGGACTGTAAGATTACTCAAGGGCAAATAACCCCTTTTTTCATTCGCAATTTTAATCTGCTTTTCAGATGCATTTTGTATTTTATTTTGAAGGACATACAGAATTTTAATTTTCAGATGATATTTTCTGGCTTTAGTATTTGACACCTGCTTCTAAAGGTCGTGACGGAGATTCAGGTATTGCAAAAAACACAATTGCACTGTAACATTGAGTTAAAATACTTGTCAAAGTGTTTTACCAAGCAAACGTCGTGTAATCATCCAACTTTATTCTGTTCTATGGGGTGACACAGCTGTGTTTGTCCACTGATCCGAAGGTTGGCGGTTCAAATCCCGCTCTCGACATAAGCATCAATGGTTTAGCGATCGGATCCACTGACTCACAGGTTGGTGGTGTGATTCTAGTTCCCACAGACGAATACTGTCATTGTATTCTTGGGTAAGATGCTTAACCCACCTTGTCCCCAGTGTCTGTGTACTCTGGTGTATGAATGTGTGTGTGAATGGGTGAGTGGTTCCTTGATGTAAAGCACTTTGAATGCCTTGAAGGTGGAAAAGCGTTTTATAAAAATGTGACCATTTATAATTATGGTTGATTATTCCTTGAGTACCGTAAATTTCGGATTATAAGCCGCTACTTTTTTTCCACGCTTTGAACCCTGCGGCTTTTACAGCAGTGCGGCTTATATATGGAATTTTACTGGATAACGGCCCCTGGGGGGCGCTCTCTAGCTGTAAACGTAAAAGTGAGACAGACGTGGGGAAAGATTCTGCTCTGAAGAGTTCGCTAGTTTTGATTTTGAACGATCATTTTGCGCATCATGAAATGGATATGATGCAGTTTTTAAGATAAAGAAACAGACAGGAAACAGAGCAGGGGTCGGCCTTTAACACGCAAAGAGCCATTTGGACCCACTTTCCACGTAAAATAAAACACTGGGAGCCGCAAATACTTTTTGACATCTAAAATGAAGATAACACTGTATAATAACAATAATGTAACGGAATAATGTAGGTTTTACTTTCACGGACAAGCCTTCTACACGTGGCAGATAAATATGGCAAAAACAACTTAAGTGCATTAAAAAAATACAACCCACCAAACCGCTGCATCAGAGGGAGCCCTGCGCTGATTATGTGATTATGTCTACTCTGCTCCGCAGTTTCTTTAAAAAAACAACAACAACAAAACTCGTAGCGTATCGTTTAATCCCAGGTGCTTATTCTCCATGTGCCAAAGCAGTTTTGAAGGTTTCATTGCCTCATTTGCTTTTCCCGTATGTTACGTAGAGCGGACTGTGCGTGAGAGTCACCTGTAGCGACAAACCCAGATTTTAAGTAGGCATTGTCTGTTAAATTTATCTTTCTTTTTCTTGGAGGTCGTAGTCTCCTCTTCTGGCTCCTCAGTTGTCCTTTTCCCCTTTGTTAAAAAGCTCTCCAAAGACTTTTGTTTTGGCTCATTTTCACTCGCTTGTGGCTCTACTTTTGGGCGTCGTGTCTGATGTGTTATACGTGATACGTCACCGCGGAGACAAGAGCAGATAATAAACTTGCTACTACATCAAATAGATTTCTGTGGCGATTTCCAGCAGGATTTTCATGATACATCTACGGACGAGCTTATTAGTGTGTCATTAGGGACGGGCGAAAGTTGCTCCTGACCCCTGTGCGCACAACGTCTGAAAATCAGGGCTCTTTACGCAGGACTGTGAGCTGTGTCTGTGTCAGTTCCCAAGCCACGCAGAGCCGCAGTATAAGGCTGAAAGAGGCGCATACGGCTCCGGAGCCGCGAGTTGCCGATCCCCCAAAAATAGAGCCACTGCACGTAAGCTCGACATCAATGAATCCAACTTGGTCAATGTAAAAAGACGACAAAAGTTTTCAGAGGAAATAAAAGCAGATTTTCCGTGTTGGTGCAGCTTTATTTTCTAAACCTGCAGATGTGTTCATCCCGTGTTGTTGTCGTGTTGGTGCCAATTTTCAGGCACAGTTTTAAAAAAGCGTATCAGTGCACCGTCTTTCTGTGTAAATGTCTCATGTTACAATATGAAAACCTGCGGCTTTTATTCAGGTGCGGCTTATATATGTACAAAATTGATTTTCTCTTCAAATTTAGCTGGTGCGGCTTATATCAAGGTGCGCTCTGTAGTCCGAAATTTACGGTACATTACTGCCAATACACCATAATGCCCCAAAATAGTTCCATGAACATATTGATTCTTTGTGTTAAGTGTATATATTGTATTTCCTGCCCCATAAGACCACCATATAATCAGCATCACAGCTATTCAAACATCTCACCATGGTGACAATGAAATAATTGCCCAGTGACAAGGCGTGATTATTCTGATTAGAGGTTCTCAGTGTTAATTGAAGGCTGTTGTTGGACTCTTTTAGATCCCTTAGTCATTTCTCAGTGCCCAGGTCGAGTCTGACAAGAACTTTTAAGAACACAAGTCATTTGATTTGGAAAATTAGCGACAACACCATTATATGAAGCACATGTAGTTTTCACTTTCTAGAATGTGATGTGATATACTCTCAGATACGCATGGGACGATACTGAATTTTTGGGTCACGACCATCATGGCCAAAATAGTTGCAAATAACAATTATATCACAATTATTTAAGATGCTGACAGTTTAAAAATGTTTTGAATATTAATAATTATAATTTCAATATTATGAATAAGTTCCATATTTAAACAGCTGTTATAGTGCTTGTACTTTGTTATAAGTAAAAACAGTGATCTAGAAGAGATCATCAGGAAAAGTATGTTTTTCCTGCACATTCTGGTGATATAATGCTGATTATCTTTGTTGGTGGTTATTATGTTTGCGAAAAGTCTAATGAACAATTATCGTCTACCCTTTTTTATCACGATAAACAATATTGTTTATTGTCCCATCACTACTTTCAGATGGGGGGGCTGGAACCACACTTTGTTACATAACATAACATTGTACTTTGCCATGAAATATCCAAAAGGTAAATGCACCAATGTTGAATGTGATCATTTCTATCAGTGACTAGACCTAAGAACACACTATATTATGGCCAAAATCTGCATTTTAACAATATTCATTTAGGTTGTCCATCCTGTATTAAATATTATTGGACTACAAAATGTTGTGATGACATCTGAAACCCAGCAATTAGACTAAAGCTATACTATGCAGTGAACTGAGTAGGATTTGCAAATTGTATCTTTAGGCGACATCAGACCCGTGTTTGATGATAACTAACAGAAACCTGTCATGTTGCATTTCTTCAAAGTATCTGTAAAAGAAGCATTTTTCAAAGTGTATTAAAATGCAAGCCAAGAGTTTTGCTGACACCAAGAAAATATAAAATAATTGATCTTGCGTGTTGATCGTGGAAAGTCGCTCAAACAGAAATCTTAATTGTGCATATAGAACATTGTGCCAAAGCATCGGCAAATGAAAAGAAGAGAGAAAAGTGCGTTGCTTGCAGTCGCCGTGCCCCACTGCTCTGACAGATGGATAGGGTGGATTTGAGGGAGGTGCAGGACAAGGAGAATTTTAAATTTGTTTTATTAAGGACAATGAGTATAACATAATACAAACATAAAAGAATGTACAATTACAGAATTAAGTCAAGACATGAATAACTAAAACATAAGACAAGAGAAGTCACTAGGGCTGTCCCATGAGATAACGTTGTGTGCTTCGGCACTGCAGTGTGCGGTGTATACGGTATAGCTCATAATAATACATGTAAAGTGGGGTTGTAATTGAAAAGTAGCTATATAAAACAACAGCCGGACATGAGTGACAGACATATGCTTGTGCATGCATCAGAAAAAGCTACTTCTGTTCACTAAATGTGGTTTTACAGACGAGTTACGAGTATCTATGATTATGTTATGTTATAACTGCACTAAACTCATGTGGGACGGAGCGTTTGTGGACACTTGTCGGCTCTGCGGGCAGAGTACAAGTTACTGAGTGCTGCGCCAAATTTCATGTGGTTTTAGTGCAGCCCGTGAGTGGATTTGCATTGAAGTCTACCGCTCCTCAATAAGTAACGCATAAAGCACGTACACCCACAATAAACCCCCGTCTGCTCACGATTCCGGCCCTCTGACTGAAGAGACGCACTCACGTTTAGCTTTAACACTGACACAGCTTTTCTTAAAGGAGCAGAGTTGCTTTTTCCTCTCTCCCCACTGTCCTCCGATACATATTCCCAGCGTCTCCGTAGCTTAGAGCTGTGTAAACATGAATTGGTTCATAGTTGAATAGTAAAATTATGCCAGGTATGTGTGTGGAGCCTCATTAAAATGCTAAATGCAGTTATTGCTGCCACTTGAGCCCTTGTGTAGTGTAATTGATCATACCATGATATTGCAATATTGCTGTTACTATGACAGCCCTAGAAGTCACTATACCTGAAACCTGGCATTTAGTCGAAATGGACCTCAATACCAAAATAAAGGAAGTTCTCAATTGTGTGGAACAAGATTAATTTTGTTAATGTGATTTAGATACATCCATGCACCTTTCCATTTGGCATATTGTTGTGTCTCTCTACATTCCAATAAAAATTCTGTGGTCTAATTTCTACCTTAAGATGAGTTCAGTTTAGATGTAGCAATATAATGGAAAATAATGCATCATTAAAAAGTAAGTAAACAAAGAAGAAAATAATCTATTAGGATTATGATGATGTATATTTGTGACTAAAAGTTACAAATAAATGTTATAATCAAAGGGAAAACAACTTCAATGATGAACAAAAGTATATAATAGTCAAGCAGAACAGGACGAGTGAGAGGTGGATTGGGACAAAGATGACAGGTCTTGGTCCGGGGAGAGCACCTTCTGTGTCACATTTTCAGAACGTGATGCCATAAGAGACCATTGGCCCTGACACCGCGGTGCCCTAGAAGTCCGAGTGGTAAATAAAGATGACATGCCTGTGGATATTAACCGGATTTAGCTAATGCTCTTCTGAAGGCTCCCTTTTGAACAGCTGGACCAGGAACACGTGCAGTGCAAACACCCTCACAGGTCTGCACTTGTGAGGGTACATTGAAGATAGAAAGAAGCTTTGAAGAACCAGGACTGAACTGGGACTGGACTAGACTAGACCAGGACTAAACTAGATCCGAACTGGACCAGATCTACTTCCCTTTAGATCCCATTGTTAAAACTAGCAGCTACTGACATTAACCCAATTTATCTGCTTTACACCTCATTTCACAAGCAACTACACAATTTTGTATATAATAAATCAAGGGCAAATTACTTCTACATTAGGGTTATCAAAAATATGGAAAATTGGATAGTAATCAATACTGAAACTGGTATCGAAACTAGATACTAGTTTGAAAAGTACTGATACTTATTGAAATCTGTATTGAGCATCCTTAATATCGAAATCAAGTTTGAAATTTTTGCACTGTGACAAAACTATACTCCATACATAATTTTAAGCTTTAACTTAACGTAAAACTCCAACCAAAAAAGTCCAAAACCTGGCTAATGGATGGATATTAACTAGATTTGGCTAATGCTCTACTTTTTGCACAGCTGGACCAGGATCACGTGCAAGCCAGACTCGTGAGGGTACGTTCAAGATGGAAGCCTTGAAGTTCCGTTATTTGGCCCCTAGCCTTATCGAAAGCCTTTGCCAGTACATTCTAACATGTTTTCCAAGAAGCGATTTGATTAAAGTTAAATATCTGACCGGGTGAAGGCCTATGGCTCTAATAAAGCCATGTAATGTAATATTGAGGGGCAGAATTAAGGGCACGATAAAGCTTTGAAAACGTCCTTGAAGTATGTTGAAATAAACGCATGAACTCTTGATGGAGGTCAGTAGGTTTAAATTGCACCGTGACAAGTGATGCACATTAAAGACCTGTAAATTAGACTAGTTCGAAACACTTACTCGATGTTGGGGCTGGAAATGAGTTAGACCTTGTGCATGTCCTAAGTGAAATAAAACTGAATAGTGCTTTGTCACAGTCAAATTTCAGTTATAATTACAATCTAATGAAAGGCAAAATATAGCACTGCTCAATTGTGAACAAAAGTGACTTGGTTTATCTAATTTTTGTAATTAATAAAAGCAAAAATATGACTGTTTGATGACATTGCCATGGGATTATCATAAATTCTGCTTCTGACCTTTGGAAATATACTGATGTTGTTTAATAATTAATTAAAATAGAAGCATGAATGTATGCCAATATGTTGCCAAGAAATGTACAATGTTTTAATATTAGCTTACAATTAAAACTTATAATGATTGTGGACGTGGCCAAAGTCTTGGAAAATATATAACCCATATCTTTTATAATATACATATTTCTTCTATTATTGCCTTTATCACACTCTATTGTTAGTGTTTAAAGTGCAGGAACTGTGCCACATATGGTTTGAGTACCTAACACTCTTTCATCATACTTTGCTCTCTTACATCTCACATCTGCACAAGTAAATGAAGTAACGCGCACTGCAAAGAAGCCTTGGGACTTTTTGTATTAGCTTTTAATGAAATGTCTGTGCGGTTACGGCAATGATAAGTTGTTTCCCTCCCCGTGTTTCTATATAAATATGTGCTATGATAATATGAATGACCCAATACACGGTCCCACACTACCAACATTCATCACACAGTAAGTACGTTTCAAGGTTACAAAGTGTAGAGGCAGCCGTGGTGAGTTTCTCCTACCTATCAAGAGGCGGTAATACAATACAATGCATGTAGCGCAAAGTGCTGAGGGAGGAGTAAGGGAGGGGAAGTCATTTAGACCTATTGGTAATAAATGTGATTTATTGTGTATTTAATGTTTATGGACATTGGATAAGAGGCTGCTTTCCGTTTAGGTTGTTTCCTGGTCTGCGGCGTGTACATCTGTGGGTGTGGTTGCAGTGCAGATATTTTATTTATTCAACTAAAATAGGACAGATAGATCGGTATTGGATATTCACTAAAGGAGCCGAGCGTGTATCAAAACGTTTATTGCTTGTGAGCTAATTCCAAATGTCTCCTTGACATTTATCGACATGATATGAAACGTTACGAGTCACATGAATGTGCGTAGATATTAAATCCATAATCTGTATCTTGATTGCATTGTGTTTTGTCGTAGGAAGTGAATTGAAGTAGTAATTCTGCCAGATGACTTACTTTGCCATTAAACGTGCAGTCACGGCATTAAAAAGAAGACGGCTGACATGAGATTTTGAGATGAATTTAATACTTCGATAATTCGCAACCATCTCAATTAGTAAAGAAATTGAAAGCCTGTGGTGTGTTGGATTCCTAATTTAAGAGTCTTTGCACACTTTATTATTAAAATGGTTAGATTTTTTTGCAAATGCAGAGTAATTTCTACACAGCAAAGTATGTGATGTGTTCAATTATACATGTGCAAGAATTAAGACCTCATTTGTGTTGTATTGGAATAATTACAAGTTATTCAGTGCAACATAATAGCTTCTGACTTACAGTGAGCTTGTTGTTTGGTTTTGGACAATGATTCGTAATGTAGCCAGTGTAATAACCCAATTTCACATGTGATGTTTGACTATATTCAATTATACATACTTGAAAAAGAAATGTTGCTGGAATAACAAGATCATTTCTGTTCTATATTGGAATCATGAAAACATGATGACTTTTGACTTGTTTGTCTTTGGACCATGATTTGTAAGGTAGTCAGTAGGGCAGGGCAATATGGACTAACATTTTTCTCACAATATAAATGGGAACATTTGCGATAATGATAAAAATGACATTAAGCTTTACAAACTCAAAAAAACAATCAGATTAGACTTTGTATTTTATATTTTAAAAGTAAACTCTGTGGGTTTTGAGCTGAGTATGATGTAATGACATATGGGTGCATTAATGTATTTTTCTGGCTTAATATGTTCAATTGAAGCATGATTTTGGGGTTAGTAAAAAGATTTTGAGAGCAGAGCATATGGCTACTTTGCATAATAAACAAAGTGTGTAAGTTTGCTGTGCTCAATAAGTTAGCTGCATAATGCCGTGTTTACACTAACCTCCAGGCTGGTTTAGGCCTGTCACGATTACAAATTTGAAGCACAATATACTGGGACAGAGATGTACTACGATAAACGATAAAACTGAAACAATTTTATGCCACTGATACAATAACAATAAAGCAAGATAATCCCAATAAGCGATTTTTAAAAATAGACTGTATCATTAAATGGCAGGAGCTGCAACAAATAATGTACTGTTATTGGTTAAAAATTTGCCATAGAAGTCACATTGAACTTTTTTTACAGCTCAAATGTTATTGTATTACAAAAATCACAAGTTTCCACGTTTCCAAAATATACTGTTCCAGCTTTCTCATGTTGAATGATAAGTGAATATAGTCATCATGGTGACAGGCCTAGTTCGGTTCTGCACGTACTTACAGCGGGTAACTTGCCATTTGCCATTTACACAAACTATGACAACCGCAGTGCGTATTTGACCAAAGCAGAGCGTCTAATGACCTCCAGACCACTGTGGTGTCTGGGAAAAATAGACTTCTTGTGGATTCTTTCCGCAGACCCATGCGTCACCCAGACCTGCACTCACACTTCACTGAGGTCAATGTGGCAGAGGTCAGTGTGGCAGGGCGCATTGATTTGAAAGACTTTCTAAGTAAGCGAGTTCCAAACCACACCACACTTGTAGACAATGTAAATCTGGCAGAAGAGCGCTTTGTCAGTCAGGCAGGCTACAGTGCTCATGTTAGCCAAAGTAGCCAAAGTCTGTGTTTAAGCTGCTCTTTGTATTAGCTTTCACATTTAGCTGCGGTCTTCAGCTAATCCCCCCTCACAAGTGGAAAGTTCTTTGCAAATTATAACCGGTATTTTGATACATAATGCGATATGGTCAGGCCCTTGTAGCCCGTGTAATAACCTCATTTTCACATATGGCCTTGACCCCTGCTGTAGCTGTCATTCACTGAACAAACAGGCTACAGAACATCGGTGCCATTATGCGCCATGCTCTTGTGCTGCTCTCAACATGGTAGTTTTCATCTCTTTATAGATTTTCTTTCTTCGTAGACGAACACAATGAAATACACCCAGCTGACAGCCAATTGTTGTTGTGCATATGGCTCTGTGGACCGCTACTACATCCATGTACACTGACATCACAAGTTGTCTGAACAAGAGCAAAGATACAGGCTTATACTTTATCAAAGAGTTACGACTTCTAGTGTCAAAACAGTAGATTCTGAAAGTAGAATATGGTCAGATTTCAATTATAATCCCATTCCCTCTTTTCCATGAACTAATGATGAGGGCTAAAAAAATACTGGAATATGAACTGAGAAGAATAACATTTAAGAATATGTCTGTACAAATCTAAAGTACAAGATTAGCTGTTTAATGCAGAATAACACAGAAGGATAGGATATTTTATTGTTTGTAGAGGAAATTATGGTACTTCAAAAAACTGCAGCCTGTGCGATTTGTTAATTGAGTCAATTCAAAATGCGATAGATTTTGCTGCTGTAATACTAATAGTGAACATGGTAATAAAAACTATAATAAGAATTGACTAATTGTAAACCATATATCATTAAGCACAACACCGTATATACTTATAAGGTGCAGTTTTATGCTCATGGGCTGTTGGGATCCATAATGTTTAAATCATTTAAACCAGTTATTCCCCCTGCTGTGCCATGGCTACCTAATCAATCTGAAGATCCTGATGACCTTCTACTTGCCATTGTATTCAAAAGTATAAGCTATATGTTTTCATCTTTAATTTTACTACTTAAAACCAGCCATTACTTGTAATTATAAATGTAACTTTTTGTTTTGGTTTAATTGATTTAAAACTAAATTCTTTTGCATGGTTGTGCAGCAACCTTTCAGCCCCCCTGTAGTGCCTCTAATGCCCCCCTTTTTTGTACTTTTCTTTTTATTTTTGTATTTTTACAGCCCCCACTAAATACAACCTCCTTAAAGCTGCCTGTTTAAGTCTTAGTCATTGTTCTTTTCCAGGCCCACTAATTTTATAGAAAAGTCCCTCGTTCTTCAAAAATCTGTCTGCCAACAGGCATCACGCCAACTCACGGCTTCAAAATGGTGCTTCCAAAACAAGTGACGTCACTTTGGCCTTCTTCTTTATCTGGGATTTGGCAGGCACCCAGCTCTATTCATTGTAGACGTGCCACAGTTTCTCTCATCCTGTCGAGTTCGCTGTTGTCAGTCGTGAGGCGCTACATCTTTCCAGCTGGATTTTGGAACTTCTTGGCCTCAGTTCAACCATTTCCCTGCTGTGCCACTCCTGGTTTGTTAACTACCAATAAAAGTCAACAGGACCCAAAGGACTAAGCCAGGTGATATACGTCTCCAACACCTGTGGATGTTGTTGCTTTGAAGTTGTTGCTGTTGGATGTGTTTTTTTTGGTATTGATCTAGAACACAAGATGGGGTCTTTTTCGTCCGTAAATAACAAAAAACAAAATATCTAAATATTCTTACATTTGCAGGTTTAAATAACACATTTGAGTACTTTTTATTATGATGGCATGCAGATTTGTGATTTAAAACGGAAGAGAACTTTGTTACTTCTTAGTTGCAGTTATTGTTTCATATGCTTGGGTTTCAGCTTCCTGTTATAAGTAACATGTTGAAGACTTTTAACCATTCAAAAGATACTATATTCATTTTAAATTGTTAATTGCTATGGAAATGGTAAAAAATTCCCATTGTTCTGAAACCCATGGATAGTTTTTTCCCTATTCACTTTATTCTGGAAGTTCCTGTGGGTGCCGCCATAGTCATTCAGGCTATTATTTTTCATGGGGATGCCAATAATAATAATTAATAATAATAATAATTTCCATACACACTTATAGTATAGTATAGTATGTGAGTGATATGTGGCTTGATGTAAATGCTTTATCCATTAAGTAGAAAATTCCTCCCCAGTTCTGAGCTTGCACCTTACCTCTATTTCCCGCAGTGTGCCTTGGGCCTCCAGTAGAAATAGTTCAACACTGCACCACAAGTTTTCTGCACATAACAGGATTTTGTAACTTTTTGGCCACGGTCCGCCTCTTTCCTTCCAGTGCCACTCCTTGTTTGTTGCCTACCAGGACGAGTCAACCGGACCCTATGGACTGAGCAAGGTGAGATCCACGCCGCAGCACCTCTAAAAGGGCAATGATTCATGAGGCCGGCCGCCCTGTCCCTGGGGCTGGAGCAATGGCTGGCATTATCTTCTGCAAATGGGTTTGAAAATGCTCTTGGCCAGGTTGACCACAGCACTGATTTATAGCTCAAGATACGCTCAACTGTTAGCCTTTTTTTCTCTTTTGTGTACGAGACCCCACCAGCGCAACAAGCACACAAACTCACCGGCGACATACCAAGCCATTTCATTTCTCACAATCGCACAACGCCTGTAATGCATTAACCCGAAGTTGTGGAGTAAGAAAAGAAGACTGTTGTTCTTAATATATCACATACAAGGATAAGCATTTTTCTGCTTTTATCTTTGTCACGGCCTATATATAGATATGAAGCTTATCCTTGACTAGAAGTAGGAAACTGTCAGAAAAATAGGAATTGCTTCTTGAAAATTGTTCCAAGTAATCTATCTAGTAATAAATGACACAACAAAAAGTGTGTGCAAGTTTTTTTTAGAAAGATTTTGTGCGTTTTAGACTTTTACATAATTAATTGTGCATACCGTGCCAAGAAATTCGTTTTTACAGGCATTTGTTGTGTTGTGTGAGCGAAATACCTCAAAAAATTGCTATTGTTGGAGTTTAATGAAATTTTCAGAGAAGGTCAGTTTGGGGCGAAGGAAAAAAAAATGTGTTTTTGGTGTGAATATGGTTTTGTCGGCAAGCAGCATAACTCAGAATGGTACAGTTGGATTTGAGAGAATGTATTTACCCAAAGAAAATCCATGTGCTGATCTAGATTTGTCATAACCAGAGTGTGTTCAGAAGGTTAGTGATTCGATTACGACTCTGAATGGGTATACTGTCATTGTACTCTTGGGCAAAACATTTCTTACACATGCATGAATGTAGTTGTGTGAGTGAGTGATTTGCTGTGGTCAGAGATGCAGATATACAGATATATAGAGCATCTTGACTGTGCTAAAATCCTTATATTTGTATATGAAATCAGGCCTTGGCAGTATGGTGATAAAAATCTGATAACTGTGATGATATGCTAGTTTGGTCATATTGCCTTATTGTGATGAACTATTTCTGTTTATGCAGCTGTATGTTCAAACACAGATCCTTTCTCCTATTAGTCAGCCCATGTGATTCTCTGGGTGAGTCACAGCTGGATTTGACCAATCACAGCAACGTGAACTTTCAGAGGGAGCAGATTAGGGCTGAACGATTTGGGAAAAAATATCTAATTGCAGTTTTTTTTGCGAATAATAGGATTCTGTTCAAAGTTCACATTTTCCAGAATCATCCAGAAGAATTGGCAAAAAGACTGAAATATGAACTGACAAACTAATACAAGAATCACATTTCAGAACATGTTTGCACAGATCTAATCTACACTGTTAGCAGTTTTTATGCAGATTAAGTTGATATTTTGTTGTTTTTGGAATAAATTATGGTACTTGGAAAAATTGCAGCCTTCATAATTTGCGATTCTCGAAAAAGCTATAGAAAAAGAAGGTATAAATGAAGTGTACATGAACTGTGATAAAATCAAAACTGATATCTAGGCTCTAAGAAAATTGAGATTATAATATATACATGTGTATACACCCCCCCCCCCCCCCCCACACACACATACATACATATATATATATATATATATATATATATATATATATATATATATATATATATATATACACACACACACACACATATAATGTTACACTATGTTGTCCAGGTTTTCCAGTGTGTCCTGTCCCATTCTCACGGCTCTCCTGCAATGCTCAGTAATGGTCTTAACGCTTCACACGCAAGCGCACATTACTCCTATTATTAAGTCAACACAGATTAGCGAGCGGCGGATTGTAAGTGATAGTAATGACTGAACCGCTAACGGTGTTCTCACATCAAGCATGTCCGTTCCTGACCACGGTGTTTTGACCCCTCTTCGTCACTAACTGTTAGAAAAAAGGAGGAGGAAAAAAAAGGGTCTGGGAAAGTCGGTCTGCAAACAGCAAACAGGACGTGTGCAAAGTGGATTTGACTGAGTTTGTGAAGCGTTCCAAATGTAAACCGACAGAGCCAACATCACCTGCTGCAAGTATCAACCCCATTAGGAAATTCCCAGTGCATTCACCCGCCATTGTTACGTAAGATGTGTATGAAGGTATACACTGTAAAACCAGCAATTTGGCAAGAAGTAGTTATCTGTGCAATCCCTCAGTCATCCAGGGCTGATCCATAGCAAAAGAAAAATATAAAATCTGTTAAGCTGTTGACAGATTTTATATTTTTATTTTGCTACAGAAGTAGTTACCTCAAATTTTTGTGTTTTTTTAAATTTTTATTTAGTTACTTTGTAATGATACATTTTGTATATTAATTACCCCCCCCCCCCCCCTGAAATGTTCTACAGTGTACCTTTTAATAAACCATAATGTGATTTAGGAAAACAACCCTGAGATTATTCAAGAACTCACTTGCATGGTTTTACAGTGCATCCTCTCTCTCACGTCTCTCTAAAGATCCTCTGTGGGTCTGGGGAGGATCGACAACAGTTGCTCCTGCTCTTAATAATTAACATCCACGGTTTGCACGGCTCATAGGTCCCGTACGTCTATATTTCTCCCCTGTCATCCATCTTCCCCCAGCACGCCGCGCCCTCTCCTGTCACAAACCCAACCCCGGCCCCCCGCCCCACCACCATCCCGTTCCAAATGTGCGGCCACCAGTGGATTATTGCAAAGGCTACATGTCAGCGAGATACTTATCGAGTCCAAGCCCTGTTCTCCCGCTCGGCTGAATGTTGATTAGCTGTTCAGCTTTCTCTCCTTCATTTGCTTGACTGTGTGGTCCTTTCCCCCACAGCTCATGTGATGCCAGAGACCTGCTAATCCATGTATTGAACTCAGCACTGGCTCGTAATGCCATGAGCTTTCTATATCAATAAGGAGTGAGGCATGTTTTTTATAGGGCCCTGGGATATTAGGAGCACATGCAATCAGCAATAATGGAGAGTTATGTGATGAAGATATGACAGATATGACTTGCGCTGTCTGGGGTTTTCTCTTAAGGTCTAAAAAGTTGGAAATTGAATTAGAAAAGGGAGCAGTTTTGTGGTGGTAATAGCTTTTTGATTTGTATCATGGGGTTTGAATGCACAGTATGAAAGCTTGGCAAATGGGATGCACTAACATTTATTCGAGTTGAAGCTCCTTAAATGTCAGAAAATGGATTTATAATGTACGGCTTCTGTAAGTAATCTGATAATTGAAATCTGTATTATTTCATATTTATTTCATATCGATTTGGAGATGTTTTGTTTGACCGATTCAAATTCAATTACGCAGCATAATGCTTTTTACCCTACATTAATAATAAAAATGCAATAGATTTATATAGCGAATTTCAAGACGACAAAATCCTTTTACAGTGAGCCTTGCATTCTTTCCACACCCAGTGGTTGTTGTTGCCATAGCTGCCAAGGGGTTGGTTAAAGCCAATCTGCCCCTACGACTACCACCACTACAAATTTATACTTCATTCCTGTCTATATCTACATGCCAGACTAATAAGAAGAAGTTTTATTCATTTTAATAACATATTTTAACATCTCTGGGAAGATTTTAATACATATATTCTCTTTGCTGATCTCTGACCAGCCACATTTCCATCTTTCAATCTATATTTTGTTATTTGCATGGGTCAAAGTGCAGATGCCTATATTACCTCTGAATAATTCACGGTGGGGAAAAAGTTCAAAGAGAGTTATTTCTGAATAATCTTGCTTTTGGATGAAGTTACTGAAAGTTAAGTTGCAACTGAGTTTGTATAATCACTGTGTATGTATATGTGTTGTGGTTTTCTTTCACTAACAGATGGAAAAGTCAAGACTTGCCCATCCAATAAAAAGACACAGTTTGAAACGAGAGGATCCTGCTGACAATTTGACCCACGGCAAGCCACAACAGAAGCTTTGTGTTTTGTTGTCTCGCCCCTTGTTGGTTTTGAAATGGATCATTAAAGTTTGATTCAGGATGAAAAGAAATTGCAGCAAAGTCGTCACAACTCTTTTTCTCAACATGGTAAAGCTCATAAGTCTCTAGAACAGCTTTTATTTCCCATACACAAGCCCTGTGGAGGAAAATGTGGTTTGTTATTGAGCTGTATACTAAAGTACTTTTTTTTCAGAATTGTGTCCAGATTCTGCAAAGTGATTGTCCTTCTCCTAAATGGGGACAAGTCCTAGTTTTCCCCATTAGGGTTGGCAAACGTAATCCTGAACTAGCTACTCATTTGAGCAAGTATCAATACTAAAAACCTTTCCTGATCATGACTTGAATCGCATCAAAACAAGTGCAAGATCTCATAGAATGGTAATATAAAAGAAAGTACTGTTATTTAATGTCGAAAATGACATTGTTTTGTCTAATGAAAGAGTGTTTTTTATTATCGTCATGGTTTCGGAATCAATATTGAGTATCGAGTCGATTCCTTAGTATCGAAATTGAGTTTTAAATGTTAGTATCGTGACAACACTATTCCCCTTGACTATTTGGTGTTGTCATAAGGAATATTCAAATGAAAAATCTACTAAACCTGATCATTTCTGTTAGTGACTAGGTCCTTGAATTCACTACAACAAAAATTTACATATTAACAATAGCTATTAGCAACACCTGGTTGTCCCCAAGGATAAATTATTTTTATGTCATGCTGTGGAACGTTCCAGGCAAAGCAATAACATCTTCATGGAGAGAAGCAGGAGTCACACCCTCCACCAGACGTTTTGTACTTTTAACCTGTTGTCATAATGTTCTCAGTAGTTGGTGAGCTATATTTTGCCTTACTACCCTTAACAATGTAGCTAGTTGCTGCTTTGGTTGTTATAAACCACCACATTACTACTGGTTGGTTTTACAAATAACCTCTCCCAGCTTGTTCCCATGCTTTCTTTTGTGTTCTTTTGTAGCTGTACAAAGCAGTAGCTCTTTTGATCTGATGTTAAAGTAGTGGCCATCCAAACAAACAAGCCTCAAAGCATCGTGGTCCGGCAGGTTCACCGCACAAGAAGATGACTTTATTTGAAAATTTAATTGCAGTTGTAATTGACAGAGGTAAGCTATTGAACGTGGGGAACATAATGGTTGTTTTGGATGAGGTGGACACAAATTGTTCTGCAGGTACAAAGTAAGAAAGGGATTTTGTAATGCTTTTGTAATAGTAGTCTCAGCCACAGTCTAATTATAGTGCCCAATGTGTTATTTTCAGTGTTGTAAAGGTAAGGGTTTGAAGTGAATTGGACAAACTCCTTATGAGAACGCTACTTCCTCAGTGTTGTATTCATTTGTATTACTTTTTAGAAGAGCTTTGGGTACTTTTCAATCCATTTCGGTCTTACCAAATATGAAAACGTTTTAAAACTTACTAGACACATTTTTCCGCATAAAGTCTCTATTCTCCATTGTTACTATTATAACACACAAAACTATCCAGCATTGTCAGGGAGAGATGGTGAAGTGGAGCGCAAATTACAAGGCAGCTAATCTTTGTGAAAATAGTCAACATGCTGTGGTTTCATTGTACTTTAGTCCAAATAGCATGTTTTGGCTCTTTTAAAATATATAAACAGTGAAAAGCCTGTATTGACATACATGTTTTCTGCTATTGGCTGGTGAAATACTGTGTTTTGTTTGATTGTGGGACCCAATTTTGTCCCTGGTCATTTATGACGCAGAATCAGTTGTGAGCTGTGAATCATGACTTGCTCCATTTTATGTGTGAATCAGTTTTTATGCTTTCATTCAGAAAATAAGTGGAAAAATTCTATTGGCCAATTTTAAAAAAGAAAAAAGATTGAAGCAAGAGTTTAGAACCATGTACCACTTTGATCCCCATTACTTCATCATTCAGGCAAAAAGGATTTAACTATTTAAGATGAACTATGTAACGTTTTTGAGAGTCCATCACCTGCTTGTCTCCATGGAGATTATATTGCTTTGCCTGGAAGGTTCTACAATATAACCTAAACTTATACACTTCCATGGAGACGCCACCAAGCCAAATTACAGATCAGATCTTGGGAGAGGTCTGGCTCACTCAGTAGAAATGCATGATCCAAGTGTAGCAAACAAGCAGGTCCAAGGAAACGAGCAGGTGGCATATGCACCATCGGAAAAGTTGCACAGAGCACCTTTAAGCGCCAAAGAACAATTTTTGAGTCTGCCAGAAGACAACCACAGATTGAGTTTTATCGTCTGGTTTAAAATTATTGTACTTGGTTTTGTGTTCAGTTGGCCGCCTTCATGGCCCAATACAGCAGTACAGCATTGCTCTGGCTTGGAAAAGTCAGAGTGCCAAATTCTTAAGAAAACATTGCAATATCCACTTTCCAGGGTGAGGACTGGTGTTCTTCATGTAGTTGCGTTGTGGCAGGGCAAACACCATGACAACCTCAGAAAAAAAGAATTCTGTGGTTTGGTTCAAATTGGTTCTACTGGTATGACTTGAGACCAACTTGAAAAACTCCCACCCAGACACTGGAGGACTGTAAAACAATCCAGCTTTTTGGTTCGGTTCAGGGTCCTCCAAAATTTCTCCCCCACACAAAAGTGATTTATAGCATAAGCAAAAAATAATTTGTGCAGCTTTGCATATTCACTGCTGACTTGCCCCATTATTCACAGGCTCATTTACATTTTAAGCTGCAGATCATGGTCAAGGACTGTGTGTACTTCCTGGTGGGGGCGTCCAGAGAATCCTGATGAGTTTCCCTATAAAACTGGAGAGATGGGCGGATCGATTCAACAAGTAGGAGCAACCTCCTCACCAAAGGCACTGACCTGCTTCAAAACAAATTAGAACAACACAACATCACTATTTATCTTGTAGTCGTGGCCTAATTTGCTTTAATAAGTCAATTTGCACATGTCAGAATGCATTTAGGGTACTTTGGAGTTGGCCAATATTGACAAAAATAAATTGTCTTACCTATAAACTATATAAATGGTCATGATTTTTATATAATGCTTTTCCACCTTCAACGCACTCAAAGCGCTTTACATAAAGGATCCACGCACACATTCACACATACTTTCATACACCAGTGTTCGCAGAAACTGGGGGCAAGGTGGGTTAAGTGTCTTGCCCAAGGACAACAGCATTCATCTGTGGAAGCCAACATTCGGATTAGTCTACAAACACTCTACCAGCTGAGCTAGTGTCGCCTTGGAATGGGAGTATTGTTATCAGAGTATCAATTCAGTATATCAATACCAACTCAGTACAAACGTGAGTATCATTAATGTTATGCAAATATGAATACAAATTAACATATGTACAGCTAAATCTCTTAAGGCTAAACATGTTAGAGCCACTTCTTTATTATTTTGTGTCAAAGCCTTCATCAGCAGCATTAGAATTGAGCCATCTGTGTCAAGTGTCCTGTTTGTCACTTAGAGGCTATTTGAAGCCCTTTTCTATACATATTGCCTTCACCAATGTAGACCAAATCTAGTATTGCTATTGAAAAAGATATATAGTGTTGATACCAAAATCTCTAACATCACCCATCCTTACAATATACTTCTAATGCTATGGTCCTTTTGCATACCAACAATGGCAATATACATTTTTTCTACATCTTCCACCTCTAGTTTTAACATGAGATTTGTGACTTGCTGTCTGTGTCTTGTCAGTTTCCTTGTCCTCACAGATGTTAAGCAAGCCAGTGTTTGTCAATAATATACTGGGCCGTCTGGCTGCTTTGCAAGTGTGACAACCTAAATATCAGCATCAAGAGCACTACGGCGAAGACAGCCTGAATGTAAAGTCACACCAGGGCTGTTGAGCAGCCAGACAAAATGTGAACAACTTAAGACTCTTGTTCTCTGCCTTCAGCTGACAGGGAAATATTTGATTCAGCGTTTATGCCATGTCTTAAAGTCATATCAAAGGGGCACATCGCAAAGTTCTCAGGTTGTGGAAACTGTCCCATTATTTCTGTCCCTTCCTGCTACTTGAAAATATGTAGGCCTGTCACAATCAAATTTTGAAGTTTGATTTAATGCTGAAAAAATATAGATGATAAATGATAATATTGAAACAAAATTATGCCAACACAATAATCCTAGTGCAGGATAATTCACCAAAATATGTAGAATAAATCTTATTGTACTAAAATAACAAAATGTCCTCCACTACAAAAAAGTTATACTTGACTGTTGCTTCTTCATAGTAGTGTTGTCATGATACAAAAATTTCAATACTAAGGAATAGACTCGATATTCAATACCGATTCCGATACCATGATGATGATAAAAAACACTTTATTTAAACAATAGAATGTCACTTTGAGTCTTAAATCATAGTACTTTCTTTTATATTACCATGCGGCCTTATAACTATGTACACCCTCAGTCATCCAGGTAGATTCTGTAGTGCTCCATGAGCGTATACCAGCCTATGTGATCTCAAGATCAAGATCATTCTAAAGCTATTCAGGAAAGGTTCATTTCCGTCCTGTGAATGTGACGTTTTTAGTGTCGATACCTGCTCAAATGAGTATCTAGTTTCAGTACTATTTTTTTTTTTTTTTATCAATTAGTAGCTGATTTTCGATACTTTTGACAACCCCAGTAACAAATGAAACTAATTTTAATTTTAAAACCTTGGCTGGGGTATAGCTAATGATGCACGATGTTCCTGCAATGTTTTGCTTCCCTAGACGATGCTAACGCCAGATGGGCCAAGTGATAATTATATTTAGCTTTATAAGGTAAGTTTGTTTAGTCTTGGCATATGCTAATGGGATCAGATGATTTTCATATGTTTACTTTGAGAATTCTATCTGGGATTTCCTGGCTTGTTTCTAGCAATAGTTTACTCCTGGTAGTAATTTTAGCATATTAATTTTGAAAGGTGGCCAAATATAGTTATGATTCTTTATTGATACGTTGCACTTGAGAATTAACTTAAGCCTTTCATCAACCATATTATCCTGTTAATTAGAGTAAATAGAACGTTGTTTACAGCCATAATAGAAGGAAATATCTCAGTGTTTACCTTCATAAACTCCAAATCATACGCAGCAGTTTATTATTTCGCCGCTAACTCGATTTGGGCCCCTCATTTCTCATGCTGCTGGCCTTCGTCGCTGCTTATTAATCTTTCTAGGCCTCTATAGCACTCTGTATTTTTCATGGGAACTTGCCATATGAGAATGGTACTTAACATATTTGCACGAATGCATTGTGTTCATATCAATGTCGGGTGTTGGCGCTAAGTACCGCGGGCGACGAAATGATGAATTCACTGGTGCTCCCTCTTCTGCTCTGTTGAATGCTTTAGCCTTTGTGTCCTGCCTTGGTCTCGTTGCATGTCACAGGCATTTAAAAGTGGCCTTTGAGGCAGACTGTTTTCTTTTCATCATTATGGCTGGATGAGCATGTTTGATATATAGACTCAGTGGGTTGTTATATGGTGTGTTTACAAGATATGCCTTCGTTTTCATGGAATAGTTGGCGCTGTATGGCTAGATTTCAAGGTTTGGGTGCGTACATTATTTCTTGGGTCTGGCTGTTAGGGACAGGCAAATCTAGTGTAAATTGATCTTATGATGTTTTCTGGTTGGATATTTAAAATCAGTTTGAGTGTAGTGTATTTTCCTTAGTATTAAAATTGAGTTACAAACAAACAGGGACTTGTCTGTATGTTTAAGTAGTCATTAAATATACAGGTAGTTGCTTAAGGCAGTAAATGGTTAAAACATACATAAGGTGGATGTAAGCACCTAAACTCCGCCTACAATCACATTTCAAATATAGCAGCTAAAATGAGCAGTATTCAAAGGACTAAAGAGAGTGAAAGGGGAGGAGGGACAGGCTCTGGAGGTATAAGGAACAGTGTGATTGTTCTAACAGCTATCCATACTTCAAACTCAACCTCTGCAGTCAGGTGTTTGTAAGAAGAAACACTTGGCTCTAATCAGAGCAATCTTTTGTCATGTCACCAACTACTTGAAATTGCAGAGACCACTGAAATTTAAATTCAAGCTGGGTACATTTGCAACTTTCTGGTCAAAAAGTAGGCTTTTTGGCCAGAAAGTTGCCAAAAAACACTATAGGAACAGTAGAAGGAAAACACAATATACACAGTTTAGTAGTGTAAAAATAATTTGGCCTTTAGTTCCGCTTCAATAAATGTATAATATATTGACAATGATATAGATATTAGATACAACTAATCATGACTTATCAAGTAGTGGCAAGTCCTCCTTATACAGTTTGTTTAAACTCCATTTGATGGTGCACTGAGGAGTGAAGGAATTGGACATAAGCAAGAGATGATGGCTGTTAGCTCTGAAGTTGATAAGCTGCGTAATGAAGGCAATTTGAATAAGCACTGACATTATCAAAATTAGTCTGAAGCACCATCCACTTGATCTTGTTTATTGCCGTTTCAGTCATGTGTTTGAATTTATCTAGTGTGTGATTTTAATGTTTTATATGGGTCATTGTGATATTGCTTCAATTTAATCCCTGTGTGTGCTATTAAAGAACTGTATTTCCACTACAGTTTAAAAATCTCCAAATTTGAAATCCAGAAGAGGCTTGTAACTTCTTTTAAGACCCTGCCAAATTGCCCATATCCAAATTAGGGCTGGACGTGAGTAAAATGAATGGTTTCCTTTTGTGTGTGATACATTTCAAGGTTATCTGGATCATTAAACGGAATAGACGTGACGCTGCAGGCTTCACAGAGGGATCTTAAAAAGCGCGATGGCATCGCTCTGCAGGAGTTTGCCCCAATGCGCCCCCTCCCTGCGGCCCGGATCAGTGCATTAGCAAAAACTGCCACTCGACCCAAATCTCCAAGAGGCCACTGCAGTGTCACTGTGCGGTGCTGACGCAGGAGAATAGTGATGGTCTATGGAGGACGGGCCTCAAGGATTTTGGAAGAAATCTTATTGTGACAGATATGGCAATGTATTTCTTTGAGTTCACTCCATAATACGCCTTTTTTACACAGCTGACCGCATTAGTATGTTGGAGAATATAATAAAAATGACAGCTAAACATTTCAAAACATTTTGTAAAGTCTCAAAGGGTGCTGTACCTTATCCTTAAAGTGAAAAACAGAACTATTTAATTTTATACTGTTTGCAGTGTTCCAAAGTTATTCCTGACTTACCTTTTTCATTCTAAACATCGTAAGTATTCACCACAATGAGTTAGAACAAAGTTTTGCTATGACGGGAAAGCTAGCAACAACTAACATGCTGTCCACTTCCTGATTATGTTATGTTATATAAATAATATACAAATAATTACAGGTAATTCAAATTCCTATTTTGATTCAATTGTGATTCATCTTTAAGTTGAAGAGGCCAGCTTCACCAACCTGTCAATCTGTATGGTTACCATGTTTCATTATATAGATATTCTTGTAATTATGATCTTACTTACATATTTTATTTAAACAGATTTGAATGATAATCTGGAACAAACCTGTTAACTAACCTTGCCTATATATTCAATAAACGATAAGATTAAGGCCTATATCAAGAAGACTGTCTTCTTTAGCACATGTCAATAAAATTCTGTCAAACACGGGGATTACATTGCACGTGTCAATCAAGGTCCTTGTACAAAGTAAATGATGCTTGTGTTGGAGGACAGTGCTATATAAAGCACAGGAGGTATCAGTTATTTGTCTTTGTTAAACAGACGAGATCCTCCCGCAGCATAGTCCCAGCAGGCCGCTTCTTTTGGACTAGTGCCATTTGATCACAGCTAACAGTCAGGGTATTTATAAGCACACTTCTGTCTTTATTCTTTTGAGGTAAGTTCAGAATGCTGTGCCAAGGTAATATGAAAGGGTAAATTAGACATATGTTTGCATCTGTTGTAGTAATAATATAACCTAGAGCACATATGTCAAACTCAAGGCCCGGGGGCCAAATGTGGCCCTCCACCTCATTTCATGTGGCCCTCGACAGGGTAAACTAAAAGGTATGATGGTCTTAAAATGTAATTTTATCAGGAGATAAGCAGTTATACAGCCACATTAGACACAAGTTAGTTGTTAGTTTAACAAGTCTGGCCCTTTGAAGGCAGCTATTTTGCTAATGTGCCCCCCGGTGAAAATATGTTTTACACCCCTGACCTAGAGGAAAGTGTAAACTCTTCATGTGGTTCAATTTCCTGTTAAATGCATCATGAGGATTCTTTCCCATTGTAAATATATAGTATTTTGTTTTAAATTGTTCATCACTATGGCAACAGGTTACAATAGACAGCTGAAGAAGTAACAATAATGATAATAAATATAAATTGCCCGGAAATGTTTACTTTCACTTAATAAAAGAATAGAAAGTGCATTATAGGGTACATATTATGCTATTTTCTGATCTGTTATAATAATCAAAAACGTACCCAGAATTATGTTTCATTCACACGTTTAACAGACCCTGCATATTGGGCTGTGAAGCGATAACGTTATCTGCCTCAGTACTGTGGTGTGTGATGTATGTGGTATAATCCATAATACATGTAAATTGGCGTTGTACTTGAAAAATAGCTATTTTTTAAGTTGTACTTGAAAAATAGCCTGTCACTCAGGCATGAGTGACAGACAGGCGCATGTGGACACATCAGAAAAAGCCTCTTCTGTTCACTGAATGTACTTTTCCAGTGGATGATGCTGTCCTGTATTAAACTTGTGTGCGATGGAGTGCTTATGGACACTTGTCGGCTCTGCGGGCAGAGCGCAGGTTATTTAGAGCTGCACCAAATTTCATGTGTTTTTTAGTGCAGATCCATTTGCATTCAAGTCTGCCGCTCCTCAGTAAGTAACACGTAAAGCACGTACAACCACGGTAAACCCCCGTCTGCTCCAGACTCCAGCCCTCAGACTGAAGGGACGCACTCACGTTTAACTTTAGCAGGGACACTGACACAGCTTTTCTTAAAGGTGTGGAGGCACCTTTTCCTCTCTCACTGTTGTTCTCTGATACATATTCCCAGCGTCTCCACAGCTGCATAAACATAAGTTAGTTCATAGTTGAAAAGTAAAATTACAGCATGCATGTGTGTGGAGCCTCATTAACATGCAAAATGTGGTTACTGCGGTCATTTGAACGCTTGTCACAGATAGCTTGATCGATCTATCTATCAATTTATCTATCTATCTATATATATAATATGGTATATATATTAGATATATCTTCTCCGGCCTTAAATGGAACACTGTCATCCCTGACTATACAGGGCTAAAAAATATAACCTGAGGTCTCAATATTGAGTTCCAGCTAAATAATTCCAGTTTTTTATATTTCTTATTGAATCAGAATTTCAAAGGCCTATTTTGACAGTAAAAAATTAGATAAAGCATCTCTAGCTGCTTTGGGCTTAACTTTTTGACGCTTGAAAACACACTACTGTGAATATTTTATAATTTATAAATAATCTGATTTTATGAAGAATGCATGAGGAGAGTCTTTGTGATGTATTTTGTATTCTGTTTTCAAATTATGATGCTCTAGTTGAGTTTATTGAGTCAAAGCCAAAAGGAAGAAAGTGACATTTCTGGCAAACTTAAGATATACATAGTAAATGAAAAAAAGTACAGCCACTTTTTGTTGCCATGTAAGTCAGACCTTGATTTCAAAACAAGAATTTTGGCCAGGCCAAATGACATGATTGGAAAAGTGGACAGTAACACTTATGCTGAAGGTTAAAGAAGTGGTGACTGCTCAGGTTTTCACATTGTACTTTTGAGCTACTGTCTCCAAGTAATTTCCCTTGTGGATAGATAAAGTTTGTCTAAGTTTGAGAAGAAATGATGAGGCTTATTTTCAGTCCCTGTGTGTTTTAAAGGATCTTTGAAAGTTTTCTGGTGGAGGGTTACCTGCTTCTCTATATGGAGATCAGTCAATACAATCTGTGGAATACCCCACAGGGCCAAACGGTAAGAGAACATAATAATAAATAAGTTAATTAATTGCAGCAAACTGATTTATTGAGATAATCTTCAACTAATTTAATAACTGAATAATCATTATCTGGGTTACTGACACACCCTGACAACTGACTACTGATACAACCCAAGGTGCTCTCACACTTGGTCTGTTAGTGAATTATGAGTTTAATCCAACACTTTATATATAAAGGCACTGTTTTGTGTACTAGAACCGCTCTGTATAGGGATTGGTCTATATAGAGCAGATACTAATATGCAACATTTGACCTGCTGCTGTGGCTGATAACCTTTATTTCCAGACACCAGTTTAGCTTTTAAAATCCATAGCAAGGCTGACAGATGTATTTTAAGTTACTCAAACCTATCTATGGCCCATCCTTATTGACAGATGCATGATCAGATCCTCTATACTAAATTGTTTTGAGAGCTTGTGACACTCTGAATCAATTAGTCAACTAAAGTGAGTATGTCTTTAGTCGAACAAGACTCTCTTCAATCGACTACAGCTCTATCTCTCACCCCATAGCCCATTTATGCATATTCACCAACCGCTTTCTCTGTGATTCTCCATGTTACAGCTGATTACATTCAACACAGCTGGGTACGGGGCTTACTCATAAATACTAAATGCGCAACTCAGCCCAATTAATATTATGAAGCTGTTAAAAATAATACACTTTCAATTATTCATACTTCGTTAAAAGGAGCTCTAAGGGGTTTCCCTGTGATTTTCCCACAAGGCAGCAGTTCACCCTGTAAAACAGAGAGCAGAACATGGCGTTGTAATTATAATCTGGTCAAAAATAATTAATTCAGTTTGTTGCCCGGACGACTGAAATCTCCAATTTTCACTTTAATTGAAAGCACTTTTCTATTCCACCTTCAAGAGGAGTTGTGAGAAGTCATACAAACAGGAGAAAAACAACCCGTGGCAGAAGTGATTTAAAACTATGACTGTGCAATTTAACAAGACGAATGCTGCATTGATTTAGTGTCTGAAGGAGAGGTTCATTTGCGATCAAAAGTGAAGGCCAGTGACACCGTGTACTAAAGCTTTACTCTAAAAAGAATGCATAAAGTCATACAGTTGTATATGTTTTTGGTTTTCTTAGATATAAGGGTTATCAGTGAAATCAATACCCAGATTAAGACCTGACGATATGCCAAAAAATTGATGCAAATTTTTCCTTCAAATTAATCAGTCACAATTTTTGATTAAATATAATTTTGCTTTATTAAAAAGAAACTTAATATTCCAATTTCTTTCCCAATGTCTTAACTCTGCTCCAAGCTTTTTACTGAAAGATAATTGTAGACTTCTCCATTAAAAGAACCAACCATATCAGTGCCTATTAGAAATCACTATCTCAATAAAAATGTATTGATTCTACAATTGTACAGTAACTGTTACTAAAACGAGTACTGAAGTCAGATTCTCATTTGAACCAGTATCAATAGTGAATAAATAAATTAATTGGACCTATTCTGAAAAACCTACACTAGCAGTGAATGGTGTTGTCATTATGCTAAAATTTCAAACTCAAACTTGATACTAAGGAATCAATGCGATACTTGATACTTGATACTCGATACCGATTCCGATGGAAAAGTTGCCCCTGGATTATACTGATTTATATACTTGTAGAGTCCATTTGCATCTGACTGTTTGTGTTTGGTACGTCACAGTCTTTTATTTAATCTGTTTTAATCTGCCTTCTCTCAAGGCAAATAACCTTTTGAATAATCATGATTAATCATGCATTACTATTGATTTTCTGAACTAAGCAGCCCTAAGAATAGAAAATGGAAAAATGGCATGGCATGTTTTATGACACAAAAATACAATTTGAAACATCTGAGCCCCCATATTCACTTAACCAAACGTAAAAAAGCACTTAAAAAGTTCATACCGATACCACGGTTACCACATTAAATTGTAGTACTTTATTTTATATGACCTTGTGGCCGTATATCTGTGTAATCCCTCAGTTGCCCAGGCAGGTTCCATAGTGATCGATGTGTGTATGCCAGTTTATCTGCTTCTGTTACAGCTCAAGATCATTCTAAAGCTGACCTTTTTTGCTGTCCTGTGAATGTAACTTTTTCAGTATCAATACTTGCTCAAACGAGTATCTAGTTTTCATACTATTTTTAATATCAATTAGTATCAGATTTTTGATACTTTTGACAACCCTAGCAGTGACTTTCAATTAGATCAACTTGTAAGACATGCACAAAGCCACTTTAGAAGCAGCCATGATAAAGCTGATTTGTAAATACATTCTGGTGAAGATTTGAAGACACCGTAGAAGTTTCTCCCTTTAGATTTTTTCTTTCTTTTTTGTTTCTGAAATGCCTTATCTTTCATGTCATGCTGCTCCAGCATCGCTGCTGCTGCTCGTGGTAGAGAATGGGACTGTTTTGGTGCATTAAACACAAGAAAATGAGTGTGATCCGCCGGGGACAAATAAGACCGCAGCTCCTGACACTTCCTAATGGCTTTCCTATGCTTGAACGGCCCAAATACCTCCTTTAACAAAACATGCTTTTTGACAACAAGGCAACGCGGTGAACGTATCGAATGAGGTTAGCGCTTGGCTGTTTTTGGCGGAGGCGGAGTGATTTTTATGGTATGTTCTCCTCCTCGATACGGGACGCCTCATGAACCAGGCAGAAAGACTATACGGCCGTGCCATCAATTTTAGGCAGAGAGGGAGTGGGTTTCTTTACAAGCTGTCTGCCATTCTTTCATTCAGGCCCTGTTGGGAATGGTGATTGGATCCTAGTCAAGCAGTGGTAGATGGATTAGGCCTGGCCAGTGATGATTGAGAGGCGCTGCTGCTCTATGCTCACGTATACAGCCCTGTGTGTGGGGGTGTGTGTGTGTGTGTGGGGGGGGGGGGGTGTGCGCGTGCGCGTGTGTGTACTTTATGTAGTGGGGTACATCTGTCTCACTTCGTCTGCTGTCTCGGATTTGAATCTGGAGTTCTCTCAATCACAGTTAGGGCAACAGGGCTCTTCTTCTCAACAAGTGTCCTGCACTTGAGCCATTGAATCGATATGATGACACGGCCCAGTGTGATTCCAACACAGGTGATAATTCAAGTCACACTGTTGGAACAGATGTGGTGTAAGGGATGCAAGAAATCATGTCATTTTGGTCAAAGTTGGCTTTTGGTTAATTCAACAAACACTGAAAAAATCATAAAATACATACTTTTTTCATGTTATTGTCTTGAAGCTATAAGAGGATACCATCTGATCATTGCCCATAACATCATAATTCTCAGGTTTGTTTGGAATCTGTTACTTTTTTTTTTCCTCCAAATGTCATTCTGTGCATATCTCATCAAATTTATCTGGTCTTGGGTTCAGCACAAGTGGAGTCTTGTCAATAGAATATTAAATGTAATGCAATGAGACAGGCAAATTATGTAGCTCAATACCAACCAAATTCCAACCAAAAACATTTGATCTTTTCAAATATGATGTTGAAATAACTTCTCATAGGGCTGTGCAGTTAATGTAAATTAAATGTAAATTATGATTATGATCAGTTATAATGTGTAATCAAGATTATTAGCATTTACTTTTAAGTGTGTTCAATGCGAACGTATGGAAAGGACTTGTCTGTTTGAAGAGTACGTTTGCATCTGTCTATTTGTGTTTGGTACGTCACAGTCTTTCATTTAATCTGTTTTAATCTGCCTTCCCTCCAGGCAAATAATCTTTTGAATAATCATGATTGCAAATTTGATATAAACTACTATTGATTTCCCATAACTAAGCAGCTGTAACACCTCCCAGCAAGAACAGAAACATGCAAAAACGGGTGCATGCTTTTTGATACACAAATACAAATTGAAACATCTGAGAGCTATAAGCCCCTATATTCACTTAACCAAAACTAAAATGGCACCGAAAAAGTTGCGCTTTCATTCTAACCAAACTTCCATAGGCGAGCACAGGACCGTGTTGACCTCCAGCAGACAGAGGACGCAGTTTGTTCACAGCAGTCACAGAACAGAAGCATAAATGGCAGAGTGACAGTGGCCCGTCTCTGTCACTCACGGTGTGTTGTATTAGTCCATTCCTGTTTTAATGAGTTGGTAATTGCTTTGTCCCTGGTTATTGAGATGACTGCCACGCACTATTACGCCCGTTTAATGGTGTGTAACTCCTCCTCTTAACAAAGCCATCAATCACAGGTGTTCCTATGGTAACAACATTAGCCATTATGCAGATGTTTTAATCAAATGTTGTCAGTACGGTGTTGAAAGTAGTCCGTATACATTCTCTACCTGTGAGCCCAGGAGTAGGTATGAAATGATCTGTGTACTATTAATGGCAATGTTTTGAATAAACTGTAGGGTACATATTAGGGCTGCAAGATATTTTGCAGTCTAATTGAAATGCCAATTCAAATTGTTGCCATTTGTAAATTGCAAAATCTTTAATTATTTAAGACAAAAATCCTCAACAAACAACAAAATATTGTCTCATGATCCTGTCTAAAACATGTTAACCCTGTACTTTAGATCTCAAACATGTTCTGAAATACATGGTACTCTTAGATTAGTTTATCAGTTAATATTTCAGTCTTCTCTCAAATGTTAATGCTCTTGGGTGGATTTAAAATGTAACATTTGAACACATTTTTACGATTAAAGCATAAACGGCAAATCTAATCAAATTGCAATACTTCACTATTAGATTATTGAGAAAATTGTGCATCCCTACTACACATAGTTTTAGATTTGCTTTTCATTATGTCTGAACAGGGCTGAGGCATGGTTGCAATTATAGAATTCTGTTAAAAGTTCACTGAACAAAGTGAACTTTTTCAGGAGCATAAAAGTAAGAGACTACATTTGCATGGTAAAACTGATTATGTTGTTTGCAGACATTGCAGTTACCTAATAATTGCAATGTTTACAATTTGTTTGCAATTTGTGACCATTGAAATTGTGTTTTGATTGCAGCCCTATTTCTGGAGTAACATGAGTCTAACTATGCTCTGCCCTGAGCTCAGCATCATGAGACATTATCTGACACTTTACTTAATGTCTCCCCACTCTTCACCTCCGTATCACTTGACAGCTCTGTCTTACCATTTTTAACGTCAGATTTGGATTTTTTTTAAATTACTATACTAATTTTCTGAAGAGTCTGTGCTTACAAGAGCCTTTATAGTTCATTCATATATTTTTTCTTCCCCTCTCATGGCTTTGGTTTATGAAACTGTGTGTGACCAGTGAAGAAATCAGCCCAAATTCAATCATGTTATTATTATTATTTTTTGCAAGGTTAGGTTTTTACAATCAAAGCTATTTAAACCCTCTGCCAGAAGACCTGAGCTGGAGTCAAAATGGCACAATTTTATACTTAAATTTTTCCATTTCCGATGCGTGGTGTGGCCTTGAAACTACATTGTGCTGAAGTGGAGTGTACTGCATGGACACGTCTGAGTTACAGTGAATTGAACGACAGCGGTTTAAGCACTGGAGGAGTTATTGAACTGCGACATGGGAATTAAGGTCTGCTGGAGTATTTTGTTACTAAACTGTTTTTAATTGAAGTTACAAGGACACATCATATCTGAGAGCCATGTACAACAGTTTGTTTAGTCAGTCATGTCTCTAATATTTAGGCATTCCCAGTAATTGAGAAATGGATAGTTATATATGTTATAAGTTTGTTATATTTAAAAAAAAAAAAAAAATTCCACAGATGCTCCCATAATTCAGTGCGCTGTAGGCTGTGAATGAAACTATTTTGCATCTGCAGTAGTGAATAGTGACTGGTGCGAGCTGTAGTACTAGTTCATATGTCAACAAGTAGTTCCTTTCCAGTGCCCTCCATCTGCAGTAATGAAGAGCTTAACAGATACTATTTAATGAATTGAAAGATGACAACTTGCAATTAGTGTCTATTTCGATACTAAGGAATTGACTCAATTGAATACTCAATACTGATTCTGATACCGTGATAATAATAATTAAAAAAAAACCTCTTTCTTCAGACAATTGAATGTGACTTTCAAGATTAAATAACTTATTTCATATGACCATATGGCTGTTTATATGTGTAATCCCTCATCGAGGTATGTTCCATAGTGGTCCATGGGCGTATCATTCTAAAACTATTCAGGAAATGTTCATTTCTGTCCTGTGAATGTGACTTTGTTTTGTATCAATACTAATTTTAATATCCATTAGTATCTGATTTTCGATACTTTGGACAGCCCTATTTGCAATAACTTTTTCAACAAGCCCCTCTGGTCCATTTATTTAATGTGTACGGTTGTTTTGAATACACTTTGTTGATTACATGGGTTTTTATGCTGCACACAAAGACATGAAGTTGCACCTGTTGTGGAGATTTTCAGTGGAACATTTTGTATGTCTGTGTTATGAAGCCTGGAGGAACTAGCAACAGCTGCTAAATCCTCCAATGTCCAATAACACGATGGGCTTACCATACAGGCGACTGCCATAGTGAGCTGATGGAGTACAAGTTAAAATGATGTCTGGAGATATGTAATGTTAAATGAAAATTGACAGCATCTCAAAGTCTGGGCTTTATTTCAAGTGCTTTGCAGACAGACATAGGTTTATAATGTAGCTGTTGTGCTTCAAAGTAGATTTAATAAGTCTCATTTAGGGTGGTCAGAAATAATGAAAATCAGATGCTAATCGATACTAAAACTATTATCGACTATTGAAACTAGATACTCATTTGAGCAGGTATTGATACTAAAAAGTCATATTCACAGGGTTGGTGTTAACAACAGAAATTAGTCTGTCCTTAATAGCTTTAGAATGATCTTGAGCTGTATCAGAACAAGTATATGTCCTCTTAAAAATTCTTCTATCATTCAGAAATAAATCTAAAACTTTATTTATCTGAGATAAATAAGAGTTTGGTGCTTCGTTGTTTCTCAGTCCTTTATGTTGTTTTTTCCACTTTTTTTGTTTGTTTTTAATGTGAACTCAGCATGTGTCCCTGTAATTGGTTAATACACCTGTCAGTCACACCCTCTGGAATGGGGAGACAGGATACAGTTCCTCACCTTTGTGAAATTTATCCAAAGCCTGTGGTTCGGCATGGCCAGGTAAATATGAGAATGAACCACTGGAACCTACCTGGACGATTACACAGATATAAGGACACATGATAATATAAAAAGTGTCTAAAGAAACCATGGCACTGGAATCAGTATTGAGCATTGAGTCTATTCTGTAGTATCAAAATCGAATTTGAATTTTTTTTATTTTTGACATTAGTAGTTAACTGTATTCACGTTGATAGTTGTGATGGTTCAATATAGATCGATATTTACCTTGCTGCTGTGGCCAAAAACCCATATTTTCCAATATTTTCCAATATTGAACATTAAAAATCCATAGCAAGGCCCACATACTTAACTTAACGTAAAGTTGACAAAGTTCCTTTTCACTTATATACAAATAATAAAAATGTTGTTTTGAATTGATGACACTGGGAGAACATTTGTTTTGAATGTGATTTTCTTTCAAGATGCAGGATAGCTAAAAAAAAAAGCCCAACTCCAAACACAAGGGGTCAGTAAAAACACACACCAAGACGTACTGAGAAGTGGTAATATATGCTTCTGTATAAAGCATTTTGTTAAACTAGAAAATTTCAGGCTTTAGTTCAATGTGACAGAAGATTTCAGAGAGACCAAGGAGAGACTATTTCCCAAAAAACTCTGGTAATTCATTATAATACAGCCTGTAATTTCCTCTACTTAGGCTTATAAAGAAGCTTATGCTGCAGATCTACCACTGAGCCACATGGCAGCACCCAGACACCAATCTATACCATTGCATCCACAGCCCACTGCCTTGGTGGAGGTCTGCTTTGTGTTACGGTAATGGTATCTTAACATGACAACACCAATTATATCTAATGCCATAACATATAACATGTTGTACCTCTCTGTCTACCGTCTAAGTGGGATGGTGCATTGTGGTGTTGATGGACAGCACATGGCCTGAGCTCACTATGAGAACCAGAACACAAAAGCTCCCCTCACACTTTCAATATTTTTCCCCTCATAAAAAATTGCATGTAATATCAGGTGTCACTGAATGCTGTGGACATTTAGCAGATGCTGTTATTCTCACTGGCCGTGGTTAACCTAAAGTGATTGGTCACACTTTGCAGCAGGGCAGCAGCGTTGGGTGTGCAGTAACATGGGACAGGCTGTCTTTTCTCACGTCCTCATGCATTCCTCTGTGGATTTAGATGCATTACCCTCACTATTGGCCTTGGTACCAGGCACACAGCTGATGTCTTCGACACTTTCATTACACTGCTTCATCAAGAGCTACCATATGATTCATATTTCTAATTTGATTCCATTTTCCCTAATCTTTTCCCAGCTACATGGTGCCTGGGATCCAGATTACACACTTGTCAAATACTCACAAATATGTAAGTCTGATCAATGGTGGATTAGCCAATGAGGGACATGCATGGTCCGTCCAAATCAAAAAGAATATGAAAAAAACAACAGAAAAAAAAAAAATAATAATAAAAAACAATAATTATAATAGTTGTTGTTATTATTATAGCTGATTGGCCATTGTTTTGTCTGGATTCTAAACAATTGGTATCAGCATCGGACTCTTCTTCATATGATATGAATTTACATTTTTTTGTAAGCATCTATGTAAAAACATTCTGATTTTATTCATAATTTTCCTCATTAAGTCCTACTTTAGAAATGTTTATCAGCAATGTCTTAGTATTTAGTCTTTGTTAAGTTTGAGTGTTTGACTAGTAAATTAAGGCATACATTTAAAAAAGCATCTTTACTTGAAGAGATAATGGTTTTGGCTGGAAGCCTGTATTATCAAATGTCTCAATGATGTCACTTCCTGTTTATTTATAAGTCCTTTTCTACAAATATCCTTATTTCCAATACAAATATTTTCAAGCAAGCTCAAAGACATTGGAGCAGTTTAGTCAGAGTCGTTGTCCCATGTTTAACCCATCATTGGACACTATGAACACCAATTCTACCAAAACTACTGTGATCATTGGAAGAACAGGCAGCGTTCCTGAAATGACGAGTCCAAATCTAGCTTTTCTTGGAAGATGTTGTAGGATGACTCAAAAAGTACCAAAACACTGTACCATTACGAATGTCCCTTTTGGTGTGAGCCCAGTCATTTTCACAAAAAACACAACTTCAGAAATTGACACTTAAATGATTGTTTGATGACGCTTGGTGTTTTAACACAACAGACTTTGCTGGGAGCTTTTTCTTGGTGTGATAACACAACTCTGTCATTTTTAGAAAGATTATTCAGATTGTAAATGTCTCTTGGAGGTGGCTCGGTTATGCCTCGGGGCTCCTTCTGGTCAGGCTTCACTGTACTGGAGGACAGATCTGAACACTGCAGGTTTTAAAATGGCGACAATATGGACAACTCTTCTGACCGTAACATTTAGCATTTTGTATGAACATTGTACTGTTTTATATAGTGTTTCTCGTCTGATAATGGAAGCTAAGCAAGGCTGGGCCTGGTTAGTATTTGGATGGAAAACCTATGTGAATAGTTCCCGTAGTGGGGCAGCAGTGTTTCTGATAGGAACTGCTGTTGTGTCTTTACGCAAGACACTTTACCTATCTTGGCTTGTATGAATGTGGTGTGTGCTTCGGTTGTCTTAAAAGTAGGTATATAAAAAAATCCCCAGCAAAGGCCAACATATTGTTTTGCCCGACTTGCTACTTGCTAAGATTACAGATAAAGCTTTATTTGACGCTTAAGTGCAAAGAGAAAACTGCAAAAAAACAAAAACAAAAAACTACGCAGACTACGCAGCTTTCTCTCAGGTTTGTGGTAAAAGACACTTTACCTATCTGGGCTTTGGGTGTCTTGAAAGTAGGTATATAAATAAAATGCATTTCTATATTTTCATGTATACCTATTGTTTCATTGAGCATACGCAGCTTTTTAGGGCAATTGGGTTGTGCGTTGACTTTAAATTTAATAACTCATGGTTTTTCTGCCATATTCATTTAACTCAAGGTATATAAACAAGTTCTAAGTGTGAGCCAGCTGATTAAAATACTATAAAATGTCTACAGTAAGTAATTGTGTGTGTATTTTTGTCTTTTGCAGCTTGGAGAACACAGGAGCAGTGAAGTCCTTGGTGGAATGTGTAGTTGCTAATGAGGTCAGTAAATGCATGATGTTTTTATAACTAAAAACAGTACTTGTAAAAACCCTTCCCTGTAAGGCTCTGCAAACGTAACTATTTTATGTTTTACATTTTTTCCGTCAAACTATTAAGTACAATATCATTTTACATTAACCATAGCATAAATATTGTCAACACAACAGGTCACAAAATGTTCCTTTCACCTAGAATTTGTCTCTACAGTAAAGTTCAAGCATTTTCACCTCAATAGTTTAAAACAACAGCCTCAATGGACCACTGGCCTTGATGACCGTACAATTACACTTATAAACTGAAATGCCATTTGTTTTTCTTGTGTGTTTGAGCAATATTTTTTTTTCCCCAGTACAGATATGTTGTATAAGCAGCTATTGGTTTGCTGTGTTCTGTCTGCATCTAATTATAAAGCGTTTGATTTGAAGAACCAGCAAATGTGTGGTTAGCGTGCTAGTTGTTTTTAGCTCGAAGTTGCTTATAAACTCATTGCAGTGAATAATTAGGATGCATAAGGTAAGTGAGCAAAAACTTTGGACCACTGCAAACTGTTTTTCACATTTTTAAGACAGTAAAAACCAGGTCTCTTTTGGTGTCTCAAATGTCAAGGGCTGAAAAATCTAATTTTTAGTTGACCCAAATTGACCCAAACTGCCAAACCCAACAGCTGTCCACTTAGATGTTCACCTTGTACTTTTTAAAAATAACATGTCTTTCCTGTTTTATACTTACAACTTTCATACTACTTAATCACTTTTAAGTGGGACTGTTATGAATAACAACATCAACAAAAAGATTGAGTAAACCTGAAAACAGTCAAACATAATTTACCTCAAGCTCGAGCGAGCATTAGCATAAAAAGAAAAAAAGAGAAAGAAAACGCTAAATTGGTTCAGCTGATTCTTGTGTGAAAAACGGCAAGTAGGGCCTCCTATTTTCTGATGTTTCCAACGTGAAAAGCATTTTATCAGCACTTCTTTCTTAAACTACGTGAGGCAATCCATCAGCAGGCAAATCTACTGTGTCACTGTGAGAAGTACTTGAAGAGCAGCAAAGCCAGAGCCACACACACTGTATTCTAATGTCCGTGTGTTATTTGTCTGCTCTGCTTAGCTCGGGCCATAACTCCCGAGGTCCCACACCGCACGCCGCTTGTCATTATGTGGACATTTCTATGGAGAATGGTACATGAGCGTTTTTACAGATGTTTTCAAATGATCTGTGGAAATAACACCAAAAACGATCATTTGTCAAACACAGTGGGAAAATCAGAACGGACTAATTCAGTTTAATGGTTGGGTGGTACGACAATATTGAAGTAAATTTGTAATGTGTTTCAGACTCTATAATGTGATGGTGTCATATTCCTCAGAATTGCGGTAAAAGCCAGTTTACTTGATCATTTCTATGATCTTGCAGTACTACAACAAAATTCAGGATTTAAATATGTATTAAATGGCATTAGCTTGATGGTTGCAGTAGTGTAATCTGACACATAATATGAAAAGCAGTATTGATCATTTTAAAACAATTTCAATTCTTGTTGGAGTGGAATGAATGTGTGACATCATGGACTAGACCTACACAGGAAGTGTGTAACTTCCAAAATGGCATATTTTATTTTGTGCACAATGGTTTACATTTTAACCTAATTTCTAAAGGATTTGGACAATATTTTGATTATTCATTTGTGATAAAAAAAGAAAATGCTTGGCAATTTGTAACACTACAATACATGTGTACAATAATGAAACCTTTAGGCATCTATTGGTGGTTTTCTGTTTTTAGAAAGCAATGATATCATACTCCGAGGTGCGGGGGCATTATAATATCATTGCACTTTGTCATGAAATATCCAAAAGGTACATTCACAAATGCTGAACTTCATTTCTATCAGTGGCTCACTGTATTACAACACAAATCTGCATCGTAACAATACTGATTTTAGCTGCTCCCCATCTGTATTAAATAATATTGGCGTATAGAATGTCGCAATGTCATCTGAAACCCACCAACATTGGGCAAAATAAAGGCAGAAACGGCAAAAGTATGTGTGTGTAATATTACTAAAATGGTGGAGAACATTAACCTGTACCTTTTTGCAATTTTATTTATTAAAGCTATTCATGCCAAAGTAAAGCTAGTACCTGCTTAAGAGCTACAAAACTGTCAAAACACGGTGGGTCACAATGGGCTGTTATCAATTGTTAGCATGTCGCCAGTTAAATTGCACTTGACAAAATATGCTAATTTGTAGAACCATATCCACAACTTCTCACATAAAACTTTCCATTTCTTTGCTCTTTCTTTCAAAAGGAACAGAACAGATTTTGTAATTGAAATGCATGCGTAGTTGCTTGGATTACATCACTCCACACATTTTTTTCCCCCTCTCCTTTTCCTAAATATGAACCTTACCAAATGCGATTTCTGTTCATTGTATAATTTCAAGTGCTTTGTAGAGTCTACCTCCCTCCCCCCTCCCTATCTCTCTTGCAGTGGGGCAGACTGACAGTACAGGCCTGGGGGAGATTCAGCTTTGCGTTCACGTCTGATGTCCTATCTCCCACGTCCAGCTCTTGTTCGTTTGGAGTTGCGCTCGAACCAATCGCGTCTCTCCTTTCCTCTCTCTCCCCAAAAAACCTTTAGGCCCAACTTTGATCTTGTTTAATAACCGGGGAACGCCAGGCTGAAGCATCTTGTTATATTTGAATGTTTAATCCATCAAATGTGTTTGTCTCAGCAATGGGCTAATGAACATCTCTATCCAGGTCTCTTGATGTAAAACGACTTCCTAGATGCTAAGCAAATTTGTATGCAAGTGCCTAGTTTCAGCATATTACATTCCTTCCTTATATCTTTGATCTACTGTTTAGTCCAGTTTTAGTCCTAGTTTAGTCTTAAAGTTTAATTTGTTCTACCTTAGTCTCTCTTTTCATTTCACTTTACATTTTTTGCTATTTAAATGTACATTATGTTGCTTTTCTGAAGGGTCTTTTGGCTATTTGGTGGTCTCAATGGAGATGTTGCTGAAAAATACCCTGTAAAACAATCATTCTTTATCTACTTCAGCCTGGGCAGGGTCACCTCTCCACAGATCTTACCTGTAACTTGACCTAGTGGTGTTGCCTTTTTGTCTCCAAGGTGGGTAAGTTTAATGCCATACTGTGGAAGATTCCAGGCAAAAAATAGCATCTCCCAAAAGTTTATTCTTGTGACTTACATAGTATATTTTATTTATTTATTTCGCAAGCTGTCCATAACTTTTTGAGAGAATCACTCACATTTCCTTTGCTCCACACCAATATGATCTGATGGGATTTATTATATTTCATTGGAGCTGTGGTTTCCTATCCCTGATTCAGCCATTTGCCGTGTGTCCTTCTGCTAGCATGTCCAATACGATTCACTGTATCAGCCCCCCTGTGGCTAAAATGCCAGGCCACTAAGCAAAATGTCTGAACTAATTAGGAGTTGCAGCGTAAAAGTGCTGGAAAAATATGGTAGCATGTTTCCTTGCCATTCTGGAGCTGTTGGTTGGGTTTCACATGAGCTGCTGCGTGCATTGATTAGACATCACACTCTGCATAAAAGACAGACAAAGACAGCTCAAGGTCGAGGTGGTGCAGTGGAGTCTTCATGTTGGATCTGGATACTAGTTTATGTAAGTTTTGAACCATTTGTTATTAAAGATGCATTGTGTAACTTTTGTAGTGGAAGATCCATGAATTGCTTGTCCGTATGGGGATGTTATTGCTTCACTGAGAATGTTCCACTGTATGACATTGCTCTTCTCTATCCAGCACTTGTATATACTCACAACTATTTTTATTGCACAGAAAAACCTTGAAATATATGGATTCTTACAGTCAGCGGGGTTGCCTCTCCACAGACCTCACCTGTAACATGGCTAAGTTACATCACCTGACCTGCTTGGCATCTTATGGGGACAGTCAAGTGGCATCCCCCCAGAAAAGCTACATAATGCCCCTTTAAATTGTTATTTGATATTTCACTTTGGTTGTGGTCCATTGAGGAACAGTGCCAAAAATACTGTTGGTGTCCACACGGGGTCAGTAAAGGATGGAATACTCTTTTTAAAGATTTTTGTGACACACAGATTTAGTTATTTGTCTTGTTAACTGACTTGGCAACAGGCTGTCCATCTCTAGCCAAGCAGTTTTTGTTGTAAAGACTATGTGTAAAAGTAACATTTATGCCATTACATCAAGTATTAACATGAATTTTAAACGTAAAGGGCCCATATTACAATATTTTCTGATCTACGTTATAATGTTGTTTCCTCATCAAAAACATACCTGGAGTTGTGTTTTGTTTCATTCACACATGTTTAACACACAAACCCTGCACATTTAGGCTGAGTTCTTCTCTCAAACTGAAAATGCGCTGTTCCACCTTGTGATGTCATGTCATAATACAGGAAGTGCTCCACTGTGTTTTAAACTCGATACACCTTCACTAAAATCATTTGGATGATTTCAGCCCTCGAATTGCCAATCTCTACTGAACTAAAGGTAAAAGGTAGCTGTTAAGTTGAAAACTGACACTACATGACATCACAAGGTGGGACAAAGTATTTTGAGTAATCCTGTTTTGTTAGTCTGTCTACATATCAAAGCTCAAACATGTGTGAATGAAACGGATCGCAACTCCAGGTATGTTTTTGAGGAGGTAACATCATTATAACATAGCTCCATTTTGTGTAATATAGGACTAATATATTGTAGTTCTGGCTCAAAATATCTAACTTTAATATATTGTAATATGGAAACAGTGGACCTGTTCTAACCTACCCAACTGTCATTCCCCCCCAGGTTGTACTGTGGAGATGACTGTTTAAGCCAGAATTTTCAATGTAGCTGATTTTATATGGACTTTTTCTGCATATTCATGTTTCTGGAATAGCTGAGTGCTTCCTTATTTAGCAAGAGAGGCTTTGATGTGAATTTCCTCTCTCCAATTACACAAATAGGTAGAAGCTAATTAATGAATTCATGGATGGGGCACTCCTGGGAGGTGTAAGGACTGGCCAAAATCCTGTAATTGCCATATTTTGTTCTTCAAATTACATTATTACAATTCCCACATGGACCATAACACGTTTTATTTCAACAAATCTCATTCTTGATGAATTATACCCCCCGTGGACTAGAATTATTATTGCTCTTATCTTCTGTCAGAACTGTGCATGCCAGTTTCTAAGATACTTAAGAGTAAAATGATACTCAGTATATTCTATGATTAAAAAAATAAAAATGTTGCAAAAATAAGCTGGTTAAAAACCAGACGTACAAAAAGTGCACTCATACCCAAACAAGGGTATACAATTATAATTCTGCTAGAGACAGACTGTTATAGGCATTTTCATGACCACATGGCCAAAATGTGGGGCTAATTTTGATTATTTTCCCCAAATTATGTATTCATCTTCATTTCATCTATTTATTTATTTCGAGCAGATCAATGAACACAAGAAGTAAGTATGCATGTGTCCAGTACATAGGCTCGTAAAGAAGTGGAAAGAACAGAACTTGGTAAATCTCACCCCTGTCTTCCATTAGAACATAAGATAAATGCTTTGTTTAAGCTTCCTTTTCAATGTAATTTAAATTTAACTAAAAACCTCACCCACTTTTTTTTTTTTACCAGAAACCTATAAGAGCTATATAGTCATGTTTTGTGTAGTCGTCTTTTCACAGTGTTCAAATAAAGTTTTAATACATATTCTTTAGGCAGCTGGTCGGCTAAAACAAAATATTGGCCTCTGCTGGAGATTTAAGGCCAATAGCCGATATGCTAAAAAGTGCAAGTACTGATATTGGTCTTATCTCTAATTTCTACAAGTCATTTTAACTTTCATTTACATTTTATGTGATACTTGAATCTCACTCATGAATTGTTCTAAATACAGACATATATTAGAACAATTCTCATGATCATCTGAATATCATCACAATAATCAAAAGAAAAAAATGAGTTATTCATTTTTGTGAATTTATTACACCTCTATATTATACCATTATATTATATTATGCAATGATTTTTTACTTTGCGTGTTTCCCAAAATGCCGCCAGGAACCGCTCTCAGGCGCTAATCCGATTCCCAGTCTTGCGTGTACGTTTAGGGCTCCTGGCCGACTCCTCGCTTGCTCTCATTCCCGCCTTGTGCATGTCAGACTCGCTTACTCAAAACCATCACTTTAATCTATTTTTTTTTCTCTCCTTTTCTTCGCATTTTCACAGCAAATTCACAATTAACACAGGCACACTATTTTTAACCATGCGGGGTCATGCTTCGTGCCTAGTCTTTGTCAGTGGACACAAAGCCACCTGGGTATAGTGTGTGCGAATCTATAGGAGCCTTAGGGGAGCAAGGATGTTTTCCCTTCATGAGGATATATGGACTATCAGAAGGATTGTCACTTCTCATTTGTTTATTTCACGGGCGACATAAGCTGACTGGGTCTCCTTGAAGAGTATCTTGTGCACGTCACTCTGCGTTATTGATGCAGGGGACCATAGAAGGAGAGGCCTCAAGGATGTCTGTCTTTGTATGTAGGGAGATAAAAAATGTGTCTTTTCCTGCCTTTCTGAACTCAATAGATTTACATGGCATAGAGTGTTACATGCGGAAATAACCATGCAGTGATCCAGTGTCTTCTCCGGATGCCATTTGAAATATTGACAAGCATAATCCTATAGCGATTTTTTGTGTACTGGCTTTTAGCACTACCGCTCCTTTGAGGAAAAAGACATAAATATTTTAGTTTTAGCTAATTCGTAAGTCCATAAATTAAAATTGGAGTAAATGATACTGCTCCTATTGTTTGGATTGTTCAAAGGCTTTTTTGTGTTGATGTATTCAGCTAAAAGTAAGGCATCAACACTTTTTACCATATGGAATTTTCACAAAAGTAAGGTTCCCATATGCTTAGCAAACTCCAGCACACAACACCAATACAAAAAATATATATATTTCGGGTAAAATAAAAATAAGAAATCCATGAAAATCACAATATAACAAGCAGGAAGCTGGTTCCTGAAGTCCTCAGAGTGCGAGATGGTTCATATGGCACTGACATGAGATGTATTTATCAAGTTGTATAAAAGGTTATAGTCGTAACCAATTAGTTACTTAACAGAAATACCAATTTAACATAACCTTTTTGCTGAGACTGGCAAACCAACACTTGCCAGTCTTATACTTTATTTTTTATAATATAAGTTGGGCTGATTTGAAGTTGCCTTTCTCCACTCCACATGTATTATTATTATTACTATAAATTGCAGTGGCGACTGATGCAGTTATTACATTAGACAGTACATTGAACAGTCTCCGCTAATCTAAGTAGTTTTGTATATACTATATGACAGCTTGGCCTTTTCAAACTGGACAACGATGACAAGATATATGCAAATAAAACTAACAATATGTACTTTGACATTGTGAGAAACTAAAAATAAGTCCACGGTTCATTTGTGATCCAGGTCTTGGCACATCCAATGCTTTGGTCTTGTGCTGCTTAAAGATCATGTGACACCTCCCTAATGGTGTGCTCCTCTTTGCTTTCAATTCTGTGGCATGACTTAGTGATCAGTCAAAACAGCTGTCAATCACGGTTTAGTTAGTTAGTAGAAATGGGTCAGAAGTCAGAGTCATCATGTTGAGATTAACTTGTTGGCTTTGAAAACACAAAATGCATTACAGATTATAAAAAAAAAAAAAATAATCCATTAACATCATTTAAATTTACAATATTGTAAAAAAAACAAAAACAAACATGAGCTGCAATAAATAAACAGCAGCATGAATCCCTTAAGCATATAGTTTGCATCTGTAATGAGTTATAAAAGTTATTCAACCTTCTCCAGCTCAAATTTTGCAAAAAAAACCCCCAACAAACTAAAATTCCACTACCTCAAAGAAAAAGTACCCATGAAAAATAGTGACCCCCAAAAATGATTGTTCCTCCTATTATATATATTAAACGATAAGTTAATAAGTAGTAATTATCGAAACAGGCCTATACACTATACTCAGATTATAGGAAATATTTGCTTGTGCATTATACAACCCGGCCAATCACAGCCACTTATATATAGCAAATGTATATTCTCGCAACATTTACAAAATCTGTGCTGTCTCAGTCCTATTTTTTCCCTTTCTTTTTTTACTCATAATCCGCCATATTTGTTTTGACACAAACTCACCATGCATTTTAACATCATATTTATTTCGCCCGTCACTCGCGCCCATCGGAAATTGTGTAGACAGATCCTATTCCAGAGATCCTTGCGTAGCATTGTAAAATCGTGTAGTTTTGGCTAGCCAGGCAAAGGAAATATAACAGCCTGGCAGCAATTACTACCTCTTAAAAGTGACATTCTCTCTGGTGCATTCCTTCCCATTTGTCAGTTTCACAGTCTAAATATTACATGAACCATTAGCAATACAACGCCATTGGATTTATAGGTGTTGTAAAAAGAGGCGTTTACTCTGAACAATTCCTGAATCATTCTCAAAGTCAACATTTTCCGACTAAATGTTTGCTGTGCCCTCGCGGTCTAGTGGGGCTTTGTTTGTCGTGCTGTTGAAGCCTGTTTGTCCCGAGTCCAAAGCTACAATGTGGGACTTTTCCAGCAGTGCCTTGGAGCATTGTTTCTTACCAGCTGCTGTCTGCTGGTTTGACCCTTTTAGCCACACTCTCAGCTGGCTTTCAAACCAGGCCAGTGCTACCCTCTGATATTCAGCATGTACTAGCTTCTTTAGCTGCTTTCACTGTGTGTCAAGTGCCTATTATACTCAGCACTGAGACCATCCCTGCGAAGGCCAGCATGCATGCATATAATAGAGCTAGTTATCTTTTAATGTGCGTTGTGTTGTTTCTCTGCTGTCCAAAGTCATGTTGCGAAGGGTTGTATTTGCAGAAAGAACAATAGACTATCAAAGAAAAGCCTTTCATTGTGAGAGCGAGGTGAGCCCGCTACTTTGCTACACTGGATTTGCTGCACTTTGGGTAAAGACGTCTCTATCCTCCATAGGTCCCCTGCTGTGTAAGTGTTATAGTGGCACTGCTTTGCACCTTTTCGGTTTGCATAGAAGTTTGATACCCCTGACACCTGCAGATGGATTTGCCAGCCCTGCTCGCTCCACAGTAATGGAGAGTGAGAGCAGAACGAATGCAGAAGCCGGAGCAGAGTTGGCTGTGGTTTTGTGCAGGTGCCTGTCCCTGGGCCCTGTCGCACTCCCCACTGCTACGCTAACGGCCGTGCAGCGTGGGCTAGCACCGCTCTGAGCTTCAGGTTACACACTGCCTCCCTCTGCTCTCATTAGTCACACTCCAGTTTCTGAGATGGGATTTCTTGTGTGTCCCCTCATGTTTGGAGAACATGTATGCGGCCTCTGCTCACAGACTTGAAAAGGGGCTGTTTTTTTTTGTACTACTAATGTGCTGTGATTATTTTGAGACTAAGTGAGATGTGGGCTCATGTTATTACACTTTATCTTTCCTAAATGATGCTTTGCTTCCAGTTTGGCTGGTGATGGACAAAAGATTTGTAGCAGGGTTGACAGGAAATGTTCATTTCAGACTTGGAGTCAAACAAACCGACTTCAAAGGAATTCCCTTTGGATCAGAGCTTTGCTTTCTTACAAATCCGACTGCCGCTGAGCCAATAATGTGTATTGATTGGATTTTACTGGCCTGTTTGCACTTGCAAATGGAAGGCCTTGTTATTTTACCAAGAGGGTTCTTGTCGGTCAGCATATTAAGAAAGACAAATGCAGCTTTTTAAAGAAAATCTGTAACTGAGAATGAGGGCAGTCAAACAGCAGTGCTAGGCATTTGGATTTTTAATTCTATTACTTTAAAGTGGCAGCTAATATTAACAGGTTTTTCTAAATTCTAGCCATATTTCACCTGGGAGAACTCTGGCTCATTCCCCACTTGTAATTTTTAAATGCTGTTTAGCCACCTAATTTAAATTGCCATTTGAGTTTAGCGAATTTGACATGCAAGCTAATTTGCATCGTTGCGTAAGGGACGCACAATTATTTTAATTCAACAGCGAACATATTTTGCTGCCATGGTGGCGTGTCCGCCCACAAGTATTAGCCATCTGGTGACACAAATTCAAAACCACTCCCCAGAAAACTCAGCTTACCATTTCCGTAAGTCTTCTGCAGCACAATAATCCATTTTTACCCCCTCTCACTGCGATGTACAGGTGCTGGATCCCACTACATAAACACCATCACAAAGTCACGCAACACAGACCAACAGCTTGACCACAAACACGCATCAGTGAAAGTGAGAATGTCTCCTTCACTTTTAGTGTAACAGTATCCTCGCTGTAGACTCACTGCTTGTCCCATGGCAGGACAAAGGAGCCGTTGGCACAGGACCTAATATGTTCTAATGAATTCCTGTATTCTATCAAACACCTGGGATTACCTTTATTAACTTTTAGTGCCCTGGCTGTCCCACTGTGGAACATTGTCTTCTCCACTTAGCCCTGCAGCACTGACCTAGCCCAGATATGGTCACTCATAAATTATTATTTTCATGACATAAATGATACAGCTAAACATAGTGTTTATTTTTGTCTTATTTGGTGCAACCTTGTAACTCTTACCCATTTTATGGTTTTACAGATAGGTCTAGAACAGAAAATTGAATACATAAAATAAGATAATTTTGTTCTACTGTTTTAAAGCAGGTTGTTTTTTTGTTTTTTTTGAAGGGGAGCAACACAAACTTGAAATGATTTGCAGTTGATAGAAAAAGTAATCAAAACACATGCCTGCAGGAAATATTCTCATACATATACAGCAAATATGTATGCAATATTTTTATTCAACTTTATCACTTCTCTAATCACTTGCTGTCAAAGTAACCCTTAATACATGTTTTCTACCCTGGATCTCTCGCTGAAGTGCCTCCCACACAGTCTTTGCGGAAGCACAAGATACGAGTTGAGTTGTTGCTCTGTAGAAGACAAAGGTCACATAGAGAAGACAAGTGTAGCTGTGTCGCTCAGTGGCAGTCGAAGTGCTATGTGTCCGCCGCATTGCTTCGCCTTAATACTGTCAGAGATACAAGCACAGTGGCAAAACTCATTACACAGATCGGGCATGTTCCTAGCGGGAGGCCTGTGAGTTGCTATGCTAACACCGGGCCTAGCGGAACAGGGAGACGCCAGAGGGGAATCACAGCACGGTCCACCTAGCATCAGAATCCGGGGCTGTCCCATGGGATCAGCTGAGCAGGGCTGAGCAGCAGTCCAGGAGGGTTGTGTGCAGAGAGCTGTGGTAGACTGTACAGGCTCCAAGCTTCATTAAGACGTCTAAGTAGATTTCTTGTTTTCATATAAACACGCAGGAGGCAAAGTCACATCTCCAGCTAACCTAATTGTCATACTTGAGCTAATTTACAAAATGAGCACATCTGGTGAATGACAGAACAACCTGAAATGCTATGTAGGGGATGTCAGAAGTATCAAAAATCAGACGCTAATCAATGCTAAAACTAGTATCGAAACTAGATACTCATTTGAGCATGTATTGATACTTTAAAAAGGGGTTAACAGAAATTAACCTTTCCTGAATAGATTTAGAATGATCTTAAGCTGTATCAGAAGTATAAGACCACATAGTCTAGTATACGCCCATGGACCACTATGGAACATATCTGGACGACTGAGGGATTACACAGATATAAGGCCACATGGTAATATAAACCAAAGTACTATTATTTAATGTTAAAAATTACATTCTATTGTCTAAATAAATCTTGTATTATCATTGCTGTACGGAAACGGTGTGTATGGAGTTTATTCCTTAGTATGGAAATCGAGTTTGTGACTAGTAAGGATTGACATGCATATAATGAATAAATACAATTATGTTATAACTGTCATGTGAATGAAAGACTATACTCATAATCCGCCATATTTGTTCTATAAGTCAATATGTTGACAGATGCTTTATCAAATGTACTTTTCTCCTTTTTTTTGACAAATAAAATCGGTAATACGCTTTTGTTATATCCATTGCAAAGTTGCTCTTATGCTGTCCTAAAATATTGGTTCAAGGATTAAATTGTTATACTTAAGCCTTCGTGAGCTTTGGGTGACTGGTTTGATTTATGTCTCGGGTCAACAAGCAAAAGTACTTTCCCCCATATTAGCTTTTCCATCACCCCAAATGTCTGCAGTGCAATAAATAGTTTCCGTGTATTCAGAAAGCAAAGCTATGCAGTTTTCTTCTTCAGTCTAAATATAGGTTTTGGCTAAAACAAGACAACACATTCATCTCCTAGCACTTATCTTTTTGTAAGCTTTCTTGTGCCACACTTGTATGACCTTAGCTTAACTAACTCCCGTTTAGTTACAGAAATGGTTCGTCTGTACCACATTATCCAGGTGCGTTACTCGAATTCAAAGATATTCCTAACTACCACCACCAAGATGCTAAAATATTTCTTCATACACAACTCCTGGTTATGTAAAATTTTCACAGTGAGGAAAATTACCTTCTAAGATTTTTTTTTTCTGTTTACATTTGACGTGGACAAAAACGGGTGGAGTGCTGTTGAGTTGCATATCTTGAGAAGCTGTAGTTCCAAAGAGCAGTGCTACAATGCCAGCAAAAATAGAACATTTGAGGCCAAAGCTGGATTGCAACATTTTATTATAAATGGTCTTGTCTAGTTCTCATGGACTAAATTCTCACAAGACATTGTGAGACACAAGATGAAACACAAGATTGTCCTGTGTGCCTCTAAATGATAATATATATTTAAAAACATCACTTTCTTTGTATCACTTTCTTTATCTAAACACTAGGGCTGTCTTTTAGTCAGTTAATCGGTCTATGGTGTCTTAGTTGACCAAAATTTGTATTAGTCGACTAATCATTGTATTTTGATGATAAGGATTTACGTGCAACAACAGCAGAAAGGAGAAGTGAGCCAGTTAGCTGAAGATTTGGTACTTTTTCGTAAAAAGTAAAAAGGCAGATTAAACAAATTAAATCTGTCTCTATAAATATACATTGTTTCCTAGTACTTTTCTCCACATAAATAGTTGTTTTTGCTTGAACCCCTGTGCAGTTGTTGTCTTGTGATTGCAGTTTGGGTCAGATACATAGAGATGCATAATAAATTTGCGACCTTTACCCTTTCCCCTTTTTAATCGACTACCAGGACATGTCTGTAGTTGACCAAGATTTTTTTAGTCAACTACAACCCTGCTATACAAGCAAAGGCCTGAAAATATTCAAAGTGTTGCAGTACCTTTTTCCACATTGTAACTTTAACCCACGTAACAGCTCCTAAACCTGTGCTCCATGTCCATGATGGCATGCAGTGTTTACTATGCAAGAGCACCCACAGCGCGACCTCCACCACGGCTCTGACCTGCAGCTCAAATATTGGATTATTGTGGCTACATGGGACTCTCTGGTTTGTGCGAGTGTTCTGGAGCAGCTCGGTGGCCCTGTGTTAAAGCTGTGTATGTGGGGCGGCCTGTGGGGAGCCTGCCAGGGTTTTTATTTACTCAAGAAGAACGCTGATGCCTTCGCTGTGCCCCGGACAACCGAGCCACACCACACTGCAGGAGGTTTGACCTGGGTTTGTCATTGAGCTAAATAATCCATTTTCAGTGGTTCAGGCTGAGACTTACAATTAGGTCCTTGTAAACTACAGTAAATTATATTGTTTTTGTTGAGATGATATTATTACCATGACTCCAATGAACTGGCGCCTTGTCTGCTACTAGATCAGCTAAGTACAGTGTATTTTACTGATCCAGCCCCTTGCAGTCAAAAACCAGTGTTCTTGTTGCCAGTCCCAGCTATTATCAGAAGCCAGAAAAGTTGAAGGAAAAGAAATATATTTTTTGTGTTTTAGCTTAACGATTTTCATTTCGAGTTTAACATTCTCTTGAAAAACTGAAAAATCCTGTTGTGTGTTGCAGCCTTTAGTGGTGTTGTATTGCACATATCAGAATGGTCATATAATAACCATATTGGCAAGGTTTGATTGACAAGTTGTATATCTAGCTATAACTAGTGCTTGTGTGGTCCTGTGTCCCTTTACATCTTGATATGCACTGGTATGAGTGAAATATGTGTTTATAATGCCCTTTTGGACACACATTAGGAAGCATGAGGAATCACTTATCTGTTCTAACTTTGGCTCAGATGTGATCCTCTCTGCCTGTTTACCACTTTAACTTGTTTTTCTATCTTTCACATGACCTGCAGGACTTCTGCCTTCTACCCTGGGAATATTTACCATACAGATATTCACTGTACTCTTAACAGTATTGTCCAGTACAAACATTTCGATAGAAGGTAAAACTTACTTGATTAAAAAACAAAACAAAACAAAAAACTAATTATAATTGTGTATTTTATCTCACCATATGGTCAAAATACTTTTTAAGATGTTCAGTACTTCAACTAGTAAACCGTTTGGTATTAATTAGTATCTTGGTATTGATTTTGCCTAAGCGCAAGTCTTGCAATAGGCAAAATTAATAATTCTCCTTTGTCTGTTCTTACACTTTCATAAAATGGTAATATATTGGTTTAAAGATTACATTATTATGCTTAAGTGTGCTATGGGTAATTTTAATGGTTTGATTTTTGTCTTGAGTCAACAAACACAATTACTTTACCCCATATTAGCTTTTCCATCACCCCAAATGTCTCCAGAGTGCAATATACTTGTTTTTTTTTCACTTCTTCAGAAAGCCATGCACTTTAGCACTTAAACCCAACTTGCCCCGCACCAAGAAGTAAAAATGACATTGGAGCCTGGGGTTACAGCTAATGCGCTAATTGGAAGTGTGCAGCCTTCCCCATTTGGAGCACTTAAAGCCGAGATCTTTGTCACGATTAGCTTTTCACCGCTTGGTTCAAGACCGTCGCCCTTTTCCCTGATTTCTTATGAGCTAGCAACCCAAGAGATACATGCAGAAGTAGGTGGTGCAAAACTTCTAAATGCTAAATGAACTTGCATTGGAGATTACTGGGTTTTTCTACCCCCATTAGCACTCAAATTAATCCACTCATTTCATCTCTACAAATTTATGAGGCACTGATGCTATAATAAGACGTTTTATGTTGAATATTTCATTTGCTTAATTATTTTTGGGGGTGAGATTTCTGGGTTGAAGCTCATTTGATACTCCCAATGGGGAAACGGGGAGGGAAGTACTTCCTGTCAAAATCTATAGAGTCTAATTACATATTAACACCAGTCAATCAGTTACTGTGGTCAGAGGTAAAAAGATACTTTTACTTAAGTAGTTGAGTAATTGATTTTCCGTGCATTTCACAAGATGGGGGTGACCACATAACCACAAGATTGCAGGTTTGAATTTGACCTTTGTATACATCAGCTGTAATTTTTAAGCATGTAGATGTAGCTTTTGCATTGAATTAGTATTGTACCTTTCATTATAACAGTTCTAATTAGTGTTGTCATGATACTAAAATTTCAGTCTAGATTTCAATACTAAGGAATATACTCGATACCGTTTCCCATACCACGATGATAATAAAACACTTTTGTCAATAGAATGTCATATTCAGCATTATAATCTAGTTCTTCTTTTTATGTTACCATGTAGTTTTATATCTGTGTAATCCCCTAGTCGTCCACGTTGGTTCCACAGAGGTCCATGGTTTTATACTAGGTCTTGTACTATGTGGTCTTATACTTGTTCTGATATAGCTCAAGATAATTTTAAAGCTGTTCAGGGGACGTTTGTTTCAGTCCTGTGAATATTAGTATTGATACTTGGTATACTAGTTCTAACCAGGTAAAATGGATAATCAGAACTACTATCACCTATTGGACTAATATTATTTAATTTACTATTTCCAGAAAAGATATTGAGTATTGGCAAAATCATAGCCACACATGGATCTGATAAGAAATGGTTCTACATCTTCTACTTTTACTGCATGACTTTGGAACAAAAAAAAATTATTTATTAAAGTATTGCGAATAGGTTGTGTTCACAGTGCACATTTTAAATATATCCTTGAGCATTAACATTTGAGAGAAGACTGAAATACGAACTGCTTAAGCAATACAAGAATCTCATGCATTTCAGAACGTGTTTGCAGAAGCCTCTTAAGTTCAAGGTTAGTAAGAGATTTCAATAAAACGGCAAGATATTTTAGATAGCACGCATTGAAATGGTGGTTTTGATTCAATCATCATTCATTGTGCAGCCATACTCCAACTTAACCCAAAAAACCTTGTACATTCGACAGCAATGGATAGGACAGAGGGATTACATGACATCTTTTTTTTGTTAAACACTAAGCAAATAATGAATGCTGTTATACTTCAATTATTGTTGGCATTTTCAACACAATCCAATGTCTTTTCAATAGCTCATTTCCATTGTCTTCCATTTTCCGTTTTTTCTTTGTTTAGTCTTGTCCCAGGACTTCAATGCAAAAACATGGATTGAGATGGTAATGAATGCAAAGATATTTCACAAAAGCTCTCATAATGTCCTGGTTTGTCGCTCGGGTGTGATGACTATGCAGTTGTTTTCCCATGTGCTGGTGGTTTTGGTCAACAGAGGGCCCTTATCTTTGGCTGTCACTCAAGGCATTGTTGAGGAGAGGGGCCCGGCAAACTCCAAATGGCACTAGTGATGGATTACTCTCTTATTCAGCGGACTTTTCATCATCTGTCAGGTCGCTATGTGTGCCAGCCCAAACCCATGCCTCCACCATGGGGATAAATGGGAGCTTTTATGAGACTGATTTGGGATTTGTTCAAGATGGTGGTTGAACAACAGAAATATTGAACTTTATTTGATCCAGACTTTCACGAAGATTTGATTGGAAATCTTTTTGATCAGAGTGTGTCAAGAAAATTTCGGCAAAATTAACTGTAGCGGCAAACAAGCAAGTTTACAAACTAGTTTATTCTCTGTTCTGAACACTGTAGTGTATTAGCTGTAGGGCTGTGCAATTAATCACAATCAAACCAAAATCTCAATTTTGTCTCTTGCAATTATCACAAAGGCTGCAGTTATTTAGATAATGGAATGTTCACAGTAAACAACTAAATATCTAGTCTTTTTTACTAAAGGATTTAAGACCTCTGCAAACATCTTCTGAAATGAAGGGGATTTTTGAATTAGTATAGGAGTTCATATTTCAATCTTTTCTCAAATGTTAAGGCTCCTGGATGTGTTTAAAACTGTGAACTGAATCCACGTGCAAATCTGATTGTAATTGTACGCTGTTTGATGAAATGTATGAGCCAATGAATTGCGTTGTGTAAAGCTGCTCTAGTTTTATGTAATGTAAAAGGAAGTGGTATATTTGCAGTAACCTCACATTTGAAAGCCTAAAGAGCCCTTATTAGTCCATTAGAGTGTTGCACATATTGAGTCATGGCTGATAATGTGGACCCATTGTTACAGCAGCAGCTCCCTCTTCAGCAGAGGGAATCATCTCGTGCCTGTGCTCTGTTCCAAGTCTAGCCAAAGTCATCCTCTCTGGTGCAAAGCTCTGGGAGATTTTCTAATGGCAGCCATTAACAATGCTGGAGTTGACTTGTGTTTCTGAACGCATCATTTTATGTCAGGGCAGTTTTTTTGCCAATGGGAAATCATTAGCTGAATGAAATGCGTTATTAGGTCAGTGCCTGTTTGTTCAGTGGAGAAGGATTTGAAAGCTAGACAAAATGGCATCGAAACAGACAGTGAAACTGCGTGTTGTTATTGAGTAGTTGAAGACATACGCTCTGGCAGTGGACGTTCACAAAGCGCAGAGTGCTATTTTGAAACGCAGTTGACACTGTCAGTGCAGCCAGTCAGACTACTCATCTTGTTGAGTGCTAGCGCCTTATCCCTGGTGTGAGGCAGAAATTTATTGAGGGAAAGCATCTGGAAGGCTGGGCTGTCAGAGACAAAGTGTAGCCTCCTGGCGCTGGGAGACGCTGCTCTGCGGGGCTTTTATTAGGTACCTATCACCCAAAGTTTTTCAGATTTATCAGACTCTGCACACAGCGTCCTCCCCACATAAAAGCGCGGCGGAAGCTAGATTGTCAATTTTTCTAAAGCTTTTTCAATACTGTCTTCATGTGTACACATTTTGAAAGCATTCTCAGAAAAAAAAACACAGGAAAAAGTTATAGCTCCGGATTCAGTATCACTGGTTTTCAGATTACACCAGAACACCCATAGGCCTGTAATGTCAAATGGAGCTCATAATGCATACAGTGGTCCCTTGGGTTACGTTCCAAAATATCCCGCAATAGGCGAAATCCGCAAAGTAGTCAGCTTTATTTTTCACAATTATTAAATATGTTTTAAGCTGTAAAACCCCTCATCACACACATTATACACTTTTCTCAGGCAGACATTAACATTTTCTCACATTTCACTCTTGTTTAATTGATTAATAGTGACTCAAGCGTATTTCACAGTTCCTCTGACCGTGCGTCTACGTCCTGGCACCGCTCCACTGTAGTGTCGATCGAACATCTATGTAAATTTGGCTGGCTTGGTTTTGTGTTGTCCATTGGTGTTACTCGTGTATTTTTATTGAAGAGAAAATCACTTCCACTGGACTCTGATGTAAAAAGAGAGTTACAAAATTTTAATTCACAGCTTTGCAAAATCCTTTTTTACAGAAGTAATCAAACCAAGTCATTCTCAGTATTATTTACGTAAAACTTATTAAATAATAACAGTTCTAAGATATTTTAACATCAATATCGATACAATAAAATTAATGCATCTTATGTATATAAATCAAATATTAAATCTTTCAATATGAAATTATTCATGTAAACATAAAACAGCATTTATAACAGAATATCAACACTGTAAATTTGCATGCATTATTATATATGAATTAAACTTGGCTCCCACACATTCTGTGCTGTAAGGGAGACGCGACACAGGAGATCAATTGACTGTGGTCTGCAGTGCCTTGGCCGGTCGGGACGCAGAAAACAATGCGCGTTCATACACTGTAAAAAAGCGTGTAGAATTGCACTGGAAAAATCGATGAAACGGGCAGACCGCAAAGGGTGAACAGCGTTATAGTGAGGAACCACTGTATTGCTAATTTTGTGATATATGATTGAATGAATACTACAGCATAACAGACCTCGCCTCTACTAATGGCTCAAATGAACAGCTTGTAGATTTTTTCTTAGATATTCCTCATGATAATATCCTATAATCGATACAGGTAATGCTGGCACCGTCCCCTTTAAAAACATCCTATTCTGCTCTCTTTTGCACCATGTTTATTCTTCTGCCTGTATTGACTTTTTAATTTACTGGAACTCACTTTATCAAACACTGCTTTGCACACAGCACATTCTTCACTTATAGATGAAGTCTAGATTGTCATTTTGTCTCCATCTCCACACATTTTGGTAGTATTTCTTCATTAATACACAAAAAGATCCCATTGTCATGTAAATCTCCGTTCTCATTTCCCCGTCCTTTCTAAGATTACTAGCCACATGTTAAATGATAGACTTCTGCTAACTGCTTCTCGCAAATACTGCTGTTTGTAGACGCCTATTTTAAACATGAGCTAAAAACACGGTTTCAAATCATCAGGCGAAATGCTAAAAAATGCCGAGGTATCCATTTCTCCTGACAATAGCCAACACCAAAACAGAATGCAATGTAGACTCGGCTTGAATCTTTGCGGATCTGTTAACGGCCGCTTGTGAAATGTAACACTCACGGGCAGCTGGCCTCGGCACATATCGGCATTGCTATTCGTCCACACTTCCACCCTGTTGATTGAAAAGCTGTTGAGGCCTACCTACAATGAAACGCGTCTTAGGTTACCCCAATCTGCGCTGAGCTTTTTTTTTTTTTTTTGCATGTCCGAAACTATGTCAAAATGGCTGGCTGGTGGAATTCTCAATGGATGAACCATTTACCAAAAGATGACAAGTAGAGGTCTGATAATTAGGTGAGCTAAAGCGTGGTGGCGACAGCAGTGGATGACATTGAAGATGACGCGCTTAGACACTGTAGAACAAATATGGCTGGCATCGATTGCAGACACATCCTTTGAGGTTTCACAATGTTGCATCAAATCCGATGTCTTGCAGGCCACTGTTGACCCAGCCATGTACCTTCAGTTAGTTGCACATTGGGGACGTCTTTAGTCTGGAACGGTGCAGCTACAGCTTGTCACGAGTGTGTCAGAGTCGTGTTAGCTTTCAAAATCGTGCATGTTTGACTACTGCTTGTAGTCCTTGTAGTCTGGCAATACAACTATGTGAGTGAAGCAAGTGTACCCAGAGACACCCTGTAGCATCGGTGTCTCTGGGAACACTTGCTTTGCTCATTGTCAGATTACAAGGACTCAACGGTTGTATGTCAACAGTAGATGTCTAGGAAAACTAAGAATGAATGACATAAATGAATGATATTACTTATTTGTTTTATAAGTGAAAAGGCAGATTAGTCACTCCCAAAATTCCACTGCACTCACTCCTTCTTTTTACTTTCTACAGTTGTGCATATAATTCCGTATAATCCTAATTAAATTATTAATTGAGTAATTAAGAATTTGGTCAACAAAAACAGCATCAACTTATTGACTAAATGACGAAGTAACTCTGGCTCAAAAAAGTAGAACATTAAAACTAAAAACACTAGAAGTAAGACACTGGTTACATCTTGCTATGCTAAAGCTAATGCATGAGGGAGTGTGGTCTTGATCAATAAACAACAAAAAACTAAATCATCTGAATCATCCTGGCATTACCCCAAAAGTCATAAAATATATATTATTCTATGAAGGGAGATCTTTCCTCACCTCTATAGAATATTGCCCTGCCTCTAATTAGTCATTGATCCGATGGTACCCTGCCTAAGGCCCACAGTCGCAGCCACAACTCAAGTGAGACGGCTCCACAATATTACGTCATGTCTCTTTTGAAAAACACGGCGTATTTCATCTCAAAGCCACTTGTGTTCCCACCACCCGCTGTTTTTGCTTTCATGCCACCCCCGGACCCTGGCTGTGTTCATGGAGGAGTAGGGTCTCCCATGAGGTGTCGGGGAGCACAGGGGCCAGAGGGCTGAGAGGGGCCATGCTGCCGTAAAGTGCCTCAATGTTGCTTCATTTCCCCCTTTTAATTGGGCTATCTAAATGCATCCCTGGTTTGTCAATACCCAGCGGGCTCCCAGATAAAAATGATTTGTCTCATGCATTCGCCGGCATGCTCCGCTGTTCCCCTCCGCCGCCGCCCTGCCTGTTGTCACAAGCACAGTGTAATGAAGAGAAACCCTGACTTTTTTCAGGCTAAGTGAAAGGAGGCAAATGTGGTTAAGCCCCAAATTATTAATTCCCCAGTCAAATGTAAGTCAATGTTTACTTGGTTGATATGTTTTCTGTCTTGAAATGACAAGGTAATATGCATTACTGTGAAACAAGCCATTTTTAACCTGTTGAGTCAGGGAGTCTCCTACCTGCTTGCGATTGGTGATAAATTACCTGTCAAAACATGCATTCTTACTATGAGTGGGGTCGCCTCTGTACAGATCTGACCTGTAACTTGGCCTGATGGTATCACTGGCTTGCTTCCATGACTGTTGCTACTAAATTAGAGAATTAGTGCCATCAGCTATTCATCATAAGCTCACAGACCAACATAGACAATTTCTTTTGTGGGTGGTTTGTAAATATTCATAATGACGCTTTTGCTTTTAGTATTTGTTAGTAGTTCATTGTTACCTTTTCAAACTAATGTGTTCACAGAACACATTAGAAGTTCCAATTTGTTTTTAGCAATTACACCTAAATTTCAACATTTTCTACCATATGAACTAAACAATCAAAAACAACACAACAAGCCCTTTTCACGGCACAATATATATAACAGTAAAATATCTATAGAGATATTTTCTGTAAAAAACAAGGACATTCTCCATCTTTATGTTGACTCTGGTGAGTTTTAGGTCAAGTTATGCAGCTGACATATTGTATCAAATAGCGCACATGCTGTCATCATTTTGTGTTACATTGCTGAACTGTGACTACTGTTGGATTATGTGAAGGCCACTCTTACATAGGTGCTGGTTACATTGAGATAGATGAGGTGGTGATGTTTTGTAGCAACAACAAGAGACATAGCTTGCGTTGTTGTCAAGGCTAACATGCTACCCCCAGGGCTTGGTACATAAGAAGCGACGGAGAACTGGTCTGTAATAGTTGGTCAGTACAGGGAGCTAACTATTGTAAATACAAGCATTTATCAACACTGCCTGCCTTTTTACTTGATTAGATATGACCATAAAAGAGATGTCCATATAGCATAATCTACTTTTGCATCATGTACATTGTAACTTTTAATCATGTTATGATGGTATCCCCTCATCAGTAACTTATTTGAGTTTTATTGACTGATTCATGCGTGATTGGGTTAACCTGTAAGTTTTTATTTTCCACTATCCTCTTATCTCTGCCCACAACCCTGTACTTAATCATGATTATTTGAATAAATCTAAATCTGCTTTCTATTAGAAATGCCTTTATTAGGAGGCAGGGCCAGTGGTGGAGAATCAGTTCAGTTCAGTTTTACAAGAGAGTCTGGCTGCAGACCTCCACCCAGAGGACCCTACCCCACAGATCTCCACCAACACATCCTCATTATTTTTCATGAAGTTATTTCAAAAGTGACTTAGTAACACTTTCTTTTAGCAGTTGCCTTAGTTCCTTGTCTTTTAAAGGGCATTAAAGGTAATAAAGCTCTTTTCAAATTATTTAGAGCAAATCGTTTCATGTCTAGTTCGTGTTGTCTCTGCTCTACTCTGCTTGCTTAGGCTAATTAGCAGTTTAAAAAACATGTTGTCACAAACAACAAAACAGATATTTAACTGTCAACATAGGCCTACATATGTCAAATCTTTCTTTTTTTTTCATGTATTTTCTTTTAAATTTATGATAATACAATCAGCAAGGAAGTCTCATTTTGTGATGCCAATATATAGTCCTCAAGGTTGTTTTAGATTATGGGGGTGAATTTTAGACTATGGAGGCCACCATAGTTTCCTATATTAATGGCAAACACCGCATATTAGCTGTAGATTGTCTGTGAATGTGTTGCCGTAGGCCTTGTGTCTGATTAAGATTAGGCACAAATCTGTAATGGTCAAGGTTAGGATAAAGGTTTGGGCTTGTCTTTAATTTAAAACTATGTCAATTTTTGTAACGTTACATTGAAACTAGCGGCCAGGAAACAGTGGACTTTTGCAGTCTTTTAGCATGGCGGCTGTTTGTTTACTTTTAGGGACCTGTAGATGGAGATCACATGAGGGTCCTCCTGGTGAAGGTCTGTGGGTTGGGTCCTCTAGGTGGAGGCCTGCAGCCAGCTCCGTCTCCACTTTTGAGTAGTCACTGGACCTATTTATATATTTTAATCTAGGGTTGCCATGATACTAAAATCCCAATACTTTTGACAACCCTTAAATGAAAAAATGGAAAATCATTATCTATACATGTGACGGTATATTCTTAAGTATGAAAAACTTGTCGTCTCTTATCACCACTCCTTCGTTCCCTCCATCTTGTATCTCCCTTTGTCTGTGTTAAACATGACTTGCAGCACCCCCCTTCCTTCCCTCCCCCGGCTAACACATGTTCTGCCGGTCACTCCGTCTCCTGCACACATGCTACCTCTCCCATGCGGCGGACGTAACTGCGCATAGAGGCACGTCCACTGGCTCAAGGTCAGCGCGCGCAGCCCAATCTTATCAGTGTTTATGTGCACTAGCTTTCCCACTGCCCTTGTCGTCCTAACACCTCCAGTCTCCATGTGCCACCAGCTCCCCTCTCTCACTGCAAACCGACCCGGCCTTATCTCCAGACTGTCTCAAGAAGTATCCACTGCGGGTATAGGGTGCCCTTGGGTTTTAACATGATCAGTGCTGGAGGTGGCATTCAAGTAGGAAATGTAGTGTAGGTACATACTAGGACTGTAATTGATGAAAGAAATTCTATTATATTACTTTTATGACCTACCAAACTAGTATTAAACAAAATGTGAATTCACATTAAGTTTCACAGTAAAATGTGTACTTTTACTACCATACAAACTTACTACCATACAAAATTGGCAACATCACATATAAGAAAAACTAATTTTACTGTTGGTATTATTTATTCATGCTATAACTGCTACTGTTGCTTTTATTTCTACTACAAAAAATGTAACTTGAGGTACTGAGGTGATGCTACCAGCAATAAGTAAAAACACTATACTTAAATTAAAGAATGTTACAAAACATTACCCCAATTATCCGAACATTCCTAGAGTTAGAAGACTCTCCTGAAGATCCTATGAAATTCATCATAATTGAATCATTTTCTAATGCATCTACATGGCTCCTAGATCTTCACATGTCTGTTATTATGTCTTGGAATCACTAAAAGCCACATGTATCACCTGAACATTAGGCTTAACCCTTGTTTGACAACATATTCATAATCTGTGGATAAATTGGCGAGCAGGCAGTGTTAGCGTCAGTACCCAGGCCGATGTATATTGTGGTATATTGTGAATTAGCTTGGGCACTGGGGGCCAACAGGTGTGGCCCAGCTGTGCTTCTGGACATAATGACAGTGTGCTATAGCCGAGGCCCATCAGCAGCAGCACACTGACTTCCACAGCTCTATGTTTACGACGCAGGTCAGCACTTTTTTTCAACACCAGCACGCTGCCAATATTGTCCCTTTGTCAAGATCGCACATATGCAAGGCCAAATTTAAGGCTGCAAATGAAAGCATAAATCTGATATATGGACAGGTTTAAAATGTGCAAATGTAGTTGTTTTCATTCTCACTACTAGCACAGGCTTTGTGTTTTGCTTCAGAAACATGAGTGATGAGCGATGGCATGCTGTATGCTGATTGGGCAATACAAAGATGATTTGTTCCATATAACTTAATGAAATAAGTGCTTTTCTGTAAGGCTGGACATATGGTTCACTATTGAAATAGCACATTGAGTCAACATATGCAATTTGAAAATGATTTGAATTAGGTAATACAAAGTCTCCTGAAAATAGTTTGTCTCAAATATGCTTTTTATTGGACAAAGTAGGAAATTAATTGTAATTGTAATTGAGTGCAACAATCAGGTTAATTGGAAAAAAAAACACTTTCAAAAACTGTTCAGCAATCACCCTAGAATTTTAAGGTGTTATCTAATGTTTTTATTGAAGTTGTACATGTATTCTCATTCTTAAATACCATCTGTACACTTTTTTTTATAAAGAATATGTGCTCTATGAGTAGTCAGAACTTTAAACTTCAATATATTGCACAATAACCCAGAACCCATATAGAATCTTATGATTATAATGGGACGAAATGTCTGCTGTGTTTATTCTGGAAGCAATGTAGTTTACCCCTACGTCTGTACATCTAAGTAGTGACATCTAATGGATATCCAAAACTTGAAAACATAGTGTAAGTAAAACTCAGACAGGTAATGGATGCCTCTTGACTCAGCTTTCACTATTGACTCAAAATACCCTCCAAAGTGCATCTCTCTTCTTTCCCTAATGGTTGTAATGTGCTCTAGCTCTGTGTTTCCCCCATAAAGCATTTTTAAAACTAAATTGAAATTGCAATCAGTCTTTCACAAATACCTTTAAAGTGTGGGCCTACAATAAAATATAATGAGTGACTACATCACTCCCATCATATTACATGAACTGTATCCCTTACCATCATCATTTTTGAACTCTGACCTCTGTAAAAGCCCCTCCTCGCTCCATTAACTGCATCTTGCTGACTTGCATCTTTACACTTCCATAACAAGTTTATATGGACAGCCGTTTTCCTCCCCATTAATCCCTCCTGTTTATGATCTGATATTTTCAATCTAGCACTGGCCACATTAAAGAGATACTGGGCTAAACGGTTTCTTGTCTGGTTATTTTTAGATGTTTGTTTATTCATTACTGGAGTGTTGAAGCGATACCTGTGCCTGTTGACCTGTGAAACTTCTTCCCTCAGTTTAGGAGTGTACCTTGTTAAAATGTTTGGGCAGACTTTGTTGATACGGCAGACAGTTGTATTGATAAAACTCTCCGGTTTGTTGTGATTCTCCTTCTCCCTCTGGCAGCGAGCACAGTTTCCTATCAGATGATGAGGAGAGATACTGCAGAGGCTAGTTGTTTAGCCCGATCCAGGTGTTTTTAACCTGCAGATAACCTCCACCGTTTAGCCGCATGCTAACACAGAGGAAGTCAGAGCTATTTTTTTGCCCCAGCTGGGCTAACTGTGTAGCAAGGGGCTAAATCTCTAACTTAGGACATGAAGCAGTCTAAAAGGCGCAGTCTGTGACATTTCTGACGGAGTGTTTTCCACCTCCTTTTCTTCTAAAATGTTTATTGTGTGGATGTTCTATGATATGGCATTTGATCTCATATCGTCATGGAGATATTTGGAAGCATTTGGTGCCACCAGTCCAACCTCAGATCTGTGGAGAGACAATTCCAATTTAAGTCTGAACTTTTGTGGCTAACTTATCATTATTGTTAGAAGCCTTGACTGACAATGTAAAAACTGGTCTACTATTTGAACAGTCTCAACTCTGCCTTGACGACCTTTTCAAAGCATATTGAAATAAGCGGGGGATGGGTTGTCGTCACCGACTTATAAATTGTTCGCCTTAGCGGGGGGTGTGTCTAAGTCCTTTCAAGCCTTAAGTGTGGGGGAAGTTAAGTCTTAAAACTCCTCTCTTGCCCCGAGGTTATTGCGAGTCCATTTGTGTTTCTCTCTAAAAATGATATAAGACTAGTGGAGAGATGAATCGTGTGGTGCAACAGTCAGACACTGCATTTATACAGCTCCCCAATTAATAAAGTCTCTTCCTCTCCACGGCAATAAGGTTTCCTCTGCCTCTTACCACTCAGCAACGTTCCGCATTTTGATCTAAGGTGACATTTCAGCTGGCGCACACGGCGTATACTCCCACTTAAATAGTTTCTCGGCTCTCCTCAGATGTGTGTAGGTGTAATAATTGGTTTGCACAAATTCACATGCAGTCTGCTGACTTAAGAGCCTCCATTTCTTTTGGCTTAAACAATTCATTAGATATTGCGTGTTTTGTCCTTGATGCTCGTTTCCTTTCTCAATTTGCTTAGGGGTCAGTACAGCAATTTTCTACTTCCTTGTGCAGTGTTTTTTTTTTCTCTTGAATTGGTAGATTTTACACAGAATGCCATTCCTGATGCAATTCTCATTTTCTGGGACTTGGACTAGCACAAAATGAATTTGAAGTTGGATCATCTTGAAATTTAATGCCATGAACTTTTTATTCATCATGGCTGAAATGACTCTACAACTTCACCAATTGCTACTTTAATCAGGTATTCTCAAGCTTTTCTCATCAAGTATCACCTAAGGGAATATTTTGCCCTCAAAGTACCTCCTGATCTAAATCCAGACTATATTTGCCCCAAATGAGGACTAAACATTGTCTAAAATGAGACTAAACCATAGATAAGGTAGTTCTAAATCTTGCCTAGTCTAAGAGGTCTCTAAATAAAACTGCAGAGAGCCTCGCATACCACAAGAGGCAGCTTGCATAAAGACCTGTCATAATAATTGCTATATCGATTTATCGTTCAGGATATGAAAGCACATATTTTGCACCTCAATACTTATATTGAGCACTTTTTCTTTGCAAAAGTGGGGAGATTTTTGCTATTTTATTTCTAATATAATTACAATTGAGCTGTAGAGGGTTGAATAAGTCACTCTTATGGCAAATTGTTGTTTCATTCGACTATTTATATGTTGCAGCTCAGGCCTATTAATGATAATGTCTATTTAAAAAGGGTTTATTTTAATCCTAATCAGTGGCATAAAGCAGTTTCAGTATTATTGTTTATTGCAATATTTCTCTGTAGCAATTTTTGTGCTTTAAAAATGTCTTATCGTGACAGGCCTACTTGCATTCCATAGCTTTGGAAACATTTTAGAGAATATTTTATTTATTTAAGAGAGGGCTGAAAGATTAATTGATCTGACATCACATCCATTTGAATAGCAGTGTGGATGGATGAAATTAGCAAATCGCAAAGGCTACAATTTTTTTTTAAGTACAGTAATTTTCTCCATCCTGTTTTATTACCCTGCATAAAAATTGCTAACCCTGTTGTTTAGATCTGTACCAACATGCTCTGAAATGTGGTTCTTCAGTTCAAATTTCTTTTTGTCAATTCTTCTGGACACGTTAAAAGTGTGAATTCCAATCGCAATGCTTGTCAGAAAAGTCGCAGTTTGATATTTTTCCAAAATCATTCAGCCTTACGTGAAGTCATCTTTCATTGCTACTGTGGATCCTCTCAGAAGCAGTAATACAACACCTGTGTAGTTTTTTTTCCAGATCTAGACCCAAGATCCTGGTCAGTATTAGTGTTATCACAATACTAAAATTTAAAACTCTATTTCAATAAGGAACAAAGTCGATAGTAAATACCGATAGATACAAAGATAATAATAAAAAACAGTGGGTCATTTTCAACATTAAATCATCGTACTTTCTTTTATGTTACCATGTTACCATGCCTTGTATCTGTGTAATCCCTCAGTTGCCCAGGTAGGCTCCATAGTGATTCATGGGAGTATACTTGTCTATGTGGTTTTATACTTTAAACTGTTAAAATACAGCTCAACATCATTCTAAAGCTGTTTAGGGATGTGAGTTTTTCATTATCGATACTTGCTCAAATGCGTGTCTAATTTCAATACTAGTTTTAGTATCATTTAGTATCTGATTTTCAATACTCTTGATGGACCTAGTCAGGAGTTCCTATCTTAATGTGTGTGTTTTGGGATTATCTCATTGACGCGTGACTCATCATGGTTACCTTATTCTTGATGCAATGAAGTGTTGTAATATTTTTGCTGGAATGTGTGGAATGTTTGAGATCTCATTTGTACATTAAACGAAAATGGGCCCATGGCATTTCCCTCTGAAAGTGTGTTGTGCGCAGATCTAGAGCCTGCAGTTAAATCACACTGTCTCTCATTGTTAACGATAAAGACATCCCAGATTGCATTGCACTTTGCCATTTCCAACACAAGCCACATCCAGCATCGCCGCTCTTATAATAATGGTACGTAAAAGGCTCTTTCCAGTTTACTCGACGCTGGTTTTCCATTGGTTTCGTAACCCACTATTAAAGTAACCCAGCCCTGTTTGATTTATTGGGCCTGCACAAAGCAATAACATTACCATTCCTGAAAGCTAATTTTCTCTTTGAGTGCACACAAACATATGATGAAATAGATGTTATGTATCATTTAATTATTAACGCTTTGCCTATATGCATAACTCTGTGTTTAATGTGCTGTGATTCAAACCTTTGTCTGCCTGTAGCCCGCAGTCTCTGCCCGATCAGACAGGAGAGAATAGTGGACATAATAACTGTGACTTCACGCCACCCTCAGCTCAGAGCCTGGCAAGCCCATTTGACTGGAAATGCATTGAGTTTATGGAGCAAGAAGTGACTGTGTAGCTAAAGAATATACAAACGAAAAAGGGAAATGGAAATAATGATGGTATAACATTCAATACAAAACCAGTTAACCTGTATTTGTACTGTACTATTTTACTATATGAAAACCACAAAAATTAATCGTGTTGAATAATTACAATGCTCAGAATGTATAAGGTGAGTGAGGACTGACTTAGTTCTGTTTTCAAGTGCCTTTCACAACTTTCAGAGGCCAGAGTGGAATTTGGACTTTTACTTTCCTACCCCCTCTTCCAGCATAAAGCAGTCAGCAGTTATGCCTGCAGAATTTAAAGACAATTTAGAATATAGAAATAGTTGTGGATGTGACATCAGCAATACAAGAATATAGTAACTGATTCACAAAAGCACATAACAAAAATGTAGAGTGCAAGAATGTCCAGTTCAATCAACTTGCTAATATATTTTTTCAACATGCATAATTTGAGTGTTCTTTTAAAATCATTGAAGTTAGTACAGGCTTTTATATTTTTGTCTGTCTTATCTTCCTGTTTATCAGATAAAAAAACACTTTATAATTATATGCAGACTGCCCACAACTGACTAATTTTGATATCATGAGCTGCTTATATCTGTACTGAGGCAAGACAATTTTTCATTACATGGAAGAAAATCTGGTACAGGCCTACACATGCTGTTTAATAGATCAGATTTTTTTTTTTTATTAATAGCCACACTATTTGATGGAATTTGCTTTTGATACAGCATTTGAAATTGAAGGTGTCATCACTAATAAACAAAAACATTAAAGATATACAACACTACACCACAATGGTCCAGAGCTTCATTGAGTGTCCTTCTAGCAGAGGATTGTTTTTGAATCTTACGGCCTTGGATGGCAGAATACTTATTTATAGCGCCCTTAAATGGCAACTAATCTAGGTCATTTTTACCTGTAAATTGTTATTTTTTGTCTGACCTTAAAAGCTGCTCTTAATGCAATGAGTTTGTTTCTAATGGCACTTGTTGCTACTATGCTTTTCACTGCTACGCATTTCACTTACTACCTCGCAACAATATTCAGACCGTATTTAACTATTCTTACAGTATCAGAAGGAATACCCTAACTGACAACAATTTTCTTTGACTATGGATCATACCTGCACAACTAAGGGATTAAACAGACCCAATCACAATGGGAAATGAATAGAGAGGCTTGAACGTGAGAACAACACATACCATTTGCTTTTGACAACAGATTTAAATGCATAGCTATTTGGTCTATTGTGAGTGGTGTTGTTACAAGTTTCTTCTTTTTTTTTCTCCAGTTCCCTTCAGGGCAATCGCAGACTTTCTAGAGTTCTTTTATGTGCAGATTGACTTGGTTGGTTTAGCCACTAGGCGTACTTTCTAGTGCTGCAGCAATCAACTAATCGTGACCAAAACATAAGTGTAATTGAAATCGTAGACTTAAACTTAGACACAGACGAAAAGACCTTTTATACCAAAGCCAGTGCCATTATTAATTCTTTATTAATTATTAATGTACAATAGATTGTTTGTTGTTGACTAGTGGACTATTACTGCAACCTGTTTCAGCTCTAGTACTTTCTAGTACAACTTCTTCCATTTTCCCAGGCTTGGGACTGTTTTGAAGTACTCTTAGTGTGACCATTGGCTGGATTCATAGATTTATTTTCAACATATTTGATAAAACAGAGAAGATAAGACTTCCAGGAATGGCCGCATAGATCTAGTTGTTTCTATTGCCTTTGAATTGCAGCCAGACATGTTGGAGGTCGACTAAGCCTTTAGCATGGGATTTAACTTTTGTATGTTTCGACCATAAATCTATATGGTCCATGGTATAAACAATAAAGCAGAACTAGTGGTGGTCTGAGGCAGCACTACTAAGGTTTATCTGGACAAATGGTGCTACGGTCAACACATTAATATTGGGATAAATGACCAAAGCTGTCCCTAGGGTCCAGTACTGTGTGATGTATTGTGTCTCTCTCTCTCGGACGGTGAATCTTTTGAGTTGGGTTTTTGGTGTTGGCAAAGCAGAATGGTTGTGCTGACTTGCGCACTTTGTCCCTCTCTTTCCCTCTCTCTTGCTCTGTTTCTTTTCCCCTCTTTCCTTCCTCTTCCCTTTCTCCTCCCCTCTCTTTAATTCCTCTTTCCTTTTCTGTTCCCCTTTCCCTCTTTATTTCCTCTTTTCCATCTCACTCTCTCCCTTCCCTCTTTCTTTCTTTCTTTCTTTCTTTCATCTTCTCATCATTCTTTCCCTGCATGTCCCACTCTCCCTCTGTCTCTCATTGTCTCTCCTCTTCCCCCACCTCTCTTACTCTCACTTTCTCAACTCTTCTTTCTCTCTCCCTCTCTCTATCCCTCTTTCCCTTTCTCTCACCCCCCTCTGTCACTGTCTCTCTTCCTTTCTCTCTCCTTCCCTCTCTTCCCATCCATCTCACCCCCCCTTACTCTTCCCCTTTACTCTCCCTTGTCCTTGTGGAGACAGAGGAGAAAAAGTGCACCAGGGGCTGACTTGGCTGTTCCTCTGAGCGCCGTCATAAATCCGAGTGAACATTTCTGAACATCTGTTGTGGATGATTAGCTCCGTGGCTAGCAGAGTCTGACCGCGGGGACCGAGAAAACCATTGTGTCGCAGTTTGTGTGTGTTTGCGCGCCTCAAACTCAAAAACTCTGCCTGTTTGAAGCAGTGGATTGTGGGATATTTGCCTATAACTCACTGCTTTGTGATTCTTAATTCATAAGCATATACAATATTAGTGAGATTCCCTAGGGTCCTGATAATGTTCTTTAAAGTGCATATGTAATTAACACTTTTAATTCGTACTAGAAGTACCGCTTAAGAGAATGATTTTAAAAAAGTAATAACTTTTATTTATTCATACATTTTTTGTTTGAAGGCAAAACATGATAAAACTATCAAGCAAAGATCCTATACAACAGAAAACTGAAAACCGTGAATACATGTATAGTAAGGTATATGTAATAATGATTAAATATTGAAATTATTAAAATATAATATACTATATTCATGTCTGTAAAACCAAACTCCTTTCATTGCTTTTCAATTGATACCTGGGAACAAATAAAGTTCTTTATTTTTAAAATACAAGTTACAAGTTCTAGTCACAATAATGTAATGTGCAATTTTGTAATGTAAATTTTTGTTGTTATTATAGAAGGATAATTTGTGTGATAGTAATATAACTTTTGATCCGTTCATAATAATTACATATTAATTACAAATTCATATTAATTACACTGATTTCAGTTATCGTAAAGTTTAGTACTTAAACCCAGTATTTGTTGTTTGAAAAATTTTGATCATTTGAAGTTTCATCTTTGGCTTAAAAAATATATTTATGAAAAAAAAAAAATCAATATTCACCTTAACAAATAGATTTTTCTCTGAGAATCTTGCTGAACCTAACCCGAGATCAAAACTTTGTATTTAAGTCCCACTTCTCACCACCTTCTACTTAGCTCCACATTCTTCAGTTGAACAAACAGCACAGATAACATATAATGGATTCTTTAAGCCTCAAAAAGAACACCCATCACGTGTACCTGTTTTTTTTCTTTCTGTCTACATTCAGGTAAGCTCTGAAAATAGTCTGTGATTGGTCAAAGTTCAAAAGGTAAGGCTCCGTTGCCTCCTCCCCTCTCCTTCCCCCTCCCTCTTTCCCCCGGTGAAATCCTACACCCCTGACATCACAGAGGGGGTTGGCTTCTCTCAGGCTATCCCCAGAACTGTGCTCAGTGTGAGAACTAGCGCAGCCAAGGAAGGACCTAAGCCACTGCGCTCGTAAGACGCTGGCTGGAACGTATTGGTACAGGAGACTAAATACTTTTGTATTGACGGGCTATCTCTGGACTTACCGAGGGAAACTAGGGAGAGTTCAAACTACGCTGGTGTTTTTTATTTTTTGACTTTCTTTCATAAAACAACGTTGAGGGATTTGTGGATATCACTGGATTTTCTTGTCAAAGGATTGGATTGTCCGACTTTGGAATAAAAGGAAATAAAAAGAGGATTTATTCTAGAGTGGACCTAATTGTCATGCATTGGTAAGTGCAAAGTCCTGTGCAACAATACAGCTTCAGTCCTGAGTCTCAATAGTGCTGCACTCTCCTACTCAAGCACAGGTGCATTTTTTGAAAGTGAACTTTTCTCAACTTGTAAGCACTGACTCAAAACTTAAATAAAAAAAAACAACAACAAGTTAACAAATGTACTTTCTCTCTGATATCGCTTGACACAAAACAATTATCCACTGCTGTTGTGAGAAGAAATATGTGCTATCAAAATACAGTTCAATATTTGGCACTGTTTGTGAGCTAGCAGTTTGTCAATTTGTCACTTTAATTCTATTTTCAACTCTATGCATTTTAAGGATGTTCATTAGTTTTATTTTTATTATTTAACAAATGGGATTTACACACAAGTTTCCACCAAGTTAACATTACCATTTTACGCCAAAATCTGAAAATATTTGCAGAATGAAGATGTACTTTGACCAAAATAAGTAAATATGTAATACAATGTTACCCTGAAACTTGGCAACTTCTCGAGGCAAAAAATACATATTTACTAATGTTTGAGGGAACAGACAATTTTGTAAATAACTCTTGGCTTTACACTTTAAAGTCAAACGTAACTTGGACTCCTTCAGAAAAAGCCTTCACTCAATCTAAACATACCTTAACAAATTGACTCCTTCCACAAAAGTTACCAAATAAGTTGATATGCTACACTTCAATGGTCAGGTATTTTCTTCTGATTCTTTTGTGCGCTTTCTCTTTTGTCCTTGCTCACTCTTGCTTGTTAAGCCAAAACAATAGTTAACCTCCTCTGGCTTGGCTCTATTGGCTGGCTCTCTGGCAAATTGCCCTGTCTGGTGCAAGCCCTCCCCTTCCTTATTCAGAGCACTTTGAATAGAAGAGCCATAGAATGTCCCCTAGCTACCGCTGCTAAGGTGAGGCGCCGTGCTGCTATACCGCATTATAGGCCTACGCCAGGGCCAAAGCAACCTGTTTTTCCAGTTGTCTCTATCTCCCTGGGCAATCTGGAGGCTAACATTTCAGCAACAAGAATTTGAGTGAGGAGGAGACACAGAAAGGCTTTGAAATCTCAGATAATTGTGGTGAACTTTTCAAAGTTGCAAATTATGATTCACCAACAAGCTCTTCTGAAGTCTAGCCTGCAATATGAGGTCTGTGTAATTTGAAAGGATAGATTTTGACTTTAATTTACATTCAGGCATATGTCTCAAAATGGAAATATCTCCAAGTTTGCCTGTTATCTGACAGTATGTATTAAGTTCTTGATAGAGTGCACAAAAAATTGTCATAATAAAAGTATCTGCTGTTGCACAATGAGTTTGTTGCTGAACAAAAGAAGCTATTGTCTGTAGGCGAAATGTCCTTTTAGTATGTTTTGATCAAAGCTGTAATAAGTTTGGAGAGTGGAGCGCAGACGTGACTTCTCTGGTTTGCGAGGTGCTTTTATTGTGGCAAACTGTCTCAGGGGTTCACCATTCAACAGACAGAGCTGCTGTTTTCCTTTGGCTGCGAAACATGAACTGTGTTCATCGTTTAAGTGGAGTGTATGATCATTTCATCTGATGATTCAGCACTGTGACTCTGAGCACCTCTGCTACACTCGTGTTAAAAGGGGGAGTGAACCTGATTTATAAGGGTGACCTTGGGGCGAAACCTAAGCTGGACTTGTATTGGACTAACACTGCTAGAATGTCCTCTCAGCTGCTCAGGAGCCTCAACAAACAAGACACAAGGTGTGGCTGGAGTCCTGCTTTAAACAAGCTATGTGCTCATTGGCTGACCCTCAGGTCCCCTGGCCTCACCTCCAACATGCAGGCCATTGACCTGCCATTCCTCATTCACAACAGTCGCTCTGCCACTGCTAATGTCCCAGAGACACATTAAGACATGTCCAGGAAGTGACCTGAGGAAGCAGCAGTGTCCATTTGGGCCTTATTAGATTCTCCCAGCAAACATACAAAATATCCGTTAGTTAGAGGTCGCCTCGCTTCCAGCCTTTCCTCCTGTAGAAAACCGCATTCACAGTAGTCAATCACTCAGTCTCCTCCCCTCCGGATTTCTCCAAAGTAATTATGGGCTGAGCATATAGATTTTTCCGTAGAACTTGATTTCTCATCATGACTGAATTGGATGATGTGTAATGGCCTGTTAACGCATGATGGATTTGCTTAATCACTCTTGTCCCAGTTGGGACATGAAAGAGGTTGCTTACAATCACAGATCAATGACTGTGAAGGCGCTGCTGTCGGGGCAGACATGTGTCTCTTCTGCATACTGTATGAGTAGTAAAACTACACACACTGGTCGGGTCACTAAAGTTCAGCGCACTGTTGCAAAAGCTGCCAAATAGCTTTGTTTATGATCAGCTCTCAGAATTAAAAACGTCAGCGGCGGGAAGATTTTTCATTTGTCTGGTGTCGGGCGTGTTGGTGACAAGGTCAAAAGTGTTTTATGATGACAAGGCGTAATTGTCAATCTCCTGTTCTTTACCAAATAACATGTTTATGCAGCGAGGGGCGCGAGCAGCGAGAGGACCCTGCTCTGTGCAATGTCAATCAGTGGGCCCTCCGCCTGATATGATAGTTTGTGATTGGCACGCTCTGCTCCCCATTCTGACACCTCTTCTCTTCTGACTCTCCCTCATTTATAGTGACAGCTACTGAGGAAAAGGTTTAGAGAAATCTCCCTTTTATTGCTAAAATCATCAATGTTTTGAAAAGGAAGTTTTTCCTCTTGAAACCCCAAGCGCACTGCACATTTGAAGACACAACCTTTGCTTTTGTCTGCATCTACACACACCTCAAGGCTCTGACATGAGATCATTTTAGATAAAGCGCTTTTTGAGGAATATAGTTGAAATATTCTTGCAAATGTGTGATGAAAATGGTTTCCCTTACAAACTGAACTCTGGAGCTTGCATTACATCAGTCTTCTTGTTGGGCATAAGAGACCTCATGCATTACCAGCCAGTCTTCTCAATGGAGACATACATTTCCTTTTCGCCAAAATGTTTTTCCATTACATACCCATTAAATACCCAGGCTCATTCAAATAGCTTCCGTTTACAGGCGAAGTTGCACTTTTTTATAAAGCACAGTGAGTATGCATTTGCTATTTTCAGTAATGGCAGGTTTGAGTTTTTGTTACATAGTGTTGTTCATTATCCATTATACCACCTGTGTGAGTGACATACTGGACCAAGTGAAGTGCTCAGTCACAAAGCTACACTTACTAGACTTTACATTGAAATACAGTGCTGCTTTACAATGGCTTATAATTTATGAATAGCACTTGTTATTGGTACCTGATTCTACAGTAATTCAATGGCCTTTTGAGAAGACTTTGAATTCAAATGTAAAAAAAATAATACAAAATAATAATTGAAAGCTCTTTGTTACCTCTTGATGGAAAATAATTGAAACCTCTTTGTTACCTCTTGATGGAAAATAATTGAAACCTCTTTGTTACCTCTTGATGGTGTGTTGATTTGTCCAAATTTTCATAATTGATTTTTGATATCTGGACTGGTCATGGTATTCAAGAGATAACAAATAAATGTCATGTTATCACCAGTGACGATATATATCACTGGCAATAAAGAAAAGAATGCAGAAGAGAGAGATGGATAGCAATGGTGATGATGGGGAGAATTGATGGAGAGATTAAAAATTGTACAAAAACAAAAAAGATAAATGTTTTCAAAATGTAATCTTTCCATTCTGTCACAATGAATAACAAGCTAAGTCAAGAACAGACAAGCAATGACTGGGCTTATTGTGTAGTGCATCGATGGTTGCTAGCATGTCGCTTTCTGTGTTAAAAAGAATACCTAAAGCACTGCAATAGTTTTTGCTTCCAGTGTATTTCTATGTTCTGCTAACCCCTTGCATCGGCCAACATACTAAAGGTGGCATTCCACTGTTAGCATGTACTTGGTATGTAGTAAGTATTTCTTTTTCACCTTGTTCCTTCGACCTGAAAAGTGGATATTACTCTTCTTCCTGCCAAACTCCAGGGCCCCTTGCCTTGTTTTGGGGGAAGATGGATGGAGATTCATTTGGTTTCATTATAATGTCTGATTTATTTATAGTGTGGCTGAGACTGTTGGATCAGCGCGGCCCTGTGAGGATGCTGGGGGGCTGAGGCGTTGATGAAACATTCTTGTGTCCGGGGGGTATTCTCTGTGGAGAGCACTGCTTGTTTAAACCAGGACCAGAGAGGTGACAATGGAAAGAACTATAGACAAGGCCTCTGCGATATATTTCTACCTCTAAAGCTGAGATGCTCTGCTCTTCTCTGGGAATGTTTTATCATAGTTATCAGACAGGTGTGTAGGAAGAATATAGGCTTCTAGCTTTGACCAGCAATACAAATCTATTTATGCATGTCAGAAAGTCACACAAATCTAGTAAGATGTAAAAAATACAGTGCATAATTAATAGCTTTAATTCATGGGTGAAAGAATTTATTTTGAAATTGTCATCTGAAATTATTATCATCAGCATATTAGCATATCATATTTGGCAAGAATTTTGAAAATGTCAAATATTTTGTACAACCAATTTCAAATGACAGTTGTATTAAGCCATTCTGCCCAATTTTAGATACATGTTTATAAATTCATATTATAAAACAACTTGGTATAACTATACTTTGCTTCAAAGTAGCGCTTCATAACTATGTTGTCTCAGTGAATTTCATCCTACTGCAGGCAAAAACAAAAGACTACGATCGGTTCCAAAGAAGATATCAAACTCCAGAGATGAGACAGAGCTCATATATATTTGATAGTGAGTGGAGTTTGGAGTTCCCATTGCACCAGTCCCAAAACCGTTATCTGGATCTGTTCCTTCAGCCTCTCTGATTACGCTCCACAACCTCAAGCAGGGATGCTGTCTGCCTAGTAATTTGAAGGCTAATCCCCTGTCTCTTCCCTACAAATCTCCTTCCTGATAAAGGGGTTGCCTCTACATTACTAAACATGGGAGACTTGGATGCATTTGCCACAAGTCAGAACGAAGACCTGGTTGAAATTTTGTGAAATCATAAACGCAGGCATAAGTAGTTTTGTCAAGTGGGGTTTTTGAAAAATCTTATTTCCTGATCAGAAAAATCACAATTTGCAAATGTATGGTTGACATAATCTTGCACACACAAGATGGATTCTCGCAATAGTTGTGAGTTCACAAACTCAGGAAGATCCACCTTGCCATGCACCCACTGTAAGGATGATGGGTGGACCAATCACAGCACAGGATTGAGGTTTGTGATAAAGCCAAAGGCAAAGTGCTCAAATGAACCAAATCAAACATGGCGACGGCGACAGATGTGCTTCAGCTTATTTTAGCGTCAATAGCGTTTTTTGTTTGTGAAAAACATGCAGAAGGTAAGCGCTTTGTGCATGTGTGGAAAGAGAAGCTGCCTGAGCTTTTCTCTCAACTGGATGCAACAGTTAGATTTTTTGGCTTGTTCCACTGTCGTGATGCTTTCACCAATCAGACTCACATTATGTTCATGACATTCTGTGTTTTCTGATCGGTTTCAGCAAGAGCCATCCCAGACTGATAATTGAACAGGTTATGGTTTACATAGTCTATTATAGAATTGTGGAGATCTGATATACATTTAGAAAAAAATAAAAGTCAAAAAGCCCTTTTAATCAAATCTAAAACTATCCATTGTAGTATAAGTGTGCACCTCAAATGCAAATGCATGCCAAAACCCTCTATACCATTGTGTCAAATATGTCAAGCTAAAAACATGTTGCTAAAAGACATGCTTATACAAAGCTCATACATTTTTGATATCCCGGCCCATTTTTTGTAGTATTACTGTCTGAGATCTTGTTTTTTTCCCATTGTCACTGAAAAGACTAATTTTCAGACTAAATTGATTACGACAATCTGCTAAATGACATGGTAGTACACAAAAGACCAGATTTAATGCCCTGTGTAAATAATGTATTTTCTGAATGCATCGGTCAAAGCTGAAAGAATGACTTAATGGCTTTATGGTGAGCTGCGAGTGTCTCAGGAGCCTTTAGCCTCACGGAGAGTGCTAGCATACAGTCCATTATTAATGCACATTCATTAGCTTTTTGACCCGAGTACGTTAGCCTAATGATCAGAGCCGTTCTTCCATGGCTAGACACGATGGCTCACTTTAAAGGCTTTCACTTCCTCAGATCCTCCTTGACAGGTTTGCACTGAGCTGATTGGACAGACTAAGGCCAAGCCCTGTTAGACTGCAGGCTGTAACAGGAGAGTTTTATAGTATGGGAAATAACATGATCTGTGCTTCCAGGTATAGGGCTGCAAGGATTATCACAATCAAATGGTTGTAATTGGCAAACCACAAAAGTTGTAATGATTGAAGCAATATAAATTCCTCTGCAAACAACAAAATACCCTTTCATATGTATAAAATCTTCTCACCCTGTCGTTTAGACTTCTACAAACTGTTCTGTAAATGAAATTCTTTATTAGTTTAGCTGCTTTTCTCAAATGTGTTTGCCCCTGAAAATGTGAACTTTGCCCCTTGAAAATATGAACAGAATCCTACTTTTGTCAGAAAAAAATAAAAATAAAAATTGATTATTATATAGTTCCAAAAATGTTCAGCCCTGCCTGCAGGTGCATAGCTTAGAACACTATAAGTCATCAATGGAAGTGTGTAATTTATTGTGAAATTAAAACACTTACTCAGGTTTAACTGGAACCAGAAGTTTTATGAGCTTAAATTCGTTGCTTTTAAGTTGTAACTTTTTATGAGAACCCACAAGTGAATCATCCATCATGTCACAACAGATTATTACTGGGAAAATCTTGTGTCAAAACTATTGTCACGATAGACTTCAAGAAAGTGAATTTGAAAGCCGTTACAAGAACAACTTTTAAGTTTGCAACTATGGACATGGAAGATAGTGTGCGAGGTGTCTGACACATACAGATAATTGGCTTCAAATTCTTCTGTCAAAATCTTTTGAAATGAAGCAAGCTAGACCTTGCCAATTGTCAAAAAAGATAGTGTTAGTGAATGGCCTCACAGGAGCCTATGCTGTAACCAGCTGGTTTCTTGTACTGTCAAAATGGTCCACCTCCTCTGCTAGTTTGAGAAAAAAAACATACAAGTCGTTTTTTTTATATTGTAACAGTCTGGATGGATCATTTTGAGTTTTTGAACTGTATGATGATTTATAAATTTACGTTTTAGGACCAATAAAATCATATAAAGTGTTGTATTTTGCCAGTCAACCTGTTTACTACCTATGTTGCTAGTTCGCAGAAGAATCACTAAAAAGCTGAAGCAAATCAAAACTGACTTGTTGAGCCTAAATATGCTCCTAACTGGAGCTGGCAAGATGGCATTAAAGCAGTCCATGGAGTGAGTGGACCTTTATGACTGGTGCATTGGCAGTGATGGCTTTTCATTTGCAGACCTGACAGAAGCACTTTGGATGTCAGGGCAGATGTGGGGCGCGAGTGACGTCCCTTGTCCCACGTCGAGTCTCTCTACGCTGAAGGGGGCGCTGCTTTATCTAATCGCTGTCACACACTTAGATGACACGTCAGGAGAGATTTAGGGACATCTCCTTTTCTGAGCACGTCAACAGTCATGGCGGTACAAATGGACTGGAGCAGACGAGAGTTCAAGATTTGGGCAGATAGGTGGGCTTTTAGTGAGATTTGACAAACATCCCTGCGATGTCTGGCTCCATCCATTATTGATATTTTTACATTGAGTGAGTTCAGACCCTTCCTGAAACCTCATAATGCAAAGTGTCAAAAGATGGCTGCTGGCTTGATATTTCTTCTTAAAAGAGAAATTTGCACTAGCTTTTAGCTGCCCTTGAGACCCTGCAGGAATACCATGCCGATGTTTTAGATATTTTTTATGACACAGAACGGTTTTGTACATAAAAGCTGCCATAATTGTACTTTTAAGTGCAGTGTGTGTGTCTGTGTGCGTGTATATATATGTATATATATGTATATATATATATGTATATATATATATGTATATATATATATATATAGATAGATAGATAGATATAGAGGTAGTTAATCCAGAAATAACACTTAAATTACCCTTATTTCAATGTGATGAGTTCAGAGTTGACACCTTGTTCTTGTTACTGTTTATGTGTTGTTTTTAGTGTAACTGCTTTTCTATGTGACACTTGCTATGCCGACAAGTTGTATTTATCAGTTACTGGTCTGTTTTGGAGACTGGCTCTAGTGAGTTAAGACTGCTGATGTTTTGGCATGGGTTATGGCCTACAGTAGTCCTTGTGTTCAGAAAATAAACAATCAGTAGAATACAATATCAGATCACTTTTTATCATTAATGAAGTCTTTTTCTTTTTTCTCTTTAAACAACATGCTGAATATTTTACATAATATTTTACATATCCTTAGAAAACAGTAGATTCATTTTGACATAAATATTTCCCACTTCTAAGTATAAGGTTAATTTGTTTGCAGATGTAGAAAATATACATCTTAGAAGGAAGAAAGAGGAATTGTACTTGCCATTTTGAAGAATGTACTTCGAGATTAGAAGTAGGATATGGCATATATTACAAATAGTGGTTGACAAATGAAGATGGTGTTATGGATAAAGGCTGCAAATGAATTTTACCACTTTCTCTCCACCCACAGTCGCAGCTTTCTTAGTTGAAAAGATTCCTTATTAAATATTGACCTATTTCTTCCAATGATTTTCTTCAATTTACTTGTGTGACTGTGACATCTGTCGCCTTGACTAATAAGCGTAGTTTCTGTTTGACAGTTACCCCCACACCACAGTATTAATAATCCATGCAGAAGCTTTGCAGATGGCCCTAGCTGGATGTGTCCTAGTAAATATATATGTACAGTTTGCATAGGTGTCCAGCGGTGGCTCTACACTGGTGGTAATTGATAGTCTGGAGGCTGTCTTGGCTGCAGGTAAATCCTATCTGCGGCTGTATACGGTGAGAGGGGAGAGGGTATAAATAAGTCTTCCAAGGACTATGCATTTCAGAATAACTGGGTGGATGCTGTGGAGGATAGGACAAGTCGAAGAGATAACACTGTGAGGAGACAGGAGGCAGGAACAGGCTAGTTTCAATATGCATGACACAGGCTGAAAATTACTTAAAAAATCTCCTTAAATTTAGCCTGAATCACTGCGTAAATTGCGTTATACTACTCATAAAATTTAGGGTTTTGAAGTTAATTGACGATAAAATGCTGTGTTTTGCTCGGGGGGGGGGAGGGCTGTAAAAATAGAGCAGAACACTGAATGGTATGAAATTTTGATGTGTGATGAAAAGCAGGATTTTACTCCAGTTCTTAAAGGAAAATAATAGATCACAATACAATGTAGGTCAAGTACTCTACTTGATGGTAATTTTTGATTGAAGGCTTTGTCATACTTTTGGTGTCATCGGTTTGCTATCTTTGCTCTCTAATAATTCTGCATTATATTTTCCACAGCTTTGTAGTTTGAAGTGGGAGAAAATGACAAAACGTTTCTAATTGGGCAGCTTGATAACAGAAGATCTATGACCTAATTACAGTTTTCACCATATAGTGTCTGGGAACTCTTCCTCATTTTCACCATTTATATCTGACCAAGAATAATTTCAAGTTGTTGTGGCAGTTTTGGTGTAATTGTTCAGTTTTCTGTTTATCACAGATTTATCCTCCAACAGACACATTTGCCCTCCTCACATTGCCCAGCTTTTGTTATGCTTTGAGTGATTGTCAGGTGGGTTTAACCATTGAGATTATAATATAAACTCTTAAAAGAAGGAGATAGTTGCCTCTTAAATTGTAGCTAGCTACTTGGTGTTCTTGTATTGTGGATAACTCGAAAATCATGATACAATTTTTTTAATCCAATATTTCTATGGCTGTTATGATAAATATATTTTTTCTGCTCTTGTGTGATATACCAATTATAATTTTCAATACCATTAGTATCAACGTTAGGATTTCTTCAAGCTCAGCAACAGGCATATTTTGAACCTCACCATTACCCCAATGTCCGGATATTCCACAGTGTCTCAGCCTGAGAAGTGGGTCCCAGTGAGGGATTCATATGTAGTAATGAGAGTGTCTGAAGGGCGCAGGGCCTCGTGTTGTGTCTCCGGCCCGTCAGTTAAAATAGATCCCAGTAGTCAGCCGAAAAAAATCGATTGTAGCTCTCACAGCCTTGTCGAGTCGTTGTTCCTCACTCTTCCCGTCCATCCATCTGCCAGTTCCAAAATCGAGGACAAGGCAGGATCTCCGCAAAAACCCCACTGTCCAGATACTTTCTCATTAACTGCGAGGTGGCTTGAGGTGAAGAGAGCCAAGAAAGAATGAAAAAAAAAAAACTTGCTCTGACTCTGCACTTCTGGTCAAGATAACTTCAAGAGAAAAGCAGCTGGCTAATTTAACACAAACAAAACAAATTGCTTTTTCTTCCAGAACAGGATTAAGAACTTTGAAGGTTCTCTTCACTGGTGTGGGTGCACGCCTCAGTATATTTTGTAAAGAGCAATGTAGAAATTATATTGGAGGTTTAATTGACTTGAATAAAACTGTCGACACAGGAAATTAATAAACTATGGGACCAAGGGACCAGTGGTTTATGCTTCTCTAATGATTCTCATGCAGAAATAATGGCAAGGCTTTTGAACTTTGCTGCTAATGTTGGTATTGATAGTGATGTGTGACAAAACTGGTTAGCATAGAGTAGTTAACTTTTAAGATAAGTTTAAACCATTATTTTTAAGGCCAGGTTGTATTTTGAACATAAACTCCTTCACTCCTCATCTTCGAGGCTTGCAGAAGTGTTAGCAAGCATCTTTAGCTGTTAATAGATTTAATCTTCCTATTCAAAAAACATAGTATTTGTCTTATAAACCTTGTCATAGCAATAAACTACATGCATCATTTAGAAACTCAAGGATGTGCAGGCTAGATTAGTCCACAGCTAACATCATTCTAAAGGTTTCTAAATGTGTGTCATGGAGATTTGTCATTATTGTTTTTTTTTTTTATTTTAAAGATGAATGAATGTAGATTATATCATTGGAAATACTGCGGCTTTTTCCTACGCTAACAGACCCACTACCTTAAATCTTGCCACCTCTTTGGCTCTCCTCTCTTTCTGTGTCAAGATCTCCCTGTGTGCAGTATATCCACCTCTTGTACTGTCTTTGAAATATGGCCTCGCGTATGGATGACCAGGGATCATTCTAATTTATCGCTCCATAGATAGCGATAGCTTTATAGGCATACTGCACTTGTTTAATGAACACCAGCTAAAATGGGAGTTTTGCTGCCCTTTATCAGCGTTAGCCTGCCCCTCCGCCAGTCTCTTTTACATTTTAAATCCTCCGGCCCTCTGGAGAGCCATGGGGGATATATGGTTCCATCTGCTCCAACAGACCGGCCCGGGAGTGAGAGGGGTAGACTGACGGCTTATTAGAAGAAGCTGCCTCCTTTTTAGCGGTTAGTCTGGGCTGAGAGGATCGGCGTCTGGATTCGGCAAAGGAGGGCTGGGGAAGTGCCAGGATTAGGACCTGAGGGATCCTCCTTCTCCTCCACATTTGCAATGGTAACTAACCCGTGTTAAAGCTCTGCGGTCTTAAGGCACTCAGGTAGAGCAGGAGTCCTGGGGTTTTCTCTCTGCTGCCAACTGCTTTTTGCTAAAAGGTGGTTTCCCATAATAGCAGACTGTTTTGTGAGTGCTGTTACACAATTTATGCCTCTCATTGGCTTTTCCTATTCAATGTTTTGGTAGTTTTGGCATACTTTCAATAAGCTTTTGAGCTACTAGTCTATAGCCTACTTCATACTATGGTATTTTGATTGCAGACTTGAACAATGAAATAACAAGAAGATTCTGTCTTCTTACTTACATCATTTCTTTTAAATGTTGCTATAGACCACTCTACTCTGAGATTAAATAACTCAGATTACATTATGTCTGAACTAACTTCCAGATTGTGGTTATCTTTTGCGAAGTGTTCCAAAGATAATATTAATCATCTGTAGTTCATCACAGTTAAACACCTATAATCCAAGTTATGACTAATATTGCATTGCAGCACCTGATAATACTGCAGTGTATATGAATTATATTTTACTAAAACTAGAAAGTATTTAATATTTATTTGAATTAGTTCTTGATGTTCAACTTCTGATAAATCTCTCTAGTGTTATGGCACTGAGGAGAGAAGTCCCGACTTTGTCTGTTGAATATCTTTGCTCAGATGTAGTTTCACAGAATAGCATATGTCTTGTGTGCCGCTTTAAAATTCTCTCAAAAGCCCATCTCACCAGGGTCCTCCTTTTCTAAATGGAGCCTTATGCTTTGTCTAAGCTAGCACCAGGTACACTGTTTTAGTTTCCCACCACAAATGCGTGATTACACAGGAGGTGCTTTCCTAAGCCCTCTGTTAGTTAGTCTAACCCTTCCCTCTGTCAACACTGCTCCCTGTACCTTGGACTCTCACGTTATTATTATGGCTGGGTCTTCAAAATGGCTACCACCGAATACCCTCCAAGGTATCATGAGAAAATACAGTCTATGAAAGCCTCTTTGTTTTACATCTTCTGAGAATACTGTAAACGATTGTGTATTTAAAAATGGGCATAATAGATGTAATGTTATAAGTGCTGTGTGTGAACATGCAGTCTGACACGTACAGATCATTCACAAAGTGAGCAATTAAATGTTGTTGACCAAAAGCCAATGGCTGCATTTTAACTACACCTCCCACTGCCACAGCTAGTGCTGCCAGAATAAGTAAGGAAACACTAATTAGTCTAGAATGCCTTGAATATTAATGTGGACTTGTGAACTCAAACAACTCTGCTTTACAGTCTCCCTTTTTGGGTCACAACAATTTAGAGAAAGTTAATTTAGTGTATTAGTGCCATGAGAATTCCTCAGTCATGGTTAAATGGTAGTATGTACAATGACTGTACTATATGGTCTGCACTACCCAGATCTGATTAGCCTAATGTATAGAGCTTCTTTTTATTCTCAAATTTGGGTCATTCCCATGTGCCATTCAACCTACTTCTTTCATGCTACCGTATCTGTGGAAACTTGATCAACATTATATACTGTACATGCTATAAAAATACAATTTGCTATTTTTGATAATGTTGTGATAACTATCGTTCTATGGAGTATTACAATATCTGTATTAGTGCACCTTTAAAGCCATACTATGTAACTTTTCTGTCTGCCTTCTCTCCATGGTTTGCCCGCAGTATGGTGCTAAATGTATTCATATACATGGAGACGAGCAGAGGATGGCACCAGACCAAGCTACAGGTCAGATATATGGAGAGGCTACCCCACTTTTTTGAGAAATAAAAGCGCCTGCAATGAAATAGATGCTAAATATGTTTAATGCCATATTGTGGAACAGTCCAGATCACGTAGTGACATCTCTATGGAGACAAGAAGGTGGTGAACTCCTTCAGATAAGCTACATGGTGCACTTTTAATGGCGTATATATTTGATCACACAGTTGATTATAGTCAATTTTGGTTATACTGTGATAGTTTGCTTCATATTGTTCATACAGACTAGTTGGCATAAACCCTTTACAAAGGAGACCATGCAAAATAGTCTTTCTTACATCTACATGAAGTTCAGTTCAACATAAACATGCCCAAAATCTTAAACCTTCTTGTTTGGGTAATTTTTATCGTCAAGTGAGCATTACTGAAGTGTACCAGTGTTATCCTGTGATTCTGTGGGCCTCTCTATTCTATGGAACACTCTATACTGGCCTCTTTCGCACTGATCCATGGTCCCAGCCCGTTACAGTGACTAATCCGGCCCGACACCAAGCTGATTTACAATACCCCCCTACCCTAAGTACCCACTCACTGCAGTTAATTGATTTAGAACAGTGGAGACACCTGCTGAATGCTAGGAATCCTTCCCCTGCTATACTTGGTGCATACCTCAAAATGCCTACTAAACTACTTTTATGTGCACAATATCAAGATATAGGAAGGTCTTGATGACTAGTGCTATGTAAATATTGCTTAGTAATATTTGAATTCTAATCTGGGTGTAGTAAAAGCTCTCACGCGATACAATATTTGAATGTATGTTTTGGTATGAAAATAATTGACAACACAGTGAGTACTATAAAGAAATTGGGGCTTGGAGGTGACTGTATATTTTTAACACATTTGGTTGTTGCATTGGTTTGTAGAAATAATTCATCCTATCTTAAAATTTTAAATGTTCATGAATATGTGCTATCCCTTTACAAATAAATAAGAAAATTCTGCAAAACCAGCAATACTTAGCCATTGTGGGATGGAGCCAAATCTATGAACTTCAACTATAAGTGATCAGTAAAAACTCTTTGTATTGCTTTAGTCTATCTATATATTCGACATATTGATGTACTTCTTATTTATTGTGCAGTGCTAATCTGTTACTGTAAAAATCCCTGCGTTCATTCATAATTCATACGCTTCCCCATCTCTCCAGCAGCAGTGATGGAAAAGTCCCAAACAGCAGTTGTGTGTTTGTCCTATTGATCTGAAGCAGCTTCTCACATGCCTTCACTGTGTTTGCCTTTGCACTGGTTGAGAGCTGAGAGCTGTAGGAGGGGACTGAGAGGAGGGGTGGGCGATTTAAGAAGTCCTCTGCGTGCTGTACAGGGCGTGTGTGTGTGCATGTGTGTATGGGGAGCTTGCCTTCTGTGCTGCCTGCCTAGTCATTTTATGGCACCATCTGTCCGCAAGTAAACCGTCAAGTGGCGATGTCGCAGCTCATCTTTCTGCGTCTCGCCTGTGTTTCCGTTTTATATATGTGAGCGCATCTGCTGTCGAGAAAGAGCCGCTGTTGACAATTTAATGTTTGGCCGTTGTTGCAAAATCATACTTCATGATGTTGTAATTCATATAAAACAGGCAAAAACAAACAACCATTTCAAGTTTTAAAAGTAGGACAAGGCTATTGGCTGCTTGGAGACATCTTGAGTGCGGCACAAAGCGCTGTTTTATCTGGCTTTGTTTTATCTGGGGCCTGAGCTGTTAGAAATTGCAGCTTGGCCCAATTGTAACAATGACATATTATTACAATTTTTCAAAGGGAATAAAAAGCAAGAAACTGCAAGCGAGAAATCAGAACCCTGAAAGAAAATCAACTATGCGGACTTGAGAAATAAGGATGAATCATCTTAAGGAGATTTTAAACATATTCAAAGTTTTAAAGTCTGATACTTGAATTGGTGGCCATTTTTATGCACAAAAGTTACCTTTCTACTTCCAGAACTCCGAAGACCAATTTTGTTCATTTTACATTTTAAAGGCTACATCAAAGAAATTGGCAAATTCACCTCATGAAAAACGTAAGAAGTAATCCCCCGCCTAATGTCAAAAGTTTCCAAATGTTATATTATTGCAGTCATCTTCTCCTTCAAATGTGTTTTTTATGTTCCATACAATAGTGACGGCCTTGGTTGTGCACAGTCATCTGTTTCCAAGACAGCAAAGGAAGGAGTAGTAAAATAAAACATATTCTAAAGTGGCTGGTTTAGATCTGCTTTTAAGACCAAGGTCTATATAGTCCACTACATCTGCACTGCTACACTGAGAAACAAGAGCTTGCATCGAAGAACAGCTTAATAATAATCCATTAGTATTTTCCATAGAGATTATATCCAGATGATTAGTTCAGGTACAGGCCGCACACTGCTTTTATTTGATGAATGTCTGTTTAACATTGACTGTGCTATTTTGATTTATTGCCAGCCCTTTGCCCAGCACTTTGTAGCGGGAGCCATTTTCTCCTTGCACTAAGACTCGACAACGCCAATAATCACTCCCCGATAAATTCAAATGGAAGTGGCACTCTGCTATGTCTCTCCTATACTCGGGCCGTAATACATGCCCCTGTAATACATATCACCTTTCATTCCCCGGATTGATTTGCTACCGAAAAGATTGGTAGCCCCTCCCAGCGGCGACTGTAAATCCCAAACAGCTCTAGTGGCAATTTATGACACTGGCCCTAGTTTGTTAAATGTTCAGTGAAGCGAGCTAAGGGCTAATCGACTTTTGTATGATATGAGTGGCTATGTTATTGAGATGCAATGAATGCGCTGGGGCGTTAGCTTGTGCGTCACAGTTTGCATCACGGTCTTATTTTTGGATGTCGTAAACGTCCGTGTATTTTCAATTTATCAACATCTGAGTCATCCCCATGGAGCTTTACACTTGTGATTGACGGCCTGCGTACTTCCATACTATAGGTCACAATAAAAGGGCCCTACTCAAGGCAAAGATCTTCCAGTCTTCCAGGTTGTAAAGCGTTAACAATTAACTCCATGGAATCAGCTTGTAAACCCAACTGCTGTAAAACTCAATAGGTCACAGGACATTAGTCTTTGTTAGCTGGGGAGCCTGAAAAGAAGACATGCGCCATCAAGTTGCCTGGTACAGCAAACCCTGAAAAACCTCATTTGGTTACTTTACACTTTCATTTTTACAACACTGCCCCGAAAAGCCAAAGAGCAGAAACTGTGCCAACATGGCAACCTTTACAACTTTCATCCGTCTTTTACCATTCAACTTAATTCTCCTCACTTTGAGTGCAGTTTCATCAAGCGCATTAAGCAATGATGTACAGTAAAACGAACAATGGGGTGTTTCTTCCCTGGCCCAGTTTGAGTTTGTTTTATCTATAAATAATACTGTCATGTTCATGTGATAAATGCTAAAACCACAAATTTGTGTTTAACATGCTTTGAATACTCAGCCCGCAGTAACATAGCACAAACCTTAGCGGCTTATTTGATGCCTCAACTTTATATCATTTATAATAGTGAATAAATGTCTGAAGGATGTGGATTAGACACGGTGCTTGTAAAAGGTTGATAGCTTTCCATAACATCAAAGTGAATTGATATAGTACAAAGTCTAGCATAACTATAGTCCAAACAGTTTGGCGCCAAAGATTTAATACTTGTTAGATATCAAGGTTTTGTAAGGATTATATACAAGTAGTCTGTCGAGTTATACCATTTATTTTGAAAAATGGGTCAGCTACACATGCCTGCTCTGTTGAACTTTTCGTAAATCAATCATGAGAGCATATATATTTCAAGTTAGAGCAATGTCTGATAATTATGTTCTGTGCTAGTTGGTACTGCCCTCTGGAAATTCAAATGAGAGAATGTACTGTTATTTAATCATCCAATAATGTATGTAGCGTTTCCCATTTAGTTACTGCCCCATGTAAATTGATATTTGCTTTAGTATGGCGTTTTACTCAATACAGTGGTCCCTCATTTATCGCGGGGGTTACGTTCTAAAAATAACCCGCAATAGGCGAAATCCGCAAAGTAGTCAGCTCTATTTTTTACAATTATTATTTATGTTTTAACGCTGTAAAACCCGTCACCTCACATTTTATACATTTTTCTCAGACAGGCATTCATGTTTTCTCACATTTCTCTCTTATTTAAACACTCTCAAAGTTCAAACCTTCGTAGATTTTAAAAAGAAATAAGTACAGTATTATAGAATGAAACCAAAGAAAATATAAATTTGGCAAGCTGAATGCATTCTGTACTGTACAGGAGACACGGCACGGAAGAGATTGATTGACAGTGGTCTACAGTCCCTGAGCCAATCAGGATGCAGAACACAATGCACGTTCATACTCTGTAAAAAAAAGCATACGAAATTGCACTAAAAAAATCCGCGAAACAGCGAGACCACAAAAGGTGAACCATGTTATAGTGAGGGACAACTGTATATAGTTTTCCGTTTTAGTAGCAAGTTTAATTTTAGGCCTTATAAATCAAGAATCCTAACAAGACTCGTCTGTGTTCTCAAAGCTCTGCTCTGGGCTCAAATCCATTAGGGCCAAATGTGTTGATGCTGCACTTTGGCTTTGTAGGGCGCAGAATATGAGTCTCCGTAGCTCTTACCCCCTCCTCTCCCGGGACCATGTGGTATAATGGTCACTGCTGGAGTAGGGAAAGTGTCAGGGTTCACTTTCTAGACCACTCCAGTGAAAACTAATCAGCAGCCAAAAGGAGCCTGTCGAAATGCTGCACCTAACTGCGTTTATGGGACCTTTGCCTGCTGTAGCCTGTCTGCCCGCCCCCTCCAAAGCTGGGAGTGGGACCATGATTAGCGCACCCTAAACACAGACCATCATATATCTCTCCCCCTGTCCCGCCACTACCTCCCCTAACGGCTTTAGGGGACGACCCTGTAAAATGGAGAGTGAGTAGAAACAATGGAACAGAGCTGCCAGGGAGATGCTACCTGCAGTTAGTGTAATGGTAGTGTTTACTCAGCTTATGCACACTGTCCCACAGCTGTAAGCCGCATTCACTACTCTTTACATTTAAGTAACAGGACTGTCTTATTAGTTACAAAGAACTGGCCTATTTGTAATGGATTCAGGATTCTTACTATTGCACTATTGCTGCTTTTGTTGTCATTTCCCTGTTCATTCATGTCTCTGTCTGTTGTTTTATGAAATGTTGTTGATAGCTGTAACTTTCATATTTTGATGATAGGCAGCTCATACCTGACTTATATTGGTTCTAGTTCTGGAAAACGCCCTTTGCCATGTTTTATTAAAATGGCTCTTGGGGAAAAAAAAAACAAAACTTGATGACACTGACACTGAATCAGTATCACCTATGACTTTTAAAAGGCATTTTGTTGGATAAGAACCAAATGGAACCAACTGTTTCAGAAACTATTTTTAATCCATTCAGACAAATTGCTGGATGAGAGCCATCTACAAAACAACTGCTTGTGACCATCCCCTAATGGCTATTTCTTTGTCATGGTGCAATATTACAGTAAGAGATCGGACCAAACGTTTTTCACGTATGGTCCAAAATCTATCTTGCATGTCCTATAATTCATAAGGGACATGTAGATTGAGATGAGCAGTTTTATACTTGACTTTATTTTGTAGTGTAAAACAACTATGAATCATAAAAATGTCTAGTGGTACTGGTAACTCCCCAGACCTATTAGTGCTGTCTCAATACTAAAACTTCAAACTCTATTGAAGTTTCTATGATTCCGATACCATGATGGTAAAACAAAACAAAAAAGCACTCTTTCTTTAGACAATACAATCTCATTTGCACATTAAATCATAGTACTTTCTTTTATAATACAATGTTGACTTATTTCTGTGTAATCCCTCAGCCTTTCAGTTAGGTTCAATAGTAGTCCATGGGCGTGTAGTACTCTAATGTAGTGTTATACTTGTGCTGGTACAGCTCAAGATTATCCTAAAGCTGTTCAGGAATGGTTAAATTCTGTTCCGTGAATATGACTTTTTTAGTATCAAGTATCTAGGTTCGGTACTAGTTTTAGAATCAGTTAGTATCTCCTTACGATCCTTTTAACAACCCTAACACCTATTGACTGTCATGTACCCCTATGTATTCAGTGCTTTTTTGTCTACTTTGTACAGACATGTAGTGAATTGTCTGTGCTTGTAAACGTAATGGAGTAAAAATGGAGTGTGATTGGGTTGCATTGAACAGTGTTGTTGGGGGGGTGATCCTACCTGTAGTTAGTGTAATGGTAGTATTTACTCAGACTGTGCACTCTCTCCCTCAGCTGTAAGCCTTATTGTCTGTTTGTGATTTCTGTATGGGTGGCCTCTCCTTTGCCACACACACGTTACACACACACACACATATGCACATCATCTAGCACCTAACAGGATAGGTGCGTTGTTAGCTTAGCTTGCCTCCCCTCCCTGCTGGAGAGAAGCTTTGTCCTCCGCAGTTAGCCGACTTTATTGTTTACATCCCATTGTTCTCATGTTAATTACTTCACAAAAGCTCTTAAGCCCCTGCCTCCCTGACAGCCCAGTATATGTACAGTAAGTCATGGATAGAAATTGCCCGCTACATAAAGGTGGGCAATATTGAGAAAAATTTGTATCTCGATCCAATTTGTGTTATCACGATGATATTATTACGACAATATTCCAACAATATCTGGAACTGCGTAAAAACATGCCTGGAAAAGTATAGAGCTATCACTAGATTACACTGCACACAAGTACACAAGATTGTTTTAGTTAATCAATATATATATCTCCCATCTCTACCCCACATCACAATTTAACTTACGCAAGGGTCAGTATACTAATTTAATGAATGGTTACGAGTTGAGTGGTGTAAAGAGACATTTTGGTAAGCTACCTCAGCTCAGGGTAACTATAGCTACATTAATTAATCACAACAACAATGTATTTAAAGTTATTTAGCTAATTATGTCGCAGCAGCAGATGCCAAAATAATTACGAGATACCGTAAATATAGAATTTATATCGCTGTTTTTAATATCTTGTGGCAATTAGAATTTCATAGTTTGGCACTCTTTTTAATTGCTTATAAACTGCTTCAACTAGCTAAGTGCCCATTTCTGTGGCGCTACACACACTTGTCATTTATTGAAGGAATAAATGGCATTCAAAGCTATGTATTATAATGTCATGCTTTTAAATGTTTCCCCATATGAAACAAAGTGCAAAGCCATCATTGTTCCTATTGTTTACCGATTGTTAATATCAAATTGTTCACGATGTGTTTTGGGGAACTTGGTATTATGGAAGTCGTCATGGTCTTATTAGTCACGCTCATCAGCTTGGCAAATCAGATTTTTAAACAATCAATGCAGGGAGTACTATAATCTCTCTACTTTGTGCGTGCAGGCTTTCTGAGAAACACTAGGAAGCTGCTGCGAAAGGCCTAAAGAACAAAAGAGTAATTGAGTTAGCGAGCATATTGTGTCTCCTGAATGACGCAACCGTCCTAGACAATATGGCCGAATCATGTACTTTGTCATACTTGCTCATAGAGTATTAGATTAGTTGCTCGCTGTAGCTTCAATGTATTAATTAAGATCATGCATTTGAGATAGCTAATTGACCATGATAAATTATTCTGATTGCTAATTTGGATTTCTCGCAGTAATCTGGGTGAGCATTGTCGGCATAATTGACCAACTCTTTCTCTCTCTTTCTTGTCTTCGTCAGAAATAACACTACAGCAATTACATCATTATAGAGATAGAGGACAGCACATACACAAGGCGCTCTGTGTTACAAGGGCAGCTGAATAGAATAAAACTAAACCGAATGAGCCCCATTCACTTTCAAAGAACCCAACAAGGCCTCTCATCTTCCTCCAAAAGCAATTAAGCCAGTTCAGTTCAAGTTCATGTCCAACTCGTATTAATTTGTACAGTGTGCATTATTGAATTGTGCAATATGGAGTGCATACATTTATAATTCAAGTGAAACATTTTTTTTATTCCAGAAATGATCGTTAAGGAATACCAAATATGTATAGATGCATTGCTAGGTCTGTTATACACAATAAAACTTTAATGTACTGGCAGTTAGTTAGTACATAAACTATTACTGGGGGTAGATACTACTGCTGATGCTATTCATTTAATACTTTGGCTAATATTACTTTAGCTACTGACATGTATATTTGCAGACAATCTATAAGGGGAGTAAATGTTTTCGAGTGTTGGCTCTTGCAGAACCCCAACTAAATGAAATATGTTTATTAACAATGTCTGTGTAATCCCTCAGTTGTCCAGGTCTGATCCTTCTGATACTTTTGTCTTTTACAATGTTATTTATGTATGATTTTATAACTGTCCTTGAAAATGCTGTGTACTTTACTCCATATAAAACTGTGGCCAACAGTGTCATAAAGTGTAACGCGTCCTGAAAGCATTTAGACTTTTTTTTTTTCAATTACAGTTTACTCTGTGTTAGAAAATGGCAGAGGACCCTACAAAGGCAGTATACACAGGCTACAGTTATTTTGATCCCATACCCTCACAAGCTATACCAAAGCACACACCTCTAGCCGTCGTACAGTCTCTGCTGGGAGGCGCCGCTCTGCACCAAGAAAAATAAGTTGCAAAAAAAAAAAGAATAAAGCCCTGCCTCTGAATTTGTCTCATTGAAGATGAAAAGCATCTGCCTCTCACTGGCATCTGCTGTGAAAGATATCCTTGCTCTGCCACGGGTAGGGAGGGCAGCTACAAACCAACACTGTCTCCCCCTCTGTCTTGCCATCTCTCTCCTCTGTTCTTTCTCTTTCCCTCCCACCTCTCTTGCTATATCGCTTTTTGTCTTTCGCTGTCCCTCTCTTCTTCCTCTTGCTATCTCTCTCCATTTCCCCCTCTCACTCTGTCTCTTTCTCTGTCTCCCTTGCTTTCTCTCTTGCCTTCTCTCTTCCTCTCACCCTTAGCTTGCCATCTCTCGCCATTCTCCTATTTTTCTCTTAATCTTTCTTGTTCTTATTTTCTCCTGCATCGCTTTCTCTCTCCTCTTTTCTTCTCTCCCTCTCTCTAGCTATCCCTTTCTGTTTTCCCTCTCCGTCACTCTCCCGCTCTTGTTCCTCCTCCCACTCTTTCTCTCTCATTCCCTCTATCTTTCTCTCCCTCCTTCATTCCCTCTCTTTCTCTCCGTTTGTCTCCCTCTCTCTTCCTTCCTCAATCTAATGCAACACAAAAATCACAGTTAAATAAATATGACAGCCAGCAAACTTAACACGACTTTTACTCATTTGGGGCATTAACTTTAAATATAACTAGGGTGCCGTTTTCCTCTTTTATTTCCAGAGACGGGGGTTGGCAGATGATAAGTCTTTTGGCACCTTGAGCGATGTACTTTCACTTGTTTTCTTTACTAACTGCAAGAAGCTTAAGACAACAATGAAACGGCATTCTCATTACCATCAAGGGGGAGAAGGCGCAGTGGGATGCCCGAGGGTCTGCAAGGATTTGATGTTCGTATTTACTAGCGTTGTCACGATACTAAAACTTTGGTAGGAACAGACTCAGTACTCAATACCGATACAGATGCCACTCTTTATTTAGACAATAGAATGTGGTTTTCAGCATAAAATCATAGTACTTTCTTTTATATTGCCATGTGGTGTTACATGTATGTAATCCTTCAGTCGTTCCATTGTGGTACATAGACGTATACTAGACTATTCTATGTGTCTTATACTTGTTCTGATACAGCTCAAGCTCATTCTAAAGCTATTCAGGAAAGGTTCATTTATGTCCTCTAAATGTGACTTTTTTTTTTTTAGCATCGATACCTGTGCAAATGAGTATCTAGTTTTAGCATCTGATTTTTGATACAACCCTAGTATTTACAATCAGAGCTGTCCATGCATATTGTTTTGAAATACCTTATGTGCAAGGAAAAACCTATCATGTTTTTTTATTATTATTATTCAAGCCTGGAGGCACATTCCTGTTGGTGACAATAATGTGACGAGCGCGTTTTCGATGACTATCTGGAGACTGCACAGGTGAGTTAGTCTAGGAATGAGTCACGCATTTTATAGCATTGAGTCATCCACTACAACTCCTCCTAAGTGAAGTGCGGAAAACCAGACTACCAATGATGTTGAAATCACTAAAAAATAAAGTAGGACACAGACTATAGACATTGTGTTTGCTGCTATATACGACTTTCAAGTACGTTTCATCAGCTTTGAAGTTTTAACAGGTGCTTGAGTTTTAGAAAGAGCTGAAGGAGGATGTTGACATTGTTTTATTCCAAACATTGTTGATATTGGCATCCTTCCCTATTCTCACACAGCCATAAACAAATAAATGTTACTATGTTATGTTATGCCTTCAATACATATGTAATCTACCATGTCATGTGTTGATTGATTAATTTGTAATAATGGTGTTTAGTGGGATAACGTGTTTAAGATGTCATGAGAAAATGCCTGGATTATTTGTTGGAATAAAAAATATATATAATATTAAAGCACTGCATATTGGTATTTATTTTTCCAGTTTTATTTTCTGATACTATATGAACCAACCAGTTGTATGCTTTATATACACTGCTATTGTTGTACTCGATCATATACATAGTAGGACTGTCAAAAGTATCGAAAATCAGATATTAATTGATACTAAAACTAGTACTCATTTGAGCAGGTAGCAGTACTAAAAAAACTTTGCATTCACAGGACAAAAATGAACCTTTCCTGAATAGCTTTAGAATGAATTTTAGTTGTATCAGAACAAGTATATGCCCATAGATTACTGTGGAACATACTTGATATAAAGCCACATGTTGAAAATCACATTAAAATATCTAAGAAGATTTTTCTTTTTTTTAATCTTCACCGTGGTCACAATCAGTATTTGACTTTCATGTCTATTTCTTTGTATCAAAGTTGAGAAACGTAACCTAACTGGTTTTCAGAAGCTTACATCTGCCCTGGCAATGTTCTCCTGAACCTGAACTTGCCTTGTTTCAGCCTAGCCACTGTTGTACATCTGATTGTAATCAAATATTTCAAACTGATTGAATAATTGATCCAATTAAGCCAACTGCTTTCTATAAAACACTGACAGAAACTTGATAAGCCCCTGACAGCAGTGCATTTTCCATATATGTCACACAGACAGTTATTGGCCTAATGAAAAAATGAATTGCATTAAATGTTGACAAATAGACGCAAGCCCAAATATTAATAGCTGCTTAATGGAGAGTTGAATCTTACAGCAATTCTAATTTTGCTCTGTTTCACTTCTCATTTGCTGCAATGATGTGATGGAAAACTGCAAACGTAGTGCGCCAGTAGCTCTATATTTAACTTTTTATGACCACAAATTTTCAAGTCGCTTACTTTTCCCCTGAGCTTCACCAAAGTATCAAATGCAGCTTTCTCGGATCTCCGGCCTTATGTTTTTCTTGGTTTGATATTTTGCAAAGAGGGTGGTCTGAGAGGTGCCCGGACATGTTTTTTTTTTGTTTTTTTTTTACAGTTTCCACACTATGAGTAATGGGCAGCTGCGTACCTCCATACACTCACAATGGAAGTTTTTCTGCACCAGATACTAGGGGCATTGTTTAGCTGACAGTCTAACTTATGTACCCAGACTTGAAAGGACCAAAGCTGACCAACCACCCAGCTCGCAGCAAGATATTTTTTGCACTTTTTTGTGTCTTCACCCATTTATTATTTTTTTTTCACAAATATCAGCAATCACTTTTGTCCATTCATCACTGTGTGCACTGTCTGGAGAAGCAGATTTCCGATTGCAGTTTGTGTGTAGGCTTACCCAGAATCCATCTGAAAAGCCCTTGACACAAAACATGGCTTATACTTCAAGACTTTCTTAAACTTTTCCAATGGTTTTTCCAGTGTTTTTTGTCCTTTCCTCTCAAGTTTTTTCCTGGAGTTTGTGTTTAATTTTATCAGCAGAGATGTCTGGCCTTAACCATGCTGCGATTACTCACCACAGATGGCCAATGGGCACGGGTGTAAGGATAAGAAATGCGGTTAGCGGTTCATGTGGATACTCATTTTGTTTATAATGGCTTTAGACATTACAACTGTGGGCTACAGCAGACATGGGGCCGTATATCAAAAGCCTTATCACTGTGGCTTAGTCATTTCCTAAACAAAATCCCATTTGTGCCAAGACATTATTTTAGCTGCTGTAGTTTTTGTTGTAGCGTACATATGTTCAACAATTCAACAATCTTATCTAGCAATGGAGTTATGCTAGATCTGTAAGTAAATGATGATTAGCATAGCATTACTCAAGTTTAGATAAAAAATGTTACCGTAGTGCTTGTATTGTAAATATTATGGTAGCTAGCTCTTGTGCCATTTTAAAAAATAATAACTCCCCAAAACAGCTCATTGTGTATGTATGACTAGACGTAGCATTAGAAAAGAACTCGTTCATTTCCTGTCTAATCTGAAGAGGTCATGGGTGGCAAGTGCCCATCCCAGTAACTATGGGCCTGGAGCAGTCTACTTCCTGGACAATTGCCATTTATTTACAAAGGGCAATTTTAGATTTAGCACATTACCAATGCTTGAATGTCTTTGGACAGAAAAGATTGGACATTGGTTCCTAATTATTGAGTTACGAGATAAATGTGGGCATCAGCATATCTTTAAAGGTGCACTAGGTAATTTTTTTCTAATGGAAGACCCGCCACCTGCTTGTCTCTATGGAGGTGTTAGCTTTACCTAAAACTTTGCAAATCTTATATCGCAATTAATGGTTTTCATATGCTAGAATGTTATGATGTTATACTCCCAGATGAGTAAGAGCAAGTTTTCCCTATTGATTTCATTGTACTTTACCATGAAATATCCAAAAGGTAAATTCACAAATATTGAACCAGATGATTTCTGTGACTAGACTAAAGGACTACAACAAAAGTCTACATTTTAACGATATTCATTTTAATTGTCCCCATCTGTATTAAACAGACCTACAGAGTCTTGTGACATCATCTAAAACCCAGCAATAGACCGAAAAAAAATCTTTAGAAAATCTTACCCTGAAAAATGACAAAGTTCACAATGTTAAAACCAAATTCCAAGTATTTTATCACAATTATAGCTATACAGAACCAACAAAAAGACCTGCTTACAGTAACTAACCTACTCAGAACTAAGTAGAAATAAACCAGGGCAAAACAGAACAAAGACGACCTCAATATATTCAAACATTAAATTGGATTAAAAAGACCAGTCTAATACCATTATCATTGGCTCTTCATATTCACTTGTGTGGCCCTTTGCCAATTTGTGCTTGACTCCTCTGTTCAAGTGCCTCCTTCCACCAGCTCAGACAATGAAGCCATCCCCGTCTCTATTCACGGACATTTCTGCTTAATTTGTGTGGCACCTGCTTTGTCACTCCCGGGGGTGACAAGGGGGGGCGAGGGGGAGGGGGGCAAGTCTTGTTAACCATTTATCTAAGCATGCATCTCATCAATGTATGAGATCACAGCACTTTGGCTAATTTGTACCCATCTGGAAGACAGCGTTTCAATTTCTTAATGTGGGGACATTAGTAAAGGGGGGTCCTCAGGGAGTTGGGTGGGTCCTTTGGGGTTTTTGGAACTGATCCCCATTGTGTAAGACTTAATCCCTAGACTGACCTCCTCTTTGTTCTTAGACCCTTCTCCAGTGGAACTGTAGTCCATTGGTTTGTGTATGTTGTCTGCGCTAATTTCCTCGTGCCTGAAGAATGATTTTGTTAGTAGCATTTTCAGCTCATTTTTACAAGCAAGAAATTCAGATTGTGATATCCAATAGCTGTGTGGTGATTATTAGCATACTTTTTGTTGTTTGAGGTCTGGACCTCAATATTTTTCAAAATGGTTGAATATAAAAATCCAATCTCAAAATAATTTCAGGTTTGGAAGATGTGCAAGATTTTAATGGTTTTGTTTCGCCGTAATATATAATTTTACAATATGGTTTTCAAACTCTTAGACTTTGAAAAATGGAGCTCTGGTTTACTTAGATTTTGATTTATGCATTTTCTGACCATTATTGCTCTACTTAGTTTGATATTTTTTCACATGTTAACATTATAACTGGTTCTGCTCTTTATATTAAGATTCATGTATGTATGTATGTATGTATTTTTAATTATACCTGGTCTGACTTATGTAGGCTTCTTGAGAATCACTATACATACAGAAGTACATTTTCTTAGCCCATTTCAACCTATCCCACCTTTTGCAACCTGTTATTGGCCTCAAGTCGGGCTAGCCCTTGAAGAGCAGCCAAAACATCTCAAAACCACCACCTTGAGAGAAAGACAGAAAAAGGGATTTTGTTTGTGAAATGGCGAGCAAAGCCGCTGTTGAGTTTTGTTGTCGTCTCCTCCTTTGTATACAAAACCCCAGCATCTCCTCTGGCTTCCCTTTGCAACTGTGTGTTTGATATTTTTTGCCTTACCGTGTGATATAGCAGCTTCAAATATGCAAATGTACATGGCGTTTGAATACTAATGCCTCTGCTCTTCTCTGTTTTGTTTGCTCCTGCAGGTGTTAGACTTTGATCCTCTCCGAGTGGGACGTGTCTAGCAGGGGACCGCGGAGGAAGCAGTGCCAACATGGTGCCCAATATTCGCCCCATCGCAGTGCCCCTAGTGACCAGGGGGGCGGCGCTGCTCCCGCTTCTTCTACTCAGCTGCATGGTGCTTTCCTCTCTGGCAGACAGTAAGTACTAACCATTCACAGTGCCGGTCCCTTTATAAATGTGTGACTATAAAAGATCTGACAGCGCTATCGGACAAGTTCATGTGGTGTTGCTGTCACTGTACTAGCACGGTCAAAAGTATCAGAAATTAGGTACTAAACAATAGTGTTGTCATAAACTTCCAAACTCGATTTTGATACTAAGGAATATTCTCAGTACTCAATACCGATACCGATACCACAATGATAATTTAAAAGAACCAAAAACAAAACACTCTTTCTTCAACAATAGAATGTGATTTTCAACATTAAATAGTAGTACATTATCATCTGGCATTATATCTATGTAATCCCTCAGTGTACTTCAGTCATCCAGGTAGGTTTTGTAGTGGTCAATGGGCGTTTACTAATCGATGTGGTCTTATACTTGGTCTGATACAGCCCAAAATCATTCTAAAGCTACTTACGAAAGGTTGTGAATGTGACTTTTTTTAGTATCGATACCTTCTCAAACGATTATCTAGTTTTGATACTAGTTTTGGTATCAATTAGCAACAAATTTTTGATACCTTTGACAGCCCCACACTGAACATCCAATAGTCACTGACACATACTACCATATGACCCAAAAAAAAAATGCACACTAATTTTCTTGCAGTTGATTATATGTTAGTACCCATCATAGTGTCTTTCTCTTGTCTTAATAATAACAAAAGTACCCTCCAGCATAGATTCCTAGACATATTACAATACATATTAGCGATTACGACACCCAACCCTTACCACAAATTCTTATCTAATTGGTTGTGGTAAAAACCAAAAGGTATAGTTAATAATAATGCAAGTTCGTAAAGCCTAAAATATTTAATAAAAGCTAGTAATGAAACTATAAAGCAAGTTTTACTGAGTACTGCATCAGACATAACCACTATCAGTGGAATCGTCTGATGAGAATTGAACTTTGAAATGTCTCTCCCAGTCAGTTGATTTCAATGACACCGAAACTTTAGTTAAATTAGTTTTGTGTAAAGTTTGAGACAACACAAAAAGTGGGTCGCTACAACATGACAGCGGAAATTCTTGCCTTCTAAAGCTGTCAGTCAAGAGAGGGCGCTATAGAAAACGCAATTATATTCAAAAGCTTGCGGTTTCCGATGTTTACTGTTGCTGTTTTTGGTTCTGCTGTCTTGATCATTACGTACACAACAAAGGAGTTCTATTTAGGCATTATTAATATGTTTTGATGACTCGTCTCAGAAAATAGAAAGGTTATTTGAGGGTAATTTTGAACTTAGCATTCACATAAGCCGTTTGCAGATAAGTCCCTCCCTGTGAAAGCGCTGCCATTATTGTTGTGTAATGCTTAATTTAACTCATTCAAATGTTGCACATAATTAATTGTGCAGTCGAGAGGAAGCTCCGACGCCACTGCTGCTTTCTTGCTCTACTTGTTTATCTAAAGCATATTGCTCTTTATTGAACTGCAGCGTGTGAATGCCAAGTCACAATAGCTACAGTAGTTCAATTGTGGCGACAGTAGCTCCGAGTGTTTGTCCTCTGATCTGAAGGTTGCCGGTTCAAATCTCACTTTCGACATTAAAAAAACTCATCATTGGTAGAGCTGTTAGATCCTCTGTCCCACATGTTGGAGGTGCGATTCCAGCTTTCACAGATGAATGCTGTTGTCGTGTCCTTGAGCAAGACATTTAACCCACCTTGCTCCCAGTATCTGCGTACATTGGTGTATGAATGTGTGTGCGCTTTGTGTGCCTTGAAGGTGAAAAAGTGCTATATAAAAATTCCTTAGTATCGGAATCGAGTTTGATATTTTAGTATCGTGACAACACTAGTGCTTTGCTTGCTTTGTTACACAGTATGACTTTGAACTAGTCTATTTCTGCGGACACAAGCAGGAGAGCCCACGTATAATAAGAAAACTCCCATAATTTAATAAATGCAAGATGGAATGTTATGTGGAATTTAAGCTATAACATCCATGGTGACAAGGAGGTTGCATCTCCACCAGAAAAGTTTCATAATGTTGACTTGAATTTAAGCTAAATTATAATATTCTGTGTGTTGCTACCACAAAGTAAATTTTTATAAAATGCCACTTTGATTTTGCATTGGAACATTCTGTCAAGGTAATTGTGTTTGTGGTTGAATTCTTGGCCACTATAAATTTTCCATAATATTTTCTTGCCGGCATTGCCAGACTTGCTGCAGTGCTGCTGTTTGCCATCACAGCAGACATCTTTGGTCTTGTGTTCTGTGCTGTCATTGTGAGTGACAAGGCGGCCCGTGTAGAGAAGGCTTTCAGACAAATGGGTCAGTGTCAGTGCTCTGCCTCTGGGACCCGGGGGGCAGTCGAGTCGCCTCTGCCCCATTGCGGGACGGGGTCAGGGACAGCATTAATTCAACACATGACCTCACCTATAGTGCTGTCGTAGGGTCACTGTAATTCAATTATGGCCCACTCCGCCCACCGACGCGGACAAGAACCCCAATAGGATTTTGTGTTTTTTTCCCAGAAACCTTTGCCTCTTGTCCATCATTTCTGTGTTCCATCTGTATGTGTCCTGAGTTTCGGACGTTGTCATTTAAGGGATGTGACCTTGCGGAAAAAATTGAAAAGTTTTGGCTTGGCTTTTGTTGAAATGCGAGTTGAATGGACTCACATGTGGATCACCTGTTCATATTAGGGTTACCAAAAGTGTCCAAAATCAGATACTAGCCGATACTAAAACTAATATCGAACCTAGATACTCATTTGAGCAGGTATTGATACTAGAAAAGTCATAGGAGAGAAGTGAACCTTTCCTGAATAGCTTGGCAAGGCAAGTTTATTTGTATAGCACAATTCATACACAAAGTAATTCAAAGTGCTTTATAGAATAAGAAAGATATTAAAATCACAATACAACAAATCAAAACATAAATAATCATCAAATTTACATTAAAAAAGAATGAATCAGAACCACATAGACTAGTATATGCCCATGGACCAGTATGGAACCTACCTGGTCGACTGAGGAATTACACAGATATAAGGCCACATGATTATCTAAAAGAAAGTACTACCATTTAATGTTGGCATTCTGTTGTCTAAAGAAAGAGTGTTTTTAATTATCATAATAGTGGTATTGAGTATCAAGTCTATTCCTTACCAAAATTGAGTTTTGAAATTTTATTATCGTGACAACACTAGTTCATATTATTGTCATTATATCCTTGTAGCTTATGATGAATGATGGCTTTATTTGATGAACAGCTAGTGAGGCAGTTGCACGGGATGAAACCTGTCAAAATATTTAGCTGAAGTTATTAACAATTTATTCACCCTTGTTTTTAGTTAACCACCTTTTTTCATATCACACCTTCTGTTCAGAGCATTATTGTCCATTGTCAGTCTTTTGATATATTTTGGCCTAAGGACCTCTCTCCATTTGCCTAAAGCAACTTCACATGCATAATTAATCTGCTAAACCCTGTCATTAGCATCTATTAATATTTAAAATAACGATAAATAATGCATGTTTTGCGCAACCACTAATAAATGCGAGAATAAGTGAATATAAAGGCATTTTGGCATGAAACTGTTGCATTTGAAGCATAAGGAAACAAAAAAGTACAATTATTTCAACATGGACCATTCCAAGCACTTAACAACTAATTACATAGCGATGGAATGAACAATGCCTTTTAAAAGTAGTTCATGCAGTTCTTTTTATAATTACCCAGGATAGTCATGGAAAAGTACTGTTAAACTGCAATTTGACAAAATAGAAGAAGATTTAAATGGCATAATGCAATTTAGGAAGAACCACTTTTTTTTTTTTTTTTTTTTTTTTTTTTTTTACATATTTGGACAAAAGTAGTTTTTACAAATATTGGTGGTCAAATTCTGTACTTTTTGGGTTTAATTTTTAGATAAGAGTAACACTATGGCATTGTAGGGTTGTCAGAAGAATTGAAAGTATAAGACCACATAGACTAGTATACGCCCATGGCCCACTATGGAACATACCTGGACGAAGAGTGTTTTTATTATCATTATGGTATCAGAATTGGTATCTGAATCAAACCTATTTCTTAGTATTGAAATCAAGTTTGAAATTTTTGTGTCATGCAAACACTACTGCCCAATCTGTACCATTGCAGTCCTCAACAACATGACTAAACCTAAACGGTATCTCAGTACCTTTTACTTTAGTACACTGTCTCCGTCTCCATGAAAGTGAATGTACCCTGGTCTCTAATTTTCAGCTATCATTTTCAGATAAAAACCTTTTAAGTTTAATTAAAGACACTATTCCTTTGGTGTGACATGTCGCGCCCAAGCCTTTAAACCACTGATACAAAACAGCGAAATCTAACCCTCAAAAAAGCCTATTAAAAACTCTGTCTACAAGTCCAGCCTATATTTGTAGTTGAGGTTTAGTCGTGCTATTACAGACAGTAAAGCAAACAGACATAGAATTATAGTAAGGCCGATTGGGGGGGCAGAAATAACACGTCCCACTAATGCTAGGGTTGCACACATGGACTGTCTGTAATTTGTATGCGTTTGGGGAACTCGATAGTGCTGCTCGGGATTTGCTGTATTACAGGGCAGACAGCAGCAGACACGTATTATGGGGCGGGGTGCAAAGACCAGATTCTGATTACACAGGTCTCCCCAATGAACAGTAAAATGCCAAGGCAATCACAGCTGCAGCAGACGCTATCGGCATTCCCCGTCATAAAAAACACAACTTCTATCTGGTCCGAAGATTTAGAAGGTTTATTTTTTGAGTTTTGATCTATTAGAAATATGGACTTTGATAAACATGTGAAATAAAGCACTACACTCAGATGGTGATAATGACAAGCTTGCAATGAAAAGTGGAAGTGAGCTTTTCAAGGGCGTGCAACTTCCTCCTCTTTGATATGCATTGCTTTGAATTTATTTTATTTGGAGAAATTTGAGAATAATTACTGTCTGCGCTTATAAAAACACATGTCAACAGCTGTGGTTTATATTCGGCAGTCAGAACCTACTGTCAGTTTTCTGTCACTCATCCTTGTTAAGCAGTAAATTGGATTGAACAAGCCTTGATAGAAATGGTACAAAAACTGTGAGTGTTATAATTGTTTAGATGCATTTTTCAACATTCTCAAGATTCATGCTACAGTTTAACTTTCACACTACTTATAAAAACAAAAAAGACAAGTTCCAACTGATAATTCTTACCTTAAACCTATTCACTACAGACAGAAGATTAAATTGTTGTTCAATCTAATGGAGTCTATCACACCAGCTACAACGAACCATGCCCAAGGACGGAAAGCCCCAAAAGCGTGATACGTTTCTCTGGTGTGAATACAAATAAACCGTGCCCAGGACAGTGACAAAAGTTTTACATCCTCCTTCTCTGCCCCACGCTGTTGTTAAATCCATAAACCCACAGAGGAACCTATTTTCTCCACCGAAGCATTAGCACTTCAGCAGGACATGTAAACAAACAGAGCTGTGCGATGATGTCACCAAGCTGTGGGTCGGTTTGGTTGGGCAGGTGTGAGTGCGGCCTGTAGAATCCTCCACAACCTGTTGCCCCTAAGTTAAGAGAAACTACTCCTCTCTAGTAAAGTCTGACATTACTTTAGTACATATTTGTTAGTTTTTTTTCTTTTCCTATGACAGTGCTGTTACATTACGCTACCCAATCCGGTGTCTTCGCCCTTTCTCCCTCTCCCTCCCCTCTCCCTGCCCCTGTTGTACCCTGGAGCTGTGCTTTGCCTGTATTCCTTTGGTGTACATTACTCTCAGCACGTTCGTATTATCCATTGTCCCGGTGTTCTGCTACTGTCGTGCGCGCGTGTTACATTTCAGCTCCCCCGCAGTCTTCTATCAGTATTCAAACCAATGACATCACCCTCCTCACTGTGTCATTGAGTATAGGCACACAATACAGCCTGATTACCCTGAGTACACCATTGATCCCCGGGGAGCCAGAGTCTAATCAAGCATCCCTCCTTACAATAGTCCACTACCCCCTCCTCACACACAAGGTCAGGCTCAAAGTCGCACACGCACACTTAAATGTAATGGTTATCTTTTTGTACTGCTGTCACTGTGAGTTATACCATTGGCCTTAATAAGCTTTTGATGTATGTGGCTCACCATTTGCTCTTGATATAATCCTGGGTGGGTTTTCACGTGAGGTGTGCTGTAGTCCCCCATGAGGCACTGCTTTGTCCTGTGCTCTGCTGTTTACAATGTGGCATAATTGGCTAAATGATTTTAAGGGACTTTCTCTATGGGGCTTGTGTCTGCGTAGCGTTTCTAAGTGGTCATTGTGATTAATAGGTCTTTATTTGACCCACTGGCAGGTATTAACTTTTTGTGCTGCTTGTGTTCTCTAAAGAGGAGTGCTGTGGTCTAATGTTAGGCTATTACGAAAACAAATGGGTAACTGTGTGTATGTTAATCAGATATATTTATTAGATGTAAAGTAGTGTTGTCACAGTGCTAAAACTTCAAACTGTATTTCAATACTAAGGAATAGACTCAATACTCAATAACGATTCTGATACCACACTGATAGACAATAGGGTGTATACTAGTCTATGTGGTCTTATACTTGTTCTGATACAGTTTAAGTTTTGACAACCCTACAGCTAACACCAATGCTTAAAACTAATATTTCTCAAGTATAAGTACCTAGTAGTGGGAAAGTACTACTCAGGTAAGAGTAGCTGCAAACTTCAAGAAGTACAATTTCATTTAAAAATACTCAGATAAATGTAACATGGTCATTATAGTAATAAGAGTAGTTATAGTGATGGTAACGGTGGCAGTAACTAGTAAAGGTAGTAGGTTTAGGTAGTAGGCTAGTACAGTTGTCTTTAGTGGTAGACCATAATATCAGTAGTATTTTAACATACTTTTTAGAAAAAGTCCGTATGTCTTGCTAATTTCCATATGTTACTATAGCTTGTCCATATAGGTGGGTGTTACGGGGTGATGTGAGGAAAACATTTTCACAGTAGAATGTACACTGCACAGAAATGAATCAAAATTGTGTCAAAATGATGTGGGCTGGCTGTACTATTCTAGTTCTACATTTCCCCGAAAACGTTGCGGAATAGGTTCATTGTGTTTTTTGTCGCCAATTTCACAGCTAAAATCAGAAAGCAATGACTGAGTTTTCATTGTGTCTGAAATAGCAAAGTGAAAGCCACATTATCTGATGGCTCCCCACGACACAACTTCCCAATAGTCCAATTTGAGTGACTGGTCTATAACGTGCAGTTTGGACAGAAATAGCTCATTTTTAGTTAATGAGAAAGCATTGCAAACATTTTTGACAGCCATGATTCACACTGTCACACGTGTCATACTAGGGCACAATCTTATTTTTTACACAATTTTATTTTTGCACAAATTTGAGTCATTGTTTACACACAGCAGAGTGGCCAAAACCCTGGCTTTTTCACAATTTCTATTTTGGATGACACATTTGGAACATTGGTAAAGCAATTTTAAACATATCAGTGGGTACATTTATATGGCCTGTAACAATCAGAGAACTAGATAAACCAGGTAACCCAGTAATTTGATTTAATTGATTTGTAGTGTGTGTTTACCTTCATCAGAGAAATGTGTCATTTTGTCAATGGATTTTTAGAGTAACTGTTGTATGGTTGATAAAGTGCAATGGATTTTAAAATAACTCTTTCAGTCTTTAACCTTTTTGCTTTCATTTCCTTGTCAAAACCTACATGGATGTGAGGAATCAGAAAGAAATCAGATTACTCACATAAAATGACATTTCGATGAAGTAGTAACTCCATAAATGAGATAATGGTAAGATATTTGGTTTATATGTTGCACAATATATGATACTAGTTTTTGTTTTGTTTTTTTGAAAAGTGAAAGGTTATCATATGCTACTACTACCAAGTACGACTTAAAGTAATATTTGACATTCTAAGAACCAACAGATCCAAACCTGAACTATATTGGGTCTAAAATTCATTCTAAAACTGTTTGAAATGAGACTGAATGAAGTCTAAAATGATACAAAATCATATATTAAGTACTTCTAAATAATGAGCAACCCAAAAAAGAACAAAAACCTCATTTGTTCTGAAATAAAACAATTGCAGAAACAGCAGAGGGTGTTGCGGACAACCAGAGGCAGCCCACATGCCATCATTGATAAATGTGCCACAGTTTGAGAAACACCGCTACATACAATACAGTGGAATTTGAGTGGGAAAAAATCTTAAGTGTTTCAAACCCTGTTTCAATCCACTTGAAATTGTCCCATTCTGTGAAAACCAAAAGATAAGCCTTACACAGACGGCCATGACAGTTTTTAAATCTCCCACTACTGTGCAGTTTGATGGAAGGGTCTTAAGTGCTTTTGGAGTGGGCTGGTCAGTCTGGGACAGGGGGCAAAGAGAGAGAGAGGGAGGGAGGGGAGGGGGGAGAGGAGGGGTGACTGTAAATTGGATTGTGTTTTAAGTGCCCATATGGTCGACCCTTGTCTGAAATTCTGACAGGGGCCAATATGGATTATTTTTTAATTAAATGTAACCGTATCTGCCACAGAGAGCCACTTGGAGAGTAATGCAGTTAACACCAGCTGCGGTTTGGGAATTGCACATTGGAATGAGATCAGCCAATCAATGAAATGGAAACCATGATATTTATGTTTCCATTTAATCACATCTGCATTTTTAGTACGTTACGTTTTATAGTATTTAAAGCACTGCACCATATTTTTATGCTCTTAAAACATGAAAACCCAAACTAGTTCATTTTAAACTGTTTGCAGTGGTCCAAAGTTATTCCTAACTAACCTTAAGCATTTCAAGTGTCCTAATAATACACAGCGATGAGTTTTGCCATAATGATAATAGCAAATAGCATGCTAAATGTACACTAATCTATTCTTTGGTGATAAACCGCTTTATGATTAGACGCATACACCACACATCGGTCTTATTTTGACTTAAAGAACTGCTTATACAATATATACTGTATCTGTAAACAACAAGCTAGTCATCAGTCATGTGTTTTTAGCCTAACAAAAGGTCGACTCTGTCGATTCTGTTAATTCTTTGTTTTACTTTGGTCTTTGTTGTTGTGCTGTTTTAAGCAAGCAAAGATGCTCCTCTGTTTGCAATGTGAGAATGTACCTTTGATGGAATGATTTGTCCTGATTATTGGCTGTCAAATTTAAGTGCTAGCTTAATCATGAATAGATATGTGAATATATTTTGTTAGCATTTGACATTAGCATTTGAAAAAAAACACACACGCACAACAAGCATTTTATTTCTATCAAATTTGGACGACAGTAGCTCATTTGGCAGAGTGTTTGTCCACTGATTGGTTGGCGGTTCAAATCCTGCTCTTGACGTAAACATCATTAGTTGAGCGGGCAGATCCACTGACCCACAGGGTGGCGGTGCATTTCCAGCTCCCACATGCTGTTGTTGTGTCCTTGGGCAAGACACTTAACCCACCTCGCACCCACACATTCATACAGCAGCCTACACTTGTGTATGAATGTGCGTGTGAATTGGCGAGTGTTTCATTGAGGTAAAGCGCTTTGAGTGCCCTGAAGGAGGAAAAGCACTATATAAAATGTGCCTATTTACCAAAAGACTGCAGCTTTACAATTAGCTTCAGCAGCACAGATTTGCCAAATTTCCCTTTTACACGCAAACTGCTCAATGGAAATAATATAAAGGAACCCAATTAGATAGCTTAATCACGTCAACAAGTATAGTTCAACCAGGGTAAACATGCAAAGTGTCTGAAAGAGAAGCAGTGTCATAAGCACGGACGTCCATGTTGGGGTGGAGGGGGAGCGGGCCTTCAGAGGTTAATGATGTGAGATTAATAGTTTAATTAGGAGCCTCAAATGCAGAGCTAGTGGCACTGGCCCAAACCTCCACTCCTGTGTGTGTCCCAGACTCTACACCAGCGGGGTGACATCTAGAGACGTCCTTCAACAGAAAAGAAGACATTTACATTTTTATCTCCAACACACTGGTATAAAGACCTCACTTCTTACAGTCAGACTGCTCAAATATTTATAAAGGCTGTAGTAAGTGTAGGATGAAATGAAGGTTAAATTACTCTTATTTAAACAGGAGTCAGTCCGTAGAGAGAATGGGTTTTAGCATGGTTAGCGTAATGTTTAATTTGCACATTTTACTTTAGCAAAATCTTGTATTTGCGCTGGTGTAAAAGTCTTAAGTTGTAACAGTATTGAGCTGTGTTGGTACTAGGTCTGTTAGATGTTTACATTTCCAGGGGGGGGCAGGTTTTTCAGTGGGATGTGTCCTCTGGGCCAGAAATGCACGTTTTTCGACAGAATTAGGGGTTTCATCAAATTTATATAATCTAATTCTAGATTTGTTTCAATAATGATAATACAACAACTCCTGCAATATTACATTTTTGTGGAAAAAATTAAATACAAAAGGCTTTACCAACATTGCTCTGCAGAATTGCCAGTCCGGTTCTGAACCAGCATTGAACTAGGACTAGACTAGTAACCGAGAACTTACCCAGATTAAACCAGTTCTAAACTAGAACCAAACCCGGTCTAAAACAGAATTAAACAAGGAACAAGAATTTAACCAGTATACAAGAGTTTATATATTATTTTTTATTTTATAATTGATGACTGAAAACACTATAGAAATGATCAAACTGGGAGATGCTACATATTGTTATAGAGTTTGACAAGTGACTCATTCTTGTGCAACACCCCATTGTTGTCTAATTGAAGTCAACATTTAGTTTTAATAATAGTTTTCCACTGGGTTGACATGTCTCGTGTACATTGATGGGTACAGCAAAGAGCACCAAAACATTGTAATTATCAGATTATATAATGACAAGTAAACAGACCGGATTAAACACTGGACCGAAAGCTACCTGCAGATAAAGTTATGCATTGACCGAGAAAATATTTTCAGTCAAACATTAATTAAACAATAAACACAAACGGCCATCTTGCACCTTACTAAGAATCATAAAGGAGGAATGACCTTTATGTAGAGCAAAATGTCTTCCTAGATATTTTTAGAAGTAAAATGTATTTTTTTTTTTGACATTGGTGGCAGAACTCTGTTGCACTCACCTTGTAATCAGAAGGTCCTTGGTTTGAACATTGCTAGGGACATCATTGCCGGTTGTGAAGTTTACTTACTTTGTTCTTTTGTATGTCTTAACTTTTACGACTTATATATAAGAAGTATGAGCCAGGGATGTCATATTAGGCCCGAACGATGAGAGGCAAAATATGTAATTGCTGATTTTTAAGCATTGCGATGTATGTTTTAGGGATAGGATATAATTTTTAAGAACGCGCCCAGAAGAATTGGAAAAAAAACCTGAAAATTAACTGAGAAACTAATACAAGAATTACATTTCAGAACATGTTTGTGCAGATCTAAAGTACAGGGTTAGCAACGTTCATGCAGAATAAGTACTTTACAATTCGATTTTCTCTAATATAGTTTAAAATGAATTGAAATGACAGGATTATGTTTTTTTTTTAGAAAGGCTTGAATAATCACTTGTGTTTCATCATTACAATCATTTTACATTTCGTACAGCTCTTCAATGGCGGTGATTGCATCAAATTGTTAACAATACATTAGCTTGAGTGCCCTGCTTTGTGGCTATTTTTCTCTATTCGTGTAAGGTTTCACCCTAATCTCATCCCAACAAGCCTTTAATCAGAGAGTAGCCAAGTAAGAGTAACCTTACGTCAAGGTGAAGTACAAAGTAGTGGTCCAAGAAATTACTCAGGTAAGATTTAACAAGTATTTGGGAAAACTACTACTCAATTAAGTTGGGATGTAACATTTGATTTATAATGTAAGGTAATGTAATTTGATGGGGAAAAAAGCAAAACATTAAATAATGCACAAAACATGGAGCCAAAACTAAGAAAAAAAAGACATTACATCTGATGGTGTGGTGCAAGTAACACAAATGTTCAAATTATGTCAACATAAAGCTTTTGTTACTTGTAGACTTACTCACAGTGGAAAGAGTAACCAAAACTTGTACTTAAGTAAGGGTACGGTTACTTCAATAAACATATGACTCAAGTAGGAGTAAAAGTATGCTGCTTGAAAAGTACAATCTCTTTAAAAGGGTACTCAAGTAAATGTAAATGAGTAAATGTAAATGAGTACTACCCACCTATGCACTCCATGTATTATTTACCCTTTTGTAAACTCCATTATAGCACTCAGAAGTCTCGTGGATATGATGCCATCTAAAACGTTTGATCTCGACTGGGGGCTGCTTCATAGCTAAACGGTCACCTTAGACAATAAAAGCCATCCACAAAAGACCGGCCATAAACAGCATATCTCGTCTTTCGCCCCACTGGAAGATAATTTAATTTCCTCTCATTTTTTTAGCTAGTGGAGAGACTTGCATTACTTAAGACCTTGGGGGCGTGTGGGCGCTCTGTTGAACAATGGATGGAGCTCTTTGCGGTCTCCTCGGGATGGCTAATCTAGGGGAGGCAAATTAATGAGCGGTAGAGAGGGGGTCGCATTGGGACGTGGTGATAGATGATAAGCTAACCCCAAAATGTGATCTTTCTAAAAGCTAGGAGCCATCTCAGCAACTATAGCCCCTCATGGGATCTGTTAGCACACTTAACATTTTACACACAGTACGGTCTATTAATGCCACAGAGCGTGCCAAGGTGACCAGCCACTGCTAACAAGGTGCACATAACAGCAGTTGTGGCAGGAGAGCGCAACAAATGGACTAAAATACAAAAGTTCAACATGATCTAGCCTAGTATAGTCAAGGTAACAGCTAAGTGAAAGTTGAACCTAAAGGGTACCAGGTCTAAGAAGTTGTATCCTATTTGAAAATGCCTTGAAACATATACAGTACTGCTTCTTGTACTACTGATATGTTTACTGCTGGAACTTCTACTACTATCAGTGTTCCTTACAGCCGATGGAGTACCAGTGTTTCTACTAGCCTGCATTAGCCTTGTTGTACAGTCTGTTATTCAAGTTTGTGGTTTGGTTAAATGGCAATAATTGAAAGCCTTTATTGTTCATGTTCAGGAATTTAATATCGAAAAGAATTTTGTTTTTGTTTTTAATAAGACAAAATACAATTTAATTAAAAGTCTTGAATGATCAATATAAGCCAAATTTTTGTCACATTGCCCAGCCCAGTGTTTTTAACCACTATGCCCGCTAGCATTACTTTTTATCCTTACTCCTACTACAATTACTACTTCCAATGCTGCTAGTAATAGTAATTCCACAACAGTTACTTTGCTGTTAGCACTCCTCCAACACGATTGAACCTTGTATTTTCTAATAGTTAGCCAAGAATGTTACCCACTTAGACAAAAAATAAAATATTTAGTGTTGAAATTATTTCTTTTCTCTCTACCAAATTCTTCTTCCAAATCGCATCTTCAAAAGAATTTCCAAACCACATCTACAAATTCCAATTTCCATATCTGCATGCAGAAATAACTTTGGCCAAATGTTCTTCATGGCAACTCCACTAAAAAGCTCCATTACCATTACAGACACAATGCTTCATATTCACCAGGCATCCGCACGACCGACTGTATTTCTGCCTGGTGTCCTCGGCGTGACTCCCTCTCTCGCCCACGTCTTTCCTTTAGACTAACAGCCTCTCGTCCTTCACAGCTACAGAAAAAAAAAAGTCTTCGATTCATGACAAATGACAGCGTTTCGTCAACAAAATGAAGTGAGCAGCCGAGGTGATATAGCTCCGAGCCTGGGCTAATCACTATATGTGTGTGGGACATTAGCTGGCCTCCTGGAGCGAGTGTGGGGCCAAAACACACTGGAGTTTTTGCACTTCCAACTTGGAGGAACTGAATTTTAAATGCCTGCTACTTGTTAATGCCACTGAGAATAACCAAATTGGATAGTAACAAGTTTTAGTAGTGTTTGGATAGTAACACATTGGGGCATTTTGGAATAAATTGGGTTTCTCAAAGTAGTTTTAGCACTTCATACTTTTTCTTTTACAATTCTTAAGCACTTTTGCCACAGTGAAGCCTGTTTTCTAGCGATTTTTCAAGAGTTTCACATTGAAATGTACATGTTCACTTACCACTTCAGCTACCATTTGTGAGCTTCAGTTTACCCATTGAAACGTATAATAATATATAATGCTCCTGAGTCTTTGGATGACTAACTTTATGCCTTCATGAGTAATACATTTTAAAGTATAACAATGCCCTCAAAGTAAAATTTCTGGCTAGTCTACTCTGCTGTCTATACATGACACTATACTTGTTGATGCAGTCGAAATAACAAAGGAATCTTGGACAGCGGTGAGTGTTTTTTTCTAATGTCAGCCATGAATCAGGTGAAAACAGACGACAGATCATAGTGAGTCATTCTGGTCCAGATGCAGGTGGAGGTGCCAGGAGAAATACCGCATGTAACTCCAAACCTTCCTTCAAGATGACCTCAGGAACACCCACATCCTCAGCGTAACCCATAGCGCACAATACAGCTTTAAGCAAAAACAGATTTTAATATAGTTAGGTGAGACTGTAGTTTGGAGTTTAATAGACTTACCACGCTACTACTACTAAATTCTCATTCTACTGCTAGTGCTACTACTGCTACTACTACTACTATTCCTACTGGTACTACTACTACTACTTCAGAGAAACCATAAACATCAAGAACAAGATGAACATGTGGAAGGGCATATTGTTTGTAGAGGAGGGTCCCCCACCTGGCTTTCCACGGAGATGTTATTGCGTTGCCAAGAATGTTTCACAGTACAGCATTAAACTCGACAGGTGACCCAACCAGGCCAAGTTACAAGTTAGATCTGTGTAGAGGTGACCCCACTCAGGCATGATGTTCGATGAGTTGATTCAAGATAGACATGTTTAATGCCATACAGTGGAACATGGAAGCAATGACATCCCACCAGAAATAGTGATCCTTTTAAACCAAAATCAAACCCGAACACCACCAGTCTTGCGTATAATATTAACTCCAATGCGTCAGTCACCAAAGCTCTCAGTGTTTTTGTATTGACAGTTTGAAGAGCAGAGCAGAGGAGATGCTTCCCTGCCTCATAACGTGTTACACAAGATGAAAGCCATTACACTAATGTTACTCACACAGTAGGAGGAGAGGAGCCGCGGCTAATTGCACTTTAAGCTCTTGTTCTCCAGGCTTGTCCTGAATAATTCACTGACGAGTGGAAGGCCTGATAGAAAGTCCGTCTTTGTGGTCCGTGACGCTACTGATCAAAGTTTCATATTTTCTACAAGTTTACCACAGTAGTTGAAAGTACAGTAAACCACTGGGGATCTGATGTCTTGTCCTCTTTTGTGTTCTTTTATGTTTTATAGCTAATACTACAATTATTATGACTTCTATTATTGCTTAAACCATACGACTATAACTATCTTGTGAATATGTGCTCCTACCACTACCACTACTACTACTAATGCTCCTACTGCCTTCAGATATTACTTCTTTGACCACTGCTACTTTGACCACTACCACATACTGACTATTACTACAAATATTAATACACCAAATATGTGTACTGGCAATACTTGTTTTACAACTAACAATTGTTACTATTATTAATACTACAATCACTACTTCTGCTGCTGCTACTACTACTACTACTACTACTACTACTACTACTACCACCACTACTACCACATGCACACGTCCATATTCTATATTCTTTGCACTATTACTACAACCACTACTACTACCGCTATGACTACTACTACCACCAGAACTACTATTACTACTACTACAATCACTACTACTATTGCTACAGCCATTATTACTACTATTACAGCCACAATTACTACTACTACTACAACCACTACTTCTACTACTACTTCATGCACACATGTATTTTCATTTATAAATCAGAATTGTTGACGTAGCATGCTGGGATTTGCTAAAAGTTTCTAGTTTTCTTTTCTATAAGTTTGAACGTTTTGTCACCAGTGCAGTGATGAATTGCTTTGCTCTTGTGATTGCAGAGAAATTTTTGATAGGGCTTAAAAAAAACTCCATCAATCTCAACCCACCACACCATCACTGGAGGAAAAATCTTGGCTTATGTGTTATCACAAGTGAATGCTGTGTGGACTGACTTTGAATGAGTAGGAGGAGGAAGTGTTGGAGAATGGAGCAGTCAAAGACTACAGAAACTACAGCAAATATGTATTCTAATCCCATCCAGTGTGTTTCTAAGAGTAGTTATTGTATATAGGTTGAGTACAGTTAAAAGACATAAAGACACCATTGTTTTTCTCACGCGTGTTGTGGGAGTTACCATGAAGACTGCCAGATTTTAAGTACACAATAGGCCTGTATGGATGGTACTACAAAGAAATAAGTGAGCATCTCATGGGACTAATTATAGTTTTTAATTAAGTAAATGTGAATGAACTGTGTAGATATTAGAATGAGCTATTGTCAAAAGGTATAGTGATTAGTAAATTCCTTGGTTCTTGCCTGTATAGGGTCTGGATGCAGGTTACTTATATTGTGTGCTTTTCAAATAACTTTTGTATTTAATAAGCAAGTCTATTTAGCCTTAAACAAACTAGAGGAACTCTATAAAGCCTAATAGTTTTGTTTAGTCGACAGTGAGTTCATTTTGCCAGAGATCTGGCCATGCAGATGGATTAGAGGTGCAGAGTAAATCTCCTAAACAGATGAAAATGTGAAGCCATACAACTGTAATGGAAACTCTGCTTAATGGTGTTGAAGCGTGGGCTCCATTTAAATGAATGCCACACAGTCAATTGAAAACAATAAAGAAGCACAATGGTGCTTTGTGTTAAAAGACATAGAAACATGCTGTTTATGGCTTTAAACAAACAGCCTCAAGTGCAGCTGACACTATTGGGGTAAATAACTTACAGCTTTATATGGAATTAATTGCAAACAAGTTGGTGCTAATGGTCTAAAAAAGGCCTTAATGGGACAGTCCCATTAAAACAAGCCAGGCTGATCCCTTCAATCTGATCTGCTCTAAGTATTGCCTCATGAAAATGATAACTGGCTAATCCATTATTAATAAGAATGAATGTTTTTTGAGCGCACTGTGTGCGTATTGATCCCTGATACTCTACACTGCAGAACCGGTCTGTGGCAGGCGGGGAATACTCTAATAGTGAGACACACAAGTGCCATTACCCCACTCCTCTGCAGCCTCTGCGTCTGCTGCGGGTCTATGGCACCAGAGAGATAAAGCTATGGCATTTAAAACTACACTAACACATCCAGACTGGAGCTGTTTCTCTTTCAAATGTAAAGTTTGTGTTATAAATCTACTACTGCTGTGATAATGTAAAAGAATGTGAAGGTGAGACCAGGTGAGTCCAGGTGAGTGTTAAAGCTCTTATGTTGGTGGACCCTCACACTCTGCTAGAGGCATCAGTCAGAGTCAGAACCAGATTTCGCTCCATCCTGCTTCCTCCAGGCTCCTGTTTCCAAACCAGGATTTGTGCAGGATCTGTCCATATCCTGCCCCGAGCCTTCATTTAAACTTGACGTCAACTACAGCTCATTTTCTTCCTATTTCTCACTCTACTATCTGCTCCATAGACACCAGAACCAAAAGTTTACATTTTTAACAAAGTATACTGTGTACAACTTTTTGCAGTTTTTAGGGATACGATAAAAAAAAAGTAGAGTTACCAGTATTCAAACTTAGAGGGAATAGCGTTAACATGTGAAGACTTATTTCATAAAGCCACAAAATCACTGTGACAATGAATGTAAAAGAAATTTCATCTCAAAATGGTGCAAAATTCCCCAAGTCACAGTAATTAAAAGTAATGTGTATCATAATCAAAAAGGTAATTATATGCCAAAAAATTAAACTTCAACAGTTTAACAGTGCTCTACATCTGACTAGCCTGTCTTTTAATATTTTTTTAAAAACCAAGTGCAAGTTAGCGCACCTGAAATATGGCCCACAATCAAAGTGTATTTAGAACAAAGTGAGTAAATTGGAAGGTTTTCATAGTGATTCGCTTTGATTTGCACCTTTTTTCTCTTCATTAGTTGGCACATAAAAGCCTCATTTTAACAAACTGTTTTTCACTTTTCTTTGTGACCACAGAAAATGCACCAGTTTAAACCCCCCTGTGATGTTTTAATCAAGCAATTACAGTAGCCATACCCCAATCTGCGAGATTTTAAATACTTTGGTGGTGAATAGAACAATGGGTTACTTCATTGTCCTTTTGTAACACTTGCTACTAATGAGAAGGTGACTTTTTTTCTAAAACATCTTTTTCTTAGTTGGCAACTTGGCAGTGTTAATTATACTTGAGAATTGTAGCCGAAACATATTAGAAACATCTTGAATATAGCATGTTATAAAAAAAACAAAAATAGTATTGTTAGTTGTAGTAGCAGTTGCAGCAATAAATAACACTTGTCCTATCTGTGTCTGCAAAGTAGACAGGTTCAAATCAAATACTTTGTACTGACTAACTTATTTATATGACAATTTGACGTTTTGGTTCACAAGACGATAATCCAATCCGAAAGCAGAATGAGTCACATGAGTCTCATTTTGGTTGCCAGTTCCATTGCTGAAATCCAGTTCGTTTAAACCAGCTGTCTGATGTGAATCCTCACTACCTAAATGCCAGCACCTGCAGCCATCATTAATCAGTGCTAGTGGTTCTGGGCTTTCACAGTAATGTTGTCACAATACTAAAATTTCAAACTCTATTTCAGTACTAAGAAATTCACTCAATATTAAATATAGATTAGGAAATCAAAGCTCTTGTTTAGTAATGAAATGTAATTTTCATATACATAATAATAGTAATACCTCCTTGTACTAAAGCAGCCATCAGTTGAGGCGGTGCATTTTTAAAATAAGAATGGAGTTTCCATGTTAAGCTCCAGTGTGTCAGGTAGCACTGTTTCACTGTGATGCATCAAAGCATAGTAGACTAGTGAGCAGCTCAGAGCTACTGCAGTCATTGGCGAAGGCGCGGATTTGCATAGGTGGGCTTATGTGTTTTCCGCCATTGTTTTCATGTGACAAGTCCCTGACAGGCAGAAAAATGGTACACAGGCTCAGAAAAAGAGGTCGTCTTTGGATTCTGTCTGTCTAAGAAAAGAAGCCAAACAGTTTGATATTGTGCAGTTCTCTTGTCAAAAAAAGTCAGCAAGAAAGGTTTCCAAATTAGGCGTAGCTACTGTCCCTCTCCTGCTTTGTTGATGTGGAACGGCTGTGGAAAGGTGAAGCCAAACACATTGCAGAGAGTGGATAGGAGGCCAGGCGAGCTGCAAGGTAGAAACTGGGATAAAGGGAAAATGCAAAACAACAAAATGTTCAAGTGCTTTTTTGTTTTGGTTGGTTTTGTGCATGCAGCACAGACAGAGTGGAACAGGCAGGACTGAAATGAAAAAAGAAATGTATACTTGTCCAAACCTGACCAGCCAGTGCCAGCCCAGTCAACCATGTGCACATTCTATTCTCATTTTGAACATTGAATTATTTAGTTGTGCCAAATCAGTTTTTCTTAAAAGAGGTTTTTACTAGTTTCAAATGGTTTCTTGGATATCTTCAACTTTGGAACTTAACAAAAAGGGTAAGCTTGTGCTTAATGATTGGTTTAGCAAGTCAGCGTTAAATTTTTCTATCAAGTCAACCAGTCAAACATTTATTTACATATTTAGTAGTAGAACTAAACACTAAATCCACTTTTTCGCTATTAAACTCTGTATATAGTACTATATGGCACTATCCAGTAGTTAGTGACATCACAAGAGACTGCCCTGATTACAGCCTCATGTTTCTGATTGCAAACACCTGACCACAGGGGCGGAGTTTGAAGGGTTGATACCTATTAGACCAATCACACTGTTCCTTATGCCCCTCCTCATTTATCACTCTCCTCTTTACTCTTCCAGGTACTACCTAGTTTAGCAGCTCTATTTGAAATGTGGTTGTGAGCGGGATGTTTAGACCCACTTTAAGTAGTATTGATGAGAATTTTTTGAAGGAGAAATTGTTTATAGTATAATGATTATCAAACTACTAAAACACTGTGTAAACACTGTAAAAAAAAAACTGTAATTAGTTTTGTTTTTTTTAATGAACAATAATTGGGTCTAAAATGTACTCTTCTATGTTCAAGAATGGCAGATGATACCATTCTATGCACACAGCATTGGCAAGCTGCTTCTTGTTTTTTTTGTTTTTTTCCCATTCTGCTTTTTGAAGAATTGGAGGTCACACAACGCATGCTAACTCAAAAGACGCTGCTTTAACCATCTTGGAGTATGTCAGGACCTGCTATTAACCCTGTCAATACAGAGGTCAGTGCAGATCTTATTGAGATTTTAGTGATTGAGTTCTTTCCCATACTTGGATTAACAGTGGACCTGCTCGGACTTTGCCAGCCTTCAGGTCATGGGGTCGACTCTAAAAATTCTGGAAAGCTCGTCTTAAGAGGATTAATCTTGGCAAAAAGCGTGGTGCAGTCCAGCTGTTGCTCTTTTAAAATGTTTACAGCAAAACATGGACACTTGGCTAGCTTTAATTCGAACCAGAGTGGTGCTTAATTCTGCCTGGTCCGCCCTCTTAGCAAACAAAGTGAAAACACCTCACGTCAACTCAAATCAAAGCTCTCCAGACAGATGCTAACCTTGGAATGCAAAGTAGCGATAATCAGGTCTTGAAGATTGCAGCCAGCCATACTTTTGTGCACCGATGCATGCTACTGCACACACTTTTAAAAGCTTATCGAATCCGAATCATTACAAAACCTCCCCCGTTGTTGCTCACACTCACGTCTCGATATATATTGTGGAGAGGGATTTATTGTTAGGGGTCTTAGAAGCCGGATAAAAACATTGAAATGTCAGGTGGGTTTAGGGAGTATGAAGGGTCACGGGTGGGAGAGCGCGTGTCGGATTAGGGAGGACCACAAAACATGCTTCACAACCAGTCTGACACCGAGCCACATTATAGTACAGTGAAAGCTATTACTGTACAAATTTGTGCTATTGTCAATGGTAATTTGGGATTTTTAGATTCAGAGCCTTTCTAGCATGAAGTTATTTGTGTTATGTTTTGGGGCAGATTTTACCTTGAATGACCCTCCCGATTAATGCCTTCCATTCAATTGAAATGATAATAACTATTTTACTAGTGATTATAGTGGCCTCAAAACAGTGAACAATGGGAACATATAAACTATTATGAAATAAAATCACATGCATAACATATGACTTGTAGCAATTCATAATAATTTATGAATTTCATTTTTTTTTATCATAACAATGTAACAATAGAGCTTAGGCACTGACATCATTTTATTTGAAAATTGCTCCTCAGTATTTCAACGAGTGGCAGCTTAACAGAAGAAATGTTTTTCTTTGATTTGTTGGAGTCATCTTGTCCAGCTATTTTTTATTATTATTTTATTTTTTTTTATTTTTTTAGCTCAAATTAGCTTTATACCGCAAAATAGAAACGGAAAGTAGTTTCTCCATTGTTGCTGTGACTGTGCAGTGGTTAGTTAGCTTGTTAGCCAACTGTAGAGGGAAATAAAGGACACTTCAACTCACCTCCACAGCAATTAATCTCCTCAACACAGAGACTCAGAAACATGTTATTTAAAAAGAGAAAGGTTCAGTTCAACTGTGTCTGACTGACTGAAAGTCAATGACAAACATGTTTTATCAACGCTGCGGTGTCCTGTTGTTTAGCTAACTGTTACCTGGTTTTCTACCACTGTTTTCTTGATTCTTGTCTTAATGTCAGGGACAAACTCAATATGTAGCAGAATTGTGGACTTGTTAAGCTGTAGCAGCTCTTTCACATTTTAGAAGAAGAAAATGTCATTACACTCCATTGACACTCACGACATGTAATGTTGCTAAGACTCATTGTAAAAATTCGACATCTGTCATCTGTATAACCTCAATAGTGACCTTGCAAGTGTTCTTAGTCTGATCTCATCATACACCTTTTTTCACAGTGAAGGAGGACTGAACTTGTACTTTTTCACATGTGCACTCACTGGCACCTGTCTTCCTAGTCCGTAGTAAAAACTTCCATTGAATTTGCATGGAGCACACTGAGGAAAGACCATTTCTGTTTTGCTTAAGATCTTGTGCTCAAACAGAACCACGTGTCGATTTGCATTCGAAGACGGACCCGGCGCCAGGATGCTTTCCCAAGTGGACACTGCAGTGAAAACAAGAGTGGAAAACCCAAATCTTGCTCCAGGTGTCAACTGCGTACTTAGGCCACCCTGCACCTGTGCACTGCATCTGCTCAAACTGATGGCACTGCCTCAGCTCTGAGGGAGAGGCACTGAGATGTGACTGCCAAGAGCTGCACTATATTAGACAAAAGGATGTAGAGGAATGACACAAAAAATAAGATGGTATAAATGAGTATGTATTTTGATGTGGCAACTTAATTCATTATTTGAATATTTTGCATGGAATTGTCTAGTCTTCTTGAGATGTGCTATACCATTATAATCAGTGTGCATTTCTGTAATGGATCTACTGCACATCACATCTGTTTTGTGAAGTTGTAGTGTATTGTTTTGTATTATGGTTTTGTATTTGTTTCTCCCAATTGTACCCCTAACTATAAAGAGGATTAGAAGTCCAGGAGAGATTGCTAAATTGCTCAAGCACACATTGATGGCATATAAAACCTCTTTAGGCATGTTTTTAATGAGGGAGATGCATTATAACATGGTGAAAAGCTTGGAAAAGTCAACTTTGCTTTCAGAAAACTGCATTCTTAATGTGAGCGGACTTTCTCCTTCACAGATTGGTCTGGTCACCGTGGAGATAGATAAGTGTAATGCCATACACAGTTCACCTTTTATGCAAACCTTAAGAAATAGCTTTATACTTGTAGAAGCTGAAAAATTCTACAGAAATCCCATACATCATAGCAGTGTTGATACAGTTCTATATAATTTAATGGTTCACTTTCTTTTTCTACAATATTTGAAAGGTTTAGTCTGTGAGATGTAGAAACACGACACTGACATTGATTGATGCCCCTGCCCCTCAAAGAGACACACAAAGCACTTAAATGTAATCCAATACAAGCCCATCTTTGCAGGCTCTCTCTTGCTTTTCTTCCACCCTGTTTTTACATTAATACAAGTCCACCCGGGCAGTGCCTTGTTAGCACAACCTTGTTCCTCTCTCCAATATGGCCGAAACCTTCAGTGAGGACAATTTCTGCTGTCTGCTTGTTATACGGCCACCTCACGGACCAGTGTGGCTTTAAAAAACACCTGTGTTAGGCGTCCTTGTTCGGGGACATTTTTTCGCCTGGTCTTTTTTGAACTGAACTCAGTGCCATACAATAAAAAGGACATAGGCAAAAACATGGTCTGTGGTAACACTACTACTGCTCATTATTTTTGTTAACATTTAAATTGTAAAGTTGTTGGTGGCATTTGTAGTCAGAACAGGTTACACTACAAAATCTCATGCATTATTATAGTGCTATATTTGTCATTTACAGTAGCCCGGCGAGGTCATATTTCATTCTTTAAATAGGCCAGATGTAAATTCATGCAAATTTCAAGTTTTTCAGCTAATTGAACATTACTTGAATATAAATGAAAAAAAAAAAACATACCAACATTTGTATGTCTTTGGTGAGTGAACAACATGAGTTAAAAAAAAAAAGTTTTAAAAATGCAGTACATTTCGCATAGTTGGGCCTCTTATGAAATAATTGATTGCATTGTTATCATGTTACAATATATATCTCCTCTACCTTAAAGGAAAATTCCAAAGAAAAAAGACACAATGTGCTCCTCTGTGAACGGTGTACTCTGATATTATGGCCATAGGCACTAAAAATGGCAGTGTTTTGTTTACCTCACTTCTGTTGTTCTGTTGTAGACATCTCTATGTCTCTGCTAATAACACCAGGCTTCAAATCTGGTAGAAAGGGGCAAGGAGTGTCATGTTGTCAAATGCAGACAGCTATCATGCACTTCTGAAGCCAGTAACCCAAGCCCGCTGGATCTTACACACTGCACTGGTGTAGACTCTGACGGCCTGTCACTGAAACAAACAGTGATTTGTTCTGTGCACAAAAGTGAAGGGTGTGGTGCCTGTCCAATCCGCCCGCCAGGCAAACGGGGGGAAGAGCTGCTCTCAGGTGAGCGTCTAGCTACCTAGCGAGTCTGCTGTGTATGAGCATGTGTGTCTATGTATGTAGTATACAAATTATCCTGTTTTTCTGCAAACGAAAATAAGTTGAAGTTTGTCAATCTCTCATCCAGTAATGTTGATTTAAAAGTCAGTACTTGTATAAACTACATTTGTACAACTAACCACCGCATATTCTCATTGCGTACCACTTCATAAAATAATTAGTAATTAAGTAAATAAGTTTGTTTACTGGTGTTGTCGCGATATTGACATTTCAAACTATTTTGAAAGGAATAGACTCGATACTTCAATTTCAAAGTTAATTTCTGTCTTGTGAATGTGACTTTTTTAGTGTTGTTACCTGCTCAAATGAATATCTTTGTTTCGATACTAGTTTTAGTATTGTTTAGTATCAGATTTTTGATACTTTTGAGAACACTATTATTTGCATTTATTACATTAACATGTGGCAATTTTTTGCTACATTTTATTGTTTGGAACCAATAAAAAAGATTCCTACATAGAACCAAACTAAACTCCAGGTATGTTTTTGATGAGAATACCACAACCACATTTTGACGTAGATCAGAAAATAGCACAGTATACACTTTACACACCTTTACAAAATTCTAGTGTCAAATAAAAAGTGAATGCAGCTTCATTGTGTGTAGAGTTCTAAATTGAATGTCAACGATAAGATGAAAAATGAGACATGACGGACTGACAGGCTGAACCAGAGCCACACTGAGCTCCTGTCGCCATGATGCCAACACTTTTATGATATATTTTTAAACTCTTGTCTTATGAAACCATTGCCTGATACATAGCCAGGGTTTACTTGTCAGGGATGTCATATCAAATGTTAGTGTTAAGATTATGGTGAGAAGAGACATCAAGGTTTGATGATTATTATGATTTACAAATATTGATTGTTTTGAAATTTATTTCTTTTAAAATTGTCAGTATGATTATATATTTATTGAATTACAGTTGTTTTTATATCTTCAAATGCCTTGAAAAACATGTATTCTTGCTGTGAGCACCTCTCCAGAGATCTGACCTGTAACTTGGCCTGGTCTTGTCTATATAGAACTCCACAATCCTCTTCATTTTCTTTTGGCCTAATCACTTTCTATCTTCCTCTGACCCTTCGTCTTTAGGCTTGCCAAGTTTCGTCAAATCCCCGGAGGACCAGACGGGCATCTCTGGTGGTGTTGCCTCATTTGTGTGCCAGGCAACGGGAGAACCCAAGCCCAGAATCACCTGGATGAAGAAAGGCAAGAAAGTCAGCTCGCAGCGCTTTGAGGTGAGCACCCAACCGTAACTGTGACAGCACATCCGCAAAAAAAAAAAACACTTCAAAAGATGTGGACATACTTGAGGCAGCCAGGCGTAAAGTGGAAAATGTAAAGTTGCAAAGAGCATTCATTAGGAAAACAGGCTCTTATTCTGTCTCAATTATAAACCTGCCACCATGACCTAATGCCGAATATTCGTTTCTGTTTTATTTCACAAACTATAACATCACTCCATTTAAAGGCTACTTGCAAAACTTTATTTCTAGAGCTATGAAACTGCTACAATAACTAATCTTGCAATATATTGTTACAAGTAATATAAAATGGTAATACTGAAACTACTATATGCCACTGACGCAATAATTTTAAGCATTATAATCCCAGTAAACCCATATCTAAATATATAACATTGTTAAAAAAAACATGAGATGCAATAAATTAATAGCAGAATTAAAAAACTTAAAGCTATAGTATGTAACTTTCTGTAGGTGTCTCGTCACCTGCATGATTACATGGAAATAGAAAGTTAAAGCCATACTTCTAAACTCAAGGCAAGTTTTATGCCATATTTTGAAAGATTATTTTCAAAGGAAGAACATTTCCATGGAAACAAGCAGGTGGAGGTGGTAAGTAAGTGTCAGGTTTGTGGAGATGCAAGCCTGCTCTGAGTAAGAACCCATGTGTTTGTATTTTTCAGTGAAATTATTAGTCCATCTATCATTTATTGAACATTAGGTCGATATAGTAATTTTTGTGACCAGCCTACTTGCAACGCACTAGTCACACATATTCCTGAATAAAACCAAGCTACTCTTAGATGGAGGATGCAAACAATGGTTACTGTCATGACATATGTGAACTTACATACTAAATAATAAATTACTAAGTAGTGCAGGTTTACTAAGAGCTATCATTATGTGAAGCCATTCTCACTATATCCAACCTACTTGAATGATTGGTTGAAATTGTATGCACGCACAAGCCTGTCCATTTTACAACCCTCTTTACCATCATAGACATATCTGTGAGAGTTGACACATAGCAATCTGCCACAACCTGTCATTGGTCCAGATAGGAAATGTTTAGAAATGGCCAACTGCAGAAATGTGAAGTATGGATTCAGATGCGCTTCCATTAAATCCACACAGAAGGGTAAATGGGACTGCCTAACACCTCTGCAATGGATGGACCAGGAGACATAGATAACACATATACATGCAATATTTCTTACAGCAGTCCCATTTCACATAGTATAGTCTTTTACCCATAGACCGCAATATGAAATGAACTATTACTTAATTATTAAATGAAGACTTGGCCCCATCATTTTATTACATCTGAATATGTTGTTATTTAATGTCTTACAATATTATATACATTTTTTGATATAGTTTACTCCTTTTGCCTTTGCCTATTTTAGAATTGAAAACAACTACAGATAGACAGATAGATAGAATGGTCATGGTTAATCCAACGCAACAATACATGGAAAATGGCAAATGGTCACATTTTTACATTAGCGCTTTTCCACCTTCAAGGTACTCAAAGCGCTTTACATCAGGGGAACCACTCACCCATTCACACATACACTCATGCACGAGGGCACGCAGAAACTGGGGGCGAGGTGAGTGAAGTGTCTTGCCCAAGGACACAACGATAGCATTCATTTAAATTGCATCGCTAACCTGCTCTACAAATGCAACCTTCGGATCAGTGGACAAACTGATGCTGTCAGCTACTGTCGCCCCCATCTCAAAGTTACATAATAAATATAATAATTTGTATGATATAGTCCGATGCATCAACAACTGTTAATGATAGCTAACATCAGTAGCCACAGCCCTGATTAAAATATTATAATTAATACTGCTCTCCCCTACTATGCCATATGCCATATTCCAACTTGTGTGACACTATATGAAATTTACAGTTAGCCTACCTGATCTAAACTATAGCAAAGGAAATCCAACCAACAATCTCTTGTAGTACCTTTACTACCATCTCAGTGGGTACAGACTCGATCATTACTACCTTTTAACCAGTGATCTTCTCATGCATGTTTAATCGCTACCGTCTGATACTCAGTTAACATATAAAGTCTCCTCTCTCTTCACCATCACAGTCATTTGGCCGATATATTGAGCCCCTCACACCTCTCCCCTCTCCTCTCACTTCTGCGGGCCAGACCAGACAGACTGCCTGCCTTTTAATCTTCCTCCATCTTGATTTATACAGTCCGCTTCATCTCCTTCACACTCCTCTCAGCCTCATCTTTCTGCTCCTCACTTGTACCGTCCGCGGCCATACATTCTCTTGATGTATGGCTCCTCCTTCTTTTGAACTCCGGGACAGGAGAGAGAGAGACAGCCTTAGGTGTGAAAGCTCTCTGTTTCTGACCACGAAACCTGTTGTTGAACAATGTGGGTACTATAAAGCTACTTGTTTGTATTGTTAGACCTATATTTATTACACCACATGTCTTGTAAGTGTGGTTTAATTGAGCAATGGTGGAATTACATGGGTAGCATTATATTTACAAGTACATGTATAAAACTCAAGCATTTGTTATAAATGACAGTGTCTGCATTACTCACAACCACTGCATGTTACATTTTACAAACTCCACCAGAGAAGTTACATGATGTTCCTTTTTAATATTACTTTTCTATGACTCACATTTGTGACAGAGCTAATGATTTTCAATGGCTTCTTATTTGGAAAAACACACGTCCATCTTGAAAATGGCTCACTGTTCATACCTGAGCATTCAAATATATGGAGACCAGTCTAGCCAACCTAAGATGTATTTACTCAGCAGTGCTCCTCTCTGCACATAATCAGCCTTTAGAATTGGCTCACAATGTGTTAAATGTCCATTATATTGTGTGCATAAGAATACTTTGTTCAGAGGTTATCCAAAACATGTCTCTATATGTTCGACACCATTTTGTCTGTTCATTTATTGGCTTGTTTTATGGCATCGTGTCTTAACATGCAGTGGTCGAGCCAGTCAGGTTTCCTCAGATGCTAAAAGTAAGAAATTGCATGTTAGTTTTGTTTGACCATGTTTTGAAAAGAAAATTGCATGTTTTTTTTCCATAGCACCAGCCTATAGTTAAACATTAATGGTGTAATGTGTAACTGTTCTGGTGAAGAGTCTGCCATCTGGTAGTCTCCATGGAGATGTTCTTCTTTTGCCTAGAATGTTTCACAGTATTGCATTAAATGTACCCCACGCCACTGACACAAGCAGTTGAAGGCACAAGACCAAGTGATGGGAAGGCATGTCTGCTCACAATAAGGATGCTGTTTTTCTAGATATTTTCGAACGATAGAAACGCCTGCAATTGAATAAATGTAAGATAGGTCAGTGTAATGCTATACTTTAAGCAAAACAATATCTCCATGGAGACGAGCAGGAGGTGGGCACACCAAAAGAAAAGTTACATGTGCACTAACTACTTGATTAAAGCTTGAATTAAAAAACATTTCAGCCAAAAGACAAGTTTTTTCAAATCAAAATTGTGTAAAAACTCCCTTTACATCACTGCACATTTGTTTTGCTCATTGCTTTGCTGCAGGTAATAGAATTTGATGACGGTTCGGGCTCTGTTCTGAGAATCCAGCCTCTGCGCACCCACAGAGACGAAGCCATCTACGAATGTACCGCCACCAACAGCGCAGGAGAGATCAACACGAGCGCCAAACTCACCGTGCTCGAAGGTAGCCACAACACTTATATTTTTCTCTCTTCAAATCTCTCCTCTACTCTCTTTCCCTCGTGGTACACTTCTGCTGCTGTCTTTGCTCCTTGATGCTTATATATCCGGAAGCAAATATGAACGTTTGGCTTAATAATTCATGCATAAACATTTGCAAACTCTGAGGATTTGAGGTGTTGGCTGTGTCATGGAGAAGCAGACATCTTAATGCAAACTTCACAAGTCGAGTAAGATGCAAGGAGTGCATTTTCAAATGGAACAGCTATTTTGTCTGGCCTTGACATAGCATTTTCTTTAAGTAAATACTTGCTGTTTTATGCTTCTAATTGTGAGTTTAGAGTTCTTATCTGCCCTCGTGTGTGCCAGAGCTTAACGGTGTTGAAATCATTTTTGTTATAAGGTTGTGCAATGAATCAAGTTTGAATCATGACTGAGTCATTTCTGATCGCCAGTGATAATGATTGTGGTAGTTTGGAGCAGAGGTGAAGGTCTAATATTACACAAAATTGATTCGTGAGCTTTAAACTATGTTATAATGTTGTTACTCCATCAAAAACGACATTAGTCTGTCTACATCTCCAAAGCTCAAAATGCAATGTTCCTCCTTGTCATGTTATGAAGATGTAGTTTTCATGATTAACAGCTACCTTTTGTCTTTAGTTCAGTACAGAGAGGCAGCAGAGATCATCCAAATGATTCTAGTGAAGGTGTATGGAGTTTAAAAACACAGGGAAGCGCTTCCTGTATTACCACATGACATCACAAGGTGGAACGAGTGTTTTCAATTTGAGAGAAGAACACAGTCTAAGCATGCAGGGTTTGTGTTAAACATGTGTGAATGAAACAAAACACAACTCCAGGTATGTTTTTGATGAGGAAACACCATTATAACATAGACCAGAAAATAGCGTAATATGGGACCACCGTTTTGGATGAAGAAATTTGACATTTTTTTGTTGTTGTATCAATGTTATGTCTTGACAGTGTTCAGGAAATGTATTTTCTTTACAAAATGACAAGATCAAATCACATTGTGATGGACCAGTATGAGGGAAAAAAAAAAAAAACATTCTTTTTTTTTTGTCTCACCCAGCCCTAATCTCTAGTTATCATCAAAATCAGCTCCAAGCCAAGTAGAAGGTGTAATAGAGTGCTTAGATTGTGTTACCCAGTCTATGTGGACATATAAACATATACATCTAGTTTTACAGGGCTGGTGACAGTACCTTCCAGCAGAATATACCTCCATGGACCCCCACAACATTGTTGCTGTACATTATACTGTGCTTCTTGTATTTTGAAAGTCACAACATCTATCACAGCTGTCAAGGGAGCGTGTAAAGAGGAGGGGATCTAAAGAGGTACATCACAACAAGGGACCACCTCTGAGCCCTGTGTCTCAAATGATTGTTGGTTGTAAAAAAGTACTGACTTAGATTTTTTTTCTTTTTTGTTAGCAAAGCGAGTCATTAGATTCTCACTCAGCGCTAAAAGGAAGACTATTATAAATATTCAGCTGCCCACCATTCAGTTTAGTGTCCTTATTTGGCACCATTACATTGCCAAAAACGTAAAAGTACAGATAAGGAATGAATGTAGTTTTCTGTATGCTTTTGAAGCAGATAGGCTTCTGAGTATGAAATGTATGAATAAAAAAAACAAACGATAAAAAATTTTTTTCTGACAAGCAAAGTTCACATTCGAATTGAGATTTGGCAAAAAGCCTGAAATTTAAAGTAATACAAGAATCACATGCATTTCAGAACATGTCTGTACAGATCTAAACCTCAGAGTTAGCAGGGTTTTTTTATGTAGAAAAAGACTTTGGTTGTTTGTGGGGGAAATTGTGATACTTAAGTAATTGCACACTTTTAGACTGGCTAATTTGCTTCCTTTCAAATTGCAGCCCTAGTTCCAAGTCTTAAATCCTTTTATTGGATACATGTATTTGGTAACTGATTGTAATGTCATCATGTACGTGCTTGTCATTGGTAAAGCTAATTTCATTAAAACCTAAAAATGTCTCTCGGGCTGTCCGGCAAGAGGATTAAGACCCTCCATGGACATTACTCCAGTATTTAGCCAGATCTCTTCTCTTTCAACCAACACATCTCTCTATAGACTGTCTGCATTTCATCCTCCTTCCTCCTACTCTCTCCTCTCTCCCCTGTCCATGCTGATTTGGTGATATCATCGGTGGGGCTTGCGTAATCTACCCAAAGGGACTATTTTCTTTTCTTACACAGATAAATCTTTTTTTTCTTTTTCTCCTCCTCCTGTACCCTGCGTCATGAGAGATGTTGTGTTTTTCCTGTGCAAACAAACAGTACGGACATGACAAGAAGCACATATTAACGTGATGAGATTAATCCCGGGGTTGGAGAGAGAGAAATAGGACGTGCAGTTTGCCTTTTATTTTTCCCTTGCTCGGTTGGAAGAGTAATGACAGGCTACAGTCTTACTCAACGCTTGGCAACTGTTCCCGCGGCATCAGGTTGTCTCTCCTCTAACCCCAGTCAAGTGCAATCAGACACATACTGTTTGATTCAGAAAATACACACGCAGAGCACTATAGTCTTGGTTAAAACTAGTAACTTTATAATATATATATATTTGCTGCTAGTAATTTGTACTTCTTTTTGATGTGCTAATGTCATTGTAAACCTCCCCCATTTTAAATTAAGTGAGCGAGGTTTGAAAATGGAAGATGTGCATTACATGAAATTAATTATGAAAACTATACACATTGCACATAGTGATACAAAAACTTCAAACTTGATTTTGATACTAAGAAGTACACTTGACACTCAATACCGATTCCAATGCCACGATGATAATGATGATAATGATGATAACTGATAGACAGTAGAATTTGTGATCTTCAACATTAAATCCTAGTACTTTCTTTTATATTACCGTGTGGCCTTACTGTCTGTCTGTGTAATCCCATCAGGTAAGTTCCATAGTGATCCATGGGTGCATACTAGCTTGTGTCTTGTTCTGATACAGCTCAAGAGCATTCTAAAGGTATTCAGGAAAGGTTTATTTCTGTTCTGTGAATGACATTTTTAGTGTTGATACCTGCTCAAATGAGTATCTAGTTTTGAGACTAGTTTTTGTATCAATTAGCGTCTGATTTTCCATACTTTTAACAACCCTACTTGTAAATGAAACACTGGTGGTAGATTATTGTGAAATTGTTGTATTTTGTCATCTCTTGGGAAGTTGTTAATATTTTCCTCTAACTCAAAAGAAAAACATCAGCGATAGTGTGAGTTCTTAATGTCTGCATATGGCACCGCAGTTCTAAACCCACAAAACATATTAATATCTTCAAATTACCCATGTCGACTTAATTATCTTGCAACTACTCAGCCCCCATTGTTCCGTCTCCTCTTCCCGTTATCTTCTATCTTTGTAAATGGCACATAGGCAGACAGCCATTGAATACTGGTAGATCGCATTACCTCAAATCTAGAGAAATGCTTTGTGTGCCCGGTTGTAGTCATGCTCTGCTCACACGTCAGTCTGCACTTGTCGAGAAAGATGAGCCACCTTACGCTTTTTGTTTTGCTGTGATGAACCTAAACAATGTGGGTTCACTTCGAAAATACACTGGAAAGACAGCTGCTCACTCTGCTACAAGCTCAGACAAGCGCTCGTCTACCTGCTCACCCAGAGATGGCACCGATCCAAGGTAAACGCAGGGGCTGCCGAGGTTCAAATTCATTGCTCAAGAGTCAGAAAGACAAAGATGGACAGATATTTCTTCACTCTTGTAAGATTGCCAAAATGAGACAACAAGACACGTACGCTTGTTTTTAAGCACTGATGAAAACTGAGATAATGTCAGCTTATGAGATTTTGTTTTCTTGTCACTGTTTATTTGACAGTTTTAAAGCCAGTGGTATTTTATATCAGTATTTAACTAAAATAGCTGTTATTATCGACTTTACACGTACAGTCTAGTCCAAAACAATTTCTTGTAAATTCCTAAGTGGCAACAATGTACCTCTGCTGTGTTTATACTGTTGACGATGTAGATTTGTAATATGTAATGTGTGTGTAAAATGTTTTAATACTTGTTCATATTAGAGTTGTCAAAATCAGATACTAATCGATACTAAATACTCATTTAAGCAAGTATGATACTAAAAAAGTCACATTCACAGGACAGAACTGAGCCATTTCTGAGTATTTTTAAAATGATCTTGAGCTGTATCAGAACAAGTATAAGACCACGTAGACTAGTAAATGCCCATGGAACACTATTGAACCCAGCTGGATGACTGAGGAATCATACAGATATAAGACCGCATGGTAATATAAATGAAAGCACTTATGCCTTAATGTTGAAAATCACATTCTATTTTCTTAAGGAGTGTTTTTACTTATTGTGGTATTGGAATCTGTGTTGAGTATTGAGTCTATTCCTTAGTATAGAACTCAAGTTTGACATTTTTATATTGTGAGAACATGTCAAAGTTGAATAGTTTCATAAGTAGCTTGGATACAATATACTGTTATGCAATGAAATGTTTTGTTGTTTGGAAAAATAACACAGCACAACCTCAAATGCACATCATCTTTTCATTCCCACTTTCAAAGGTTTTCGCTTCCTCCCCCAAGCTGTCGTAGGTGCTAATCCAATCCCCGGCTGCAACAGAAGCTAAATGAGATCATTGGCAGCAAATTTTATTCCGAATTTTCTGTCTGGCCCTCCAAAAATCTGTGAGTCAAGATCCCTCTGAACAGCTGTGCCACTTGGAGCGTGCTCACAGAAGCCTTATTGGACACACTGACATATAGACCTCATGCATATTCACTCTCTCTCCCCCCTTATCCAGGAGCAATGTCGTCAGCCAGGGACTATTTTTAGACTATTGTTTGGCGCGTAGCGATACATCAAGTTGGTATCAGCAGTGGCGTTATACGAGAAAACAGTGGGGCAGCACCGAGCTGACGCAGACTAATGATACTAGGCGCTAATAGTGCTAGCCTCGAGGTCTAAAGAGTGTGAATCCCATCAGACTGTAGCCATGTCCAATCTCGGACAATAAGAAAACATGTCCGACGAATAACACTGCATTCATATGTGAACAACTGCAAGGCTCTGTTATGGTAGTAGTAGTAATAGAGGAGCTAATATTAGAAGTATGTAATATGGCCTCAAGGTGGGGTTGAAAATATCCTACTAAATAAATGCTAGGCATCATTTGATTGCATTGCCAAAGACTGTAGATTCCCTTGTGGCTTAATAACATTTTTTGCAACTACATATTTACAAGTTTTACCAAAGCAACAATTATATGTGCAAGAAATATTTGTGGCTACCCATCACCAGCACAGTTTTTGTTACAAATTTGCCATCTGCTAAAACCAACCATCTCCAAAACACTATTAAAATGCCAATCCTTCTATTTTAAAACCATAGCTACTACACGTGATTTATGCTCTTCAATGAGTTGTCATCAGAATATATTAAGAAGCACTGAGACCAGAAGTCATTATAACACTAAGTCGATCTAGATTATAGGTTTTAGCAGAGCAGAAAAGGCCAAATAATAATGATGATTATTTCATTTCAGTATTTTTCCATTTATACAGTATTGGAGAAACTATGGAATAATGGCATATGGCGCTACTTATTCATATCTAATTGCATATTGTTGCCTTAAAGCGTGGAAATCAATACTTGTCAATGTTTTATATTTTGGCTGTGTACTACTCAGATTCAACACTTAAAGGCGCTGCACCAGAGCTAGTTCATTTTAAACGGGTTGCAGTAATTCAAAGTTATTCCTCACTTACCTTATGCATTCCGAGCATTCCAATTATTCTCCATAAGCACTTTTCAAAACTCTCAGAGATCAGAGCAGAGTTTTGCCCCACGGTAAAGCTAGCAAAAACGTACATGCTAACTCGCACTTCCTGATCACCGGAGAATAAAATGCTTCATAATGGAGTAGACTTATTTTGACCTCAAATGCTGCTTATACTATATATATAAATGTAATGGGGAAATGTTACGTATTTTTCTCAAATTCGCTAAAGTATGTGACTAAATTACTTTTTTCTCCTATTTCATTTTTACAACAACAACTTGTATTCATAAATAAATAATAAACGTTGCATCTCTATTTTATGATCCCACAAAAATTTTGCTGAGTAATCCAAAGCAATAGCAGTGTACTAGACTTGTCATTTAATTGTATCCACCTGTTTTAGAGTTGTATCTTTTCACAGCAGCTAAAGTTAAGTCTGGCTTTTAAAGTTGTGCGCACCCACGGGTGTCCATGTCTCTGTGTAACTGTGTCACGCTCTAAACTCTTTGTTGCCGCTTGTTCTCACGGCTTTTGAGGTCAGACCACTGAGACCTGTACACAGCCTCAGAGCCGGTCTAATTGTAGCCTGTATTGTGTGTGCCACTGTTTTGAATGGCTAAATTATGAAAACAATGTCAAAAGTCAAACTCCAGGGTGATTGTGTGGCGTAAGAAGGTGGTGAGAGAAATATGGCTGACTACTACCACTATTAGGCCTACTAGTACTAATAGCTTTGTCAAAAGTATCGAATATCAGATACTAATATATACTAAAAAGTAACATTGACAGGACAGAACCTTTCCTGAACAGCTTTTGAATGAGTGTAAGTTAGTATAAAACCACAAAGACTATTATACGCCCACGGACCACTATGGAACCCACTGGGATGACTGAGGATAAAAGAAAGCACTAAATTTTCAAACTTACGATACTAACTACTAATACTACAAATACTGCGATAATGCACATTCTTGTATTGTGTTTAAATTTGCATGGGCACTATATCCTAACCATTGCAACATGTTTAGAGTGACAAGGGGGGAGGAGGAGAAGAAGAGAGTGAAAGTGAGGAGAAGGTGATGAAAGAAATATGGCTGCTGTCCTCCCTAAACTTCCTCATAGTTTAACCTTAACTCCTCTTTGTTTGATTTGTTAGGTGAAGGGGCAGTTCTGCTCAAGTAGCTCCTTGGAAAGACTGAAGTTCATTCTAATTTACTATATATACTAGGTTTTCATTGGAGCCAAGTGTGAGTTGGTTGGTGTGATTGTTTAATCCAAAGGAACAAATGCTTTAAATGTGTGTACTTAGAGATGCAAGGGTTTTGTGGCTCACTGGGTTAATAATTTACCCCATAACTAAACCAAGTCTGGGCAGTAGATCTTATAGATGCATTGTGTAACTTTATTGATGAAGGGTAAGTAACCTCCTTGTCTCCATGGAGATATTACTGCCTTGTTTGATCTGTTCCACAGTATAGCATTAAGGATTTCTGTCTACTATTTATATAATTGTTTTTATTGCTCAAGAATATCTTGAAAAACATGCATTTTTCTTTGAGCAGGGTCCCCTCTCCAAAGATCTGACCTGTAGCTTGACCGTGTTGTGACACCTGCTTTTCTCGTTGGATATACAAGTTAAAAATGAACTCCTGTTGTACATTCTTTGCAAACCAATAAACCCTCCACCAGAAAAAATGACGCAGTGCATCTTTAGTAATTGCTCTCCCAAGTACTACTACAGCTACTACTACTGCTACTACTACTACTACTACTGTTAGGCCTACTACCACTACTACTGCTGTTACTGCTACTTCTACTACTACTATTGCTACTGCTACTCCACTAAAACAAATTCATTCTAGTTGAAAATATCCTGTATCGTGTTTATACGAGTATCTCTGGATCAGCCCTTTTTGCGGCACTGGGGCAGATGACCACAGAGAGAACAATGACTCATTACTGGCCTATAACATCTCTGCTTCCCTGACCTTGACTAGCCCTGTTCCCCTCGACCCGCCTCACTAAACGCCAGGTAAATGGCGCGTGACCCGCTGATGTATGAAATAAACTAGTTCGGCCCAGGAAAAGACATATTGGCTCTCACAACCTCATTTTTACACCCTGTCCGCTGCCACTTTCAGGCGCCAGGGCAATCTTTCATATTTGCATCTGCATTAACATTCGATGAGCATGTGAAATGCGAAGTTGGATTGAGAGTCCGGCCGTGTCTGAACTGTGTCAAACTGATGAGGTCTAACGGAGTGGAGTAGCAGAGTTGTATCGTTGACGGCTTCACTCAAAAGTCTTCCATTTTGATGTGCTAGCCTTGAGCAATACCATTAAAGACACAGTGTTTTAATTGGCCCTATCAGTTCCTCTGCATTCGTGAGCCCAGGGAGAGGCTTATCAGCAGAAGACTGGAAGAAGAATAATAATCCATATTTTGCTTGCAGGAACAAATCGCACTGAGATTCAATACAAACATGCCATTGAAGTCACTTATCACTGTGCAAACATACATGAGTCTGGGTTACTGCCTTTTATGGTTTAAAAAGTCAGAAGGATGTTAAAAGATGGGTTGATTTTTTCAATTAATTTATTTTTTTATTCATGACTGCAATGCTTAACTATTAAGGTCCACTATGTTGCTTTTCTGTGGGAATGTCCACCACCTGCTTGTCTCCATGGAGATGCCATTGATTTGCCTGGAATGTTCCACATGGCATTAAACTTCAATTAAGTTTATTTTTGTAAAGCTTAACAAGATCATTGATTTACCCAACATAAGTTTCTAAATATCTACAGGTCAACTTACAGGTCAGATGTGTGGAGAGGAGACTCTAATTACAGTAAGAATGTGTGTTTTTCAAGGTATTTTAGTAATAAAAGTACCTTTAAACTCCATGGAGACCCCCTACAAGAAAAACATGCACAATACACTTTTGAGATGATGAAAGTGTTGCCCTAACTTGCAGTGTTAAAACAGTGTGGCCAGATCTGCATGCAGGCAATCTAATTAAGAGGTAAATATGTGAACTACAACCCCCCTATATTTCACAAAGTGCACAGCATTTTCTCTAGTCTTGGATTCACTTTTCATACATTTCTTGACATAGAGACCCCTTGTAGCTAGAACTTATTATCTTGCAGTGATACATAATTCCCCTTGCTACCAACTAGCCAGTTCCAAACAAAATTTAAACTTCCATGTTAGGCAATAAGATGCCAATGAACTTACGGCTAGCGCAAAATTAGGTCACAGTGATTTGAAGTCAAAATTTTATCCAAAGACTGTAGATATTGGCATTGACACATTTTTGTTCCACCTGTATCTCCATACATAACACAGCTGTAGGTACAAGGCCGTGTAAAATAATTCATGAAAAGACTGTTAGACAAGGCACACTGGCTACATCCCTCACAAATTCTGCAGCATATGAAGCGAGCACAGAACAAACTTATCTCCAAATGTCTATGAGACCTGATAAGATTGTTCAAGGATATTATGTGAATGTCAAAACTAGGCTACTAGACTTTGTGCCTTTCTCCACCGGGGATGAATACATTGTCTTGTCCTTGGAGAGGAGGCAGTGCCGGACAGGTCTCTGGAAAGGAGGAATGTTATCTAATGGTAGCAGATCAAAAGCCCACATCATTACAAGAATCCCTCGCTGCCACAACTCCAATCCGTAAAAGGTTTCAAACCAGACACACGCCTTTTTTTTTTTTTTTTTAGTTCCCCCGCAACTCGTTTTTCAACACGTAGCGCTGAGAAGAATGTGATTTTTAGGGAAAGGTCAGATGAGAAATATGCTCCGATTTAGAGGAGATGAAGAATAGACTTGTAGAATAGGTTAAAGTATGTCAAACAGCCTTTTGTCGCAGTTTAAAGATGGTCTGAAGTTCTTTGGTAGTTCAAGGCAAAAACTGCATATTTTTTATTTATATCCTGCCTGTTCATGTCATGGTAATGGTAGTTGTATTAGTTTTGTAGTATTAGTAAACAACGAAGTTAAATCTGTCAACTGGACAAATCTTGTAGGAGTGAAGACGTTTCGCTGCTCATCCAAGCCGCTTCTTCAGTTCTTTGTAGTATTAGGTGTAATAGTTGTAGCAGTTGTAATTGTAAAAACTGCATAGGAATGAGGGTTGTCTAAAAAAAAAAAAAAAAACAACAACTAGTATTTACACTGCAGTCAAAGTAACACAAATAAGACACATTTTGACCTTTCCTGAATAGTGTTTATCTGTATCTAGTATAAGACCACAAGATAACAGTAATAGCTCCCATTGGGTACTGCAGTTTTCTAACACGGAAATCAGCTGATTTATTTCTTTTAAGTTGCTGTAGATCAACATTGCGATTTAAAATGTCCAAATTTTAACATTATGATCTACAGCATCATAGACTATAACTATATAGCCGACAAAAGCACAATATGTCTTCTTTAAAGAGTGTGTTAAATATGTTAGAATTACCTAGTATGAACCAGGCTTTAATGTATGCACTGTATGTATTAGCAGTAAAGGTAGGAGTAATTGTTAAGTACTGGTAGTGACATCATCTGCTTGTAGTTTAGTATTTAATTACCCCACCACGTTGTTTATTAATTGTTTGCCTACACAGTGTAAGCATACTGCAACAGGATTGGCTGTGGGATCCCAGGTTTGCCATGCTAGCCCCGTGTGTGCTAGCAGTAAACAAATTACCGCCTCATCGTTCAGAAAAAGGGCCTTTATTTGCTTGGCGCACATTCTCGTCCCCAGTGCAGAGGCAGAAAATGACTGCGACACAATGGCACTAATAAATATCTCCATAGCCGGGCGAGTGCGGACAACAAACCTGACTGGATAAACAGGGGCCAGATCTCATTGCACCTCTTCCCAAGCAAGATAAATCCTTGCGGCGCCCATATCGGAATGATTTAATACCAACCACTGCTCCTCCGACAACTTAATCCGGCCTGTACTTTGCGCTATTCAAATCAGCCACAATGACCAGAAGAAAATGTGTTGTGTAACCAGGAGCCTCCCACATTAGTTTTCAAGCTTGAAGAGGTTTTTTCTAATCAACAAGACTGGGATTGTCAAATAGTTTGTTCAATAGCCACTTTCATTTTATACACAATTTGAGACTTGTATCTATTATATACTTGTACAGGTATATGATGTTGATTAAAGGTCCCATATTACGCTAAATTGACTTTTGTGAGCTTAAAAGTTAGAATGTTACCTCCTCAAAAACATACCCAGAGTTTTGTTTCATTCTCACATTTTTGAGTAATGTTGGGCTGTCTACATCTCCAAAGCTCAAAATGCTCTGTTCCACCTTGTGATGTCATGCAATTAACACTTACCTTTTACCTTTAGCTCACTAGAGATGGACAATTGCAGCACGGAAATGATCCAAATGATTCTGGTGAAGGTGGATGTAGGTTAAAAATACAGCGAAGCACATGCTGTGTTACCACATGACATCATAAGGTAGAACAGAGTTTTTGTGTTAAAGAGAAGAACTCAGCCTAAATATGCGGGATTTGTGTGTTCAACATGTGTGAATTAAACAAACAACACTACACGTTTACTAGAATCAATTGGATGATTTAGCCCTGGAATTGCCCATCTCTACTGAACAAAAAGGTAAAAGGCAGCTGTTAACTTGAAAACTTCCGCTTCGTGACATCACAAGGTAGAACAGAGCATTTTAAGCTTTGGAGATGTAGACAGACTAATAAGAGGTTACTCAAACATGTGTGAATGAAACAAAACACAACATCTTCTAACATGGCTTAAAGCGTAATATAGGACCAACAATATTAACAATATTAGTTTTAGCTGTCCCCCATGTGTATTATATATTATTGGCTTATACAATGTTGTGGCATCATCTAAAACACATCATCAGGATAAACTAAATCAGTCAGGTGTTTGGTCACTTGAGCGTTCAGCCCCTTCCGCTCGGCAGTTGACAGTTGTTGTGGTTGAAAATGGCGGTTAAACGACTGGTTTGTTTTCGCTTGAAGGCGCGGCCCCTGTTTGTCATGCTGCAGGCTTCTACACAGGCTCTGTACAGCTGTGGACCACTGTACCCTCTCCTATTGTGCGTATCACAGATTTAATTCCTCCACCATCTGCTGGCTCCTCGTACATCATACAAGCCTGACATATACACAGTGTATCAGCCTGTGCCCTCTCTCCACAAGGATTCACACAATATGGCAGCACAAACTCACTCCTGACCACCCAGCGCATGTTTTTAATCTGTGCCTCCGTGTACACCTCTATTGAAAAAAGGGACAATGCATCCCCCGTGGCGTTTAATATAGTATGTTTACATGGAAGAGTTGTAAGTGCTGTGGAGACCGCTGCAGACCCCAAGGTGACTGTACTGTACTCGGAGTGAGAGAGCGGTCACTGTTAATGGCCTTTTATTTATTCTAATGTTTTAGTCTTAACGGTCCATCATGTAACTTTTCTGGTGGAGTGTCCATTACCTGTTTGTCTCCATGGAGATGTTATTGCTTTGCCTGGAATGGTTAAGGTTAAGATGCTCTTTATTGTCCCCACAGGGAATGTTCCACAGTATGACATTAAAGTTCTCCATCTTGTTATTCAATTACAGACATATTTATTGCCTGTAATAACAGCGGACAGTCTAACAGTAAGACTACCCGCTTTTCCACAGATCTGATCTGTAACTTGGCCTGGTCGCTAAATCAGTTTAATGCCATACAATGACATTTTCACAAAGACAGACCCTCCGCCAAAAACCTGTTTTAAGTTGAAAGTCTAACAAATGTAAAACAAAATAAGCACTACAGTGAGCAAGTCTGAGATGTCACTGTGTCTACGATTGCCTTTGTTTTGGATGTCCGTATGTATACTGTAAACAGACTTTCTGCAAGTTCTCACACGGCATATGTTAAAAGGAAGGGTGTCAGCTTACAATTTCAGTTGGAGCTATTATAATGCGAAATCCCCATACACATGTGAACATAGCTATACTCCACATATCAAACTGACAAACCAGTTAGAATAGCCTATAAAGTGATAACTGTTAGATTTAGATCTGAATGACATCCTAATCTTTCACATGAATCTCCTCTTAGCCACAGCCAGACTTTTCAAAGCTATTTAAAGAATGCTCCAGGAATCGAGACCAAACCGGTCCTTGTAAACATAATCATAAAAGTGGAAGCTGCCAGTGCTACTTTAGAAATATGACCTCCTCATTCGGAATTACCACTCGAATTGTTCCCAGATTGACAATGACCATGATTTTAGCCTGACACATGACTACATTCGTATTAGATTTTCGACATCTGGATGGAGTACATGTTGCTTTGAGGCAGTATTTTATCATCTGCACTTGTCCATCAATTACATTATGCATTTGGCAAGCTGTGTCTGTGATGTCTGGTATGTGTGCACTGTCACCATTCATCATGCTTATGGCCTAAAGGGATGCACTAAGGAGAGCAGGCAGCCACGGCAATGCTCATAAGATGAGGTCAAGTAGTTATAAAAACAAGAGGCACAATTAATTATGTGTACAAAGGGGCAGGTACAGTAGCTAAAATTTACAGATTTTTAAGTATTTTAGTAAAAGAAAAATGTGTCAGTGTAAATACACATAACTCAAGTGGAAGTAATCGTACCTTGTAATAATACCCAAGAGAAGCGTAAACCTAAGTAATTTGGTCATCTCAGTGATATGAAATCTCACAATACATATTAAGGGTGTATTCACATTTCACACACAATTACCACACCAAATCTGGGTCTAAACTGGGACTAAACTCAGAACTAAACAGAGACTAGGCTGAAACTAGAAAGGGACCAAACCAAATCTACATTAGGACCGAAACTAGGCCCAAACCAGGACCAAACCAGAGCTAAACCAGGACTAAACCTGGACTAGGCTGGGCAAGGCTAAGACTAGAACAGGAACAAATCAAACCTACATTAGGGCTGAAACTAGGCCCAAACCATGTCTAGATCAGAATTAAACCAGGACTAGACCAGGACTATACCCAGGACTAGGTCAAAGAAAGACAAACTTTCCAAAAACGTACTCAAGCAATATTGTTTACCATAACTATTAACTATATTTTTCAAGTAGAATGACCATGTCATGAGGAAACTACTGTTTTAACTAATAATAATAACTGCATTGATCCATTCTGTGGCAGACGATATAAGGGTATGCTTGTTTACACACAGGTGGTGAATTCCCTCTCATTTGTCATTACGGCACTTGGCTGTAGCTCCTCCATCTGCGGTCTGTCTTAATGAGTCAAAAGTGGGTTTACATTGGTCTAATTGATCCACTTTGAAAGATGTTAACACAATGTTGTAAGTCCATTTGTGCTGATCAAGAAAGCCAGTGATTTGGAGTTTGCATCAGTGTTTAGCAAATCAGAGACATTTTTAAAATAACAACGTGAGGATTGAATTTGTCTCATTAGTGTAGTCTGCCACAGTGATTCTGTAAATGCTTCAAATGAGCTTGTTCTGTTCCCTTTCGCTAACATTATATTTTATTTTGTAGGGTTTGTGTCTGTCTGTCTGTTGTTCACACATCCTTCAAGATTTATTTTCTTTTTGTAAAATAGATTGTACATTCAGTTGCAGTAGTGTGACTTCTACAATTTGTCAATATAACTTTGACAAAGAGTAAAGAACTTATATTGCCATTGCACAGTAGTTGGCTTCATAAAATCTATTAGAATTTCAGTCACACTTTGCTTTACTGTGACAACATGGTAATAGGATAGAAATACAGTAACTTACAGTGTAATTATGGTCATTACATGTTAATTAGGACACATCTATCATTGTATATAGACCTGATATTATAATAAATCCTAACCCAGTTGCTCTCGAACTTTTCACACCACATACCACCTCTATCATTTGCTCATACAGTACAACCACATCTAAACCCGGACTTTCAGGTCTTAATTAGGGCAAAACATGGTCCAAAATGAGACTAAGCCAGCTCTATATCAGACTATTGCATGGATAAGGTGTAGTAAATAATGATTAACCAAAAGGAGGACTGAAACATTCAAGATTTGTCTCAAAAAAGTACCACCACCACTTTAAAGTCACAGAATGTAACTTTTTAGCTCAAATATAGACAAATTAAAAGCATGTATTGTAATTTTCGTTGTTTATTGCACTAAAAAACAAAGAAAACAGGTGTCCTTACTCTGAGCGAGTTTTCATCTCCATAAAGCAGACTCTTACTTGGCCTGGAGGAGCCAACATAGAAAAGTTGTTCCTCTGGCTACTATATAATATTCCACAGTATGGTATAAAACGTATCCATCTCCATGAAGAATGCTCCGAAGTATTGTTTTAACTTTCAGGTCACCTCCAGAAAGTGACATACTGTACTTTTAAGTCACCTGGAAACATTGTCAGTATTTACTTGGTAATATTATGGAACCAAGGCTGCAAAACGCGCTTATCCAGTTGGCCTGATATTTCACTCTATATTACCAAGCTATCGCTGTGCTGTAAAATAAAGTAAAGTGCGAGCAAAATTTCTATTGGCTCCAAATGTCCATATCACTGTGTTGTCTTTGTGTTAAGCTGTAGATACATTTAGGCCATGTTCACACTTTGCCACTTCTAATCCGACAGTCTCACACTCACAATGGCATGTAAAGAGGCTAAACGCCAGCTTAGTACGCTCTATGTAACTTTATACATGCTTTTCAAAGTTTCAATGCTTTTGTCCAAGCTGTGCATTAAATATGGATCACTGACACTGGAGACGCGCCCGGTCGGGACTGCCGTTCCATACAGCCATAATAAATAATTCACAACATCACAAAGATATTCCTGTTAATATGACCACCCGAATACACTACAGTGGCTTAGTCCAATCAATTGCTGTGTCTGACAACTGGCATGCATTAATTTAGACCAGCTCTTCTACATTATGCAACTGTGTGAGCTCAGGTCTGCTCCCGATTGGCTGGAAATATCTATAGATCCAAGAGTCATCCTTGCAGAAAGATATTGAAGATGTGACAGGGCATACACATTGGTTAATACGGCACAGACAGCTCGCATTCAGCCATCGACATGTTGTGTTAAATATGTCAGAAACAGCTTCAGCGAGCTTTCATTATTCAATTAAAGATTTAACTGGTTTGTGAGAGCGTGACCGATGAGATTATCAATAGAGTTTTATCAAGCGTGAACTGCAGGCCACACGCTGCATCGAGGATTCAAGTCTGCCTCAGTTATGAACAAGCTGTGGTCATGTCTCTGTTTATTGATTTGGATTAGTGCAAATTTATATGGAATAGAATCTCTACTGAATCCAGCCACAAGTGGTCATAAGTTTGGTAAGCTTTGTGTCAGGATGTCTGGATAAATGAACAGGGTTGCACCAAGAAGGGCAGGATATTAAAATCAGTACATATTTAATACCACAATATAAGACAGATGTTGGCATTTAGACAATAGAATGTAATTTTCAGCATTACATAATAGAACTTTCTTTTATATTACTGTTCTTATATTTGTGTAATCCCTCAGTGGTCCAAATCGATTCCATAGTGGTCCATGGGCGTATACTAGTCTACGTAGTCTGATACTTGTTCTGATATAGCTCAGGATTATTCTATTCAGGTTCATTTTTGTCCTGGGAACATGTCTTCTTTAGTATTGATATTTGTTCAAATGAGTATCTAGTTTCGATACTAGTTTTGTTATCGATTAGTTTCTGATTTTTAATACTTATGACAACCCTAGCAAATGTAAGTAGTACGAGTATGTAGTTGTACATTGTAATTAGTAGGTGCAATATTAATAATTGTAGTAAAACGTGGGCAAGCTATCAAATATATCAAATGTCAAATATATATATTGTTTGTAATAAAGTGCCCAGAGTATTTTCAAGAATTAAAATCGATTAAATTGGTGGAACAAACTTAAAACTTGTAATCTTTCAAATTGGAGAACAGAAGTAGAAAGTTGACATTTTCCGACTTTTGTGAGTAATGTGACAGTCCTTCGATGAATACTTTTACAAAACATCTAGTTTTTTGTCAATATCGCCCACCTGCTAGTTGTAGTAGTAGCAGCAGTAGTAGCAGTAATTGCAGTAGAAATGGCATGAGCAGAACCTTCCATGAACTACAAAACCTTTACACTAATTGCTCCTGTCACTCATAACTATGTCCATTTGGATTTGAAGGGTCAATTGTGAGTCAAGTGCTTCTTTACACCTCCGTGGTCTGATGCCTGCAGGCAAACCACCGGCCAATCAATTTGCTCGTAGCGTCACGGTTATTCTTAGTTAAAACCTTTTACTCAGCGAGGATTTCACCTGCCTTCAATCTAGGGGACACACTACATTTATCTCATTCAGTTATGGGTAATAGAAAGAAAGCCATAAAATTAAGTTGTCTCAGATGATAATGCTTTGGGTGATGCTGTGGAAAATGACTTGCAGTTTCGAACACTCCCTTTGTTTCAGAAATCCTTTGTGACTATATTATGAGAGTGAAAGTAGGATTTATATATGGGATTTTCAAGGATGGTGTCTTGATGGTGTAATAAAAACAACTAGGCTACTAAAATATCCTTTGGTGATGCCTTTTCCATATGTATTGTATTAAAATGACGTTAACATATTTCTTAAGTAGTTGGGTTCATTCTAAGGTTCAGACTGACACTTATGTTAATTAGTTCAGTCACACAGGAGGAGCTTGGATTAGAGCCACTGCTTCTCCATGTTGAGAGAAGCCAGCTGAGGTGGCTCGGGCATCTGTTCAGGATGCCCATGTCCCACCGGAAGCAGGCCCAGGACACGCTGGAGGGACTATGTCTCTCAGCTGCTCTGGGAACACCTTGGGGTCCCACCGGAGGAGCTGGAGAAAGTGTCTGGGAGTCCCTGCTTAGACTGCTGTCTTCGCAACCCAGCCCCAGATAAGTGGAAGAAAATGGATGGATGGATTTATGTTAATTATTCTTAGTCTGGAGAAATTGCCTTTTTTTGAAGGTCTTCATTTAATAAACATAATGGAACATGTTCTGAGATTTAATTCTCAGAACCAAGCAATTTAGACCAGATTATTACAAAAGCACTAAACTAAAAGTAACTAAAGTAAACTAAAACTCCCAATTCATGAAGCTTCGCAAATCCATTCCACTCAAGGACCTTTTGTGATTTTAGCCCCAATTATAGCAGTTTAGAAACTCATTCATTCTGCTCCTGCACCTGAGATGTGCTCCTCTTCAGGTAATGACTTGGACTGAAGCTGCGTCTCCATTTTCTCACCTAATATTACACTGGGTCCTGAATGAGCGTGGATTTGAAGTATTACTCAAACACCAAATTTGACATGTGATTCTTGCCATAATTAAGATTTTTATCTTTAGACTGAGCAAAAAGTAATTATTATGTGAAATTTTGGCATTGTTGTACACTTTGTAGGTGGCTGTTGGTGCAAACACAAGTGCACATTTCCATATATAACACTCCTTAAATGGCAACAATGTAGTAATTGTGACCATACATTCAAATACATGTAGAAACACGTTTTTATATAAATAAGAATTCAGTATTGCCCCATATAAATGCTATGTTTAGTGTCACTGCTTATTTCCCCAAAAGTGCTATTTCATGTCTACAAACGTTGGCTTAATACTTAGAAAGCTAACGTCATACCATCCTATCACGCCATGTCTTCCATTGCCCACTGCATTTCTACCATTTCTTCTCCATATTCAATTAACGCATTGTTGTTAATATTTACTGTTGTGTACTATTTGTTATGTTTAGTCTTGTTTTTTGGCATAAATCAGTCAATCAATCTTGATCTTTCCCTGGTAAAATGCATAGTCCTATGCTTCCTTATACCCACTGTAAGTCTTGTTCCTGCAGTGGGACGATCCCGAGCCTCACCCTGCAGACAATAAAGTCAGGGAGCACTCTTTGACTTGTGATCCTATCTTATATCGCTCCAAACCCTGACATTTTACTATTATTGAAAAGGTCTCCTTCTATTTTCCCCACCTTCTAACTGTTTTCACGTTGGCTTTTTGCTGGCAGTACTTACCGTTGTTTTTCTTAGTGATTTTTGGCCATCAATGTGCAACTTGTATGCACATTCTTTTTAGATAGCAAAAGTATGCTTAACCTAACTTTTGCCCCTGTTGTAAAGTTTACCTTTATCAGAAGTTGGCAGCAAGACTATGTACTATGTTAACTGTAGAATTCTTGATCTGTTTCGTATGTCTAGCTATTTCACTTTTTATGCACTTCTATATTGCGGTGTCTGTATTGAATAGTTGTACAAATTACTGTACTTATGGTTGTATTGGGCACAGTTCTTGAAACTTCAGTTAAATTTCAGAATACACAGTTCTTCAATACTTGAATACTTCTTCAGTACTTACTATGAAGATGTGAGTGTTCTGACATGTGTTTGATTGATTAGCCAATGATGGCATGCATGGTTCATCTATATTTGAAAAATAAAGGAAAAAATATCGCAGAAGGGGTATTTCTGTAGAATCAATGAGCAAAGCACTAAACTCTGACTACTAATGTACTAATCTGAGGTCATATAAATTCTATTTTATTTGTAAATAATGGGTGAACAATGAGCTCCTTGGTTTGACACTGAAAAGAACAAATCTGATTGCTTGCTACGGAGGGTGACCAGACTGATATCAATCTGTATAAAGAATACAGAGAGGATTTGCTGGGCAAGCTTTATGTGATGTGGAGAAATACTGGCTGCAATCAGCTATGCTTTTTATAACCATTTGTTTCTGTAGGTTATTCACGTACTTTGTATTTGTACAAAAATCTACTTCAGTTGATTTGATCGCATATATTTAGTTTTCCATTTCTGCTTTGGTCTGCAATGATCTACATTCCAGACAAAACAAGTCAGAATAGAGTTAATGATTGAACTGAAAGCACATAATCATTGTTTGAGAATGGACAAAATGTACATCCGCTGCCTGTTTGTCTGAAATGTCAAACTTTTCACCATCTGAAATACCAGACTTCAAACCAGCCTAGATCACACACTGACCTTTCATTCACACATGGATAGAGTTATGACTTCTCAAGATTACACCATGCTCCTTTTCCTCCTGGCTGCCATTTCTGTGCTAAACTTTATAGAAGAGAATAGAATGCATTTATTGTCGCTATACACATGTACAACACCATACACATGCACAGCGAGATTAAAAACAACTCATCAAAACAACTTATTAAGATCACTGTTTGTGTGTTTATGTTCTGTGTTGTATATGACATGATTTCAATGAGATAATCCAAAACAAAATAGGGTAGTTCTCTAATCACCTAATGTCACTTGAATGCAGGATTAAACTAGCTATCACCAAACATGCCTCTAAATACAAGGACTATAATCAGGATTTAAAGTCTGTTCCTGACATCTTAAAAAAAAATGCGAAAAGAACTTGTTAATTTAAATTGTGGTCCAAACTTTTACTTCACTTTGCTAATGGATTCCTCTCGCTGTAATGACTAAATCGCTACAATGATGAGCACTTTTCACAACTTCCAGAAGTCCCTTTGCCATCACAGTAATGCTGCAACAGCTAGCATGCCAACAGCGCAGCAGCGTTACTTCCTGGTTCACGGAGGATGAAAGCACTTTATAATTAGATTCAGACAGCTCACAGCACACACATTTTGAGCCTAATAAAAACAGTTTTTACAATATAGCTGTACTAGGACAAGACAAATTTGCATAAAAAAAATGTAAATTGGGTACATCTCCTACAAATATGGCCGAAATTGTCAAGCTTACTGTAAGACAAAATGCGTTTTTCCTCTTCTACAATGTCCGTGCCAAACCTAATCAAAGTTGGGGTTGTCATGGCGCCCCATAGATGTGTATTATTCATTATGTGTCACTGAGGGAAGAGCTGCCAGTGGATTGCCGTCAGTGAAGATTTAATTAAGAAAACCTGTCACATTTTTCCCCAGCCTCTGCCTCTCGCCATCACAACCATCGCCATGTGGACATAATTACACTCACAATAAAGCCATACCCATGATTAATTTGCATCAATTCATTAATTTATTTGCCAAATGTCTGCAATCCTTCTCTTTTGTCTCTCTCTCTCTCTCTTCATTAAAGGTCGTATATTATAGAAAGTTGATTCCTGTGAACTTTAAGTCTTGTTAGAATACTCTTACCTCATCAAAAACATACCTGGTTGTGTTTTCGTTCATTCACACATTATTAATCTGTCCACATCTCCTAAGCTCAAAATGCTCCATTCCACCTTGTGATTTCAGGAAGCGGTAGTTTTCAAGTTAACAGATACTTTTTACCTTTAGATCAGTAGAGACTGGTAATTCCAGGGCTGAAATTATCCAAATGATACTAGTAGTGCATGGAGTTTAGAAACGCTTGAGCACTACCAGATGACATCACAAGGTGGAATTCATCTAAACATGTGTGAATGAAATATAACACAACTGCAGGTGTATTTTTGATGAGGAAACAACATTATAACATAGATCGGAACATAGGGTAATATGAACCTAGTCACACTCTCCTGATTTTTGGTCGTGCCCATGTTTGAAACACCTAGAGCTATGTGCTGTCCAATTAGCCACATCGCATTACAACAGATATTTACCATACGCCCAGAGGTTTTTTAGCCTATCTTATTAAAATACAGAAGGCGGGGAACCACAAACCATGCTCTCTAGGGTCTTCAATCAAACTCATGTTAGCCTAGGACCACGAGGCAAGAGGAGCAAGAGTGAGCTGTAATCTCCGAATGAATGCCTACAGCTGCGGCACTACTGGAGCTTAATGGAGGATGGGATTCTGTGCAACGGCGCCTGTCCCGCAAGGTGACTCGGTCAGCACATAACCAATTCACGAGACCACCCTTGGGTTTGCGCGGGGGGCGAAGTTCACGGTTATGGACTAACTGGACATAAATAACCAGGCTGGTGCAGATGTGGCAGCGGCCGTACATCACCACGGCGACAGTGGAAGTATGATATCAGATAGGGGGAAAGAGAGAGAGGCGGATAAATAGAGAAGCAGAGGGATGATAAAACTGTGTAAGAGAAGGATGGTGGAAATGAAGGAGTTGTGGAGGAATTGGATGACTATTATTGATTATCTGCCTGTTGGGGAAGGAAGTAGGGCCAAATGTGATCCACAGCTAGACTAAAAAGTGTATTATTTCAAAGGTCATAACGTCCATTACAAGCTCCTTATCCCGAGTACTCATGTATAAACAGCAGATAGTGTTCTCAAATAATGTGAAAATGACTCAAGTTGTGCAAGAAATTCTCATCACTTTTGTAACAGTTGTGATGAAGTGTAGTGAAGATGACTATTGGCGAGATGAAAACAAATTAGATTTATTAAAACTGGTGGAGAATCAATCCATCTATTGTTCTCAAGTGTAGATTACACAATCCCTGAAATAAAGGTATATTTTAATCTTATCTTTCAAATAAGCAAAGCAGAGAGTGGCTTATATGTTAACAAATTTAAACGTGCACTATGAAACTTTTCTGCTGCGTGTAGCTGCTTGTCTCCATGGTTATTTCATTTCCTGGAATGTTCCACATTATGGCGTCAAACATATCTTGCTTGTATTTCTTCAGCTACAGGTATTTTTATTGTTAGAAGAATTCTTGGAAAACATGCCTTCTTACTGTGATGGTGGTTGCCCCTCCACAGATTTGACCTGCAACTTGGGCCTGATGCTGTCATCTGCTTATCTCCATGAAGATATGTTTAATGCCATACTGTGGAACTTTCCTATCAAAAATAATATAATCTCCATCAAGCTGGTGGTGGAACTTATAACAGAAAACTTTACATTGTGCACCTTTAACATGTTCATTCTTTGTAAACACATTGAGTGGTCATAATATATCACAAAAATATTTTTTTTTCTCATATTGTGCAGCCCTAGGGGTCAAGTAATTTGGATTGTCAGCTGTTACTCTGCTGTTGATTTCGTTCACTATTCTCGTCCTCAAAAACACGCTTGATATTTCTTCTTTCATGTCTCGTCTTCTACTTTGGCAGAATCAATGCACTTCCATCACACATTTTGGCCACTCTCCTGTACTCTGTAAAAACATCTCCCTGATCTGATCCTCTCTGAAAGCATTAAGTGTTTTTGTTATGGCTGCGCTGTTGTGACGGTCGGTTGCATGCAGGTGTTTGCGTGCGTATGTGCGTGTATGCGCGCATGTGCACATAGTAGTGTGTTTATTTCATGCTTTTTCCTATCTCCATGGCCACAGTCGTAACACCTGGTCGCAGAGATAGCGTGCCAGAGACAACAGGCTTGACAAGATGTTCTGATGTGTTTCAATGCACATTTCAATACGCATTTGCATTCATTTCCTCACTGGATAATCCCGGCTGTAGTAAACACACTTATCTAGCTTGATTGAAAAAAAAACAAAACAAGCAAATCAAATAGGCTTATGTAATCATCTATCATTACGTGTCACAGTGTTTTGTCTGAATACTGTATAACCCATGACCAAACCTCAGGTAAGTCTGAATAAACAAGCAGCAGGGTTTAAACTTGCACTAAACCAGAGCTAAACTAGAGGCAACCCAGGACTAATCTAGGGCTACACCAGGGCTAAACCAGGGCTAAACCAGGACTAAACCAGGACTAAACCAGAACTAAACCAGGACTAAACTAGCACAAGAACAAAATAATTGTGTAAACACTGAACCTAATTGGTTTCATATTTTACCAAACCAGTACCAAGCCAAAGACTAAATAAAGTAGTAAACCAAGACTACATCTGTTACTTAACTGGGTGTAGACTAAACCAGGACTAAATCAGATCGAAACCAGGGCTAAACTGGACTAAACCAGGACTAAACTAGGACCTATCCAGAGCTGAGCAATTGCCTCCTTTTCAAAACTTTCTTTACTACTTCCTTGCGTAGTTTCCCCTTCTCCCCTTGTATGGAAATTTCTGGTGTTTTCATCTCATTACAGCTCTATTACATCAACGGTACAGTCTATCTTTGATGTCAGCCTGTGTTGTGTAGCTCGGCTGAGGGGCCTAAGCTCTGGGAGTGTGTACCTCTGCAGAGTGCAGGGTCGCACTCACCTCCGCTCTGTGGCAGAACATGTGCCAAATCGTGTACCCCTACTGCGTTTTGCAAGTCAAAATGTCAAAGCAGTGATATTAGTACACCGCAAACCTGTCTAACCGTTACTAGCTTTTCTTAAATGTTTTATCAAATTTCCTACAACTAAGCGATGCAAATTGTTAATTAATTGTATGAAAGTATATTTAAAAATCATTATAATCATTCATTTTATAGACTACAACCAGAGGTGGGTAGAGTAGCCAAACATTTTACTCAGGTAAGAGTAACGTTACTTCAGAATAATATTACTCAAGTAGAAGTACAAGTATTTGGAAAAATGACTACTCTACCACTACTTAAGAGGTAATGTAAAGATTAACTATCAAGATATCTGATTTATAAATTAAATGAATATAATTGGAGGGACGAAACATTAAATTATGGGCAAAATCTGTAATGAACAAAACATTAAATAATGGACAAAAATTAGGACAAACTAGAGAATATCTGAAGGAGCAGTGCAAGAAATACAAATGTCTTTTTCTTATTGTCACTTGTAGATGTAACCAAAACAAGAGTACTGTTACTTGATTAAAATATTACTCAAGTAGGAGCAAAAGTATCCTGCTAAAAAGTACGAGTTCATGTAACTGAGTACTACCCACCTCTGATTGTGACTGTTGCTATCGTTGATCGCTGGAAATGACCGATGAAGTGGCATTTCTGTACTTTATCATTACACTTGTAGATGGCATCAGAGAACGGAAATGTCAAAGCCGTTCTTATAGCTCTGGTAATTCTCAGCAATAAAACATCTTGCATATTCCTTCAGAAGCAGCCTGTCGTGCTCACATGCCCTGGGTGGCAGTACATGTGAGAGAACACCTTTCCCATGGATGTTTTGCAAGTCAAAGTGGCAGCGCAGTTACACGAATTCCCCGTCGTCAGCCTGTCTACCTTTGAGAGGGCTATTACCAAGTGTCATAGGCTTTGAGGTAGAAAAACACATTAATGGCACGGCACATACTGTACATACCATAGCCCCATCCATACGTCTGCACACATGTCTGCACGGAGGGGTCTTTAAGCTTCATCACGCATCTCTGACATCTCTGGGCTATGCATTCTGAGTGTAAACCAGGGTAGGACCATGGCAGCCAGGTCTAAACCAGGACTGAATCCTGAATGTGTCAGTATTATTAATCTATTCTAAAACTCTCTGAATCACAATATAATTTTTGAAATGCTATTTCATGCCTCTCCTATTCAGTATTAAGCTAAACCAGGACTAACCTAAAATTAAACCCTTCAGCACATGTATCTAAATCCAGATCTGAACCAGTCTTGCCCAAACCGACAGGACTAAACAAATTCTAAAATTGAAAGTGAGGCCCACCAGAAGTAAATGTGGTCTTAACTAAGCAAACTTGCATTGGTGTCTATTGGAAACCTAACCTAACCCTATTTAGATGTTATTAAAAAAAAAGTAATATATAAAATAAAATTGTATATATTATTTAACTATTTAACTCTAGACCATTAGACCAATCACGATAACAAAATTTGAAGCATGATAAAGTGCCACAGAGAAATGTTGAGGTAAATGATGATATTGGAACAGCACAATAACCATAAAGCAGGATAATCCCAGTGAACCACTGTTTAATTGGCAGTATCATTAAAAGGCCTGAGCTGCATCATATAAACAGCAGAATGAGCTCATAATAGGCCATAGAAATGACTTTTTCAACCATCTTCTACTCATAATTTCATATTACAATAGCAACAATAAAAATCTGCCCACTACTGCAAAGAAAATGTACACATGATTAATATTGAGCCCCAAAAATGATAGTTTCATCTATCATTCATTGACCAATGAGTTGATTATCATGACAGGCCTATCCTCAAGCCCTCAAAAGCTTAAAACTAGCAAAATTAAAGAAGAATAAATGTCCCAATAAATAAAAAGGTAAAACCATTAAATACTAAATAAAACTAAACTGTTTGTAGACCACCTGTTGTACTTGCATTGTTAGAACCATTGTTTTATGCTATTTCAGCCTTCCAAGTCTTGAGGGATCCACAAATAGATATTAGCTTTGGCTGTGCACCTCTCCCTCACTTCCGTTTGGGTTGGCACATTTGAATGTGAATGTTAGTGGTGTTCTTGGCCACAGAAGCGCCCCGGGCCCTGTGCTTTGTCTCTACAGACAGCTTGTCTACTGCAGCGTGCCAGACGGTTATAGACACACACAACACATTTACTCTTGATTTACTTTTACACAAAGCACAAAGGAGAGTAATTAACCAAACTCTGGTCATGTAATATTAGCGCATTTGTATGTAGAGAATTACGCTTCATTATGTTTCGAATAAAAAAAAAAGCATTCTTATATTTACAAGTGCAAGTCAAACTTTATTGCCGACACATCCTTTAAATGTGCACTATCTAAGTTTTCTGGTGGAGGCTACACAACCTGCTTGTCTCCATGAAGATAATGCTTTGCCTGAAATGTCACACAGCAAGTTATTATTGCATTTATTCAATTACCTTGTTTTATTGTTCAATTATACCTGCAGTCTGACCTGGAGCAGGTCTCCTTTCCACAGAACTGTCCTGTAAATTAGCCCGGTGGTGTTACCTGCTTGTCTCCATATAGGTAGATATGTTTAATGCCATATGTTGTAACATTCTCTACCAGAAAAGTTACATAGTCCACCTTTAATGCTACAGGAGATGTTGTTTAAAAATGAATTATAAAAAGATGTATATATTTTCTTTACCTTTTATTAAAATGTTGTCCTCATAATTCAATGTGACAGAAGTGTGCTATGACTATAGGAAAGTGCTATGTTGCATACTGGCATTTTATTCCAACCTCCACAATGCATTTCCTTCTGATTTAATATTTAATTTGGGGATATGAACACTCCTCTATCAAATGTTACCTTTCCCACAAATAATTGATAAAACGCAACACCCCTTTTCACACATATCTCCCCCTTTTACCTCTAAAGGCAGACCAGTGATGTATGAATAAAGGGGAGGATTCAGAGCACTAATATTTCATGAGGCGAGTGGCCCTGCTGCTGCCACTGTGGTCCTTTGGTTCACGTCATCAAAGGAGACATCACCTTTAATTGTTATCATCCATCACTCTGCAATAGGAGCAATGTCGGAGATCATAGAGCATTTTATTCCCCACCAAAGAAAGATCACAGATAGGTACGCACATGGAAGAACTGGGAAAGAAGCCTGTATTATCGCTTGAATATTTAATAGCACGTCTCCGTGTGTTGGCACAGTATGTACTTACATGATACGCTAATTTTTTCCCATAAATGTTGTAGTGAGGGCAATTGATCCTGCTTGATATGCATTTAAAACTTGTTAAATTGATATAAATTCAGCTACAGTACATTTTGGCACTAACGAAACTGATCTAATAGTCAATATGAGTAGCTCTAAAAATGTGTATTATTATTATAAGTTAACTTTAATAATAATTCAATTTAAATTATAAATAAAGTAATATGTAACTTTTTGGTGGAGTGTCCGTCACTTGCTTGCTATGTTATTGTTTTGCCTAGAATGTTCCACAATATGGCGTGAAACTACTCTATGGAGACAAACACATAACTCCATCATAGGTGAAGTTACAGACCAGATCTATGAAGAGGCAACTCAGCTCAAAGTAAAGTTTCATGTTTTACCCAGGTATCTTCTTTATAAAAACAGATTTAATTGGATGGATGCAACAAGTTTAATGCCATTTAGTAGAAAATTCCAGGCAAAGTAATAACGTCTCAGTGGAGACAAGAAGGTCAGAAAAGTTACACAGTGCATCTTGAATAAAAATATTGATTGACTAGTTGGAATCCTGTCCCACAATAAATTAGCTCTTATGCCTTGATTATATAGTAAATGGTAATAAGTAGATATTTTTTCCTGTAAGAATTGTATTTAAGGCACATACTGAGTTACAACATAACAATTTTAATTCAGCATCCTTAAGGTTCAAATTATCCCAGCTAACAAAAGTCCACATACAGTTTCTTCAGGTATTCACTGGTTGCAGACGCCATTTCCCAACCTCGACTTATATAACAGCTTATTTTGTTTTCCAGAATTACTTACATTTACATTTATGCAGAATATTTTTGGTAAAAGGGAGGTCAATATCCCATTAGTTATGCATGCATCCCTCATATCCATTAGTGACACAGGACACCTGAGTGCTGCTGCAGTGACAGATGTGGACCTAATGGACTGACTCAAACTTGGTTGTATATTACACTTTGTGGTAAAAACATGCTCTTATGAAAAATATTCCTGGATACATTAGCACACACTTGTACAGCTTGTATTTGTGATTTTTTTTCTTGCGTGCCCTCTTTAAAAGCGGCAAATTAGCTGTGTTCATGTTCTTTGATGGTGTCATACTTTGAGATGGAAGGGAGGGGCCTGTTTAACTCTATGGGAGATTTACTGTTTATGAAAGAAAAATACACATCACACATATTAATCATCCACAAATGTTGAACTGTATCACTATTTGTTAAGGATCGGCTCAACAAACCATATTAAACTTATGGCTTGAAGTCCTTTCAGCTGACAACAATCACATCTTTGGGGTTGAATAATTGCACCGCTTTCTGAAGTAATTGTGAAAAAAATAACTGAATTACTGATGCTGACAGAGAAGACATTTAACTTTTTGCCAGTTTTTGTTTCATGTGGATAAGCTCTGTAATTACAGAGATATTAATCATATACCAGGTCAACAAGTCTGCAGTCTGACAGTTAAACAGCAAATAGGGATTCTACATTGATGTGATGCCACATGAACGCAACCTATGACCACTACGTGCGTGGCACCGAGCTCCAGTTTGATTAGGGAGTCATCGGTGTCGCCATCACCCACAAGGGTGTCCCAAACACCCTTCTGCTGGGTGTAAGTGGCGGTTGATGTGGCTCGGGATGGGGGTCCTTTCGGGTCCCAGCAGGTGGTGGGACGGGGACAGCTTTCGGCAGCGGGGATCTGATTAGAGCCATCGCCACGGCAACACGCTCCACTCACACTGGTAATTGAAGCTGGCAGGAGGCTGGCACTTACCCCCTGTGCTCCTCTGCCCCCTCCTCTTACCCTGCATCAGCGTTTCTCTTTCATACCTGCAACCCAACCACATGCAAAACATGACTACGGTGTGTACAAGAGGTGAATCGAGTGCTATGAATATGTGTTATATAAATGTATATAATCAGTCACATCCTATTCATTGGAAATAGTGTTTTCAAAAACATTAGCAGTACAGAAATCAACCTTTCCTGAAGTGCTTTAGAATGATCATGAGCTGTATATGAACAAGTATAAGACGAGGTGAACTTGCATACACTAATATACCACTGTGGAACATACCTGGATGACTGAGTGATTACACAGATATAAAACCACATGGTAATATAAAACAATGTACTAAAGCTGTTGAAAATGACACTCTATTGTCTAAATAAAGAGTTTTTTTTTACTGTCATAGTGGTATTAGAATTGTAAATGTGACATTTTAGCATTCTGTTTAGACAATAAAATGTAATTTTCAAAATTAAATCATAGTTCGTGTTTACTATTGATACCTGTTCAAATGAATATCTAGTTTCTATACTAGTTTTAGTATCTGATTTTTAATACAGTTGACTGTATTAACTGTATCATATTAACTGTATTAGTTACTCTTGCACCATCAGTACCATAATATGTTAGTTTACATTACTATCGTATATTCAGGAAAAGTTACTATGAAAATATTAGCATCACTCAACTACTCAAATAGCTTCGTTCCGTCTCTCATTATGCTTTCTTATCTCTACCGCCCCTCTTCTGTCTGGATTTGCTGCCAGTGCCTCCCCATGCATGTTGTGTACTCCTGCATACCCCACTGTTCTCCTAATTGAGTAGTGCGACCACAGGCCCACATCAGTCCCCCTCCTGCCCTCACAACTCCAGCAAAAGCATTCATCTCCCCGGGCTGCTCATATTGCACCTAGGCCCTGCGTGCGTGATAAAGGGCTATTGAGAAAACAATAGCTCCATTTTGTTTTCGCAGCACGGAGGAACCAGCGCACTTCACGCACACCTTAGCTTCAGCTTTGACGGCTTCCTGGCACCGCGGTTCAGTCATTTGCAAAGCGGGCTCGTTCCAACATAAAATAAAACAAAAAGGTTTACACGGAGAAAGATCTAGTGCGGCGTTATCTCACAAGCACAGGGCATAAACAGGGCCACGGTTGAGCACTTTCTGTTGTTCAGTTTGTTTTGCTGATTTATTGATAACCTGTAAGCAATACAGGTTCAAGCCAGGAGAATAATGAGAGGGACTTATGGAGGACCAAACCAGAATCCAGTTTAAGTAAGTAGGGCTCTGCCAGATATAAACACGTATAAAGCAAATGTAAACAAGGGCAAAGTAGACTATAGATGGAACAGGAATATAGGACAAAACCTTTACACAAAACCTGATCTAATTGGAAATTTTGGTATAAACCAGGGCTAAACCAAGACTTAACCAGTACTTTACCAGAACTAAACCACAAACTTGATCCTTAAAGTGTAATTACCCTGCCCTGACAAAGATAAAACCCACTTGTTTTTTATCCTCATATTTTTTCAACAACCTGCATTGCCATCACTCTTCCATTGAATTGGAGATTTTTTTTTCTTCAATATTTCAAGCCCCTTTGTTTCTTTTCCAAATTAAAGCAGTCTGTACAAAGCCTTTTCTTTGTCTTCCTCGGATGACAACTTGGCAGACGAGAGCAGCCACCAGAGACAAGGACCTAATACTTACCAAATATCTCCACCAGATCTACAGCATGCAGGTTTTATCCAGTGCCAAGGACATGGAAAAGTGCTCTTTCTACAACCTGTTTTAACCTCCAAGGCCAAATCTTACTGGCGGTACTTGGACGTGTTTGTTTTTGTTATTTATATGTGATTTAATTTCAAACCTGTTTATTCCTGGTTAAGGCCCAGTTTTGTCCTGTGTTAGACCTGGTTAGCTTTTATGAAGTTTAAGAATGTGAATATAAAATAAGAATTAACAAAAAAAATGTTTGTTGTGGCACATATTAGTACAACTCATTTTACTACTATTTCACTTGTACTATTGCATCCGAGGTCAAAATTTCAGAGCACACTATGAGTATGCCACCTGCTTGAAGATGCATAATGCTTTGCCTGGGATATTCTACAGGATGGCATTAAAGTTGTCTATCATTTAGCAGTGTTTTTATTGCTTAAAAAAAATTAAATGCGTCTTTTGTGAGCGGACTCGCCTCTCCACAGATGAATATGTTAAGTGCCATACTGTGGAACATTTCATGCAACAATATCTCCACCCAAGAAGTTACAAAGTTGTATTCTGGCTTCTGCTCAATGTTTCTATGGCTTCAACAAAATGATACAAGTGAAAAGCGAACATGAGTTTAGTTTAATCCAAATCCAAGGACGTTCAGAAAGTGCTTGTAGTGAATGCAATTTATTCCTATCGACAAGAAAGAACCCAGAGATACACTCAATTATGTTAACCACCTAAATCAATACACTCCTTTAAAATTTGTTTGAAATATTTTCCTCAAATAAACCCTCCCCAAAGAGGTTTGATTTTTATTCAGATTGAGAAAAAAAAATCCTGGGTTTGTAAAAAGAGCTTTTGAGGTTCGATGCTGAAGGGATGTCAGAGAGGCAGAAGTTGATGGTCTCGTAACGGTCTGCCCTTTGGACCCGGTGTCATGGAAACCGATCAAGCTTTAAAGCTGTAACTTTCTTTTTAGCGATCTTGTCTGGGCCCTATTCGAACCTTCCTTACGGTTAGCTGTATAATTCTGTGCAATGCTCAACCCACAAGCCTACACCACCCATGCTCCCAAATGAAATTCTCCATAAACATACAAAAATATTATACTAAACTGTGCACAACTTGACAAACCTGATGCAATGTGCTGTAGTTTCATTAGCAGGATGCGGACCGATTGTGTTGTGATAGAGCTCTGAAGGAAGAGTGAAAACAAAAGGAGGGGAGACTCAGAGTATCAAAAACTAAAGTAAACCTAAGCCTGAATGAGTCTTAATAAACAATTTGTTCCTTATGAATTGTGCTTTGTTCATGCATTAAAGGTGTAGTTAAAAGTATAATAAAGTCTTACTGAAACTAATAAGAGAATTGAGTAGTACAATCAATATAGAAGCAATGCATTTTAAAGCCTGGTCCAGTTTGATAAATTCTTACTTGCACTTTAATTATAACTGTTGTTTACTTATCAATATGTAGTATATAGTTTATGAAGACCAATTAACTCAAAGCTGCTGTTTTGGAGTTTTCATTTAAGTTGTAAAACATGAAATGGTTAAACAAAAAATGTGTAAAACTGAAATACATACTGTTATGTTGTGTGTAGTTTGTGTGATTTTGAACAACAAAGAATTCGATTTCAAAAGCCTTAGAAGATCAACACCGATGTAATATGCTTTTAATATAAGGCTTCGTGTCACCAAAGCCAAACATTTCCAGGCCAGGTTTAGCTGTCAAAAAGAATAGGACTGCTTTGAAAAATAAGCCTTTATTCGTAATTTTGAGCTGTCTGAAAAATTCTCCGAACACGTCTTTATAAGTAATGCAGCCTCGTCTTCATCTCCTCCTCTGTAAAGCCCCTCTGCACTGTGGAGGGTTAAACTCATGTGAAGGTTTGCTGCAGCTGTTTGCCTTTTAAATTATTCCCTGTTTGAGGTCCCTGATATGACGGAGCCGCTGACTCGTGTAATAACTCCTTTGGGCTCTTTTACCCCGTTTCACCAATGGTTAGCATTTTTCACATCCCAGGAACACTTCGCCGATAACTTAATAAATATTCCATAGGCTGGAAATAGGAGTGTTGTAGCTGAGAGCTGGGAATATGTGTGGAGTTCTTTGGGTTTTTGAGGTCTTCTGCTACAAAATGCATTTAAGATTCACATAATCGGTTGGATAGAACTGAAGTTGTTGCAGTAGTTATGTAGTTAAGGTTAGGTAAGGTAAAGTAGCATGACCATACCAGCTTGAGAATGCCAGAAAGCTAAGCAGGGTTTGGCCTGGTTCTTCCTTGAATGGGAGACCACTGGGAATACCGGGGGCTACATTGGGGAAGCAAGCTCTAGTACACTACACTGCTGTTGTGTCCTTAGGCAAGACACTTCACTCACCTTGGCAAGTATGAATGCGGTTTGCGGTGAGTGTTAGGCACTGGTTGGAGGGGCCGATGGTGCAGAGTCTCTACCCCGGGGCAGCTGTGGCTTCAGTAGTAGCGTACCACTACATAGTATGGAGTGAATGAATGATGAAATGTAAAGTGCTTTGGGTGTCTTGAAAGATGCTTTATCATTCTAATGCACTCTTAGCAATAGTAGAGGTAAAAGTGGTGATGGTGGAATAGTCAGTAAATAGTTGATTTTACAGTGTAGGACCTTGAAGAAATTAATTACTGAAGTAAAATTGTCTTTACTTACTACATAATTTCAGTTGCTGGGTAATACAACAACTACACTTCAAGAATAGTTTTTGGCTTATTGGTTCAATATTTCTTACATGCTTTAATGTTCATTCCCCCTTGCTGCAGACATATTTGACAAGGTGAGTTTTAATTCCCTGACAGACACACCTGTTCAGTAAATGTCAAGTAGTACAACACTGGTTTATGGAAATCAGGATTCAGGCATGGATAGACTGGCAGGTGTATTTGAATGTACACATTTTTTCCATACCAATCATAGGAATGTTGAAGAACCAAATACAATGGTTTCCTGCTAGAACGTTCTCAAGGCTGTGCTGTTGTCACTGGTGCACACAGCTGTTGTATTTTTTAACTTTTAGCTGAAAAGCCAAACATAATGAAAAAAATAGAAGAAGAATAGAATAACAGCAAGTCAGCCACTAACGTTAGAAGTTGGTTATTTGATGCACCCTGCATTACATTGTTGTGCTCTTAGGCAAGACAAAAGTAGTCAATTACAATATTAGGCTGATTCTTGCTGTTAAGAACTTCACCTAGCCATTATTTGATTCTTTATTTCAATATTATAAGTAGTCATAAGAAAGGTCTTGTTTGGGCAAAAATATTAAAGGTAACTTTTCTTAGGAAGATAGAGATGTCCTGTTATGTGTAGCATTTATTTCATTTTGGGTGTTTATTATAAAAAAATCCCTTGAAAAACATGTATTCTTACTGTAAATGTGTTCGCTTCACCACAGATCTGACTTGTAACTGGGCCCGGTTGAATCACATGCTTGTTTCCACGGAGAAAGAAAATACTGTGAAACCCACTAGCAGGTTGTGAAAAGTTACGCAATGTACCATTTCATGTTTTTATGTTATTGTAGATTATTAACCTCTCTTCTAAAATACACCCAAATATGCAAAGTTTCCGGTCAACCTTGAATAAAAAGTATCTTACCTAACACTAAATGTAAGCGCAGACAACTCCATGCTCATGATTGCTTAATGTAGTGAGCAGCGGTTCTGCATGGCTGCACACACGAGCGCACACACCATAATTTTGTTTTATTTTGGGGTCCCTAAACGCAGCACGAAGTCCCACAACACCTCCTCCTGAACCACCAGCAGCTGTAGCCCTCCTCCCCGTCTGCGCGCATGGAAATAGGCCTAGTGTTTGCTGCTGTCCTGGGAATGTCTCTCTAGCGATTTGTGGCCATTATAAACATGTTCTAAGTGAATTTTAGCAGGTGAGGTTTCCGCTTGGCTCCCATTGGATGAGGCATAATTCAATAGGCTGAAATAGAAAGGCGTGTGTGCAACTGCTTGACTTTTGCCACTATGTCAGAACAATATTTTGTCTTTTGTTTACTCTAGGGGTTTTCAAACTTTGCAGCACAGGTTTCATGGGCAGTAATATTTTGCTATTTTATTTGTTAAATTTATCCATATCCTGTACCAATTTTGATGGAACTTCTGGGAGATTTTGCTTTGGATCTGTCTATCTTTTATCCTGGTTTAGCCTAAGTTTGGTTTAGTTCAATAGTAAAAAATAGTAAGTCTTAAACGATTGCACTGTTTATGATTAGGAAAATGTTATAAAAAGGCATTTTAATAAGGCAAAATAAAATAAAAATTGTAATTAATATGTATAAGGAAGAAAAGCATTATTTTATGTCATAGTTTGCATCCCTAGTAGGGCAGTCAAAAGTATCAATATTAAAACTAGTGTTGAAACTAGATACTCATTTAAGCAAGTATCAGTACTAAAAAGTCACATTCAAGGGACAGAAATGAACCTTTCCTGAATAGCTTTAGAATGATCTTGAGCTGTATGAAAAGTATAATACCACATAGACTAGTATACGCCCATGGACCACTAGGGAATCTACCTGGACGACTGAGAAAGTACACAAATATAAGGCCACATAGCAATATAAAAGAAAGTACTTTGATTTTATGATTTTAAAACTAATTCCTAGTGTAGTCTTTGATTAGTCCTCATTTAGCCACAATTTTGGCACACATTTTGTCCATTAAATGTTGTATTTGGATGTGGTACATACTAGTCTACTCCTGTTTTCTCTCTCCTTGTTTTTGTCTTTGAAGGTTACATCGATTTTGAAATTTTTGTATCTTGACAACACTAATCCCTAATGTAGTCTTGGTTTTGTCCTCGTTTAGTCACAATTTTGGCACAAATTTTATCCGTTAAATGATGTACTTGGATGTGGTACATAGTAGTCTACTCCTGTTCGCTCTCTCCTTGTTTTTGTCTTTGAAGGTTACATTGAACAAACCACACAGGAACACGCAGCCCGCTACTGTTACCATTACTCATTCAGAGACAAATTGGAGAGTATTATTTCATTGTTGAGCTGCTTGTCTGTTTTGTAAGAGCTATGCAGATGCTTCTCCATTGGTTTTGTCTCCTGTGAATGCTGTATCTTCAGACAGGAAGAAATGCCCGCTGTGGAGATAAGGGGCCATGTAGAAATCTGTCAGCCACATCTGAATCTGAGATGATGCAGGCTACAGGCCAGAGCTAAACGCCGGAAGAACAACTTGTCCATGAAGTTTCAGCAATAGATGCAAACTTTTCATTTTCAAGCTTTTGGCATGTAATGTTACAAAATAAATTCCTTCAAATGTGAAAAAATGTAGTAGTAATAGCTGGTAGTGGGTAGTAGTAGTAGTGGTAGTGGTTAGTAGTAGTGGTGGTGGTAGTAATAGTTAGCGGTAGGTGGTAGTAGGTACTAGTAAGTGCCGGTAGAGGTGATGGTGGTTGTAGTGGTAGTTAGTAGTAAATCATAGTAGTTAGTAGTGGCAATTGTGGTGGTGGTAGTTGGCGGTAGTAGTAGATGATAGTAGTTAGTAAGTATTAGTAAGTGGTCGTAGTTAGTAGTAGGTGGTGGTGGTGGTAGTTAGTAGTAGGTGGTAGTAGTTGTAGTAGTTAGTAGTAGGTGGTAGTAATGGTAGTAGTTAGCAGTAGGTGTCAGTAGATGGTAGTAGTTAGCAGTAGGTGTTAGTAGTAGTGGTTTTAGTTAGCAGTAGGTGGTAGTAGTAGTGGTTGTAGTTAGCAGTAGGTGGTAGTAGTGGTAGTAGATAGCAGTAGGTGGTAGTAGTGGTAGTAGATAGCAGTAGGTGTTAGTAGTTGTAGTGGTTAGCAGTAGGTGTTAGTAGTGGTAGGAGTAGTTAGTAGTAAGTGGCAGCAGTGGTAATAGTAGTAAGTGGCAGTAGTTAGCAGCAGGTGGTAGTAGTGGTATTAGGTGGTAGTGGTTAGTAGTGCAATGGTTTATTTAGTACTTAGTGCACTGATAATTTGTGAACATTAGCACTTTCATTTCTAAAACTTTTGTCTTCATTTTTTTTGACATGTTGAGTTTCCAAATATAGCAACAAAGCACCACAATGATTTTCCTTTGATAAGCTTTAGGGAGTATGCTTTTGTAAGTGCCAACAAATGCGTACAATCTTGGCATGCTAATTGTCCAGGGATCAACCATTCATTTCTCCCAGTGCATGTTAGATTAGCTGTTGTTGTATTGTAACATCGCACAAAAGCTGATAAGGTATTTGTTTGTTGTCTAAATGTTAACTTGACACAAGCAATTAAGTCTATATTGCAGTGGGGTTTTTGACGCTCCGATTTTGTGCCAGTGTTTTGACAAAGAACAATGGAATAAATGTAATCTCAAAGGACATCATAATAAACGTTTTGAATTAAATGATCAGAAACTTTATAGACTAGACCACTGCCAAGGCATTGACCTTAGTACACGATAATATCAATTTAAAGGGCGCATATTACTCTATTTTGTGACCTATGTTAGAATTTGGTGTCTTAATTAAAAACATACCTGGAGTTTTGTTTAGTTTCATTCACACATGTCTGTCACACAAACCCTGCATATTTAGTTCTTTTCTGAAAACACTCTGTGTCCACCTTGTGATGTCATGTGGATTAACACAAATATGAAATCTATCAATGTGATGGTAAATGCATCCTGCAACGGTACACATCATAGTTAAATATTGATCTTATGTTACAATTAGGAGTGAGCAATGTGCCCAAGAGGTGATCACAGTTTCAGCTCATTGCTATTTATCTACACAAGTAACTTTCTACTGTTAACCATCTCTTTTATCTGAGAGTCAACACTTGGTGATTGGTTTAATCCACCTGTCACTCCCTCAGTGCATGATGGAGGCTGATCAATATGAGGAACAGTTGTGTTTTGTATGTAGAGCTGCATTAAACGGAGAAAGACTGACTAACCCTAGTTACAATTTTCAACTCATACCCACCACATTCTCACACTTGAGTATAGGCCTTAAAAAATCAAATTAGTAACCCAAGACCTCCTTTAGCAACATTTATGTTAAAACTATCCTAATTTCTACATTATTTCTTCATCTGTCTTTAATCTTACTGCAGTTTAACTCCTGAGAAGGGTTGTAAGTATTTCATCTTAACATTGTAGGCCCTGAGGACACATCTCTATGAGTAAAGAGATAAAAGAGATTGCAGGTCTTAGAAAAGGGATTTCTCTGGCCCCTTTGTGTTTCCTCTTTAATAACATTGTCCACTGGTTAAATTGAGATTTATTATGGAGCCCCGGTATACCCTTTTGGAGCATAGCTGTGTCATGTTGGTAACAAATTATTTATGGAAATACAGCTTTGAAGACTCCTTGTAGTGTTACCTAAGGGCACACTTCAAATACATTTTGCAGCTATATCCTGGTAGCAAGAAATGGACAAATTCACCTCAAACCTTCTTCATATGTTTTGTAGAGGAATGTTACGTTATGTTATGTATGAAAACTGACATACACTACATTGATGTCAGTGCCTGATCACATCTGACCTCAGAAGCTAAGCAGGGTTGGACCTCTTCGAATACCTGGTACCAGAGTTGGGCAGCAGTGACCTAATGCAAGCTGTTGGTGTGTCCTTAGGCAAGACACTTCATCCATTTGCCTACTATGAATGTAAAGGGATGTGGTGGAATGTGGGCATAATTACCAAAATTATGTATATATATATATTTTTTTTTTTACAGTATATTGAAATGGTATTCAAATAAATGATAACAACATTATCACACATTTTTAAGTCGGGGTATTGGTACACATATGGTATATATGCTAGCATGCATTACTGGCAACTGGTTTTATAATAAATATGACTTTAAAATGCGAAACTGGCACACAAAATAATGCATAATGATAATACTACATTGGCGGTGTACACGGCTGTCAAATGTCATGATTTCAGCATAAATTTCCTGTGGTTTACTTCAGATCTGCATATTGTGTTTTCTGGAGAATGCTGGTTGTCATGGATATGTGGTACTTGCATCATGATGAGTTGGATTATTCAAATAGGTTTGTTTAGCTTGCTAAGCCTAAGGCGTCTGTTTATGCATGGGCGCCCAAAGGCAGATTGTGACTGTGCTTCCCTTCTCTAAGCCCTGAACTCTCATGTGGGGGTAATAATACTGCTGTGATAATCAATCACATAGATATTTTTATCAATTCCATCTGAAAACCAAAGCAGAATTTTGGTCATTACATATTTGTGTGTTTGTGACATGTTGGCGATGTACCTGTAAAAAAAGAAAAAAAGTTGAGGTCCAGACAAATGTTAAATTTGCAGAAATGTCAATTTACACCTTTTATTTGGAAGTTGGAGACTTATTTTCTTATTTCAGGTTTCATCTTCAGTCATCTCTTTTTGGAGCATTTTTATTGTTATTAACAAATGATTCAAAATTAGGGTATCTCCAAAACAACATACACAATATTTCCCATCTTTTCATGATCTGCTCGTCCATATTACACAACCCTAGCTTCTTCCTGAAATTCCATAGTTTTTCTCTATTTTGTGATTTCTTCAGCCCTCACAGACTCACCACTGGCTTAAATGCACTTCAGAAAAGGGCAATTGAAAGCCTTCATGATACTTCAGAACACAATGTTATTTTTCTGTCTCAGAGTTTTTGTCCACTTACCAGCAGCAGCTGCATTTTGTCTTTTTTGTACACACTCTAGAAGTCCAGGTTTTATAAAAGAAGTAGATTAAATGTTATTTCATGTACTTATTTAATTAATTCAATCTTAGTAGAACAATATATGTCCTTGTTTTTTTTTCTCTTATTTTTCATCTGTTATATTTGAAGTTGTCACGCAATGAGTCAGACTGTGTTAAATGAATTGGTTAAATAATTGTAAATTGCAAAAATGAATACTTTACAATTAATTTAATCTAAATAAATAAAAATATAGTAGCAGACACTGATGGATTGCATGTTTTTTTTAAGCCTCAGCACAACAAGCTCCAAAAATGTTGCAGATTGTCTCTCCCTGCTTTTTACATTTTTTTACTCAAAACGTTGCTTTGTCTTGCAGAGGACCAGATACCTCACGGCTTCCCCACCATCGACATGGGCCCCCAGCTCCGAGTGGTGGAGAAGACTCGAACAGCCACCATGTTGTGTGCTGCCAGTGGAAACCCAGATCCTGAGATCTCCTGGTACAAAGACATGCTTCCTGTAGACATCAACAGCAGCAATGGACGCATCAAACAGCTCCGCTCAGGTAATTAAACGTGCATGAAAGCTCCCAAATGCACGTCACTATGTCATATTATGCCAACGGCAGCTGAGAATTGCGACATAATGTTGAAAAAGTCAATAGAAATAGGACTTTGTTGTCATGTCTGCCTTGCTTAGTCTTTGATCAGAACGAATCATGAACATTTCCTACAGCTTGTCACTGGCACCTTTATTAGCTAGCGTAGCAGGTGTAGCATAAGCAGCAATTGAAGCGGTGACAAGGGGAGCTACATCCAACATCTTCTGCAACCTTTGATAGTGACGCATGGGTTCACAACCTTGTGAAAGTATAAAGTATTACGGTTTTTAACCGTATTTTTTTTTTAAGCACACATCTAGGTTAGAGAAAGGGCAACAGATGATGCATTATCTGCGATTTATTCTGACAAAAATAACAATAAAAATCAATGGAGTCCTTTTTTGTCTCACAGTGCTAGTCATTTTGATAAATAAACATCGCTAGCCTGACCTGGATGATACAGGAAAGATAAGTAGCTTCTGTTGCCAGGTTTGTAGACTGTATTTTTGCATTCAAATGAGCTTTGCAAAATCTAGACAAGTATTACATGTTTTTAGCAAAACCCGTTAATTACTTTTTCACACTTACAAAAGCTGTGCCTGGCAAAGTGTTGATATGCAATGCCCTCAAACCAACAGTGTTTCACCAGCATATTTTTTGACATCTGGTGCCATATCAGAGCATGCAGAAGTACAAAATGATACTGCTGTAGTTGTATTCCTACTAATTAGCTTTCCTTAAAAAGTATAAACACATCTGTTAGGTTTATTTTGAAACTGTCAGTCATTAGACAAGAGACACTGCCTTCTTTTTCATGACCTAAATAAGTTTTGATAAGTGTCACTGAGTTAACTGCATGACTTTGATGTTTTTCTTTACTTTTTTGAATTTCTATTTAAATATCTGTTAAAGTTGCTTGATGTGATACGACAAATGGGGTTTTAGATATTGCCATCCTAGATAAAAAAATAAATAAAAAAAATCATACAGTTTGTACCGTTTGATTTGCGTGACAATATATCACTGACAGTAAAATGGCACAAAAGTTTTACATTGTAGTGGCTTCTACTATGTCAATATAGAGCTGTGATTCTCAAACTTGTTGTGCATCAAACACCCAGGGCTTGTACTAAAAACAAACCAGGATTATACAGTTGAGGACAGAAACCAGGGCTGAAACCAGGACTGAAACCAGAACAGAAACCAGAACAGAAACCAGAACAGAAACCAGAACAGAAACCAGGACTGAAACCAGGACTGAAACCAAAACAGAAACCAGGGCTGAAACCAGGACAGACCTTGGACTAAAGCACGGCAAACCTAGGACTAAACCAGGACTAACCCTGGACCAAACCTAGACTTAATCAGGATTAATTCCAGACTGAAACCAGGACTGAAACCAGAAGTAAAGCACGGGAAACCTAGGACTAAACCAGGACCAAACCTAGACTAAACCAGAGCTCAACCAGGAATGAACATTTACTAAAAAAGGAAAACAATGACACAACTAGGATTACTTAAAACTTGTGGTGACCACAGCTAAATCAATAATTAATTTGAACTAAATAAGGCCTAAACCAGGACTAAACCAAGATTAGTGTGAACTAAGACCAGACCAGAAGTAGATTCGTCCTCATTTAGGTCTAGATAAAATCAATTCAAAAACTAGTCTTGCACTAAAACTGACTCAAATCTATCTAGTTAGTATCACCAAAACAAGCCTGCATACTAGCCCACAGTTTGAGAAGCACTGTTCTATACCCTGTAGTCTGAAGTCATGTGTTTACCCCAGTGGATCACTAACCAAATCTCTTCACCCTGTTTGCATTGAATTGACTGGCGCCTGTAGGTGGTACTCCAATTAGAGGTAAGGACGATGTGTTGGAAAATGTCACGTCTCCTCCATCTCTTCACATTTGGTCCACTCATTCGGTTCATCTGCGTTCCAGCTCTTCCCCGTGTCCAGTCCTCAGTCAAATGTTTTTGTCAAATGTCTGTTGTGTCTTAACAAACAAATGCTCACCAACCCATAGGCTTGTCACGATAACACATTTTGAGATGGGGTATATTGGCGTAAAAAACGATTCTAATATTAAAACTAATTTATGCCATATATGATCGTAAAGCAACATTATTAAAAAAAATACAACTTATTGTAGTACAGAAACGTAACAAGAAAATCAACACTAGTACAAAGAAAAAGCACCTACAATAAATGTTGAAGCCCAATTATTGTTCCAGTCGATATAGTATAGAGTACACTTCAAAGAAAAAGCAAAACTGGATATGTTGGTGACAGTCGCAATTTCTGGTAACTTTTATACACCCACCTGCACCGATTTTTAATGTTTTTATATGGACTTGTTAGTTTTTCTGTTTGTATTGTATTTTAAACAGGGCGCCCATGAAAATGAGAAACCAAGTGCTCTCATTGGGTTTCCCTGTATAAATAAAGATAAAGCTAAAGAAAGTAGCTATTGTGACAGGCATACCAACTCTCTTTTGCAACAAAATACTGTAGTAGTACTGAGTTCACAAAATTACACATGCGTATTTCTAACAATGCATCAATAGCCAAATGTTGCTCATAAAAGAGGGTGTTTTATGAAGAAATGAAGGTGCCCATCTCAAACTTTTCCCAGATTAGTAGCTTATATAGTAACTGTAATGCATAATGCTAAACTCCAAATGTCACCCTGTAAAATGTCTGTGTTTGAAAGAAAAGAAACTAAAAACAAAAGCGCATACATTTCACCCAGAACAAACATTGTCTTGAGCTTCTCCTCTGGCTTTTCAACACTGCGAGGCGACGAGCGACCAGTGAGCGCAGAGCCACTGGAAGATCGCAGCCTGGGTGTTTAAATGGAGACACATTTACATAAAGCGCAGGCAGCAGTGGCCCTCAGTGTACCAGGGCCAGATTGTTAAGATGGGAGTTTCAACCCCCTTTTTATGGAAATCATTGTCTTTTTCCCTGGAGTCAAAGCACGATTTCCACTGAACAACATTGTGGTAAATAGTGGACGCCTGGGTCTTGCTGAATACATTTTCAAGCCAGAAGGAGCCACTGTCTATTTTACTGTATTTAAATTCACTAAAGAACGATTTAGGCTTGGCTGTACTCAGTAATATGAGAGAAACTGGTGAATTATGCAGACAAGTTCTTCTGCTAGTCTTACATAGCATTAGCATTGTATGTACCAATGTACCATGGGCATCATAGGACAAAATATGCATGAATATGTATATGTATTTTGACTTTTGACAAGTAATTTAGTTTACAATACAGTTTATTGTGCCCATAGAGAAATGTATCCTCTGCATTTGACCCATCCTTCAATGCTGTTGGGGGAAACCGGGCCGGAGTGGTGGGACTCCATATCTTGAGCTATACTTGGTCAGGACTACCTTAACTGGAAGATTTGTGCCTATTGAGCATGTTTTATACAATACCAATCCACATAAAGTGCATAAACGGAAGGTTATACTGTATTTATATCACAATAACAAATTTACTGTGTTGCAGAAGCACAAGATCAACAGCCAAAAAGTATCCAAAATATTCTTTAGCATAGTCAGAGTACTAGATTTGACATTCTGTCTACTCAACCTCTACTTCGCCTGTACAAGTCTTTGAACTGACCCAAAACTTGTACTAATGATAAATAAGTATCACATAAACTAGATAGGCAGCTGATCTTAGAAATAGGACTTTTTTGCAATGTGTTAACTTCATTGCAACTTTATCAGACCAAATTCTGTGTAGTTAATATTCCACCTTTGTCGTATATATCCGTGTACCTTCTCTTTAAACCCTCCACAGTTGGCTTTATGTAATTTCAGTATAATAAAACTTCTCCATGACCTTGGATCCAACCGCACCAGAGTAGTCAGACTAATTGAAAGAGTTCAGCGTTGCATCTGCCACATAAGAGTAACCTTGTGCACGCCTTTTACTTGAGCTTTAGTGGTGCGCGCTGTGTTCTCCTATGGGAAAATGGGCAGATTGACAGATCGGTGACACCTACATTAGTATGCAGCATTTAGACAGTGATGAGCTCAGCAACACAGCGCAAGCCTCTTGGTTAGGAAAGATATGCATCAACATCTAAGTCTATTGCGTCATTTCCCTGCCTGGTTAATATGTATTGTCTCGTGGTCTCTACAATGCCCCCTTTTGGTTGGTGATAAACCTGTTTGTTGTATTCATCTCATACTGCATGGAATTTTAAAAATGTATATATTACAGCATTATTATTTGTGTTATTCTCAAACGGCATGGTAGCTGGCTGTCTTTCAAGCTAGCACCATGCTGCTTCGAAGAACTGTTTTGACGGTTATCATCGCTCATCATATACGCATATACTGAAATGTCAAAGTTTAAAGACATATATTTTTAGAGCCGCTCTTGCAGGTAAGTGTATTTCCAGCCTCCATCGCAAACTGCAGTTCAGTAGCGGTGATTACGTAGTGGCAGTTATAGACAGTATGCCAAAATGGCCGCACCCAGACTTGTTCCCACGGGGGCTCCGATGCTTTGTTCGAAACAACATGTTAGCTTTTGGATTTGATGACTGCAGCTACTTGAGATGTGAATACTAATCTGAGCCATCTGTCTGAAGAGCTGCTCCCCAAGGCCTGCATTGAGTCATGGTCAAATAGTGTGTAATGAAGGAAAGCAGTAATGACCTCACAACGCACTGGAGAACAGCCATTTGTCACATGGACTTTTTACCTCCGGACACATTGTAACCCTGTCAAAATATGTCAAAATAACTAATATTGTTTTTTATGATTTTTTTTGGAAACTAAATTGCGACTACTCGGAAAAGATTAGAGGGCATAGTGTTCTTTCCCAGACACAAAAAATGAAGCTACAGTTCTTTTCACCTGCCTGTCAATCGCAGTCTTTCACTTTGTCTCTCAAGTTTTATAAATGCACTCTCTCCTCCATCGGCCTGTTACAGTTGTGTGCAAAAAACTCCCCTCATCCAGCTGCAAAACCATCCTCCTCAGCCTATCCATCTCCTCCGCTAAGGGGGGTACAGAATATTTACCAAGAAAACTGTCACTCTAAAAGTTAAGAAAATCATACCTCACTCATTTGAATGTGCCTGTCTCGTCTGGTTGAAATGCACACATGTGTTAATTGTTCACGGCATTCGACGGGCACCACACAATGTATATATTCACAAGAAGTCATTTTAAAGTTGCACAATGTAACATTTCTGGTGATGGGCCCCCCACCTGCTTGTCTCCTAGGAGATGGTGTCACTTTGCCAGTATGGCATTTGGCATGGCATTGGTAAGTTATTCATCTCCTTGGGGACAAGCGGTTGTTGCTACGAGATCACATTACATGTCAGATCTGTGGAGCCACAAACCTACTCCCAGTGAGAATGCATGTATTTTTGAGCAATAACACATTTGTAATTGAATACTGCTGAGCATTCCTGGCAAAGCAAAAACATTTCCATAGATGCTTCATCGACCTGAAAAGTTACATAGCGCACCTTTAACTAGTACTCGAGACATGTTTTTGAGATAATTAATTGACCCAGCTGTCATGGTCTGTTTTAAGAATAGCAGAAATTGGCAAATGTTAGCACTTTTCCTCAAACTTGCCAAATCATCTGAATCCTTCTGTCGCTGTAAGCATATTTCCACAAAACTAGCTCTGTGTCCAAGTCATTTAATTACGCATGAACCAGTCGACCACTCGTGCAAGTCACTTCACACATGCTGCATATTATATTTATTTATTTATTACATTTTTGCTCTTGCTCCATCTTTCTAGACTGCTAATTGCGTTATTCCCTTATGCAGGAGCCCTACAAATCGAGAACAGCGAGGAGTCAGACCAAGGAAAATACGAATGTGTGGCCATGAACAGTGCCGGGACCCGCTACTCTGCACCTGCCAATCTCTACGTACGAGGTAAAGTCTCACTCGCGATATGAATACATCTTTCTGCTGTATAAGCGTTCACAAACTATCCTTCAGGGTTTCTGCACTTTGATTTGCAGTAAATATTGTGAAACTCAGCATCCAACTGGAATGTAATGAGATGAAAAATGATAAATGGCAGAACAAAAATGCTAACCTTGATTGTTTACGCTGAATTAAACTAAAAGACTATACAGTTTCTGAGTAGTTAGACAAGTACAACATTGCACTCTTAAAAAAATCTGTATCAAACAAATATCAACCTTATATAATCTAAAACACTGTGAAAACTTGTCTTGGAAAGCAAGTAATTTCGCAATTGCAAAAAGTGCCGGAACCCTTCTTCCTGTCTGCCCTCCTCCTAACATGTGTTTTTGCTGTACATTGTCTTTACCACTGACTCATTCTGCTAACTCCACTTGTTTTTGAAATGATGAATGATCTTCTTGGTGCTATGTGGGTGTTCGCTGATAGTTCTTGATTGACATCTTGTTCCATTAACCGCTCTGTGACCTTACACTAATAAATCCCAGCGTACCTTGCTCCACCTAGCCGCGCATTGACGGGATGATTGTGAATAGGTATTGTGTAATTTCCAAACGTCCTCACCCATTTTACTGATTCTCTCCTTTTGTCTGTCTGCTAACCAATTCTCTCACTCATTAGCCTAATTGTGGCTTTTTTCCAACAGCAGTGACTAACCATAGTGTCTGGATGCACAATTTGAGCAGGTGTGGTTTGCAACCGCCTTGGAAACCTCTTCCTCGGCGTGTATGAAAATCCATCTTTATTTATTTTTTCCTATATTCCGTTGTATCAAAAGCTCCATTATCCTCTGGCAAAACTTGCTGAAAGGCATAGAAGACTTGTGGGATTTGTTTTGTTGTGCTGTCTCTGTGAGCAGACTAATGCAAACCAAGGGCAATGTAGCACCCATCCTGGAGCAGGCTGGGTCAGAGCTATACAGAAAAACCACTATGTCCCATGATGAATGGCCCCAAGAGTGAGGAAGCTAGCAGAATGAAATAGCTCTACTCAGGTGTCATGATCAGATACGTTGAAAGTCTTTACATAGCTTTAGTTACAGTTTACAATTGTGTTTGGCTAGCTTCATGAATTTGCATTACTTTGCTATATTTCCCTTATTCGCTGATAGGGATGTCAAGATAATTGTGGTTATCCAGGTCACAATAGAACTCATTTCAACTCAATCTTTTGTCCAAAAAATTAAGCCAAAATGTAATTTTTTTAAATCCATTTTATTTTTATTTTTTTAACATTAACTGCTTCCAAACTTTTGTGACCCCCAAAATGACCATTCAGCTGACTCAGGACTGCCAAGGTGAACCAAATATGACAGCAGTAAAAATATTAAAATATGAATTTCACTAAAATGTTCTGGTTTCTTTTAAAGAGATTAAATACAGTGTCATAATAGTTTTAATATATTGACTCCCTCCTAAAATAATGGCTTTTTTTCAAATTTTTCAGGCAAGATCAAAAACTGTACCAATTGAAAACTGTGAAATGTGATGACATACTAACACATATGTCAGATAGTTTTTAACATAAAGCCACAAAATGACTTCAGGTTCACATGGGCCCTAAGTCACTTTCTTGATATAGGCCAATAGATTATTTGCAAATCATCTTTCAGTCCCTAAACATCCCTACTCACCAGACAAAGTATGACAAACTAGTAAAAAAAGGGAATGTGAAGATGAAACTATGATTTTTTTTTTTTCCCTTGTGTTGTAGAGTAAAGTGTATAAACAGATTGATTATTTTCATTGTCCAAGAAAAATGATTTGCCACAAACTCTTGCATTGCATTAGAAAAACCCCAGTTGCAATGATCTGCAATGGATCACGTTTACAGATTAAACATCGCAGGCTTCGGGCGGCTCAAACCAAACTCAAATTAATGATTGTTGAACTGGTAAATAAGAGCCATATGAGGCCCGGAGATGGGGGAAATTGAATAGAGCTTTTTTCAGGAAATTAAATATTTTGAAAACAATGTTATAAATGCAATTAGGCTAGTCTTAGCTCAATATGTTTTATAGTATTGAGATCCATTTTGTCTTTTCTACATGAATTATCATGAGCTGCCGTCTGTCATAGAATAATAGATTCAAAATAAATAAGCCTTGTAAGATATAAAACAGATAAAACAAAAATATGTGTTTCTGTGGGCTCAGAAAAAAACAAAAAACAAATATGTGCCACACCAGATTGGTTTAAAGACAGTTTTGACTGAAGTTTGAAAGAAACAACAGTTGTTTCTATGGTAACACTGTGCTTTAATGAAGTCATTTTTCTGGTCCCGTGTGGTCTTGGAGCAACACAGTGCTATGTTACAACACATATAAAAGGTAAGAATACCTTTATGATGATTTGAGATGGCTCTGTTGAATAGGATTTGGTAAAGACATATTGGACCCACCAGGTGGTTTAAAGCTCATATTTAGTAGATTGCAGCTCCGTCACAGCTGTGTGAGGAGTCTCATCTATTAATCAGCAGCTGTCTGTCACAGGTATAGACACAAGTAGAGAAGCCTTTCCCTCACAGGTAATTACAGTGGTGTGTGGCATGGCGCCAGCAGGGCCCCTCAGGCCCAGCCACTGTGTAACACCACCCAGGAAGCTGTCAACCCACCGGCCCCTCCACCCGAGCTGCACCAGACCACCACACTGCTCACAGATAGAAATCAAGCCAAGCGTAACCTTTTAAAAGTCAGCTCTGCTGCAACTGAGAACAAAAGGCCCCAGCCATGTTTTTAGTCTGGTTGTGTTCCGGCTGCAGTGAGGAGGCGCACAGACCTGGGGCTGTGCTATCACCGCTGCCTGATTGGCTTTTAAACATGTGGGACTCAACTCAAGTGGCCTCTGACATGCCTGCCTATTTTTCTCCTCTAGTTATGTGTTTGTGATACTCCTGAGAGGAGATCAGGGGATTAAAGGAGCTGCTAAATCCATCCACAAACAACAATCTAGATTACATTTTGGATTTATAGCCCCGGAGAAAGAACTGCTAAGAGCTCAATCTGATAATTGTGCTGTTTTACTTGATGCAAAATTCAGATTTTTTTTTTTCTAATTGATTATTGTGTTAATTAATATTCAAATTTAATTAACCCTTTTATTCCATATGTGAATACAAAGAACACCTTCCTTATATAAAGCAGCCATAGCCTCAGCATGTCTCCACACTATACTCAAGGTGACTTATAGAGGGGGTTTCATAAGCGCCTGTTTTGTGCCCCTACTCTTGTCAGAGCACCATTCTCTGTGCTTGTTATGTGCAGGGCCTTGTTTATTTTTTTCGCTTACACCATTGCCACCTGATCCAATTCCTGTCTGCAGCTACACAAATATGCTACCACCTACCGCTGTCACCACCTTTGTCTTGACATTTCCACGCCACATCCCTGCCTTGCTAAATGGGCGGGGCAAACTTTTTATTGTAGGTGGTATGGGTGGGTGTCCAAACTCCCACTTCCTCTCTTTCTTAGTTTCTCGCTGTGTGTGTTTCTCTTTCTACCTCTTTCTCTTTCTCTGTTTCTTTTATTGTTTATTGTTTACATGGTATCGGTGTCTCTGTTTTGTTCTTTCTCTGTTTCTCGCTCTATTCCTCCCTGTGTCTCACCTTTTCTCCCTTTCTCTCGTCCCCTCTCTCTCTTCCTTTCTCACCCTCTCTGTGTCTCACTCTCTCTTCCTCTCTCAGTCTCTCTCTCCCTCTGTCTCTCTCTTTCTATCTCTGTCGATCTCTCTTGCTCTCTCCATGTCTTTCTGTTTTGGTCTTCTCTTTGTCTCACCTCCTCTAGCTTTTTTCCATCTCTCTGTATCTCACTGTCTCTCTCTTCTCATCCCTCTGTCTCTCTTTGTCGGTCTCCCGGTCTCTCTCTTTCTCTCCCTTCCTGTGTCTCTCCCTCTTTCAGCCTGTCTCTCTGTTTCATGCTTTCTCTCTATGTTTCTCTTTCCATCTTTTTTCCTTCTCTCTCTTTCCATCTCTTTGCCTCTGTGTCTCTCGCTTTCTCTCTCTTTGTCAATTGCTTTGCTTTCACCTTTCTGTCTGCATATCCTATTTATACGTTCCCTCTCTTCCCATCCATTAAAAGCCAGTGTGTGAGCGAGTTTTGGAGGTGCGCAGGTGGCGGCTGGTACCTGTTTGCCGGAGGTCACTTTGCACCGGAGGGAGGACTACATCAGACGTGGACAGAATGGCGATTGTCCCAATTGTGTGTGTGTGTCCGTGTGTGCATGTGTGTGTGATTGTGCAACATCCCTCATTTGTCAAGCTCGTATCCCTCCACTTCTGTGCAGAGATGTCAGCTCTTGTCGGTTGCCACTCCTTCATATTTCCCACTGACATGTCGATGCGTCACCCGGGATACGGACGCCACTGCAGAGGGACTTTGCTGTTATCCAAATATATCTTCATGCTGTTCTTTGTATGTCTCTGTCTATGTGAGTGTCAAGAGGGGAAACTCAGTCAGAGCAATGGCATAGCTGCATTTAATCAAAAAGTTGTTTTAAAGAGGGCAGAGTATTGTTTATAGGTGCCAGAACCAAATAAAAAGGTTGGCAGTACACCAATACCTTCTGATTAACGTTTTGATGCCATTTGGGGCCTACAGGAAAGCACTATCCACACTCTTATTTTGTTAGTTCTAGATAATACACAAAGAGGTACTGAAAAATACTGATCAGGTAGCTGTATCGCAAAACGGGTATTGCATACAGGTACCAAAAAGAAACTGTCCCATTCCATAGCTATATGCTGAGTTTGGACTCACTTAGAGAGGTTAGATTACACGGTTAGATTTGTTTACTTAAAAGGCCTTTCTCTTGCCAACATTGTTTTCTGTATATTTACTGATCCTCACTTCCTGTCTACTAATATTGCTAGTACTTGCCTATTGGTCTTGGATCTAACTTCTATAGCACTACAGCAAATTAGTTGTATAAAAAATTTCTAGATGTAAGGTAATATTGCTTTAGTTTTGACAGTAGGTGAAAGTTGTAAATTACAATTGAAGTGTGTAGACAGACCTGAGACTTACCAACAGTGAATAAAACTGCCACAAGAATGATTTAAAGGCTATACATGTAATTTTTAGTATTAATAGATACTGGTATTTTGTAATTTTCTGCATGTAATTCTTGATTTTAAAAGTTATTCAAGCGGTATGAGTAAGTTTCCCGTCTTGACACACTACACTGATGCATCTGTTTTTCTCATTTCACTTGACCTCCTGTGTCTATGTAAAAATCATATTTCACTGTCCTCTTCCTCCATCGCTCACCATCATCTAATCACTCCATCCACAAACAGATCAGCGTGAAGGTTTGTCAATTTCACTTTCAATCTCTTCCCTCCCCAAAAAAGTTTAGGTGAATAATATACTCCCCCAGTTCTTTTTCAGTGCTGTCTCCAAACTCCCTCCCTGAAAACCTATGATAGCACTGCACCCTTGGCACCAACTTGCCCTTAAAGTGGTCAACCCGTCCTCTTGCATAAGTGCATGAATCCTTTTGTAGTGAGTGCATGCTTTCCACTGCCACTCCCCACGTGTTTGAACCAGCCCAATGCAAAGATTTATCCTCTAGTTTGTTTAGGATGTCTTATTAATAGACGTTTGTTGTGTTTTGTTAAATTCCTTCCCACCACACCTATAGCGGTCATAAGCAACCTTTACCTGAACTTGTGCACTCATCAGGCACAATCTGGCCACTTACAGTACCAGTTCAACTGTCCTCTGGGCATATCAATGGAGGCAAAGCTCTTTAGGGATTAGATCTGTTTTGCCACTAAAACCACCCTCTGCCCACACAAGTGGAGGATTGACAGGTTTGATAGACACCTGTCTGTCAACCTTAATCCTGACAGGTATTGTAGTGTCTTCTGCAGTTAAATAATTCTCCAGAATCTACACTTAAATAGCTATAATATTCTAATCAAACTGCATAAAGAATAAAAACTCAGTAAGAGATATTTTTAATGCACAAATATGAGTTTATATAAGAATTACTTATTACCAAAAGTTCATTTGACCCACCCCATGGCACAAGATTACAATTTTGATTTTATCACAATTAATGCAGTATTTATATTTGCCATTAAGGTATAACTAAATCCATCTGCTTCTTCTGAGAGTTCACTCTTCACTGTGATTGATTAAATCCACCTGTCACTCACTCAGAGCATGAAGGAGGCTGGTTGGAGGCAGATTTAGATCACGATTCCATATTTTCTGATCCATGTTATAATATTGTTTCTTTCTTCATATTTAGTTCTTCTTTCAAACAGAGAGCATTCTGTTCTACCATGTGATATCATGTATTAATACAGGAAGTGCTCCACTGTGTTTTTAAACTCTATACACCTTCAATGAAATGGATAATTTAAGCCCTGGAATTGCCAATCTCTATGAAACCAAAAGTAAAAGTTACTTTCGGCATTCCTCTTCAAATAAGAGAGTGCTCCACATTATCCACTTTTAAAACTCAACTCAAACTCTGGCTGAAATCAAATCAGTCATGTGATCATTAGCCAAAATATGTACCTCTCTTCTTTCTTTTTAACTCTTCATATGTTGTACTAATGTGATGTATTTGTTATACTCGTTACCTGCCTAGGGACTGCGAATGTAAATTAGCTCTGTAGCTATAATCCGGCATATTTACATTTGTTCACAACAGATGTTCATTAATGTGCATTGTCCCTATCAAATAAATAAATAAATAAAAAATAAATTCATAACCGTTAACTTGAAAACTATAGCTTCATGAGGTGGTGAAACAGAGGATTTTGAGCTTTAGAGATGTACACAATAAAGGGTTACTCAAACATATCTGAATGAAACAAAACACCACTCCAGGTATGTTTTTGAGGAGGTAACAACATTCTAACATAGCTTAAGCTCACAAGAGTCCATTTTGTCTTTAATCACTATATTATGTAGCCATACTTGTAGCACATTAGAAACCAATGGGAACCTCTTTTAGAAAAATCTTAAACCCAAGTCATTTATTATAGCCAATCTGCTCTTAAACCTGGATTGTTATGGGGCAACCTTGTTCTTAGAAATTTACACCCACTGTCTAGAAGAGCCAAGATTTTGTGAATTATCTTCTCTCTAGCTATTGTAAAGCGCTGACCTGCAGAATATTTAAGAATGGGCTGGCAGTGTGCTGACAGAGGAGATGATCAAACATCATGGTTGCCCTGCGTTACTGCCAGGAAACCCAGGAGCCTGCTGACTTGGTGCCAGTTTGCTTCCTTATTGATGGACTGAACAGATTCTGCTATCCTTGGGTGCTTTGTCAGGGCAGTTAAATTTATAGATATCCAGCAGTGGGGCAGGCAAAAAGGAGACACGGCTTATTTTGTGGTTTTGATAGAGTCCTGGAGCCCCCCTCTCCAAGCTGCTCTCAACACGAGTGAGGCTTCAAGGGAGAATCGATAACAATTACCTACCCTCTAGTCATTTTGTTCCACTGCACCTCTCCAAACTTAACCGCAAGCCATGAATTATTCACAATATTAAGTGTTCAATATACACAGGCCCCATTGACTGACTGCTCTTAGCGCTGCTGTGTTGTCTATGGAGTCATGAAGGAATAAAGGACGCTTGGAAACTAATGGCACTTGCATTAGGCCATTTTTTCTCAGCTTTTGCCTTCTCACAACAATGCAGAACTGAGAGAATTAACCAATTTCAAAAGTCTAATCGTTCTCGCCTAAAATTGTGAGTGCAAGATGACAAACAGAATTTTGGCTTATTTTGATAACCCTCTGCAAAAAAACAAAAACAAAAAAAACAACAACTTGTAATTGGGAGCACTAATATAACAAAAACTAAATCTAAAAACGTTAGTGGAAGTCTAACCCCTGAACTACCAAATTACATTATCAGAATTGGGACTTAACCCAGAAGAAAACCAGGTCTATCAGTACCAGGCTAGGGCTAGACCAGTACCAAACCAGGTCTAGATCAGTACTAAGCCAGGTCATGTCTAGAACAGAGCCAAACCAGGTCTATTGAGATTAAACTCATTAAGCTCAAATTCAGCTCCAAAAACCTTAAAATCACTACATTTGTGACTAATGCTTCTGATGCGGGTGGCCACTAACACAAAAATGAGAGCTACATTTCTCAGATATGATTTTCTTTTTGGAATAACATGTTCAGCCATTTTGAAAGAGAAGAAAATTGGTCCAAATTCTTTCTTCTTTATCGGGTCTCCCTAGTGTTCAGGCTTATGATCCTCCCTATATCTGTGCTCCACTCCTGCATGGCCTGCTTGAGAATGTCCTCCCCTCACTGTTCCCAGACTGGTATTTCCCTGCTCACCACCACAAAGTAAAAGATGTCCTTCATAATCTGGATTTATCTGAATTATTGATTTGTTTAACTGTTGCTGTACTTTTGTCCTTTTATCTACATTTCTGTCCTTGGTAATCATAAAGTATGTGCAGTCATAACATTGCACCCACTGATCAGCTGATCATCATGTCACCTGTTTGAGATTGTAAAGAAAATATTTTCTTCAGTGTTCATGTGTTCATTTGGACAAGAATCTAATCTCTCTCTCTCTCTCTCTCTCTCTCTCATTCTGATTATGATTTGGATAATTTTTTATTTATGTAATTTTTTGTAATTTTAATCTTTGCTATGATTCATGAGATTTCATAACCAGTGCACAAATCAGTTACAGCCTGAGAAAGGTGACTGATTGTGAATAACTCATTGTAAACTAGCACTGGTCATTTACTCTGCTTACTTTTGTCAAAATGTTCAGCCCTGGTCGATTTTCTGGGCTTACACGCTCTGATGTATCTGGGGAAATTACAAGGCAAAAAGAGAAGCTTAAAAAATGCATGAATCAAAGGTTTCAGCTGTTAATACTTTTATGATATCGAGTCGATGAGTTTAAAGCTAGGTGATTGTATTGATTTAGAAAAGGCTCTCAATTATTTTGGCATAAATTTTGGAGTCGAAAACTAACGCCGGTGCAGATTTGAGCCCTTCTAGCTATACTGGCCGCTGGACCAGTCTTCTCCCTGACTGGAATCTGAAAAGGTGCTTTTGTGTTTTTCCATTTCACCACATAATGAGAGGAATAACAAGCATGGCTGTAACGACGTTCCGGTTCAAATTAGATCTGGTTGGGAGAGGCAGGATTGGGGGGGACAGCGGTGGAGGAGAGACTCACATTTGAAAATCCATTTGCACACAGGCCAGTGCAAAAGTCCAATTACAGTCAAGGCGGTTTTCTTATAGGGAGACGCAGAGATGTTGCAGCGCATTAGAGAGACAGAAGCTGGGATACTTACTCCATGGACTGTTTTGAATCCATGCACCAGCAGGAATAAGATGGCTATAATTGGTCCACACAAAGGAGTGTAATGCAGGCTGCTTAAGTGGTGGAAGTACCACAAATATAGGCTACTTAATAGTGCTCTATTAAGTCAGTATACGCAGACAGTGGTAGTTATAGTACCAGTAGTAGTAGTCGTAGTAATAGTAGTTGAAGTAGTAGTTGTTGTAATAGTAGTTGCAATAGTTAGTAATAATGATAATAATAATAATAATAATAATATCTTAGTCTTATATAGTGTTTTTTCCCAGGTGCTCAAAGTCGCTGTACAATTTCATGCATTATTTATTCCACACTCTGTGGTGGTAAGCTACTATTGTAGCCACAGCTGCCCTGGGGTAGACTGACCGAAGAGAGGCTGTCAATCTGCGCCATTGGCCCCTCCGACCAACAGCAACACTCGTACACACTGTCTAGTATGAAAGTGGTGTTTCATACTCGACAGTGTGGTTGAAATACCACTGGGGCCCCCCAATGTCGCACCCGGTATTCCCAGGCCATGCTCTGCTTAGCTTCTGAGATCTGATGAGATCAGGCTCTAGGTTAGTCATTAGTAGGTGGTATTAGTAGTTAGTTGTAGTAATTAGTATTGGTAGATGGTAGTGTTGGCAGTAGTGGTAGTTAGTAGTAGTTGGTAATAGTCAGTGGTAGTAACTAGAAGTTAGAGGTAATTAGTAGTCATTAGTACTAGTTAGTAGTAGTCAATATACAGTTTTTTTTTCTATTACTAAGGCTTTCTTCTATATACTTTGCAATATTACTGCCCAATCTGCCTGTCAGTTATGCCACTAGGAAAACTGTTACTACACTGCACAATTATTTTTGAAAGTTATGTATCTGTAAGGAAAAAAACACACATTCTGAACATAATTTAAACTCTACAAGCCAATCCCTTGATTACAGTTTCCCTACATGCTTTCTTTTCATAACAATGGTCAGAGAAGTCAGGCCATCTCTTATTTTACATGCTAATGAGTTTGAGGCTAGTGCCAGAAATGCCAGATAGTGTGTCAACAAATGTGGTGTCCATTTTGTATATCTTCATTAAGACAGAAGCCTGGTGGTATGTAAATGCTGTTTACTCTGGGCCCTGGGTTTGCAGTATGGCATGAATCCTCTGCCTCATCCGTGTTTGCCTTGTCCCTGGCGACGTCCACGGCCCCGTCTGCTCGCCATGGGAACGCCTTTTTAATGTCAGCCTATCTGCATAAATCACAACATCGCCAGTGCAAAGAGAGGTGGGAGGGAGAAAGAGTGAGAGAAAAAGAGGGTAGAAGGGTATGGGGAGAGTGAGAGAGGGAGAGAAGGCCAAAGAAAGGGTCAGAGAAAGAGAAGAGATAAGAGGGAGAGAGGGTCAGAGGATGGACAGAAGAGCAAAGGACAGGGAGAAGGATGGAGAGAGAGCGGGGGAAAGGGTCTAAGAAGGGTGAGGGAGAGAAGAGAAGGGTACAGAGAGGGAGAGCAGGAAAAAGGGCGGTGAAAGGCAAGAGAAAATATAAAGGGGAAAGAGGGTCAGAAGATAGAGAGAAGGAAAGAGGGAGAGAATAGAAGGGCAAAGTCAGAAGGCCCAAGGGTAAAGGGGGAAAGAGAGGGTGAAGGAGAAAAAGAGGAGAGGGAAAGGGAACGAGGGTCAGGAGATGGACAGAGTGAGGGAAAGGGAGTCTAAGAAGGGAGAGAGAAGAGTTCAGACACAGAGGGAAAAAAGGACAAAGGCCGATAGAGAGAGAGAGAAGACAAGAGCAGAGAGAGAGAGAAATGAGGGTTGAGATGGAGAGGGAGAGACGGCCTAAGGAGAGACAGGCAGAGAAGAGGGAGCCAGAGTCAAAGAAGAGGGAAGAGAAAGGGGTAGGGAGAGAGTAGGAGGAGGAGTAAAAGACGCTAGTGAGAAGAAAGCCCACAATGCAATCACCACAGGGTCCCTCCATGACGCAACTCCCTCCATCGTTTGACACTTGGACAAAAGACAGACAGAGACAGTCTCCAGAAAAACCAGGCTACTTCTAATGCGTTTTACTATTGTGGGCTCCAGGCTAGAATCCCCCTGAACACTGTGCATTTGAATTCCCACAGCTATTCTTGTGACAGGCCCATTATGCCCATTGTGCCATTCTGTAGCATCCAGACTGGATTTATTTATACTTTTTGAGTTCAAATCAACAGAGGTGGGTAGAGTAGCCAAAAAACATACTCGAGTAGTATTATTTTTGAAGTAACATCACTACTTAAGTAGAAGTACAAAGTGGTGGTCCAGGAAATTACTCAATTAAGAGTGAAAATTATTTGGGAAAACTACTACTCAAGTAAGAGTAACTTTCAGGATGTAACATCTGATTTATAATTTGAAGTTGATTAAACTGGAAGGACACATTAAAAATGCACATGCATTATTTAAGGATAGACACAAAAGACACAAAAATGAGAAAAAGGGACATATGTGCAAGAAACACAGATGTTCAAATCATTTCATACTATCAGCATAAAGCTTTTGTCACTTGTAGACTTACTCATATTGAGAAGAGTTACCAAACCTTTTACTCAAGTAAGAGTACCATTAATTTATTAAAAATATTACTCATGCAAGTGTAAAAGAAAGTACAATTTCTTAAAAAAGTTACCACTTTTGCATTATGTGGGGTCATTTTTAAATATTCTAATTTAGTGTCTTTTTTGGAAACTTCTATACATTTATTATTTTCAACTTTACCATTTGAAAGTGACAAACCTCCCTATCTCAACTCTTTTCTCATTTTTTTCTTGCTCTCCTCTGACCCTTTCCCCTCTCTCTTCTTTTTTGCTCTTGCCCTTTCTGCTGTCTCTCCTCTCCTTTGCCTTTCTTCCTTCACTCTCTCCCCCTTCCTCTCTCTATCTTTCTCTCTGTCCTTTCAATTGCTGTGGTTGCCTGCCTTGATACAAACAAATAGACCAAGGGTCTTAATGCCAACTTACATTTGTAACTTTTTTGTTCTTAGCAACTTCCTCTCCTTTGACTTTAGTGATATTATCCTGACACAATAATACTTAAAACTTATTTTTTTTTCTACTTAAATCTTTTTAAAGACAGCTTATTAACTTTATCCTGACTTCCACTTTCTCCAGTGCGCAGAGTGGCCCCTCGCTTCTCCATTCCTCCCACAAACCAGGAGGTGATGCCAGGTGGGAGCGTCAATCTGACCTGCGTGGCCGTGGGTTCTCCTATGCCCTACGTGAAGTGGACCAAGGGCACCCAGGATCTGACCGAAGAGGAGAACATGCCTCTGGGACGAAATGTGCTGGAGGTGACCAATATCAGGGAGTCAGCCAACTACACCTGTGTGGCCATGTCCTCCCTGGGCATCATCGAGGCTACTGCTCAGGTCACAGTCAAAGGTAAGTCTGCAGAAATGGATTAGAATTAGACATGTTACAGTTTAAATGTCCTACACTTTTTTTCAGTCTCATTTTACAATCTGAAGAGGTTTTGAGACGTTCTTCTAACTGATGTTTTAGCCTTTTACCCTTCTTACAGGTTGGCTGTGTTAAACTGGGACTAAACCCAGAACTGAAACTGGTCTAGACCATGACCAAACTCGGACTAGAACAGAACTTAATCAAGTCCATATCAGGACTAAACCGATATCAAGTGTGAACGCAGACTTAATCTGTAAAAATCTTAGCAAGCATGTATGTGGTCTTATAATACATACATGGTTATTTCATCATTCATTTTCAATGTCATATTTCACTGCATATTTCCTCTCCACTTCCCCATCCATTGTCCATCTCTAACCTTCAAATCAGTCCATCTAGACTCCTCAGACCCCCCTAAAGGTTGGTCATTTTCACAACATTAAATCCCTCTTATGTTAACCTCTCTATTTTATGTGACTACATCTGGCCCTGTTGAGAAACTCCTTGGTATTTCCTTAATCTTAATCCCTCTTTCAGTTCACCCTATTGTACTTTTGGCATGCCTTCCATCACCACTCCCCACCTGTTTGAATCAGTCCTGCCAAAAGAACTTAAGTTTCACTGTGTAGTTCCCTTGTTATTATATTATTAGTCTTTTGTTACCTATTTTTGCTTGTTGCAAAACCACACCCTTGTTTTTAACCATTCACCTGTTATGTCTGTGCAGCCTTATGTTTTCCAATGTTTTTGAATGGATATTGTAGTATTCAGTATGGCTGTTGGCCTTAGATCATTTAGCGGATTAATCGGCCGATGGTGTTTTAGTCAGCCAAAATTTGTATTAGACCCCTTATCATTTTATTTAGATTATAATGATTTAGATGAGACAACAGTAGAAAGAAGCAGTTGGTGAGTTTGGGTATTTTTTGATATGTATATGTTAAAAGACAAAATTACACACATTCAAGTTTAGTCTTCACATAATTACATGATTTTGTAGCACTATTCCCATGGAGATGTAGTCCTGTGAGTGCAGTTTAGGTCAGCTTTTGCCATACCCCATTTTTTATTGACAGGAGATGTCTTTATCCCACTAAGAATTTTGACTACAGCCCTAGTATTCAGCTCGTAATTTATTTTGTTGAAATACAGTACATTTTTTCCTACCTTGGAGGTTGAATGGAAAAATTAAAGAAGAATTGGTTAATTTAACCCTACACATGCAACTCAACAGCCTATTGTACCCTGGTCTGTCCAGTAATCCCAAAAATAATAGATGAAATTGTAATTGTAGTGGCAAGATGTTATCAAAAAGGTTAAGAATATCTAAGTGTAAAATTAAGATAACAAAATGCCCAACTTCCAGGCATAATTAAGAATTAATGAAACATTGACAGTTTGAGCCTTGTCTGATAACAATGAGGGCCAAATCATTTATTACTCTGAAAAATGGTGTTAAATTATAATTACATTGATTATGACTCACAAAACCTATTGTACATTGATTTTCATCGTCACAGTGACAAGGAGTAATAGTGGAGTGAGTCTGAATTGACTGAGGTTTTTAATATTTAAAGGTGCACTATGTAACTTTACTAATAGTGGTGCTCTACCTGTTTGTCTGAAGGATATATTATTGCTTTACCTGGAATGTTCCACACTAACACATTAGGCTTGTCTATCTTACATTTATTCAATTACACGTGTTTTATGGCTAAAATATACCTTACTATAGTGTACTTACTGTAAGCTGTGCTGCCTCTCCTCAGATCTGACCTGTAACCTGGCCTGATGGCATCACCTAATACCTCCACGGTGACAAGCAGGTGGCAGACAGTTGCATAGTGCGCCTTTAATTAGAGATGATCAAAGTCTGGGCAGGGTCTCAAAAGGGGGTCACAAAAAGATTAAAGATCTGATTATGTAAGTTGGATAATTGTTGGTTGTTGCTGTACTGTTTTTATTTCCCATTGATTCCACAAGTGCAAAATAAATATAAGCCCATCTGTATTATATATGCCACGTGCATAATTCACCTTACTTTGCAGTTATTGCCTAATATATGAATAATGATTAGTACACTGGTCAATACTACCTACAGTATATGCCTTCCCCTTTGACTTGCGTGCATATTGCAGGATTCAAACTACCTAGTGTTATTTGCAGTGTAATTTATTTATAGATTTTCATTATGGACATTTAATCTGCAGGTGTTGGTGGCTGATTCCCTGCACCAGCATGCCCTTACATGGTCGCGCCTGTAGTGTTGTCTACCTATTGCTTCTTATCTGTTGTTGAATGTATCGATCGCAGTCCCCACTCTGCCCATCGATGTTCCGAATGTCACAGCTATTTAGAGGCACTGCAGTAGCTTTGCACAAGAGGAGCATAATGAAGACTCGCTCCTTCGCTTTTGTTTGCTTTTCTCATTCAGTCTCAACAGGAATCATTTTGGTAATTTGTGCGCGCTTTCATAGCTATAGCCTGACCAGCTCTCTAAAGCAAAAATGTGAGGCTTTAGTCACTCAGAAAATGGCTGCTGATATAGAGCAATAGGACAGCATTGTAGCTTTAGACTTGTGTTGGGTAGGATTACTATTATGGTTTTATTTTTTTTCTTTGGAAAATAAAATGTACCTTTAGCAGGACTTTTGTATGTTCTGTGAGATTTTTATTTTTATTTTTCAACTTAGCACTTTTATTATTGTGTAAAATGCGTCAGTGTAAATACCTAGACACCTAGGCATTATCAAAAGACAGTTGAGATGAAATTTTGAATGTAAACTGAAACTGTGAGTAAATGGTCTGTTTACATATATGACATCTAAAACCAATACTGAATATTTCTCATTCACTCTCAACAGGAATCATTTTTGCGAGCGCTCGCACAGCTATAGCCACACCAGCTTTCAGAAGCTAAAATGTGGGTCTTTAGTCACTCACTCCTCTGTAGAAAATGGCTGCTGATGTAGAGTAATGATCATGGAACAACATTGTAGCTTTAGACTTGCCAAAATAGGCATTTAGACTATGCCAAATCACTTGTAGCTTCAGTGGTATTTTTGTGAGTTAAATTTAACAATCTTAGCTCTAAAACCAATATTGAAATTTTTTATGTCCTTTGAATCATTGAAAAGATGGAATGGTTTAACTTTTCAGTATTGCCAATGAGTGTGTTAAAATGTTCTTACAAAATGCATTTTTCTTCTGCTGCCTTTTATTATCTTATGTTAATGTCATGTTTTCATTATGTTTATGGTCTGATTCCCGGCCTTGTATATCTAAAGTAACTCTGACTTTCAAATTATTGAACTAATATTTGATCTCTTCTATAGCCTTGCCAAAGCCCCCCACCTCCCTCACCGTTACTGAGACGACGGCCACCAGCGTCACTTTGACATGGGACTCTGGGAACCCCGAGCCAGTCTCCTACTACATGATCCAATACAAGGCCAAATCCTCTGACAACGGTTTCCAGGAAGTGGAGGGCGTGGCCACTACCCGCTACAGCATCGGTGGTCTCAGCCCTTACTCAGAGTATGAGTTCAGAGTCATGGCGGTGAACAACATTGGCCGCGGACCACCTAGCGACCCTGTGGAGACCAGGACCGGAGAGCAGGCCCCCTCCTCCCCTCCCCTGCACGTACAAGCCCGCATGCTGAGTGCCAGTACCATGCTAGTCCAATGGGAGCCACCCGAGGAGCCAAACGGACAGATAAGAGGGTACAGGGTCTACTACAGCTCAGATCTGACGGCCCCTCTCAGCGCGTGGCAGAAACACAACACAGATGACAGCAGCCTTACCACCATCTCAGGCCTGATCCCTGACATCACCTACAGCCTGAGGGTCTTAGGCTTCACCTCAGTAGGAGACGGACCGCCCTCCGACATCCTGCAAGTGAAGACACAGCAGGGAGGTGAGCCCGGTCTATGTGTGGACTGCAGTGTTTAGATTTATTTTAAGGTTAAGTTATTATACCGAAATGTTTATGTAGCTCATTTTATAAACAATTTTCTACTGCTCATAACTTTACATAAAAATAAAAGCTTCATCATTAAAATTAAATTAGGTACTACAACAGATATATATATATATATATATATATATATATATATATATATATATATATATATATATATATATATATATATATATATATTATCAGGTGCCACAGTGGGGCGCCCGTGGTAAAAACTTGCTTTTCATAGAAAAAATGTAACACAGAGTCAGGGTAGCTGTGGCTACAGAAGTACATTTTTACCCTAGACTTACCAAGTTTAAGATGAGTCCTATTTCTCTTGTTTTATCTTCCAGAACTCCCCTCATGCTGTTAATTCCAATGGCACTTCTGTGGTTTGTTAAAATCTCCATAACCAATATTACGTTGTCCTGCCCTGTTCTGGACACTGACCTTTTCCGAAATTATTCTCACTTTAAAATTCTTTAACTTACCCTCAGGACATCTGCAGCAAAGGCATGGAAAATTTATATTGGTTACATAACCCGGCTATTGCCCCATTCAAGTTTGGGTTTAATGTTGAGATGAGATTCACCATTAGCTAGTGCTTGAACACACATTGTAAAGATTATGGTTATTACAGCGGACAATGTTTCAGCTATTCAGTGTAAGTAATGTGTTCTCATTGGCCTTTTGTTTTGTTTTGTGTTTTAGTCCCTGCTCAACCATCCAGTTTTGAGGCAGAGGCAGAACAGGATGACCGCATCATGTTAACGTGGCTATGGCCCGTACAAGACCCCATAACCAAATATGAGCTGCAGTACGGGGAAGTCGGCTCGGAAGTCTGGGTAAGTATAAAACATTACTTTAGTAATAAGGCTGCATGATATGAAGAAAATATACTTGATATACTTGATGAATAGTATTTTATTTAATGTATTCATTTGTTAAACATGACATGTTAAAGCTAGTAACTCGTCAAAACATACTACTTTGTTCTGTAATTAGGGATGGGATGATATACGATAATATTGTTAATCACGATAAAAAAGGTCCGTAATTAATCGTTCGTGCCGTTTTTTAATAATCGCGTACTTCCTTTGTTTTGTCAATTTTGTCATATTTAGAACGCAAAACAACAGTGGGTAAATTGCGCACGCGTTACGCACTGTTGTATCCACTCGGCTTTGTTTACGCACTTGTCAAGCTCCGTCTGTTTACGGAAAACGGAGCATGCCATAAATCGTCCCGTTCTGCTGCTCATTGGCTGTAAGGAGAAAATGTCACTAAATGTGTGTAATGTGTAATTGGTTGATTCTACAAGGGGGAGAGTGGAGTGCAAACTTTCAGTCATCTGTAGCACTGATTCACTGTTTAGGGCTCCAGTAACCCACAACCCCCACCTTATTGGCCGACATCGGTGTCAATCACAAGGTAACACATTTGTTTAGCACTGAGGAACACAGTTGGCGCTGTCAGAAGTTTATCATGCCTACAAAATAAATGTAAAAATGTGACAAAGCAGATTTCACATTTGGAGTACTTTCCTGCAGCAGATTGGACATGGAGGATCTAACTTATTTTGTGGACATAATTTCTTGACTGGATTATATTCTTTGGACCTGTATGGAACAAATGAGACCAACTTTTTGGGAATATGTTGATTTTTGACAGAACCAGAGCCCTCAAAGTTAAGAGAAGTCCAAATCCAAATTTTTGGCTTTTCTGTAAAAACAGCTTTCCTGTCAGCACTGTGGTGATTGCAGGTGAAAATGGTTTGCATATTCAGAAAGACAAGTGCCGTAGCTTTCATTTGATGTGTAGATTTTTTGTGTTGGTGATGCAGAAGTATTTGTACATTGCTGCAGAGTTGTAAAGTAGGAGCCACAGTCCGTCTCCGGCTGGACTGTGATAATATAGTTAATCACGATTATTTTGGTCGCAATAATTGTGAGTCTAAATTTTAATTTCGTCTCATCCCTGTAATAAGACTGCACAAAGTGAAATATGAAGTAAAAATATACTCAAACATTGAATAATTAGATAATTGATGATAATGTAATGCATCAAAATTATGCATGCATTATTTTGACATATTAATGCTAGTTGCTTGTCAAAACTGGGTCAAAACTGTGATGGGCAATATATTGTCTTAAATTTTTTTGTTTTGTTTTGAGAGAAGATTTCAGTGGTGTTCAACTAGGCTCTACTTTTGGTGGTATTGGCTGAAGGCATTAACTTACCAAGTCCAGCCCCTTTTGACCACCATTGAAACACTCTAAATTAAACCACTCCTGGATGAATGAGGGATTACACAGTCTTCAAATTCAAAATATTGATTATCATCTGCAATAGGAAAACTGTAAACAAAATCCTACCTAAAGAATAAATAAATAAGAACAGAAGCATGCAATGTATACTTTTTTTCTAATGTATTTCAAAAATAGGTTCTCATCCTTCAAATCCAAAAAATAACCAGGACTAAAACATGATTAAGGTGTTAAGTTGTATGAATGGAATTACAACTTAGTCTCAAAGCTTGATAATTTATTTAATTACTTTCGTCACATGTTATTCTTGTATATGAATTGATAATGAGAGGAAGAATATGTATAAATAATGATAATTTCTTTCATAAATCCTGTTTGCTGATATTGCGATTAAACAAATTTTACCCAGAACTGAGCCCTAGTTTATAACTCCTGGCCTGATTTTGTCTTCTGAATTAATCTTTCTGTCTGTCTTTCTCCCTCTTTCCCTTTCTCTCTTCCACTCCATGGCATGCTGCTTTCAAACCCGAATAAATTTAGCTTTTTATGATGCAATTGCGGCGTCGTTACAGTAATGCCGTGAGCTCCCGGGCCAATGCCAAGATGTACAGTAGACATTTGACAGGACTGTTTTCTCTCCTTGTGCCATGGCACCTCATTAAAACCAGCCAGACCACCACTTGTAAACCCCAAAGTGTCATCTAGAAATTTTAAGCTCACGACTGAGTTTGCATCATCTTAGTCAAGAACAACTTTATTATAATTTTTTTTTTTTTTAAGTTTCAAGTTGATATAAATGTTAAAATATTAAGCATACTTTATAATGTCCCTAGTAAACAATTGTGAACATTAAATTGGTGAATTTTCTGAATAAAAAGGTGCATTGAGTTTAATTCCTGGATTGCAGTTCCTGGTTTTTCAGTTTTCCTCTTATCCCAGTGCCTGTGTAGTTTTCCCCTACATACTCAAATTTTCCCTACCACTAATAATATGTACAGGCTTCCTTCCTTCAAGGGTGGAACTTTCCAGATGTTTTATCTTTAATGTATTTTCTTTTTAGATTTAAGTTCTATGTGAAATTGCTGCTTCATTGTCTTTTTAAAATTGGCTGTTATTTTTACTTTTGAAATGCTTAGCTGTGGATTGAATGCTGATGTGTCTGTCCACCATGTTGCTGTTTTTACTGCTCAAACAAATTACCCCTTGTGGGATTAATAAAGTAGGATGAATTTTAATCCAAATTTAAAGAAGGGGTATTATGCAAAATTGACTTTTTTGAGCTTTCAACCATGTTCTAACATTGTTCTCTCATCAAAAACACGCCTAAAGATGTTTAGATGTCATTCATGCATGTTTGCATAATCTAGCAATCTCTCCCGGGCCCTAGTCCAACCCTCCTTACAGTTAGCAGTATGATCCTATCCAAAACTCTGCCCACAATATGGCAATTTTACATAAATCTACAAAAGTAAGATAAGAAAAAATACACTACAACTTCACAAACCTGATGCGATGTGCAGTTGTTTCATTAGTGGAATGCATGTCCGTTATAATGTGATAGCTCTCTGAAGGGGGAGTGACAAAGGGAGGGGGGAGTCAAAAATTTGTGAAACATGTCAATGCATTGTTTTCAGTGAAGTATAGCATTTTCAAAACAATAAAAGAGCATAGTGATCTAAATATGTTAGGTTTTAGCAGTTAATACCCCATAAGTATGTAATACCTCCTCTTTAAGACACAAAGCAGCTGGGTTTAAATGACCAACAATTGCACATCCAAAAGAGAAAGGTTTTTGGAAATGGAAAGCTCTTAATCACTCACTTGTATTACTTTCTTTGCAGATACACAAGGTGATTGAGCCTGCTGGTTCCCATGTGGTTGATGGACTCAAACCCGACACTCTGTATCGCTTCATCTTAGCCGCGCGCTCTGAAGTCGGCCTAGGCGTATACACACAACCCATTGAAGCTCGCACCGCCCAATCCAGTAAGTCCCCCTCTTATGATCTCTATAACTTTCTTCTCTATTTTTGTCCACTAACTAACCAGTTGATCACATCGCAACCGTCGCCATCGGCAACACACCGCCAGCAAATGCGAGGTCGTAAACTTTAGTTTCAAAGCTTCTTATTAGCGTGGGCCCTTTTTGAATGTCAAGTCAATATCAGCATAGTAAAGTGCTGACCGAGCAACCATGCCCACCACCTCCCCACCCCCGTCACCAACACTAACCCCCATGTCCACGTATCCGGGGGCAGGGCAAGCCAAAGGTACGTTTAGTGTGTCCCTCTTCCCACATTTGTCAAGCGTGCCGTGTTATTTTGCCTTATATCATTATGTGCTTTTACAGTGCCAGCACTCAAAATGTCATTCTCTGCCAATGGACTGCTGACTTTTGCCACTGCTGTTAAATCGTGCTCATTCAAGCTCTCCTCCAGGGGCCTGACTTGTGTGCGGTAGATATATGGCCAGATTTAGACTTGCCAAATAGAGAAAATATAGCTTAAAAGTAAATTTACACACTTACATTCATTTCCTGGAGACTTATCCTGACCTTAACCATAGTTACGACTTAGCTAATCTTAAGCTAAAACAATTTTAACCCATATCTAAACTTTAAACCATGTTGTTCCTAATAATAAAGGATTTATGACTGGTTTTAGTCCCCACAATGTGATAAATACCTGTTCATCCCATCAAAACTTGGAGTAAACCGAGAACTAAACCAGGACTAGAACAGGATCAAATCAAGTTTAAACTGGGCTCAGACCGGGGCAAAGCTAGGACGTTGAAGTGGAAGAGTGAACACATCCCAAAACATTTACAGAAATATGGTGAATAAACTGGTAAGGTCATGCTCAGGTTAGAATTGCCATACAGGAGAACGAGGAGGGAGGAAGGAAAATTGTAGTTATTTACTTCTAACCACCATAATCATTGGGATATGCATAGATAAATATTGTCCCGGGATACTAAATTTTATGGTGCTTATTGTAAAACAAAGAAACCGGGACACCCTTATTATCAAATGGCCCATCTAAAACAATTATAAGCATTACGCAATATGCCCTTATTTTTAGAACAGTAGGATTTATAGTTTAAACTTGGGATCCAAGAAGTTAGCAGTGCTGTAACTGGTAAAATTCAAAGCAACATCCTGTACGTAAACAGCATGCACATTCCCATTACATACATGACAAGGTCGGTGTGTCTCCATCATTACAAAATTGTACATTTGTTCGTTTTTTGGAATCTGGTCTTATAAGTAATGACAGAATAGCCGTTTTCCTACACCTCTGTCACTCACTGCCTTGTATAACTCAGTTTGGCTACCGGTGACTGTGGGGTTGTAGTTACTTAATAATGGGCACTGGAACGTTTTACTCAGCCTCCTGGTGGTGAGTTGATGAAGAGCAGGAGATACCTTCCAGCAGACAATGGCAGAGAATGGTGGTCTCGTTTTCACTCATTTAAATGTAGTTTTTGTCTTTTTTAGTTTTGGTGTGTCTCTTTTTGAGCAGAGCAAAAAACAAACTCCTTGAGCTCATTAATTACTTCTACCAAAAACATTTCCGTTGATAATCTGTAATGCTAACACTAATTTATCTGACTGAAAAAATAAGATGACCTTACAATCCTGAATTGGTGCATTTTTAATTATTATTATCATGGTGGTATTGGAATCAGTAATGAGCACTGAGTTTGAAATTTTTGTATCATGGCAACAATAACTGACACTACTTCCTATGCCATCTTTAAACATACATTGTGCCTTTATTACTGCACATTATTGCACAAGTTGCCATGCTCTCTTACAGAAATAATGAACACTAAATAATATATGCACCCAGAGATAAACAACAGATATCAAATTGCCAGCTGCATAGCAAGAAGCAATCTCAAGACTTCTTACAGCATTCCAACTACTTTGTCAAACTTTGTGAACGTCTTGTATTGTTTTGCTTTAGTGTGATCCCAATTGAAATGCATACATCTTTGTCAGGTCCATGAATCATTGCTGCGCTCCTCTCTGAGTCACGGCGCACTTTTAATAGACACTTTTCTTTGGATAACCTTTAATATTTTGAACTTGGACATGCTGTTCTGGCCTTGCTGTATTGAGTTCTTCTCTGAGCCCGCTGTTCATTGCTCTGCTTATTAAAAGAGACATTTCCCAGGCATGCCTCATAGGAACAACTTGTTTTGAATTTTTTTTTGTTTGGTTCACATTTTCGATTTTGCGAAGGTTTTTTTTTCTGAGTTGAATAATTTCTTGTCTCGACGCATGAACATTTTGAATGCTATTGTGTTAAATGTGTTTAAATGTGTTTTAGTTACTATTATTTTCACTTCTGACCCTGAGAATTTGTGTTTTGCTGCTGCTGCTGTTGCCTTATTGAATCTACAATCTGACCTATTTCATCAGTAACATTGGTATTAATGCTAGTCCTGTCAATTTAATGCCAACAAATCAAATTATAAGCAATATTCTAATTTCACAAATTACTATTGCAATGTGTAACTTTTTAGGTGGAGGGTCTGCCACTTGCTTGTTTCCATGGAGGTTTATTTATTTTATTTATCTTTTTTATTTATACAGGGAGACCCAATGAGATTACTTTATACTCTGTTTTTCATGGGCGCCCTGTTCTAAATACAGATGTGTTACTTTGCCTAAAATGTTACACACTATGGCATTGAATGTATCTATCTAACAATTGTTCAGTTGTAGGTGTGCCAAAGTTTCCTTCAGTGATACATTTTTACTACGGGTGGGGTTCCCTCTCCATAGATCTGACCTGTAACTCTGTGCTGGTGGTGTCACTTGCTCGCCTCCATGGAGATAAGTTTAATGCCTTACTGTGGAACTTTTATCTCTGGAGACACGCATAGGGCAGACCCTTCACCAGAGAAGTTACAGAGTGCACCTTTAAGAGATTTTAAAGAATAACTGGTGTTGTTTATCTTGTACAAATAAAGTTGATGTACAACGTCTAGTGACTGATCAGTTGGCAGTTTTCACAGTGAATAGTTCACAAGCCTCACAGGGGCCATTTGAGGACAATATTGACCTTTACAAAAACAGCATGTTGTAAAATTTGGATCCATTTATTATTCTGTGCACCCTCTTGTGGTGGTTTTATGACCCTATACATAAATACTGAGACAGCCACAGCACCAGCAACCTCTCAGTCTGGAGGCAGAATCAAAGCTTTTTGTATTCAGTGTGAGAAACATTGTTTAATTAAATGTAAAGTGTGAAATCAATGAGAATGTATGTGTATATTAGCTAATATAACTGCAGGGTGAAAATAATAATAATGTATATAGTAGGTAGTAGAAACATATTTTACCTTCAGTCTCCTCAGAGGAGCAAAGAATTGGGTTGATTTTCATACAAGCCATGGGTTTCAGAAGGAATAAAAAATAAAGACCGTTACAATAGAGATTGCAAACATAAAACAAATAATTCTATCTTCTGAATGTGAAAATTCCTCAATGTCGCATATAACCGGAAGCTGAAACCCATGACTAGACGTGACAAAAATAACTCACCAGATTTCAAATTTACGTACCTCGTATACTTTACCATGTCTTTAAGGTTCTATATTATGCAAAATTGACTTTTATGAGCTTTAAGATATGTTTAAAAATATACCCAGAGTTGTTGTTTTTTTTTCACCCATTCTAGTAACTCTTTATTCTTAGTCTGTCTACATCTCCAATGCTCAAAATGCTCCATCTTGTGATTCATGAAGCGGTAGTTTTCAAATTAACAGCTACCCTTTACCCTTTACCTTTTGTTCAGAAGAGGTTGAACTGAAATTATTCAAATGATTTTAGTGAAGGTGTGTGGAGTAATAATATACAGGGTTTGTGTGTTAAACATGTGTGAATGGAACAAAACACAACTCCAGGTATATTTTTGATGAGGAAACAACATTATAACATGAATCAGAAAATAGAGTAATATGGGCCCTTTAAGTGAACACTAAAAGATGAATAGATAATTGAATAGATCATATTTAGTTAAATTCAGTTCACCTCCACACTGTACAAAAAGCTTCACAGTTGTGTTCTTATCATTTTGCTTGAGTTTTTGTTGATTTTTTTGTGTTTGCTTGATCGTGCTCCTTGGTGGTGTCCTCCCTCCCTCCCCCACAGCCCCCTCAGCCCCCCCTCAGAACGTGCACCTGCTCAGCATCAGCTCTACCAGCCTCAAGGTGAGTTGGGTGGCCCCTCCCGCCGCCAGTCGTCACGGCGCCATCGTGCGCTACACCGTGAGCTACCAGGCCCTGTCCGGAGAAGACACGGAGAGGCATGAGGTGGCTGGGATCGGTGCTGATGCCAGTAGCTACGTACTGGAGGGCTTGGAGAAGTGGACTGAGTATCAGGTGTGGGTGAGGGCGCACACTGATGTAGGCCCGGGCCCCGAGAGCGCCCCCGTCAGGATGAAAACCAAAGAGGATGGTAGGTCGTCTGTGGAGAACACTGCACTGCAGACTCCACTCTCTAACGGGGCATAAGGCTGTGTCTTCCTACTGTATAGTCCTCTTTACTAACCAAAGTATAATGCTGTTGCTTCTGTTTTTACGGAGTAGAAGTGAAAGACGTAAAATAACCACTATTCAAATTATCACATAATCCCACATGTTAACTTAATATAATTAGTCATGATTACATTACAGCTTTTAGGGTGTGTTCTAGGGTTGTCATTGGCTTTAGAACGATTTTGTGTGTTTTTATCATCATTGTGGAATCTGAATTTAGTATTGAGTCTGTTTCTTGGTAGAGTTTGAAATTTCAGTATCATAACAGCACTAGTGCACTCACATTTGGGTATACACCACATCAAAATTGTGACTAAAAGCGGACTAAACCCAGAGCTAAACCGACTAGAGCAGGACTATTCAGTTTTACATCAAGACCAAACAAGGATAAATGTGAACATGTACTTATTTCCCAAATCCATGTAATGTAGGTTTTGCTAAGCTTTTGAAGGTATTGCATGCAACAAGTTACAGCTATTAAATAAAGGTATAACACTTTGATTGGTGTTTTAGGACAGTTATAACCCTTACCTGTAAGTTTTACATCTTTTCCTTCAGTCGAGGAAACAGGAGCAAAGTATTTATCTTGTCCCCTCTCATTTCATGCTCTGTTGATTATGTGTTGTTGGTCAATTATTCTTAATGAGGAGATGGTGTAAGCAGAAGTCACCTCCTCACCTCTTTCCTCTGCAGCTTGTTCTGAGCAGCGCTGACATTTCACTTCTGTGGCAGGTTATGGCTTCTAACGCTCTATTTCTGCTATATAACTGCTAAATGACTTCTCGCCTCTGTCCTGTAGGGCTGAGCGATTTTTGAAAATATATCCAGTTACAATTTTTCTGACAAGCTTTGCAATTGCGACTAGATTTGCAGAGTATGTTTTAGGCTGGATTCTGTTTGGAGTGCATATTTTAAACATATCAAGGATCATTAACATTTGAGAAGACGGAAATATGAACTGCTAATCTAAGCAGCCCATGCATTTCAGATCATGTCTGTGCACAGCTAAAGGATGCAAAAAAAAGTCAGCATTTTTTCCTCTTTCCTTTTATTTCTTCATTTTAACACAACATTTTACTCAAAAAGTGTGAAGTATGCTTGAAACCACATTTACTGACAGAGGATTGGCTTCAGACCCTTGCATATCATTGACAATTATACATGACTGAATCTCCATCTTAAATTAAAATTAAAATTCCATTTGTTGCCCAGCCCTAGGTTCTATACGTAATAAGACTTGATATATTGTTTTTTTTCAGAAGATTCTTCTGCACTATTTGCGTTTCACTAACAGCGATCATTTAAATTGTGATAAAAATCTGCAGCCCTATAGTCCCGTTTCTCCCCTTCTCTCCCTCACTTCTGCCTCTCTTTTCTCTCCTCTCCTCTTTCACTTGTTCCTCATTTTGTTTGGTGCTTGATACAGAGTGTCTCCTCCTATAAGAGAGCCTTCTATAATTAATGTGTTTGAAGTTTGCTGCAACACAGCTAATTTCATAGCAGAATTAAGGGCATTACAGAAACTGCTAGACCTCATGCTGCCACTCGGAGGGTGTTTCGGGGACACAGTAGGCAAGTCTGGGGAAGAGATTTTGACTTGATGCCAGCTCCAATACCACTTCCTTAACCAGTGCAGAGTCTGTAAAATAACTCTCCACTCATTATTTTTAGTTTTGACTTTTTGGCTACACTTCATAAAACCCGGTAAATCGAGTAAAAATCCAACCTCAGCATATTTCTAACTCTGCTTTCTCCTCTGTCCTTGTCTGTCTTTCCATCTCCTATTCCCTTGTTTTTTCCCCTTCTTTCGGACCACAGTGCCTGGAGCCCCCCCTAGGAAGTTGGAAGTAGAGGCTCTGAACTCCACTGCCATCCGGGTGACCTGGAAGCCACCCCTCCAGCAGAAGCAGCACGGGCAGATCCGAGGTTACCAAGTCATCTTCTCTCGCCTGGAGAATGGTGAACCGCGAGGACAGCCCAACATCATGGACGTAGCTTTGCCAGAGGCTCAGGTACTGCTCAAATTTTCTCTCTATTTCTCTCTTTCTCTCTGGCACTGTCTATAGACATCTTCTGCTCATTCCCCATTATTATCATTCTCTTTTCCTTCCCACCTTTTGCTCTGTCACTCTTTCTTCTCTCTCTTTTGCTATCTCCCTTCCTTTTTCTCTTTCTGTCTTTTTCTTTCTCCCTCTCTCTTTTCTCTCTGTGGCCTTCTCTGCACCTCTCTCTCTTTCTCTTCCCCTCTCTATCTCTCTTTGTCTCTGTGTCTCTGTCTCTCTCTCTCTGTCACTGTCTATACCCATCCTCTGCTCATTTCCCATTATTTTCATTCTCCATTGCTCCCCTGCTACCTTCTATTCTACACTCCATCTCCCACAATCCTCTGACATATGTGGAACTAGCCCTCCCTGCCCTCCCCCTCTTTCTTACATGTGACATTTGACTCTAAATTGCCTCCGCTTTGGATTACCTGTCCTAACAAGATACATTCTAATTCCGCCGTAATGGCTGTTAAATATTTGATATGTGCTACATCAGGACCAGGCTTAGAGGAATCAGCGCACCTCTCTGTCTTTTAAGCAGCCGCACATATGCACTGCCTTGTTGCCATGTTTATAAATTAGACTTATTTCACTGACATCGCCCTTGACACATTAATACAGCCGGCTGCAAAACGCCCACAGCTCTGCAACACAGCGAGATGGATGAAAGATTGTAATCCTTAAGAGGGATTCAAAAATTCATGAATATCTTAAAACCCAAAAAGCCCACTATCACTTTTTGGCTGTCTCTGGGACCGGCTTAAGAGGCTGCGGAGATGGTTCGCCTTGAGTAACACTTGCGCGAACACGCTTTGACTCACCCCCTCGATGGCCTCCAACAAAAACATTGAATTTAAACAAGTAAGCGCTCCCTGGCCGCGGGTCCACTCAGATCTGAACAGCCTCGCATGTGTATCTCTGATAAACGGTTAGCTGCAGTGTTTAGGCAGAGCAGCAGGTTGCTGGTTCAGTTCCCAGGCAGAGGGATACCCTTGAGTGCAGCTATTAACCCTCATTTGCTTTGGCAAACATCCCGCTGTCTTAAGTCTTATCTGTACAGAGGAGCAGCACTGTTCTGTCACCTTGAAACCACATGTCAGACATGTTGGGTCCCTGGATACAGAGCGTGAGCCAGTGCCACTTGGTTAAAAGGGCACTTGGTGATAAACGCTAGTGAATCATTCTGATGGGCTTGTGAGAACGCTGAGGGCTCTGTGCCACAGGGACCTAGTATCAGTCTCAAGCATAAAATTAGCATTCTGTTTGTTTAAAGTCCACTGGCTCTGATACACTAATATGAGAGTCTCTTATCACCTGGCTCTCGTCTGGCAAACAGCTCTTCACATCCAGCTTAGAGCCTTTGTTTTGCACTGCTCGTTTTTGGCAGCTTGCTGTGGTCCAGTGCTAGTTATCCTCGCCCTCAATAGTTTGGCTAACAGTTGGGACAGGGCCGTTTGGTGCTAAAAAGAAAAAGATGGTGAAAAGGAGACTGGAGGTGACTGGACACAAGTGTTTTGTCTCTTGGACGTGTTGAATGTGACAGTGTTTGGGTTATGAAAAAGTGAACTGAACATGACCCGGCCTGTTGTGCACACAATACCCAGTGCCATGTCTCATTTGAGCAGAGCTACACAATAAACACAAAGGCACGCTGCAGTTTTGGCTCTCGCAACGTGGCTCAAGTTCCACTCTGCTGTCCAGGATGCCTCTCCCCTGGCACCAAACTCCACTTCTGCTTTAAGACACTTTTCATTTCTCATGGCCTTTAGTTGCACTTACGTAGTAGCAATACAAGTAGTTTACTGGGTACCAGTAGTAATAATAGCTGTAGTTGTAGTATTAATATTTTTTTATAGTGACAGAAAGATTGTTCTGGCACCAGTCGTAGGTGGTAGTAGTATTAGTTGTAGAGGAAGTAGATGTTGCAGTTGCATTGGGAATAATTGCAGACTAAAATAAAGTTCCTTAGAACCATGGAAGAGTGGTACAACAGGTTGTAATAGTAGTACACTGGTCACTATTGGAATAGGATCCGACGAAATGTTAACTCAGACGTAGTTGTTCTAGTAACGGTAGCAGTGATATAATAGTACTATAACAATAAGTTGTAGTTAAGTAGTAAAGTAAATATTTTACCTGATGATACGTTATTTTAGAACAATAGTACTATTAATGAAGTACTGTTACAAGATAGACAGAAGGCTTGCGTGCGGGCCGGTTACCCTAGATTGAGTCATCTCTGTCAGATTGCTTTGTGTAAGACTCAAACCTGCTTAGACCTGCTCAGACGTCATTAAAAAGACCACACAGCCAGACTAACACCGGGCTGTCCGGGCTATCCCAACCGCTTTACCCCTGCCCCTCCTCTCCTCACACTTCTCTTCATTCACATAATCCAAACAACAAGTGGAAAAACACTTGGATAACGTGAGCTAGCATGCTTAGATCAGCCATGTTGGGGCGTTCCAGTTGGCTGCAGTAAAGGTCATGACTCATAGCAGACAGAGGCAAATCTTTTACCTGTAATGCACTAGTAATGAATACAAGAAATGACAAAGGAGCTCCACAGTGTAATTTTCCAACAATTTCCTTAATGTGTTTTGAAATCTGAAGCTTATAACCTTTTCACCTCCACAAACAACTGAAGAAGTACGTACATAGCAGGGTTGGGTTACTGGAAATTTGTACTGAAGCTACTAGAGTAACTTCTTGTTGCTAAGAAATGGTTCTTCTGTCATTGAAGTAAAAGAAGTGATGTAAAAAATACATTTGAATAAAAATGTTTAAAATATATTAAAATAAGTACTGAGTCTGGATTTGGCTACCAAATAAAATTTCAATTACAGATCTAGACTTAGATTTAGACAAACATCACTGATCCACAAGGGAAATTACTTGGACCAGGTTGTTCACACATTACAATGTGTAAAATAACAAAGATTTAAAAAGTTAATATAATATAAAGAATATAATATTATATATAGTATAAAAATAATATAAAATATATCTAAATATATCTATCACATCAAACCAACAGGCTATATATTTAACAAACCGCTGAATCTTAACCACTATTTGCAGAAAAATGTGTTCTAATTAAAAAAAAGCTTTGTTTTGAATGATAGGCCTACATTATTGTTGTATTGTCACAAATTTCAAATTCGATTTCAATACTAAGGAATAGACTCGATACTCAATACCAATATCACAATGATAATTAAAACACTTTATTTAGACAATAAAATGTAATTTTCAACATGAAATCATAGTATTTTCTTTTATATTACCATGTGGCCCGGACTCACTTCTTCCCAATAGACTACACACCTTACTCCTAATACACATTCCTGACCTAACCTTGCATCACCTTCACCAGACAGATGGCTGTTTGGATTTGATCAGACCAAGAGCTATCGCTTCTTTCCAGGCTTTTAGCTTTTGTGTCTTTTTGTTTTGTTTCTCGATGGATGGGCTGCTACTGCTGTGTTAGCTGTTACGTTGAGAGCAGGGTGAGAAGTGAGCTACTGCTAGCGTGGGCAAGCTAAGCGCCTCTCCTCTTTTGAAGCCCATTCCCACACAGCGCCCTCATTTCCCTGCTAAATTTAAATCGAGAGGCCGTGCTAACAATGTGATGATATCAAACCCTCACCAAACTGTTTTTAAAATGTTTGTTTTTACGGGTAAAGTAGCCTGAATCTGAGGGAGCAAGTCAATATTCCAAACCATGTACTTTAGTGGACCACGAGATTTTCCTCAAAGCATGGTAGGAACTGATATTTAAATTTGTGCTGCTAACTGTTGTTAGCTAAAACAATGATTTAAAGTAGTATAGCTGACCTAACAAGGATCTATTCTATGTTATTTACATTCCAATATATAAAAAGTATGACAACTCATTGGTAAAAGGGACATTTGGTATTGCAAATATTGTTCAAAATGGCAAGATAGGAACAAGACTTGCTAACCTCCAGCTAGCAGAGAATGTCCTTCAAAGCTCTTAAACACACTTACTTTTGCAAACTCTATTGTGTTTCGCTTTAGTCAACCGCAAGATCAATTACAGCTCTTTTAGCCAAGAATTACTGTCTTAAAATGCCAACTAGGAAAAGTGACTACACTAATTTAATTAAATTTATTTTTTGTACAGAACAAAATCACAACAGCAGTTACATCACAGGGCTTAACCAAATTGCTGATTTATCCAACAGAAAGTGGAAAAAAATTGGTCAATAACAGACAAGCAGATTAACCAACCCGTTCATGTAAAGTCTGCCCTGTGTGACCTGGGAATCGAACCTTAAGTAATTCCCCAAAACTGCCCTTTGAAACCGCTAATGCTATAATACCAACTGTTTTTGGTATTGGTTCTATATATATTCCACCAAGGTTTTCCCCACAAGACAAGTTGTTACAGGACTTTCCGGGTCCATCTTGTTTCACCACTCATGCGTTGTAGCAGTGTGTGTATGTGTGTGTATGTTAGCAAGGGCTAGCCAGCAACGTGCCGCTCTACTGCCTCCATGGCCTTCAGATTGAACAGGATTGAATCGAGGTAAAAAACAGTCAAGCAAGCGTTTTCCTCCATCAATCCCTCTTTCTCGTCCCCTTAAGCCGCACCCCCTTTTTACCCATTTTTTACAGCCACTTCTCTTGCTCCTGTCATCATATTTGCATCCTCCCCTCTGCAAATTACACCGCTGCATTCTCACAAACCACTCCTTATCAGCAATGATGTGTTTTCAGCTTGCGTTGGCATTCGAAATATAAATGGGATAATTTATAATTCTCCCGTGGATTTAAACAGAGCGCAAAAGCAGTTGTGATAGAGAGGGATTAAGCTTGAGATGCAACTCTGGCAACCTTAATGTGTTTGTTGACATACTGAAGATGGCGGAAAACAAATTGAGCAATATGCAACATCTCAGGCGGTTATTCATAGGGTTAAATAGCAGATGTTCTTGAATGCCTCTTTAGTGCCTCGCTAACTCGAAACACCATATGTTTTCAAACGCAATGTGCCTTAACCACTCACACTGAGAATCAATGGGACCACTGCTCACTTCAGTCACTGATCAATACAGATCAATCCAAGGTTAGGACTAAGGAGAGGGGGACACTTATGTTCTATCAAAGTTGCTCTTTAAAAAAATAGGGTTTCTAGTAATCTTGATAACAAATAGATCTTTGTAATTGCACCCTTTCTCTTTAATTTTAGAGTAATAATACATATTTTATAAAGCTTAAATATGTATTATGAAAAGACATCCCTTGCTTTCATTTTCTTTGCAAGATAAGTGATATAATATTATGCAAGAGTAAGTTTTAATGTAACAGTGGTACATTTTGTTCCCTCTATAAGTTAAGTGTAAAACACTCGATAATTCCTTATTTACCAAAAGGGTTACAAGTGGAAAAAATGCATTCACAATCACTATTTTATTCATGTAATATGAAGATACTGTCAACGTTTTGTGTCTATTTGCGTTTTAGAAAATTTTAATGTATTAAGCCCTTAACCAAAAACATTGACAAGTGACAAGTGTCCCCAATTGTCAAGACATATTTTTAAGTCAGTTATGCAATGTTTTCCCACATCGTTTAAAATTCAAAAAGCCTGTTACATCAGCATTTTTACACGTCCACAAACCTTCTCTCCTTTTCTCACCTCCCTCCTTTCTTGTCATACTTCATAACCACTGTCACCCAGGCCACCCATGGGTGAACTTCACCACATCACCCAAGTGTGAAGGTGGTCGCCGGTTGAATTTTTGAGGTTGCGTTGTGCATTGATGGGGCGCAGTGTCACCGGGCTAGCATCACCGTGCTAGCATCACCGCCCTGGTAATGGGATTTTACGCTCAGCACCGATGAAGCCCTGCGGCAAGAAATAGGCTTTCACTTCCCCCAGGAATCACTCGGCCAAGCACAGCCAGCAGTGAGAACATTTTCAAAACGTATTGAAATATGATGAATAAAATTTTCCCTCCCCCTTCTCTTCATTTCTATGAGGAATGGGATGTATGGTTCAAAGGGTTTTGTTTAGTGATTCTCAACAGGTGGGTTGGACCCCAAATATGTCAGGTAGGAATTATACTGTTTATTATTTATTATTTTTTATTTATCTTTATATACAGGGGGACCCAATGAGAGCACTTGGGCTCTCTTTTTCATGGGTGCCCTGTTTAAAATACAACACAAACCGAAAAAACAATCAAAACAAATAAGTCCATAAAAAACATCAATAACAAGTGCAGGTGTGTTTATAAAAGTTTGTTATCAGATTATTAAATTGCAATTGTGTCACCAACGTGTCCAGTTTTGCTTTTCCTTGGAGCATATTCCATTTTTGTGAAGCAAAACAGCTAAAAGCCTCTTTCCCATCTCAGTTCTGGTGCAGCTCGTCCTTAGCCTTATACAGTCATGTGATCTGGTGTTAAATGTTCCGGTATCAATAATTAACAAGCAGGTGAGGTATTCTGGCAGTTTTTGAAGTAATCCCTTATAGATAAACTTAATGCAGTGCTGTTCTCTTTCAGTCGAGGTTAATAAAGGAGGTCCTTAAAATAATTGACCTTACAATTATTACAGTTTTAACCAACATCTTTCATTCATAGTTGGTGGATTCAGAAAAATATATTTTTCTTTATAGAGGGGGGGTATTATGCAAAATTGGAGCCTTCTACGATGTTATAATATTGTCTCCTCATTAAAAACATGCCTGAAGAGATTTTAGATGTCATCCATGTATGTTTTAGTAATTTAGCAATCTCTCCCGGGCTCTATTTGAACCCTCCTTACGGTTAGCTGTAAAATTCTGTCCAGTTCTCGGCCCACAAGCCTACGTCATCTATGCTTCCACACGACAATTCTCCATAAAAAATATGATATAAAACAGTATACAACAACTTAACAAACCTGATGCGATGTGCAGTAGTTTCATTAGTGGAATACACGCTGATTGTGGTGTGATAGTGCTCTGAAGGGGGAGTGACTTAGCACAAAGAGCAAAGGGAGAGGAGACTTAATAAAAGGCAACGTGATCTAAATCTGTTATGTGTTAGCAGTTAATAACCCATAGAAGAAAAATACCCTCTCTTTAACATTATAAGTTATTATAGTTATCACTATGCTCTATATTTCTAACTTGCCTTATTTGTTTTTATTATAGTTATTTTTACTGGTACTACTTATCTGCAGTTTGATACTTGCAGTATAAATATGCCTACATAAATTGACTGACGACTTGTAATCATTTTACTTTCGACAAGGACTGTAAATTAAATCTTAAAATAATGTAAAATAAATGCCCTATTCTTACTTGTTTATCAGAATACAAACACAACCTTATTGCAGCTTTTCGTGTGAGGCGTCTCGTGCATCTAAAACACATTCAAAACAAGGCAGTGCATTTGCAACAATCCACCATTTGGCTCCATTGTTCCACATCCTCTCTAAATGCCACTCAAACTGTCCCCCTCCTCCTCCTTCTCTTCTGTCTTCCTCTCCCTGAGTTGTATTGCATGACCATGTTCACACCTACATTCATCTGTCTTAGTCTGAAAAAAAGACCAGCGATGATCTTTTTTTCTAGTTTAGTGTTGTCTGTGACTCACCTCTCCTCCCCATCTTGCCCTGTGTCTCTTCTCTCTCCATCAGTGGAATATTGACGAGTTCACCGAGCATGTGAGTAACTGCCTGTGTGTGCTGCTGTGGTTGGGTTGTCTTGGCAGGGCAAGCCTTTTTACCCTTTGCAATTTTTTATGTTCTTAATTTTATTTTATTTTGGGTGTAATTTACATGTGTGTTCTCAACAGGTTTTTGTGTGCGGGTATGCTTGTGTGTGGGTTTGGAGTTTGAAAATATGCTCTCTGGCCATAATATTATGTACAACTGTTATAAGGAATCCAACTGACATGGCAGCATTTCAGTACAGACCTGGTTAACTTTTAGTTTAGACATGGAAGATCGGGGGCCTTTATTAACGGTGCACTATGTATCTTTTCTTGTGGGAGTTTCTTTGTTTCCTTGAAATGTTCCTTAGTATGGCATTAAACATGGCTATTTCAAAACAGGTGTTTTTATTGCTCAAAACATTATTGCTAAACATATATTCATACTGTAAGCTGGGTTGCCTCTCCCCAGATCTGAACTGTAACTTAGCATGTTTACATATAGTTAACAGCATATTTCCTTTGTTGCTAAGACAAAATTCACTTTTACTGTTGACTACATGCGCTGAGTTGCTGCCATGTTTTTAATGCAGTAAGCGTGCCTAATAAAGTGACCGGAGAGTTCTTGTAATTCTTATAATCTGTGCTACGAGAAGAAATCATCACAGTCTCACAACCACAGCGAGGCTTTTGACAGTGAGTGCTCTTTTCGTTCTGTGCAGTACTTTCCAGGAACACTAACCGCAGAGGTTGAGAATGATATGCTATAATGGTGTAAGTCAAGCAGCAATTCACTTTGTAATCAAATCTACAGGGAAGCTAAGTTCTTCTTACGTAAACTTCCTTAGTCATTCAAGAGCTAATGGAGGGCGGATAAATTTATTCAGATGTTAAGTATATTATATAGACATGGTTGAGTATAAAGCTTATTGAAATTCGATATTTTATCTTTTACTAGGTATGGGTAGGTTGCCTTTTTGACTGGCAATGTTTGAGTAAGTTATAAATGTTTGGCCCCTGCCAAGTAGTCCCTCAAAATAAATGTATTATTCATATACTTAAAGGTACACTGTGTAACTTTCCGGAGGTGTTACATCACAGCATGTCAAGTGAAAACAATACTTCTGTGTTATGCCATACTGTGCAAGATTATAGCCAAAAGAATATTTTTGGCTAAAAAGTGACAAACTGTGGTTTTAAGTAAAATGGTTGTTTGTAATATTAGTAATAGAATGCGGTATTAGTAGTAGCTGGGTGTCCCAAAACACACAGCTAACATTGGAGCTTGTTGAGTTTAGAGTAGGCTTCAGGAAAAATAGCACATGGCAATTGACTTTATCTGTTAGGTATAAATGAGTCATTGGAACCACTTTAACATCCTCCAGCTTTCCAAAATACTGTGCAATGGGTATTCAAATAGCAATCCCTGACATGATAATAAGTTAAAATAATATAAATTCCATTAATGTGTACGTGGTTGGCTTAAGCTATACAACATCCCAGTTATGTAGCTCCTATAAACTATTATTATTATTATAGTTAATTAATGAGAAAGTCTAGCCTTGGACCATAATGTATTTCAGTGACGCCATCTTTAATTATGACATGTATTCAGACCGCTGCAGTGTAATGCCAGGGGACTCTTCTCCATGTCTCCAGCCAGGATCTTGGCATTTGATATTACACCTTTGCCAAATCATTATGTAAATGATTGCACACGGAAGTAGTAATTTGCTGTGATGCCCCCTAAAGGGACATTCCAAAAATGTAGTAAATTATAAGGATAACATACTAAATCATCAATTATTATGTCGATACAGAAGTAGTTACTCTAGTAGTTGTAATATCTATTTATTCCCTGAGTGAATGTACAGTTCATGCTCATTATTATTCTAGTTTATTCATGAAGTAGACTAGCCTTGGACCACATGCATTTAAATGATGGCATGCCTTTAGTAATGTAATATCGGCTATTTAAACCACAACAGTAAAGTGCTGGAGCCGGGTGTCTTTCTCAGAGCTTGAACAATGGTTTGGTCAGAAACAATATTGGTCTTAAAATTGTCTTGATTTAAAGGCGCACTGTGTAAATATTATGGCTACCTGCTTGTCTCCATGGAGATGATATAGCTTTACCTGGAATACGTATGGAATTACTCATAGTCTCTGTAATAATTTACTTACAAAGTCAAAACTGCAGTAAAAGACATGCATTTTTGCTGTGAGCTGGTTGTCTCTTTCCAGATCTGACCTGTAACTTGTTCGTGCTGTATCTGCTTGTCACCATGTAGATATATCAGTTTAAGACCTTTACTGTAAAGAAAAATCAATTGCATCTCTATGGAAACAAGCAGGTGTCATGCCCTCCACCAGTAAAGTTACGCCATATCAAGATATAAATTTTTGTCAACATTGCCCACCCCTATGATTAGTTGATAAGAAAATAACTAAAACATAAAGTGCATATTTCACTAAAACATCATTAACATCATATTTTAGATTTTTTTATTTTTTTTTCTAGTTTGACCATTTTGGTGAAGTGAATAATTTTACCATCTGGTTAAACACAGGCAGCAGATATGAAATATGTAAATTACACACTATTTATGATTAGATTAATAAAAATGGATGACAGCACCTTTATTTTGTTAAATTAATGTTTAATCTGTCTGAAAAATGCCATCCCTGAATTTTGGATGACATACTGTACTGTACTGTGCTGGGATTCCATACTTACCATGGCTATCCCACCAAAACAAGTAATAATTACAAAAACATGCTCTAGTAGAGGACAGTGCAGTTGTGAGTACTGGTCCCTGTTTGGCAATGACATCACCAAAGCTTCTTTAACCTGCTGTCTCCCACAGTTCCCTCTGACAAGTCTATCTGAGGGGAGGAGCGGAGGGTTTTATCGGCTCCACACATCTTCAGGATTGCCACCAGCCTTTCATGTTCTTTTCATTTGCGTTGGATGACAGCTCACGGTTGCGCTCCTGTCATTGGGCCCTTTGTTATGCCTTATTACCTCCTCCGTGTCATCCTGCTCCAGCGGAATGTGCAGCCGCTTACTGTTCTTGCTCAGAAATTCAATCTAAACCTGCCAGCCTAACACAAAATGCATTTCCAGATCCATAGAGATGAGTTAGGTGTAGATGTTAAATGTGTATTCTGGTATTTTTGATTAAAGGTGGAGTACGCAACTTTTTAGTGAGGTGTACAAAATGTACTGGTCTCCATGGAGATACTATTGTTTTGCCTGGAATGTGTCAAAATATGTCTTACAATTTTTTCACATACATGTATTTTGAATTGCTAAAACAGTACAGTGAAAAACATGCATTCTTACTGTGAGTGGGCTACATGTATTTTGAATTGCTAAAACAGTACAGTGAAAAACATGCATTCTTACTGTGAGTGGGCTCGCCTCTCGCTTGGCGTGGAGGCAATCATCGTCATTATAAATGATATCATGTCATGATATCACCAATAACATACAGAGAACGCATATTCTGCTTAAGTGACTTGGCAAGTTTTTCAGCACTGATAATATAATTCAAAGGTGTACTATAAAGGTTCTGGTGGACAGTCCATCTATCACCTCCTTGTCACATGAAAATTATAATTCTGTGGAACATTCCAGACAAACCAGCATCTAAGACATGTGACAGCAAAGTGTCCCTTTTAAATTGAGTTAAATATGCATATTTTCCTATTGCTGGCCACATTTCCTAACACAATGAAATTGGGATTAGCAATGCATTGAACCTATCCTTAAATACTTGATGTTGTATAAACCATTACCTGAATTTACACTTTAAAATTTAAGTCCAGTCTCTTAATGTCACTGAAACGTGGGCCCTTTTATGGCATGATGGACCAAATGGATCAAACACTAAAGGTGTAGGGAGAGTGATTGTATCATTCTGAACTCAAAAAATTGTTTACGTTTCTACATTTGAACATCAGAAATTATTGAAAAATAATTGGCATTTCAAAGGAAAAAGTACCGTATACACTTACTGTAGTATATGCGGTGTCTGATCTTAACATCTGTGCATATGGACTTTTTCATGGAGATGTGAGCAGATTTCAAAATTGTGATGCATTAACACATGTCTAGAAGCCTCCAAGTGCACCCACACTCCGTGAGTCAGTGTGGCCTCTTCGCTTTGCTCTTAACGTTTTTATTAGATCAGACAGATGCTTGCTTGTGACATACAGCATCCTCTGCATCATACTTTACATTAGATTTTAAAGGCACACCATAGTGACAACAGTGGCTTATGCAGCCTGGTAGAGAAGAATCCATTTCTATATAGAACGAGTCGACTTGATAATCTGTGTAATGCCCTTTGGTGCTGCTCTAAGCATTTGCTCAGAAGGGAACTTTGAAGTTGCATTTTTCCCCATTTTGTGCTGAATTTCTAAAGTGGCACTAGACCCAATTCGACCTTGCCAGAATAAGAGAAAACGCTCCCTGCGTCTGCCTGCACACGCTTAGACTCTCAAAGCCATTTTGTATGATTAACGTAATGAGACTTTTTCCATAAAGCCAAAACTGTTTTATGATACTGTAATTTAGCGTTTCTCTCCTCTGTCTCGCTAAAAGAAAATCTTCAAATGTCTCTTTAAAAATAGACAGAGAAAGCATTGTTGGAATGGCTTATGCAGAAGTGTGCTTATAAGACGAAGCAATTAAAAGTTCATTAGTTAGAGAAACAGCATTAGCTATAGCTCTATAACACTGCAGGGTAGTTTGTGTGAAGCAGATCCCGTAGTTAGGCTAGCAGGCATTAGCGTCCTCTCTGTGGCCCCAGACAAGAGCAGCATGTGTGCATAAGCCGCGGGCCTTAATTTGTTCTTTGGATCGAATCGTTGCAGTTATGTGTGAAAGCATGCAGATTTATGTGTTTGGTGGTATAGAATTTCACATGTGGATATACAAGGGTGAGTATGTTTTTGAGGGTTTGCATATCGGCCTGGTTCGAGGTGATTATATTGTGTGCGTGTGTGTGGGTGAGTTGTTGATTCTCACACTGCAGGTTCACAGTAACAATGTGTGATGTTTTATTTATTTATTTGTTTTTGTTTGTTCTTGACTGTTCTGTTCAGGGTTGTTCAAGTACCATGTGTGTCTGTGTTTTCTTAGCAATAATGTTACCCATAGCCTGGCCAGTCATACCACTCACTTTCTTAGTAATGTTGACCTCTCTGTCACTTAACAATCTTAGCAGTATACCGTAAGGGTTGTTTTATTTTGAACGTATTTGGATAATTTAGTTTCCAAGTAGTTTAACCAATTTTTCTGTCATGAATAGTATCTAGGTTAGTGTCCAGATTATCAGGTGCATAACAACTCCTTTGTCTCCCTGGAGATGTTCTTGCACTGCCTAGAATATTTCACAGTATGGCATTAAACTTACCTTTCTACTTTGAGACAATATGGTGACACTCAAGTACAGGTCAGATCTCCAGAGAGGTGACCCAACTCACAGTAAGAGTAGTTGAATGAAAGAATGCGTTCCAATATATTTTTGAGCAATAAAACATCCTTAATTGAGTAAATACAAGATAGATAAGTTAAATGCCATACTGTGGTACATCTCTATGAATACAATCAGCCAAAGGCAAAACCATAATCATTTGATGTCAATAAAATTGAATGGCTGGCCAGGCTATTATAAGTCTCTAAATTCTGAAAAAAAAAAGTATGCATGTAAAATGTATCATGTGCTGTTAGACCTCAACAGCATATCCCTATATTTTGGAGGCTTTAGCAGTTTAGCGACTCTCCTAATCTCATAAGTCTTACATCAAGTATTACATGAACACTGACACACTTGTTCAGTTTGATGGTTCACTGGTTTGAGATGCAGGAGTTTTTCTTCAACAGAAAAATCCCTGCTTCCATCCATGTTTGTGTGTGATGAAATCTGTTATTGTTTTGGTTTTCTTTAACACTTTTTTAAGTGCTTTGGACATGGGTGCAAACATTTGCTGGTTCCATCTTTAACTGTTAACTCTATGTATTGAATCTTCCAGGAGGCTGTTATCGGTGGATTGCAATCAGAAACAACATACTCTGTGACAGTAGCAGCTTATACAACCAAGGGAGATGGAGCTCGGAGCAAAGCGAAAGTCATCACCACGACTGGAGCAGGTCAGTGCTGTCACGTAACACATGCTATCGCTAAGTAGCACTTATTACAGTAGGTACACTTTATCTTGTACACATGTGGACACTAGACTGTTATCTCTATTAGCTGACACTGACATAGAGGCCCCCATTGAGTATGTTATGTGAATTTAGCCCCTGTCAAAGAGGTGAGGTAATATTGAGTCCAGTTTATTCTACAGCCAGCATGCTCAAACAGTGAATTAGAACGTAAAAGTGGGTCACATCACTTGCATCGTCCTTGGCAGTGTAACTATCATTTTCCTAGAGACTTAAATGGGTTTTAATAAAATCAAGTACCAGTAAAGGTTGTCTTCAATTTAAAAAAAAGAATCTTTGCATTATTCTTAAATGCATAGCAAATTGACCTGCTAATAAAAGGCATGCTATCTGCTTATATTTATACTATTATACATTGACACGGTGGCACAACCCCAGTATGCACTACTCCAGACAGGGATCAAACCGCATTGTGTTTATCTGCAAACACTGCTGCCAATAATACTGTTACTATAACTGCTACTGCAGCAACTACTACAACAGCTGCAATTACCACTACTACTAATACCTTCACCACCACTACTACTACCACCGCCACTATTATTGCTGCTGCTGCTGCTGCTGCTGCTACTACTACTACTACTGATACCAGTACTGCTACTGCTACTACTACTATTACTACTACATCCAAATAACAATTTCAAACTATTCCAATATATCAAGAACAAAGGATAACAAGAAGCATTTTATGGACCTCTAGGCATTGATAAAAATAGTAAAAAAAACTTCAAGAGGTGCTCTTTGGTAAAGGGATCATCAATGTACAAAAATACAAAAAAACAAACCATTCTTATAAATTTAAAAGGCCTTTATTGATGATGACATGACTTAATAGACCTGAGCCCCAAACGCGTTTAAGCCTTCTGGCCTTCATCATTTATAAGAGAGTACCTTGGTTTTTTTGTATTTTTATGCCAAAGTATTACTTACATCTATTTAACTGTAATTTCAGTGCCTGGCAAACCCACCATGATGATCAGCACCACAATGGGGAACACAGCCCTGATCCAGTGGCAGCCTCCTAAAGAGATGGTGGGCGAATTGATGGGATACCAACTGCAGTACAAACGCACGGACGATGAAAACTTCACATCCCGAGAGCTGAGAGGGAAGGACGACCACTACACCGTCACTGGGCTACACAAGGGTGCCAACTACATTTTCCGACTGAGCGCGCGTAATCGCGCTGGGATCGGAGAAGCCTATACTAAAGAAATAAGCACTCCTGAAGATGTACCCTCCGGTTTTCCCACCAACCTCCAAGTGACAGGCCTGACCCAATCCAGTACACAACTGACATGGGAGCCCCCCCTGCTGGCCGAGAGGAATGGGAAAATTGTCTACTACATGGTGGTGTATAGAGACATTAACAGCCAGCAAAACAGCACCAATAAAACCACAGAGAATCATATGACAATTCAAGGATTAAGTCCGGATACCACCTACGACATCAGAGTGCAGGCCTACACCAGTAAAGGAGCAGGCCCACTGAGTCCCAGCATCCAGAGCAGGACCATGTCTAATGGTAGGACACTTTTGGACTTCTGGAATAAGATTAGTAGGTAGAGTAGCTAAAAATTTTATTCAAGTAACATTAACAGTACTTCAAAATAATATTACTCAAGTACAAGTACAAAGTAGTGGTCCAAGAATGAATGTAGATGAATGAATGTAGAAGGTATACTAGAATAATGCTTGGCATATTATCTCTCCTTCCTAACACGTACCTGCGTAATGTAAACCCTTCTATCCTACTAACATGCCTGTGCCTTGTATGTACATGTACAGCCCGGTCTCTAACTCCACTCTAACTGCTGCTCTGTGCCACTCAGTACTGTAGAACCATGTGTTTATTGATTTATAGACTCCTAATCCCATCTCACGCTACCGTCACGTCACCCTCCCTGCTATTACATACAAAACCCACTCAGCAAGCACCTTCTCATGCATTTTATGCCATTATAAACCTGGTTATTTATTTATAACACTACCCATTTTAATCTCACGTGTCGGCACTCCCACGTTTTCTGGTAATCGCTACCATCTTGGCCTGTTGCAAATGTCTTGTTAAGATTATATAAATGATATACTGTATAATAAATAGAACAAGCTTGGGGAGCTATTTTTGAATGCTTTTAAAATGAAGCATGAAGACGGGTTTTTGATGTTAGGTACCACTAGTGAATACTCCTGTTGTTTCCAAAGGGGTTATGCCGTGTACAGTACAGTAGTGTGAAATGGGAATTTAACACAGTGGGATTACATGCTGGGCTGTGCAAAAATGTCTTAGTGAAGATATTAATCAAAGAACTGTGTCTCCTCAGATTTTCCCACCCTAAACTTCGGTGTCAAAGCTGTCATGAAGACATCTGTTCTGCTCACCTGGGATTTGCCTCCAAACTACAAGTCCCAAGTGCCTTTTAAGGTAAGTGCTGCATTCAAAGCAGACAAGACTCCATTTAATCATTAAAAAGATAGCTCTGTATTATTTAAAGTTTTAAAGACCCTTTTTAGCGTAACCGGTACAGCCGCATTATAAATAGAAGTGACAAATTGAAGTTGTTTCCATGGAAATGTTAATGCACTTTATGGTATGTTCCACATTAAGATCCATGACAAGCTACCAGGCCATGTATAGAATGGATGTTTTTCCAAGATGGTTTTAGCAATAAAATTAAATGAATGCAAGTGGGTAAGTTCAGTGCCATACTGTGGAAGACTTCAGGCAAAGCGATAATATTTGGAGACCATGGAGACTAGAAGATGACAACCCCCCCCCCAGAAAAGTTACACTCCAAAAAACATTGAACTGAATTAGTATTTCCAAATGTCACACATTAAGAATAATGTAATAGTGTGATTGTGTATGCTGTGAAAATCTAGTTTGCGAACAATATTTTTCTTGTTGTAATGTATGAGATTGCATAGCTAATTGGCATTCAATCTAAATCTGCTGATAGAGACTCCCTTTCAGAGCGATAGTTTTTTTCACACATGACTAATGCATAGAGATGTTTTTGCACCTATTAACATGTGACACTAAATGCCTTAAGACTGTACCTCAGGAGATCAAACTACTTGATGATGTTTATACGCACCACATTAATTTATTTATGAGGTGTCAGACTTGTATAACAGTTTCACTGCTGCAATTTCCACCCTTTGATTAATTTACAAAGAAAGTGCAACACATTTCAAGACTACATGCCATACATTTCACATATCTGTCACATTCTGCAGATTGTGAAAATATTTTTTCTATTTTTAATCTTTGAGCAAATCAAATATCTCTTGGGAATGTAAAGTGTTCCTGAAATGAGTATGAAAAGGTGCACAGCAAGTACCTCAGAAAATACAGAATTATATCATTTTATTTTGCTATTCATTATTCTTTTTTTTTAGTTACACAATAATATACTCAAAAGTCTGAACTCTGTTCCAATCTACATACTTTTACTGACAGAGAATTAGCTGTAGACCTCTCAATTAAAAAGACCCTGATCATTGACAATTAGAAATGGCTGAATCTCGATTAGTGCCTTGGCAGCTCTCCATGCTACCCAAGTGCCTTTCTTAAATACTTGTCTTAACATTTTGCACAGGGCCATACCTATAAAAGGGGTGTGTGTGTCTTTCTGTAACACAGACTCATGATTTATTTTGAACTTGCCAGATTTTGTACAACCAGCAGAGCGTGGAAGTGGAGGGAAACCTCAAGAGAAAGCTGATCACTTCCCTGCAGCCCGACACGGACTACTCATTTGTGCTGACCAGTCGAGGTAACATCGCCGGGGGCCTCCAACAGCAGGTGTCCATCCGCACTGCTCCAGACCTGATCAAGACCCAACCCATAAACAAACAGCAAGCAGAGGGCGGCAAGATGACCATAATACTGCCCAAGGTCCAGACCAATGCTCGGATAAGGTCAGTAATGAACCCCATGGGGCCAGTTCACTCTCAGCTTCACTTGTAGTCTGGGCACGCTTCCTCTTTGATAAGTGATGTTAGCTGTCAGCCTCTCGAAGCCATTATTTTACATTAGCATCCAGGCTAATAGCTTTGTTTGTGCTTTGGATCTTGGCTGCAGTAATAGCCAAGAACTCCATCAGTGAACAAGTGCAAATGTGCAAATTTGTTAGAGGGAAGTTGAAGCACATAAAAATCCACAAGATGTCAGCACATGCAGTATGGCGCAAGGACAAAGGAGCTAGCTGCCGCTCGCTGTCTGGTGTTTTGCATACATCTGCAATTGTGAAAAAAGCAGCCAACCTTGAGATAATCCTTGAGTCTTGTTCAATTTGTGTTGGCCCATTTAAAGGACAGTGCAGTTGTATTTCATTCTGCATTAAGAAACATTTATGCTAAAACTTTGGTACAAGTCCTTAACAGGAAACGTTGACAAGAAACAAGAACCATGTAAGCATAAAAACAAGCCTCTACTTTTTAAATATTTATAAAATGTGACACAATCTTATTTATTTGCTACATTACAAAAAGTAACCAACATTAAAGGGCACATATTTTTAACACTGGAAATAGAAACCTCAGAACATTCCCCATGGAGATAGATGTGTTTTATGCCATATTATGAATATTATAGCCAAAGAAAAAACATCATGGAAACAGGTTTGTGGAGATGCACTTACAGTAAGGAATCTCTTTCATGCAAGAAACTCATCCAAAATGCTAAAAACATGCTTATATTTTAATCCATGTTATGTTTTTCTATTTGTTTTGGCTACAAAGTTACATACTGTGGCTTTAACTATTAATTTATCTAGGCTATTTATTATGGACAATAGTAATACTTTGTTGGGGGGTCAACTTTTTAACCCTACTTGCTAAAACATGTTTTAAGTTTATTCTTCTATATATAGCAAAAAATATTTTGAAAACTGGCACTCATTCTGTTTAATTTAGCCTTTTTTTATCTATACCACTTAAATAAAGACTTTGAGGTAGTGGTACAACTTCTACAGCTGGCACACTTTGTCCGATCAATGAGAGACTATTTAGAAACTTGCGGCTGCACTTTTAGCCTTATGCTAACTTAAACGACTTCATGACCTCACGTCTGATGATAATTGCGACTTTTAGCATCAGCTCCAGCAGCATTATCTTGACTTCGGAGATTGTTGGAGCAGAAACAGTCCTGACCCTTTTCTTTCCTGAGTCCCCCTCCCACTTTTCGTAGACCCACACACATAAAATACAGAGGAGGAGGAGGAGGAGGAGGAGGAGGAGACGAGATGTTGATTGGTGAAAAGATTACAGGGTTGTTGGGCCTGGCTGCGCTTTAAGACTTGGATTGACAGGAAGAGAAGGTGCAGGTGATTGGGGATGGGGAGGTGAAGGGGTGGGTGTATGTGGTGTAGATGAACCAGGGGAATCTTGTTATACATGTATTCTGCCGCATTGAAAGTTGACTGACTGTTGAATCACAGAGTCAAAGCCTGGAGAGAGAGCAGGAGAGAGGGAGAGAAAAAAGATGGGGAGGTAGAGAGAGAGAATTTTTACTGTCAGGAAAAAGGGATTTTACAAGAGGTTGATGCTGATCTGTGGGAAAAAACTGACATGGCTGAACACAATGGAGCACCCACAACTTCCACCTGTCTATGTACAGGTTTTAAAATGTGTTACTGTTACAGGATGTTACATGATGTTGCACTGATTGAATGTCATGCCATATCAAAACTGTGGGCTGTTAGTTCATTAGCGGTATAGCAATTACTGGTACCTTTTCAGCAGTTTGTTAATGTGCATTCTCCCAATTCAAATAAATAAATGTTTTGTTAACCTTAATTATAAAACCATATATATTTAAAAATGTGATGTATGAACTATTTTTCTGTAGTAGACATTACCAGAGTACAATGCTTCTCACCAGCTTGGTCTTAACATTGCATTCTACACTTACACCACCGGATGTCACCAAAACCTCCAAATTACTTTTGTACACAAGTATCATGTCAAAAGCAGAGTTGAGCAAAGATGTTTGTTTTTAAGATATCGAAAATGAAAACACTGAGTTTACTGGCAAAAAAAAGGCTAGAAAAAGCAGACAGTGTCTGGTGGATTGCCATAATATCAGAATGCTATCATCGGGATAACACTAAAGAATATATTTGTGTCAATATCTCCCACCTCTTGCAAAAGTGTATTAAAAGTTGCTTGTAATTGTCCTCATAACACCTCCCTCTCCTGTGTTCTTGGTTGGTCTTTGAAATGATATGCAGTAAAAGCACACAGGGGTTTAGTGACACAGTGGTTTCTATTAACCTGAGGATTCCCATGGGGTTCACTATTAGCCCAAGGCTCGTCTCAATGGGGCACTATTTGTTCCAGTCCACACGGCAGATGTTCTTAGTGATTAGCCATTAATTGGAGAACGCAGTGCCAATCTGCCTGCGTTCGACCTTTGCTTAGCGCTCGAATTTAGCATTCATCCCGGCGCGAGGCTACATAGTGAAAAAATCGTTGCCTCTAATAAATGTTTTGTCTGTTTTGCTAATGCCACGTTTTGATCTCAGCGCGCTAGCCTGACTTTATTCTTCTTGGCAGGTGGTACTACATTGTGGTGGTTCCCGTATCCCAGTCCACGCGGCGGTGGAAGAGTCCAGACGAAATGGACCTGGATGAGGTGAGTGCCAGCTGGTGTCTGATTGGCTAATGCGCCAAGGGGTCAGAGGTTAGCGATAGAATCTCCCAATCCAACTGGGAAGGAAGTGGCGGCATGTAGCGGCTAATTAGCTCTTCCATCGCAGGCCCAGGGAGGGGTCAGGGGTAGACAGGTTTAAACAATGACTCAGCCCAAACAGGTGGAGAAGAGAGACGGGATTGGACACCAGCTCAAGACCCATCTGCGTCCATAGACAACACTGAGGGAGATATTTTTAGAAGAGAGGGAGAGTCTGCCCATGTTACAAACTGTGCCAGAGGCATTTCTTGTTGTTCAAGTGACTTGTAATTAGTGAGTCCAATCCCAAAATTGGGGTGAAGGATGACTGAGAAAGCCTTAAAGGTCCTCCATTACGCAAAATTTACTTTTAGTGATGTTGGACTGTTGTTACCTCATCAAAACCATGCTGGGAGTTGTGTTTTATTTCATTCATACATCCTTTATTATTAGTCTCTCTACATCTCCAAAGCTAAAAACACTCTATCCCACTTTGTGATGTCATGAAGCGGTAGTTTTAAGTTAAAAGCTACCTTTTACCTTTAGTTTAGTGGAGACTGGAAATTCCAGGGCTGAAATTATAAATTATTAATGATTCTAGTGCAGCTTTACAGAGTTTAAATTATATCATAAGTTGGCATAGAGTGTTTTCTGTTTGAGAGAAGAACTCTTTGTGTTTAAACATGTGTGAATCAAACAAAACACAACTCCAGGTATGTTTTTAATGTGGAAACAACAATATAATTTAGATCAGAAAATGGGCCCTTTAATGTTGTTTGTTTGTAAAATAAATCAAAAGGACATAGTAAATTCTTAGCACGACTATGGTTTCAAATTTTTGCCCATATTTTACATAACTAATTGAAACACTGTGTATTTTAATTAAATGTTTTGTTTTTTTCAGATTTAACCAAACTTTTTTAATTAATTGTTGTTTACTTTTTCCTCACCTGTGTACAAGCCTGACCTAGTCATTTTATTTTCTCCCTTTTTATTTGAATGTATTAGCCTCAAGGACTTTATAAATATTCAGTAGAGTAAGAATTGGATGAAAAACTTCAAATTTTATGATTATTCCACCATGACATTTGCAATCCCAAATAAGTGCAAAACTGGTTAACCCAGACCTCCTCAGTTATAGTGTTTACAGATAGAAGTGGCACATTTAGACTGCTAAACTGCTCAGTTGGTGTTCTTAAAGAATAAAGTATAATATTGGCTGTATTTTCACATTTCTTTTAAAACGCTTTGTAGCCATTTTTCATTCCTTTGGAGAGACTAACAAATATGACCTGATTGTGTCAAAATATTGTAATTGTAAATTTGGTGATAACCCAAATTAAGTGTTTCCTGTGATTTTCCTTTGGGGCCTGCTCCATTATCTTAAAAACTTAACAGTTCCTTTTAAACAAAGTATAACATTTAAATAACAATCACGATATACAAGCCTATCCATCTTCTCATTATCTCCACTTGGGACATGGCTTTAAATGACAAGCCTGAATATTACCACCATCATTTTTAAGTCTGTAGAAATAAACACAGATTTTGTTAATTTTTAGATCAGTTCAAGCTGAGGTGGAGCAAAAGTAAAAGATGAAATTCTTCATAGTAAAGTATAGTGCATTTTAATACAAAACTCAATACTTTTAATACTTACTGTAGTATTACTTAGCATATCAAAAAATACTTGTCGCCCATTATTACTAAGTGGCTAGCAGTGGTGGAATATAACAAAGTAAAAGTTGTAAAAAAAAAAAAGTACTGTAAAGTATACATTTTAGGCATCTGTACTTTACATATGTGCATTTTAATGTGGATACGTGTTACTTTTACTTTACTACATTTGAGGGAAGGTATCTGTACTTTCAACTTCATTACATTTTTAAACAAGACTGAAATCTATTTTTTATTATTGTCTGAGACCTGCTGAAAAGGCTCAGGGGTTTATTTTTTAACATAACAAATAAAAATGTACAAATAAAAACAGCTAGGAAAAAAATATTGATTCATTTGTTTCTGCTGAACAAAATTCAGCACAAATCTTTATCAAAAATCAATACATTTGAAGGTTTATTAGATCTCAATCTGTGTTAAATACTTTAAGTACATTTTAAAATGGGTACTTAATACTTAATTTTTTATGTGACGTATACTTGTACTTAAGTACCAAAATTGAGTATTGGCTAGTGATATTTGAAATAGACCAGTCACTATAGCCATTGACCAGTACTGTTAGAAGTAAGCCCTTGTCAGATTGAGGAGCTAAAAAAATAGTTTTACTTCTAAAGAGAGGGTACATTTTTTATGTAATAATTTATTTATTTACATTATAGCATGTTATAACGTTGTTCCATCATCTATATATATATATATATATATATATATATATATATATATATATATATATATATATATTTTTTTTTTTTTTTTTTTCTTCAAAACAATGAAGGGTGACATAGTGATTAAAATGTTATGTGTTATGCATGTTTTAGTTATTCAGCAATCTCTCCTGGGTCCTATTCAAGACATTAAGAGAAGATTCTGTTCAATGCTCAGACCACAAGCCTGTGTCACTCATGCTCCCACATGACAATTCTCCATAAATATATAAAAACATGATACAAAACTGCATACAACAATTTGACAAACATGATGCAATGTGCAGTAGTTTAAATTGTGGGATGCAAGGGGAGGGGAGACTCAAAAACAAAAGTGAAACTTATAAAGTGTGCTAATACATTGTTTTTGATGAATATAGCATTTTCAGAACAATAAAGGGTGACATGTTGATTAAACATATTATGTGTTAGAAGTAAATACCCCCCAGAAGTAAAATACCCCATCTTTAAACAAAGTATAACATTCAAATGACAATCAACGAGCCTAGTATAACTCTTCCCAGTAACTCTCCTTATCGCCACCTGGGACATGGCTCTAAATGACAAGCCTAAATATTACCAACATCATTTTTAAGTATTCATTTTTAACTCCTCGGCTCCTTGAAACGATCTCTATTGTTAAATGTCTCTGTAGAAATAAACGCAGAAACACGGGAGACCCTAAGTCATTAAACAGTGAGTGAACCACTGTCCCCTCCTCCCTCCGACATAATGATTTAATAAAGCTACATCGGGAGACAGCCGTGGCACCAAAACAAAACGCCAGTGGATCCTGGGCTGCCGCAGTGCTGTGTAATGTGTCCGGGTCTGCTCATTTATTAAGCAGCTTGGCAGTCCTGCTGAGATGCGGAGACTGCCGGAGAGGGAGCCACTAATTGCTCGCTCGGTTACTGCGGTTTCATTGTTTGCAAAGTTGTGTCACTGGGCAAAAGAGCAATAAGTTTGGAAGAAATCAACAACACTTATTCAGATAATAACCTCAGGCATTTTGAGAAAGTTTGGAGAATGTATTTATTTAGTTTATTATATATTTATTCATCATTTACAGTGAGGAATAGCATCACATTAACAGTTAATGAACACATGCTAATTCTGATTTGGGATCGGACGGGAGTGAACCCTTAAGCCACAACTATATTTACCAGACTTTTTTCAGTTTGAATTTGGATATTTAGCATTGCATGTAAACTTGACCTCAGTGATCGCATTGGTTGATTCAAATAGTGGTTGAATGTTGTTAATGAATTGTTTTCATGTATATTTAACTTCCATATATAATTACTGGAAAGAGATGCCCTCACTGTTTTGTCTAGTTTTGTCATAGTGTTCAAAAACGCTATAAACATCTTAGTTATGTGCAGCAAGGGCATCCCTATGCCAACTGAAACTAACCTTAAAAAGTATTTTGTGGATTTTCTTTGCTTCATGTAATGTTGCAGTGAAAATGTCTGTTATTACATAAAGATTGGGTCGAAGTGCAAATCTACTCCTACACATCATCTAAAGTACATTATATGTTGTACAATAAAAAATATGAGTTAGAGCAGATGTCAGGTGCATTTATCAACATTTAATATTCAAAAAGCCAATAAAAAAACAGGCAACAGTAGGTTACTACAGGTGACAGTTGCTCATTTGGTTGAGCGTTTGTTCACTGATCCGAAGGTTGGTGGTTCGAATCGCAGTGTGATTTCATCCCACAGATTAATGCTGTCATTGTATTGCTGGGCAAGACACTGGGCAAACTGATGTATGAATGTATGTGTGAATGGGTGAGTGGTTCCTTGATATAAAGTGCTTTGGAAAATGCTATATAAAAATGTGACCATTTATCGTAATATCATAATGCACCTCCCCTTGTCATCCCATTGACATTTTTTAATAGTACAAAGTTTGTAATAAAATACTCACACTTACTCACATACTTACCCTAATAGGTAAGGTGGGCATATCAATTCCAAAATATTAATATTTTGACATTGATAAGGTATCAAGAAGTATTGATTCTCATACACAAATTTCAATTTCAGTACATTTCCATATATATTATATTTCTTTACTTGTATGGTGCCATATTTAAACAAAAATCACTTGTATCGATTATTATTACTAATTGACTTGTGACTTGTGTTGAAATTGACTAGCCACAGTGAAATTGACTAGCCACTTTATTGCTCACTGACAGCAATGAGCAATAAAGATAATGGTAATCCCTTGTTGTATTGAGGAGCTAAAGACATTGCATATTTTAGTAACAGTTTTAATAGTAAATTAAATTAAACGTAAATTTCATGTTGGTATCTTGTGTTACAGTTGGTACGCTCCAGTGAGACCCCAGTGCTCAGACGTCGTAGACACCTGGACACATCCAAACCGTATATCGCGGCTAAACTGGCTTCTCTGCCTCCAGTCTTCACTCTGGGCGACGAGCAAAAGTACAACGGCTTTTATAACCGGCCACTCACCAACCAACAGGATTACCTGTGCTTTGTCCTGGCAGCACTGAGGGACGACCACCAGGACCAGGCCGATAAATATGTAAGACACACGCTCACTGGTATTGATTAGCAACAAGTCTGGTCTCAGGCAGGTGTCATGTATTCAGGGCTGCAGCATATGAGAACTAGACCTGTCATGATATGTATTATATTGACTTCAAAAATAATAGATGGAACAATGTTTTTGGGGTCTCAGCATTTATCATGTGTACTTTTTCTTTACATACCTGGGGAGAATTTTCTTTTTTTTTTTTTTATAGTAGAATAGATTTGATGTGTAGATGGTCAAAAAAGTACCTTCTGGCACTCAATATATTGTGTGTACTGTTTCAATGTGTGTTTATCGCTATGAGCTGTAAAAACTAGTATAATTTTGTTGATACTTAGCAACTGATGTCCTCAATATTCCCTGGTGGGGTAAAGCAAACTAGAGGCACTGCTCTATCTGAGGATCTCTTACTCAAGTTACTTTATTTGAGCTTCGTTTTAACACAATGCAGCCATAAACAACTGACTTAGTTTGAACTACAACAGGTGAGTTGATTGTTATATGGTTAAACAAGTCCCTCTCAAATCCCCCAGCTCGCATTAGCTAACAGTTTTGCAGTTAGTAACTCATCTTTTTGTTGAAAACAGGGCCATGAACACTTATATTGATCACACAGTTCCGAAAATGTGTTGTAGAAATCCATTTTGTATTTTTCCTTGAGTTTTCAGTCCATCTAAAATGCACACTTTAGTAAACAGGATGTGTTTGCTAATTTGTCATCAAGGTAACTGCTAAACATTTCTCCATAGACCCCCAACCCCACCCCCAGCATGATGTAATTGCAAAGCATCAATTGTCATAGTTTGTGTGTTTATCTTCGAAAGAGCACTCGATTCTTCATTTATTTTTCATAATACATTATCCACAACAGAATGCAATACAATGCAATATTATTTTCTGTCCCTCCACATTGTAGGGTTTTTAAAGTGTTTTTTTTTTTTTTTTTTTTAATTAGACTGAAAGCATTTAACAAAGGCTTGATTGTGATCTTTGTAAAGATAGTAATATTGTTATTCAGCACTCTTCTGTTTAATGGAGCTCTGTGCTTAAACACAACACAAAGCATTTTTATTTATAGAGAACATTTCATACTAAACAACTCAATTTGCTTCATAATGTAAAGAAAATAAGCACCACAAGAAAACCTGCGATAATGCAGTCTTTTCTCCACCCTCCCTTCCCATTGGTCAGCCTTATCAAATTCTTCAGTGACAGGTGACTTAACCAATGACAGTGAGGTGTGAGCTATCTGAGGACGAAAATGGCTTGACTTATATTTAATGACAATATTATGTGTGCAAGAATGATGACAAATCAAAATCGCATGCAGGGTCCACTCCTGTTTTGACCTGTGAAATCAAATCAAAAGTCAAGCACTCCCCAGTGAAAAAAAACTTTCATTTTTTATTGTCATGTGGTTTTATATCTCTGTAATCTCTCAGTCGTCCAGGTATGTTCCATAGTGGTCCAATGGACATATACTAGAAATCAGCTCAAGATCATTCTAAAGCTATGCAGCAATATTTGGGTATTATTGTTTTGACTGAATCTGGAGAATTGTGTGTTAGCCTACTTTAAGCTTCTTCTCTACGACTTTTTTTCTTTGTCGAACCCATTTAAATTTATCAGCCTGTCGCCAACCTCCAAGTGCATCTCCTCTCAAGTGTTTGTAAAATGGGAGATGCGGCCAAATAGTTGTTTTTGTCTTTACTGCCACTTACCCTTTAAGGCAACCTCTAAAAGTCATTGCTGCGCCTAGCTCTGATAACTCTTTTATCAGTCCAAGTGACATTAGAGATTTAGCTTTTCTATTAAGTTTTCAAGTTGCGCGCCATGCAGATCCTCTGCCAACAGCACTCCAAGACAAAAAGGTCTCAACAGCCTCCTGAGGTAACCTTTTCAGTCGTGTTTGTGTCCCCAGTGCAGGAAGTTTGGTCATGTGGAGATAGCAATGGGTGGTGCCAATGCAAATACTGAAGTCAAGCCAGTCCATTTTAAGTTGTAGTGCAATATGAGGCATGAAACGGGTCCAGACCTGCCGATTGATTAGTTGATTAAATAGGGGGCATGGCAAAACCTCTCAAAACTACTGCGTACCTGTACATATCCGACCCAAACTGTATTCACAAGACTACACCTGCACAGGAGATCATGTGAAAACAATTTATGCCTTAAAAAGTACTAGGAAACAATGTACTTATTTAAAGTTAATACACTAATCTGCCTTTTTACATATAAATACTGAAAAATACAAAATTTTCACTGAACTTGCTCACTTACTATCTTCTTGTTTCTGCTGTTGTCATATATAAATCCGTATAATCTAATACACATTGTACACAGTCTTGTAGTCAACCAACAATAACAAGTCTTCAGTGAAACGTCTTGTACTATTCTGTAGTAGAAGTAGGGACAAGTGGGCACAGAAACCCTCCCTTGTACCCTCTCAATTATAATGATGAATACAAGGATTTATAAACAAGTTCTTTCTTGTTCAAATTTTTGTACTTATCTAGTGATTGGTTGTGTGGATCCACTTTTTATCAGCTATAGCTAGAGTTTAATGTCTTTTACCTTTTATAATATCTAAAATGTATGATATTTTCAGTCAAGGTTGCCATATTAAAGCAGTCATATATGGTGATTTACAGTTTTTTTTATGCGCTTTCTCTTAGGATTCTTATGACATATGGTGATCATACACTGTAGTAATGCCATACTGATACTAAGAAAACTATCCAATACCACAATGATAATAAAAACACTTTTTAGACAATAGAATAGAATCATTCCAAAACTATTCAGTCGACCTGTCATAATAATTATATCGACTTATCATTCAATATATGAAAGCTCAGGATTTTTTGGGGTCAATATTTACCATATGTACAACTTATCTCTTCTAACAGTGACATTGCCAGTGCTTCTCTGCTGTATTCACTACGGCATTCTGTCCATATAAATGCACTGTCCTCACCCACGTCTCAACTCGCAGTTTAAAGTTTAAGTGGACCGTTCACACATTGATCCAACATGACTTCCTCCGCCTCACTCCTCTATGGCAGGATTGGAGTGAACTTGGATACGGCAAGAACCGGTCTCTACAATTGCTCTGGGCTTTTCCATGACCCCGAACATGCATATTCAGTAGCCTTTGGGCCGCTAGTCCTTCAAATCCACAACTTTTCACTGACTTTTTTAGACAATTTGCTCCTCTCTGCTTTCTGGTGGTTTTGCCCTGCTTTTGCCTCCATGCTCGTTCACCGTGAAGAGGGAGAGATTGATTAGTGCCGCGGCAGTTAAGAGAAAGTCAGCGATATGGTCACAGGGGCTATAGGGAGTCCGCAAAGTAAGGCCCGACTCCCATGAAATGCTGGTTTGAAAAGTCGTACTGTAATCCCTCGTTCAGGCTGAAGAGAGAGAGAAGGGACAGGGAGTGAGAGAGTAGAAGAAGAACGAGAAGAGAAAGAGAAATGGGGCAGAGAGAGGGACAAGTGAAAGAGTAGAAAGAAGAGAGGAAGCAAGAGAAGAGACAGGAGGAGAAAGAAAGGGGTAGAGAGGGGGGTGAGTGGGAGTAGAGAGAATGGAGGAAGAAGAGAGAAGCTGAAGACAGAAAGGGTACAGGGACGAGTGAGAAAGTAGTTGCTGGAAGAGAGAGAAGAGAAAAGGGGGGAGGAGAGAGGGATAAGTGACAGACTAGAGAGAGAGGAGGACGCAAGAGAAGAGAGGAGTAGAGAAAGAAAGTGGTAGAGAGAGGGACGAGTGAGAGAATGGAGGAAGAAGAGAGGGAGGAGGAGAGAGAAAGAAAGGGGAGAGAGTGAAGAAAGAGAAGAGTGTATCTTTAATTGACTGAAATGTATAAATTATTGTTTTGTTTTTGTTTTTTTCTGTGACCCAACTTACTAAAATAAAAATTCAAATCTGTCAACTGGATTAAAAAAAAATCTACCCTTACTATGGATCTAACCCTGGATGACTGAGGGATTGTACAGATGTGAGCCAATTTAATTTTATCCATTTGGGCACAGAAATGTGTATTAGTGTTAACGCCAAAGTTTAGCAGTTTATTTTTTCTGTTAAGTATGTTTACAAGAATGGTGCAAATGTTAAAAATCTCACCAAAGCGAAATAATGATTGCACTAAGTCACATTTGTAGTATTGTCAACAAAATGGCAAACACTTCTCCCTTTGTTCCAAAAACAGCACTTAGCCTAACACCTCTATGAGTATAATTGCTGCTTTCATACTGGCCATTTCAAGTCCACTATTTTATCAAACTTTAGTACACTTAAATCTACTTTAAAATAATTGCGTTGTAATTGTACCGAAAGTCAGAGAAGGTTTCTTTAAGAGTCTGTCCTCAATGGAACAGTGGTCCTTTTTGTCCTAAATGAGACACAGTTGCAGTGAGTTGAAGCCTGTTTTCATCCTTCAGTGGCTGTCCTTTCGGTGACCCATCCTCCCTCACACTCCAGGCTGCACAATCTATATCTTTATAACTCATTTCAAAAACAGTTTACTAAAAGCAGAGGATTTACAGTGGCCTATAAGCACCCACCCCATCCTATGTACATTTTACTTTAAAGTGAATATGACAGGACATATGTGTAGTCATTATTTCATTTGGTGGGATAATACTATGGTAAATATTTATTAGCATAGTTTTACACCATTCATTTTTTTTAAATACCTGCTGTCCAACCAGGAAGTGGAACTATAAACTTTGCAAAAAAATGACTTAGAATTTCAGCTAAATCTTTAATGTAATTGTTTTAAAGTGCCTATATTACACTATGAACTTATCTGTTATAATGTTGTTTCATCATCAAAAAACATACCTCGAGTATTGTTCATTTTGCTTCATTCACATGTTTAAAACACAAACCCTGCATATTTAGGAATATTTAGGAATTCTTTTCTCAAATGGAAAATACTCTGTTCCACCTTGTGATGTCATGTCATCATACAGGAATGTTTTTAAACTCCATGCACCTTCACTAGAATCATTGGGTGATTTCAGTCCTGGAATTGCCAATCTCTGCTGAACTAAAGGTAAAAGCTGTTGATTTGAAAACTACCACTACAAGACATTGCAAGGTGGAACAGCATGTGTGAATGAAACAAAACTCTTAGCAAAACAACATTATAACATGGCTTAACACTCAAAAGAATCTATTTTGTGTAATATAGAACTTTAAACTACAATTATGTGACATGTGTAGTCTAACCTGTCATGTGCACTTTAATCTCCCTGTGAACAATCGTGCATCCTGCAGTCTGTATGTAAATACTTTAGTGCTGAGGTAGCCGCTAACTTTCATCGATTTGAAGCTCCATTTCCCCAAGAGCCAAAATTCCCCTTGTGAAACTTGTTTCAATGGCATTTTCTTTGTTTGTTTTTGCGCCCCCGAGTGACAGTAGAGCAAGGTAAAGCACACGCCAAGATTGAGCAGTTTGCAGAAGTGGCCCAAAGCGTGATACTTGAGAGAAACCCAGAGGGATAAGACAACAGTGTACAAGAATATATGACTTGTCTCCTCTGTTCTCTTGGTGTAGATCAAACATGGCTGCCAGACTCGTATAAGAAATTCTTCTATAGCATTGTTTTTCAAGAAGTATCCGAAAGGTAAATTCACAAATGTTGAACCAAAATCTGCTTTTCAACCATATCAATTTTAGCTTCTCCCAATATGTGTTAAATATTATTGCCCAGTGGAATGTTGTGATGTGATCTGAAAGTCAGCAATAGAGTTTTTTAAGACAACTGAAGGATTTTGACTTGAGAAAAAGTTTATCTGAAAAAAGGAAAAAAAAAATCTAAATCTTACCTTCTTGAAAGCTGTAGGTTTCTGTCAGACGAACACGAGGAGTTTGTGATTACATGCGCTATGGGAAAAAATGCTTTCTGGGCAGCAGTACCCCTAATCTGACTGGAGACAGGCCTAAGCCAGCAATACCTTATCCGCCTATTTTAATAGATCAATGTGTAATTCAAGCTAAACATAATCTTTTAAGCTTACATTTAGGGATACTCTTATTGTCACTGTAGGGAAATGTGTCCTCTGCATTTGACCCATCCTTCAATGCTGTTGGGGCAACCTACAGCTTGCACAGTTGCTAGATTTTTGAGTTCCTATTCCAATTCTCTGCTGTTCTTGAACTGTGCATTACAAAGCTGGAATTACCCCATTGTGGAACAAATAAAGGTTCTCTTATCTCATCTTATCTTATTTAACTTGCCCGGAGCAGCGGGCACAGTGTGTGTGGATAACTCAAAAGTCCTCAAAATGGCACCTCTGACTTGAAACTGTAACCCATGAATACTCATTTGTTTTTTACATTATCTCGTTCTAGTTCATATGTAAGTGCAGTTATTGGTTGTTTGCACTGTTACGTGGCAGTCGATACACTTGTTATGTTCATATTTGTTATTTAAAAAACATACTTGAGACATTTGAACCATACTATACATCAGTGGCCACAGGCATCGAGCAGTGGCTACAGAGGATAGTAGAAAACATAGGGCTAAACGGAGTGAGAGCCTTCACGTCTCCTCAACACCCCAAGGCAAATAAACAGGCTGGGGGAAGTGTGAAATGGGATGAGAGATACAGCGCGAGTATAAACACTATCATTTGAGACCAAGGCATGAAGGTAGCATCAGTACAGCCACATTTCTCCTTGTGTACTGTCCAGCTTGTGAAGAGCGGATAAGAGAGCCGCTTGGTTTCTTTTGATAAGGCACAGGTTGCATTAGTAGCGAACCAAAATATGTTTACCGCGTTCATTATTTGTACACAACATCAAGGAATCGGCTTTGGTAGCGCTAATTCTGTCTATGCTCTAGGCTCCCCAAAATATCAAGAGATTTAGCTTTTTGAAAACTTTCAAATCCTCGACAAACGGCGTACCTCATGTGGAATAAAAGTTTTGCTAAAGGGTCAAAATTTGCATGGCTTGCTCTGAAGTAAGAATTAGCAACATTTTTGATTGGATTCAGTGGTAATTGCCCTCTGTCACCTTTTCCTTAAGGCATCCCCCTCCAGCCATGCCTAAAGATATCGGAATAATTGGTATTCAGGAGGTAGACATGAAGTTTCTCTCTGAATTTGCAATGCATGACTATAATTGTGAATAGAACTTGAAGTACAGTAGAAAGAAGGTTAGACCCCACCCCGCAGCTATGACTGTGTTTTGCATAGATAAAGACATACCCTGAAATATTCAAATTTCCTGCCGATTTTTATATTTATGTATTTATTTTTGTCTCTGCATCTTGTTTGCCCTTCCTTGCAGTGTCATGTGGCAGGGAGGGGAGGGCGCGGGTTTGCAGTTTCCAAGGGAGGTGAAGACTGCGGCGGATGTAGCATGGAGATGTTTACTTGTCTGCCTGTTTCCCAGTTTGTTTAAAGACTGAGAATGGCAGCTATAGAGGGGTCAACAGCGAGCTAAAAACAAAGGCGTCTCCAGAGCTTGTGACTTGAATTGCTGTAACTCAAGTTCTTTATTTATTGTAAAGATTAATGTTTTATTAAGAACCTGTTGCTGCCTCTGATGGTGTATAATATTAGAGTGCTGTTAATACAATTTGTAGTAAAAGATGGAGTAGTGGTAATAATATATACATTGGCTACAGCCTATTTATTCAAAATATAATTTGCTAGCTGGTAATAAAAGCTGTAATATTTGTAGTAGTAGAAACCAGCATATTAATGGCTTAAGTTCTCTTGTCCCCTAAATTTTAAATATGTTGAGTATTAACTTGATAGCAACTTAACAACTTCTACCTAGTAACTGCAGTAGATTTTATTGTTTACTTGATACTACATATATACTTCTAATTAGCAAGTCATAGTAATACTATTAGTCACAATAAAATATTCAGATTATGAGGTAGTTATGGCAATAGCTATAACTGCATGTGATATATACTTGTAGTGTAATTTTAGCAGTAATTTGTACAGCACATATTCATAGCATGCGCGTTGATGTAAAGTACATGCTGTGACCAGTGAAAAGTGGCAAGCATGTCAGATTTAAATATACTAGCTGATATTGTAGGAGTAATAGTTCATTTTAGAGGATTGTAGGAATACTAGTAGCAATATTGAAATAGTACATACCCTTGAGCTTGTAGATTAGCTCTGCCTAAGCACCACATTGCAGTTACCATGTTGCGGGGACTTATAACACTTGGAATGCCTGTCTATCATCTGGTATCACCCACGCTCCTCTTCTTACTTCGAGCGTGACCCAGACAAAACACAGCGTAATGGTGAAGGTTGAGAGGAGAAAAGGCTGAGGAGACTGGATGTACTCTGCGAAGCTCCTACACATATTTGTTTACACTTTTCGCACATAGTTCGTCTCGCTGACAGAATCTGAACCGGAGGCAACACAAGAGAGAGCTTTAGATGCTTGCTACTAGTGCGTCATACGGGCAAACAGAACGAAAATACTCTAGTGTGGAACTGTTCTGGGAAGCCATCTAGATGCACATTGTAAACCTCTGAAGTCTCTCTATATGTTTATGTGGGGTAGATTGACCTATTGACCACTATCCACTTCTTTCTGTTCTTTAACTGTGCAGTGCAATACTGGAATTTCCCCACTGTGGGACTAATAAAGGCATATCTTATCTTATCTTATCCAAAGTGGTGCAAAAAGGGTGTGCCAAGATGGAGTAGCTGAGAGCAGGTTCATTACCACATTTGTCAGGCTAACGGTTAATACTGTATATTTTTTTACATAGTGTAAAGTATAATGTAAGCTTTTTTGTTGTTATACATTCTTCAATTGTAATGAAATAAGGAATCTGTGTGTTTTCTCTTTATATTTTGACTATTGACAGATGCAGTGTTATAAGACCCAACTTACAAAGTGCTATATGGTACAATAGAAACAGGTCAAAAAGCATTGATCTACAATGTACAGCAGGTTCTTAAAGGTGCACAGTGCAACGTTTCTGGAAAGTTCCATAGCAGCGTTACATCACAGTAGACTTGAGGGTTGTCAGAAGTATCAAAAATCAGATACTAATTGATAATAAAACTAATGTCGAAAAGTATTAGGCCACTTAGCTTAGTATACACCCAGGGACCCGCTTGGACAACTGAGGGATTACATAGATATTAGACCACATGGTAATATAAAAGAAAGGACTATGATTTAATGTATCATTGTGGTATCAAATTGGTATTGAGTATTGAGTCCATTCCTTAGTAACAAAATCAGATTTTAAATTTTAGTATTGTGGCAGCAGTACTAGACTTGTATTTAGGTTTGTTTACATGTCTTTCTTACTGTAACATTTTTACCCAAAACTGACAAAACAGTGCATGTTAAATACTCTCCATCTTCCACTGGCGCTGACAGCCTCGTCCATCGCACCATTGAGATCCAGAGGCTGCGTGACGGAGCTTTTATCAGATATTAGGCCCGTTCAAAATGGATGATCCTGGGACTACTCCATGACCGACAGACAAAAAGCCCCTCTCTCATTCCTCTCGCTTATCCACCTCCAAAGCACAGCTGCAGTCATTTGTTACACCGCGCAGGGACGTTTTTTCCCAGGATTCCCTGCAGGGCCACATCCTCCGGTTTTGTCTTTAGATCCATCCCCGAGGAACAGGGAGTCTTGTGGCACTGCATGGCTGCTGTGCCCAGTCCCTTTGTTCTTACATAATGATGAACTCCCAATGGTACATGGAAAGCAACAAACGAGAGGAAATTGGGGGAAATATAGTTGAAATGGAATGATTTGCGAACCCCTTTTTTATGCTTGAATCTACATGGGGTCTTTTAATTTTCCCCTCTGTCACAACATGCACTTTAACATGAAAAGATATAGGCTGGCCTGTCATACATGTGGGTGCATTAATATAATATGCATTCATGAATACAATCCTAGTGTACTTGACAAAAAGTTTTACTCTTTGCACTTGTGGCTTCTTGATCTCCTTGCTATTTTATGGAGCAAGCCTTGTGTCTCATTTAAACTGAACAAGTCAGATGGATTTCAATTGAAGTGGAATTCTACCCAGAATTCACCAGGCAAACACAAATATTACAATACTCTACAATACTTCATATATACTCGCAATGATGTTATGTCCGTATTTGTGCATCTTTCTAAGCCTTAATTACGTAAAAAAATCTATACCCAGATCCTGAAGCTAGTATTAAAACTAAATACTAATTAGTGGTGAAGAAACGATAAGTATGAAATGATGAAAGTAATCATTTATTAGACAAATATTCATTCCTGAATATTAGAACTGTCTTGATCTAAAACCACATGATCATATTAAAGAAAGTACAATTACCATTAGTAATTGTAATTGTACAATTATTTTGCCGATATGTCCTTTTTTGACAGGACACTGACATCTGATATGCTGCTGCTGTGGCCCATAACCAATATTTGCCAATATCAACATTTAACTTTTAAAATAAACTGACGACAAACTGGAAATGACACATGGGCACACAGACAATGGGGCAGTGGTGAAACTATCGCTACTGAGTATCAGTAGACACTGATATCTAGAAAATCAATCCTTAGTAACTGTCATTGCACCAAAATCAGTATCAGGTATTGAGCGTTTTCCTTGGTATCAAAAAATCCAGTCGTGACATTAGCCCAAATACTTGGATTGAAGAAATAAGACAGTTCTTTTACAATTTCAATGCACATATATTATATAATATATGCACATATATTATATAATATATATATATATTTACCAAAATGATTCTGCTCTTATACAGTAAATTCCCCCCTGAGTGTACTATACAGATGACACCAGCTGATGACGGAGTGCGTCTTTCTTTCAGCGTTTTCTCTGCTTATCTCTCCAATTAACATGCGCCTGCACTGCCTGTGAGCAGGCTGCTGTGTCTAATGATGCGGATTACTGCTGCCACTCCCGCTGCATGCTGGGAGCTCAATTCCCCTTTGAGGCCATGCGATCTGTCACCCCTGCCTCCCTCCATCTCCGACCTGCGAATCATCATATCGTCGTTCAATGGGCGCCAAGCTGAGCAGTAATGGCCCCAGCCTTTCTCATCTACTCTTCATGTGTCTCTTGTTATTTTCAAACTCCACTCCAGACACTCAGAAAACACCGACATCTTTGCTTTTTTTGTCATATGTTGTCTGGAGATGAAAAGGCAGTTGGATATCTCATTCATATCATCAGTGAAAAAACAGGGCAATGCTAATGAAGAAGTGATGACAACGAGATGTATGTTCTTGTGTGAACTATCTGTCCCCACTCCTCTGTCTCACACCTGCTCCTATGTGCACACTTCATATTGTGCTCTATATCACACAATACGCATGCTGTCCAGGCCAGTTTTATTCATTATAATCCATACTGATTTTGTCTTGATTTAAATCTGGTTTGGTACATGGTATAGTTTTTGTTTTGTCTTTCTTTATTAAAAGAACACATAGTAACATTTCTGGTATGCTTCTTTCCATGGCGATGTTATTGATCTGCCTGAAATGTTAAAAATATAGCATTATATTTATCTTTTACTTTTTTAATTACATGTTCTTATTGCTCAGATATACCTTGTAAACATATATTCTTAGTGTAAGCAGAGTCGCCTCTCCACAAATCTTACTTTTGTAGACTTTTGTCTACATGGTGATGGGTTACGCTTAATGTCATACTGTGGAACATGGAGAAAAGCAGGTGGAAGATAAGATCATCCACCAGAAAAGTTCCATAGTGCACCTTTAAGATTGATTTTAGTCAGATCAGTATTGAATGATTAGCCAATGTATGTATCATCTTTATCATTACCTCAAAATAAAGTTTTGACCCTTGTAAATTCTAGTATATAATAAATGACGGTGTAACATAAGATATTTAGCCCCAGACTCTGCCACCCCTCTGCTGACACTGTATCCCTGTGTGTGTTTACTAAAGGAGTTTTGGACAAGAATCAGGAGGCTGCAGTCCTCCGAGGTCACCTTCACTGGAAAAAGATGAATAGAAGTTGCATGTTTTTCATTTTATGGTGTTGTGAAACAGTGCCACAAAATCATTACCACAGCTGCCTATTACTAAAGGGCTCTCTATTGGATTGTAAAATTATCTTAATGGCGTGCTGACAGTCCATTATTTCAGCTCTGTTTCCTGCTATGTTTCTGAAGTCCTCCAGGAAAAGACACTTTATTTGAAAGAGAAATCGTCTTCACTTGTATAGTTTATGTAAACTTTGCTCTGACACATTCTGTCTGTCTGATTGCAGATGACATTCTCAGCGAGCCCGTACTCGGAACTGATCCAGGTGACTCTCAGCAGCAACAGCATGGCCTCAGGGATGGAGAAGCCAGAGATGTTGTGGGTGATGGGCCCAGTGCTGGCAGTGGTCCTCATCATCATCATCGTCATCGCCATCCTGCTCTTTAAGAAGTAAGGCTCTCTCTCCTAGGTCTGTCCAGGCTGACGGCTGGTGGCACCTGGGATTGGGCTTTCTTTTAGTTGCATCAGGAATGGAAATATGACATGCTCCCTCTGCCTCCTGCACAGCTGCTTACACACACAACTGTAACATCCCATTTCAGTAGCCATCATATACAGTGTGGGGAACGCCAGATTTGGTTTGTCTTTGAGGAAATCCTCTTTTCCACACAGAGATTTTGTCCCAGTTAGACATTTTAACAATAGCATGTGAAATGTCAGTAGAAATGGCAGCTGACATGGGTCCCTAATGAAAAGCACAGCTTGGCTGTCAGAAACTCTTAGTTTAGGCTGAAAAAAAGGCTTTGGCCAACACTGTTGGCCATTTGAAACAGGAAACAGAGGGCTCAGCCGAGGCTTAACTCAGAGCTCTGTCAGTATCTCTTAAAAGCACTTGAGCTGCCCTGCTGCATACTGTGGGCACATGGGCCAACCCACACCACTCACTACTATTGTGCTGGAACAATGGAATATAAACTACTGCTGCTAAACTCTGTATGCAGCCAATTAAATTGAATGTGCCTGCTTTAGTTTATAGGAGCTATATTTAGATGGTCTACATTCATTTCCAATTCATATCCTCAGAATACAGTGGTTTTCATCTTTATTATGATTATCAAAAGAGTTTGCCTTGATGTCTGTGTAGTGATAGACAACAGTAAGAGCTGACTAACAAATTTCTCGTTGTGTGGATGCACTGTACGGCCTGTATCTCATTTGGTTTAATTGGGTTTTTCTGTGAGGAAGTGGCACCACTCTCTGTTAGCCTGATAAGTGCAGTGCTCCTGGTGATACCTGTGCAGCAGCAGACTGGGTCTATGGCAGACTGTGAGATGACTGGTTAATAATAGGCCTTGAGACAGCTCTGTGCTGAGGAGCACACCCTGCACTAGAGGCCTTTCTGAGCACGCTCAAACTGACAGCAGAGACTGTGGGGAGGAGGCTGTGTGCCCTTTTCACTGAGCAAAGAAAGAAGTGCACTGTACGGCGCTTTGTTATTCTACCTGCATATTTGCCAGCTCTGACACTCTGCACTGATGAAGATATTTCTAAAGGCTCAATCGGGCTGCTGGAATAGTGATGCTCTCGAGCTCATTTGGGATGAAGCAGTTTAGGTGCATGTGATAAAACCTGCTTATTAATCCTGCACTTTTTTCCCTTTGCTTCTGTGGCTGCAGCAAACAGGAAAGGTGGGTACTGCCGCTGTCTCATTAGCTGTGACTTGATCTCCTCCATCTCCCAAGTCCCTTTCATCTGTGTTAGTGAATTAGACCTATTCATGAAAGCCAGGGGTTGTAGAGTCAGCCATCTCTCAGCTCTAAAGCCAAAAGGAAAAAGAAAAAAGTGAACTAAGATTAAAGTAAGACATGTTTAAATTGGTGTCTGTAATATCACATAGGCACTGAGAGGCAGCAGACTGTGCAGCCCTTAATAGCAGGGGTCAGTGGCGCCCTGGGTCACTTGTGTTAGCATGTCCTGTCCAAGTCTCCCTCTTCATTTCCTCACTGTTTCATTATCCTGCCCATGTCAGTGTGCCCACTCCCAGAACTGCCCATCGGAATATGCCAACGCCTCACCTGCTACAGCTCAAAGGGGCATTGTGAGGGAAAATGCCAGACTAGAGGAGCTGACGAAAGAGACATGCTCCCGATCTTTAAAAGTTGACATTTTCCACCAGGACCTGTTCTGCCACTTTTCCTTTTTTTTTTTTCTCTCTCCACCGCATTGCTCCGTTGTGGCAGAAGTCCCTACAAAGGTTTCTGTTCCAGCCTCATTAAGTGCAACCTGTTCTGGGCACACAGATTTTACACTGTGACTTTGAATGTCACCACACTTATACTCGCACACATCTGACTAGACCTGCACAAATGTATCACAGTATCAACAAATACAGTAACCATATGATGAAAATAATAATTTATACCAATAACTTGTAGTTCTTCAAGTTTACTCTAATAACATTAATATTTTTGTTACCAGTAGATGGCAGATGGGAAACCTGTTCCTCCCGTCCCCTCACCTGGCCTTTGTTCAAGCTCACCTGTGCTCACTGGTCTTCTGTCAGGCCAAAGCGGGCACACTGTCAGACAGAAGAAATGTAGAGAGCATCTAGTTGTGTTATGTAAGAATGCAACAGGAGCAGGGCAGCCGGTCTAATTACAGATGGTGGCTTTTATACATGGACATATATTTGGACATCCCTCTGAACCAGTGAGACAGAAGTATGTACCTTGACATGTTTCTCTGGATACCATTGTGTCATGTACTCTGTCTTGGTTGTGTCTGACAAAGGACACAAGGCTAGTTATTTCATATTTTTCATATCCTGTGCAGCTCTGTCCCCCATTTAGAGCCTTAGAAGTAAAGCCCTGTTTTGCTGCCATGTTCACCTTTAGCTCTTCGCTGGTTGTCATGTAGATAGTGATCTGATTGGGCCGGAGGAGACATGTGGCGAGCGGGGGGACACATCACAGATGCTTAGTCTGGTCCCAGTGAAAGTCCAGAGCGCTCCTCCTCTCAGCTGCAGGGAGAGATCCATGTCATAGATTAGCTGTCACAGTGCTAGCATTAGTCCAGCCCCCTGCAGCGTCAGATAACAGGTGGTGCACAGACCAGGAGGCTGAATACTGTGGTGGTCCAGGTTAAAGTATTCTCTGCATGCAGACAGAAGGCCTTGCTCAGCCTCAGACCCGCGCTGGCACTTGCAAATGGAGTGCAATGAGATGTGAAATTTCCACAGGACGCCCTGATGCTTCTGATGCTTCTGATGCTTCCTTCGTCTTTGGGCCGTGTGCAGTGGGCGAGAGAGCCTGGTGCAGCTGTGGAGAGAGTGGAGAGAGAGGCGTATGTGCGAGCAGAGGACAGATGCTGCCTGTCTCACACACACTGGTCTGCTGGTTCTTCTCGGCTGACGGACAGTGCTCTGGTCCACAGCCTCTGTACAGTGCTGCGCTCAGCTCTGGCAGTGCAGGTGCAGCTCGCCGCTCTAATTACCCAGTGTTGTGCCACCAGCTGATGAGCTAATTACAGCGTGTGCCTGTTTTCCTCTCGATCTGGAGCCAGTAAACACACCACACACTCGCAGGGCCGCAGCGCTAAATCACACATTACAATCTTCTCTCCACAAACAGATTTATTCACATGCACATTCACACTCATGTGCACCCTACTGCAGCTGTCTCCCATCCAACAGAAAACAGCCCCACCTAGGCCACTCCAGGAAATGATGGCATTTCTTCAAACACATTTAACTCCATTTGGCAAAATTAAATGGGGTAAAGCTCTGGTACCGACAGGTCTCCTAAAATGCCAATTCTCAGAACTATTTTATAAAACTCTTAACTCCACCATTAACCTCATTACTGTTGTTTTTCTTTGTCCATAAAATTCATCTTGCTGATTCCACTCACGTATTCTGCTCAATTGGTTTCAGTACAGGATCCTGGTTACTCATGTAATGATCAAATACTCAGGTTTAGTCTGACTGTCTATGTTTTCTCCTCCACAGAAAGCGGGCGTCTCCTCTGCCCAAAGACGAGCACTCTGGAGGGGTGAAGGACTCACTGTTGGCCAACTCCTCTGACCCAGTGGAGATGAGACGTCTAAACTACCAGACGCCAGGTAAAGAGGCACAGTCTGGTGGAGCAACACATGTTTACATGGAAAAGCAATTGGTTTTGCATAATTTATTACAAAAAATACCTACAGTATAACAGGCATATCAAATGGAAGTACCTGCAGCCAATGGGAATATGACATAATAACATTAGCATTACATTTACTGTATATTTGGCCTTCTTCTGCGCACATGTTGTTGCTGTATCATGAATTTATTCTAAGATGAAAATCCCCTTGAAATGCATGGTTCAGTCATTCAAAAGCAGACCTTATTCTATCACTTCTAAGCACGCCTCACATGTTAATAACCCTCCATAATGTCTTTTGTCTCAACCTCACAGTGGCGGATATTGCATCTTAAATTTCTTTCCCACAAAAAAAAATCTCCAATCTACCTCCGCCTTGTTTTATTCTCTTGATGTATTTCTTGATTATTTTTGCACCAGGTGTTGTCGGATAACACCGTCTCCCTCCTCTTGCATATTTTTGTAATTCATCCCGTGGCTGGCTGCTACAGTTCAATAAGAAGAAAATAAACAAACGCTATCAAACCCCGGCTTGGACTGTATCACAGGTGGATTGCAATGCCGTCCACGTAGCGCGCTTGTATGTGTGTGTAGCCGTTGTGGTACTGCTGGTGAGAGCGGTGTCAGGCAGCTCCCCCCTCCCCCTCCCATCAGCTTCTTTCTTTCCCTCCTCTGCTGGTAATGAGTCCTGCTGCCTCTGATGTCAAGGTGAGCTGGGCTGAGGGAACAATACAGCGGGGATAAAATGTCAACGTTACACACATACAAGCACATACTCACACGTGTGGCTGGCTTCTCACGGGTTATTAAAGACCCCATTGGCTGTATACTCGCGCTCACATCCTCTTTGAACCCCTGCAGAGGAATTAAGCAGCAGCACTAAAGCAGCCCTGTTCGGTTCCCAGCCTCCCACATCTCTTCCACATCTTCGGTCCTTTGTCTCGCCGTTCCCCCTGTAGGCTAATAGCAGCAACGCTCTTCTCTTCGGCCCACTCTTTCTCATTTTTTTTTTTTTTTTTTTTTATGTTCCTTTGAAAGCTCCTCTTTTTGGGATGTTCACATTAATTTGACAATATTACCAATTCCTGCCAGCCCAAATGATAGAAAAAATGAGACAGTGCGGAATGATAAAAAAAAGTATATTTAAAGGAGCGCCATGTAACTTTTATGGTAAGGGGTGCACTACCTGCTTGTTTTGTAGAGATGTTATTGCTTTACCTGGAATGTTCTGCAAATTAAACCGCATAAAACCTATCTATCCCCATGGAGACATGCAGGTGCCACCATCCAGGCATATTGCAGCTCAGATCTGTGGTATTTTTGGGCAATAAATACACCTGCAATTATAAATAATAATAAATAAAAAGATATTTAAGTTAAAAGTTAAAAAAAGAAAAAAAACATCTCCATGGAGGCAAGCAGGTGGAAAACCCTCTTCCAGAAAAGTTACATAGTGCACTATTAAATAAAACTAAATAGGTAATTACACTAAGTGGTTGTTACATTCTGGCTGACAATGTAACATAGTAATATACCATAAATTAAAAACAGAGAAAATGATACAGTAATACACAGTCATAATTTGCCCATTTGCTATTTATGTTAGCTACATAATATATCATAATAAAGTTAAATTATATGTGATTCATGAGATTAAACTTGCAGTATATTTTTCATTCACTTGCTGACAAACTCACAGGCAATCAGCAGCCAGCTCCATTCATAAAAATGCATGTTTCCTACAAGCAACAGTAAACATCAATTTATTATGCTGACACTTTGCATAGTTATGATATTAATGTGTGAATTTGTGATAACGCTGTAAGATTCTTGTCAAGTCTTTAGTGTACTCAGTGCTACTTAAATCTAGACATATTTTATTGTATTATATACAATAGTAATATGTATGCATAATTATGGAACAATGAAATTATTACTAACTAACTCACTAATAACTAAGGTCAAGTTAGCTCCTAAAGGCCCTATATTACACAAAATTGTCTCTCGTGAGCTTTTAGCCATGTTAAAATATCATATTAGTCTACAACGCCCAGGCTCAAAATGGTTTGTTCCACCTTGTGATGTCATGCAGCAGTAGTTTTCAAGTTAACAGCTTCTTTTTACCTTTTGTTCATCAGGAAGTAGCAATCCCAGGGCTGAAATTATCCAAATGATTCTATTGAAGGTGTATGGAGTTCCCTGTATGACATCACAAGTTGGAACAGTTTTTTGTTTGAGAGACTATTTATACATATGTTGTACATATTCATAATACATAATCTGTACATATTGTGTAAGACTTTGCGCTAAACTTGATTATTTTTATTTCGTCATCCAATGTGGTTGGCTCCTAGCGGGGGGCAGCCCTGCTCTGTTCCTGATTGTTTAAGGGCTTTGGTCGATCATATCTCTAGTCTCTCTTTATTTAGCCACCTCTATAGCAACCACCTCAGCAACAGCAGCAGCAGTTAGGTGTGGACCAATATACCAGCTTTACCGTTGGCCATGCCTTCTTCTGTGCGTATTTACATTACAGATAGCATCACAGGTTGGAGTCCTGCAATTTAAAGTAAGTAGTCACCTGGGAGTACTTGAAAACTGGAGCTGAGATTGTCCCCCGTAAAAGTAAACACTGCCCGCTGTGCCTTCCTGGTGTGCTTAAGGTTATTTGCAGATGCCGTTTGGTCTAGGTCTGATCCTGAGCTATCTCCCTATTGATCCAAGTCTATTTTTCTTCCTTCCTTTCCTTCACTCTTCTTTCTCTCGTCTCTTTCTCTCCTTCACAGGTCCCAGCTCCAACCGTTGCCCCAACACTCAAAGTTAGTTTACTCTCTACTGCCCCCCACTGTGTTACCTCCCTCACGTGCAGTCTCTTCACTCCTGTCACTCATTTTATCTGTCACACATTACCATGTTTTGACTGGTTTCGCTTATTTTAGGATGCCTATGTTGTGCTTTCTATAGTTGACTCTTTGACAACAAAAGCATAATGTCAGATATGGTTTATAAAGTTCTTTTTTGAAATACTTTTATTTATTTGTCATTATTGAGACTTTGCAGTTGATGTCATCAACATTCCCTGAGCGTGTGATGCTAACTATAGGCACTGCTCTGTCTGAAACTTGGTTACTCAAGTTAGACTTTAATCTGAGCTTTGTTTTAATACAATCTGACAATAAAGAGCTGATTTAGCTGGAAGTCCAACAGGTGAGCCGTTGTTCTGTTAAACAAATCCCCCTCAATAACATTACAGCCATAACTGTTGGCTAGCATCAGCTAACAGTAGTTGCATTAGTAGTCACTTTACCTTTTTTGTTGAAAATCAAACACATGAATACTCATATTCATCACAGGATCCTGAAAATGTGTTGTTTAAATCCATTTTGTAATTTTTCTTGAGTTTTCAGACTTAGATTTTAACATGCTGAACATTCCACCATAGACCTACATGCAGTATACCCTAAGCAGGATGTCACTGCAAAATATAAATATATGTAATACAGTTGTACGAAAAAATTAAGTAAATCAGACGGAGGGTAGGTCCTATAGATTACATTGTGAGGTTTTCTTATAAGGTATCAGAAAGCGGTCAAAAAGTCCAACATTCTTCAAAAAGAGTCCAAATTGTCCATATTCGTAATTGGTTAATACTCTTACATTTCTTAATTGTTTAGACCATTATTGTAAAAAAAACAAAAAAAACTGCTCAGTACCACCATTGATCAAACCAACAATGCAGCATATCGCCACTTTGCATAATTATCCGAGAACAGCTTTATACATTAGAGCAAAGATACTATATATGCAAGTATCTTTATTTGTCTAGCTGTATGTGAAATGAATTGAAACACACTACACTAGCACAGGCAGGCACCTCCCTAAAAGGATTTGTGGGCGATCATAATTAGCCTGGTGAAAATCCATATTTGAAGCAACCTTGAAAGATTGTTGCAGACTCCAATTGTGGTTAGGACATGGGCCGTCTAATGTCGAAAACACACAACTCATTTACCACTAAGTATGTAGTTCACAGTGCTTTTTCTGGAAGTGCACTTTGAGATCAGCCATTTGAGACTCAGCTAAAGACTTCACTGTCCATTTAACAAACATGTCCACAAACGCCCTGACCAAGTATGCTCCAACACTGATGTTACTAGATGTTAATGTGTTCATAGGAAGCCCCCCTGCGTGTATTGAATTAGCGCAATTGGTGAGGTCTAATTCTGTGCAGTGACCATAGTAACTCGCCATTAGCCATTAACATTACTGAAATAATGAGGCAGCAGCACTGGCATTTCCTGACCTCTTCACCTCCATAGACTCCATAGCTAAAGTGCATATGACAGGTTTGACGACTCATTTCACTAAATGTAGTTAAAAAACCCTGAACTAGTTTATCCTTGCTTGAAATTTTAATTTACACAATAGTTATGATGGACTAAATTTTATACCCTGATGCAAAAAATGATAACTATTAACCACAATAACCCACATAAACTCAGAATTAGAGGAACATAGAAAACTGTCATATACACTAAATGTGTACTTACCTTATTGAGTACACTTTTATGATCTTTTTGTGAGTTTTTACTTACAGCTAACTCTTCTCTGTGTGCCTGGGTGCATTCATGCGTCAAATACAGTCGACTCTGAGCACACAAGTTTCCCAGCAATCCTTTTAAGCGCAGCGTTGTTTTTTTTTTGCCAAGTTCACAGGCACAGGGGGAATTTGTGTCGGTAGATTAGCAATAAATCATCCAATAACGCCACGATGAGAAATCTAGGGAGCCGGCATGGGGGTTGTTTGAAATTAATCCAAAGCCAAAGTGCTCCAGGCTGGGCCTTCGAATGATGGTCTATTGTAGAGAGAGAGATTTTCAAAGGATCTTTTTGGACAGTTACCAGTCGGTAGTGAGTATTTTCCCTCTGCGCTACAGGAAGTGACAGTGTGACGGATGCCGAGTGACTGTTGGGTCTTGTAGTGATCCCACCTCTTGCCCATGTTGAGAGTGGATGTGTCCTGAGATCCGTGCTTGCTCCGTGTCATTCAGGCATCACAGCCCTGGCTACACCTGTGTCCCCCCTCTCGCCAAATACGTTTCCACGGAGATGGACTATCACGGTTCAGTTCAGTACGTCACGGTTAGGCAATTCAACCTCTGATCTGGCTATCCACTAGGGGGGAGTGTGGACAATGATTGACGGAAGCAGCACTGATGGTGACGTAAATAGTGATTCTTATGAAGCAGTGGTATTTGAAACTGGGTCGCATCTTACTGTAGCTTAACTGTTGCTATTAGAGTAGTTATAAATTGATAATTGATAAATGTATTGTATATGATTTGGCAAAATTAAACCATATTTTTAACACTTAACACGGATTCAAACGGAAGAGGTAAAATGTGCAAAATACAAAATTCATTGTCTTGTTCAAGGACCCAATGGCAATATGCATTATTGTTGATTGAACCAGCAAGTATTGTATTGTACTGTATTATATTAAGTGACATCAATCTTATTTTAGTATGCACCCAAACCCAAAACGCAAATAACGCTTTATTAGGTGCCTATTCAAAGTTTCAGGCTAATTTTAGTTGCTTCATGTTATCGTCCTATACTCTTTAATGGGTGAAAGGATAAAATTACATTGTAGATTTTGCTTTATGTTTGGACAACTACAGGACCACAACTTTTTGAAGTTTGTGGTTACTTCACTGGTTCCTGAGTTCCAAATGAGAGTCATATTTGAGAGTCTGTAAACAATCAATAATGTATGGGTGCCTTGAAACAATAGGAATACCAGTGTGCTACCTGCGCTGTGCTGTACTGAACTGAACTGAACTGAACCAGGTGGAAAGTGTGCTTGAGCATGATGTCATCACCAGTGCCTCAGCCCTGTATCATACATTGTTCAACAGTGTCCACAGCCACTTCATGGTCCCATCAGCAGCATCTCTCTCTCTGTGCTCAAAATATATGAACATATTAAACTTTTTTATGACTCAAAAAACAAAGGCTAATGCATTGAAATTTTATTTTCATAACCAGGAATGAGGGAGCACCCACCCATCACAGTGGCAGACTTGGCCGACCACATCGAGAGACTGAAGGCAAACGATGGACTCAAATTCTCTCAGGAGTATGAGGTGGGTCTGCTGTTAAGTTCAACAATATACATGTTTATATTTTGTAACATATTTGTAATAATGTGCACCTTAAAGGGCCCTGTACATATTTTTTCCCAGGTATTTGAGCAAAATTGATCAGCAGAGTTCAAATAAGTCTGCATCTCATTATCAAGTGTTTTTTTGTTTTGTTTGTTTGTCTGATAATCAGGAAGTGTGTGTTAACATGCTAGTTGTTAGCTTTACCATTACTGCAAAACTCTGCAGTGTTGAGAAAAGTGCTTATAAACTCATCACTGTGAATAATTAGGATACTCCGAATATTTTAGAACAGTTTGTCCTATATATATTTTTAATTAAATCTGTCTCTTCCCATTTTGTTTTTATTGTCCAAATAATTTTTTCCATCTCCATTTTTATGTTTATAACACATCTCTTATCTCTTTTCTCAAATTACTCTCAATGTTTTTCCTGGTTTAAATTTGTGTTCATGTTTTCTAATGGCCTTCTTTCATTGACACTATTCAGTCTTTTTTGCGACTCCATTACTGATCCCACCGGGATGCCCACTTTTAAACCTACGGGACTCCTTTTTCCCCAAACTAGCAGGTGGCTACGAGTTGCTTAAGTAATCAGCTTGTGTCTTGATGCTTGCCTTGAATGTTATTTTGCTTCGGTTCCTTCCAATGCAACTCTGTGAGGGATTATGTCTTGTCACCGTTCTTCTCCTACTAAAGAAAAGAGAATCCATTTGCATTTAAAGTGGCAAATTGTTGGGTTTTTTTGTCTTTTTTGAGGGGTGAGCAAGGCCAGATGAGAAGAGAACAGGTTCCCTTGAATACAGAGAGAGAAAAGAAGTTGTGCTAATGTTTGTGTGATTGTTGGATCAGGCTTGCCTAATAAGCCCCATTTCAACAAGCAATGGATTGAACAAGGCCTTGCCTAAAAGGACGTTTGCGCACACTTGGTGGGGTCACTGCTCAGTTCAAATCAGGTGCTATGGAGAAGTGACAAAACATACAAACTAAAGGGAGGAACAAGGTCATTTTGATTGCATTTCATTACCTTTGAAGGCATCTATGCATTGAGTACAAGTATATTGATGTCGGTAGTAGTAATGGTGGTAGTTGAAGTGACAATAGACGTAATAGTACAATAATGTAAGAGTAGTAGCATTAGCTTTTCTGAATGAATGTTCTAATTTAACAACCTGCTCTGAAACTTTTGCCTGTTTATGTATTTCCAGCTTAACTTATGGCCATTTCGAAAAGCAAATTTGGAATATAATTAAAAGTTTTCCAGCACTATACCAGACCATTCATATAAATTAAATGCAAAATAAATGAAATTTAACACTGGAAGAGGAAGCTATTACAATTAACAATAAACATGCATTGTGAAGGTAATGTTCCCAACAGTGCCCTAGACCTTAGTTTTATGCTGCTGGCTATTTGTTATGAAACAACAAACGATTCATCTATTTTAGGCTTACTGTTCCAGCTCTATTATTTAACTTAATGAAATGCTCGGCTGTAATAGGCACAGACTGAAGTACTTGTTAACCAGCATTGTTCAGAAACTCAATCATATTACCATTAGATCATATGTACCACTTTTATATGTTCTAACAACTGTATAACTATTGAACACATGACATTTTATTTCTTACCAACTGTACATGTGGCATGATAAAGAAAATATGTATGCACATTGATATGCTTTGAGCTTACTGTGTGGCAGGAGACCTTGTAAGCAAAGTGTATATCTTACCAACATATGGTATACGATTTTGATGCATTTCTGGCGATTTAGTGCAAATTAAATGCTATCTGGAGGCATAATTAGCCCCTTTCCAAACGTCTGCGCTCAATTAAGTGTTGTTTTTCGTGGGCTGCTCAGTGCCTCGCCTGCCTGTTGAGTTAGTGTAACATATCAAGCCAGAATGCAGCTTGTATGGCTGCAGGCACATGGCCCGCCCCTCTCACTTCCCCAGAGCCAGAGAAGACCCCCTCCCCGTCCACGCAGATGGCGGGCCGTCCCGGTGCCAGCTGGGACAGTGCGCAGCAGCTCATGGTGCTTTGTCACAGTCCCGTTCTCCGGCTGCTCCTGGTGTGCCCAACCCCAAAGGCTCCTCATTTGTGTAGTCGTCTCCACTTCCCCTCCAGCGGCGAGGCGAGAGGCAAAATCTGTACTCAAATAATCATTAGAATGTCGACATATCATATTCACCTATGAGTATGTAAGTAACTCAAGGTAAAGTAAAGACCCTCCTATAAGGCACTGGTCCTGTTTGTTTTTGTTCTCACTAGAAATTTCAGAATCAGTCAAAATTTGAGATCATGACATCATTGGCTACTTAACTACGATTTTTTTTATAATATTAGTACTGGCTTACTTGCATGTTTCTGGCTACCATAAGTGATAGCTATAAGTACAGTTTTTTATCTTCTACAGAGGCTCCAGAGTCAGTGTTAAGACGCTCTAGGCTTTAGCCGGTAGCAATTAGCCAAATCAGCCAATTACTGACCACCATAGTTTGGCCTGATAAGATGTTGTTTTTTTTTAATTAAGTTGCAAAATCACCAGAGAAATTGAATCAACATTTTGAGTTTGGATGAATATAATTGTAACTCTGGCAATATTAAAAAACAAACAAAAACAAAAAAATTAAAATATCATACCGTACCATTTCTGCAGTAGTTACTAAAATACAAAAAGCGGGTATACCAAAGCATCTATAAGCACATATTTTCTTTCCCAATATTTATCACCACTCCTGCGTCCTCCGCCTCCCCTCCCGCAGCACCCACACTGAGCACAAGGCATGCTGGGTAATGAGCAGTATTTGTCAATCAGACGCAGCGTAGCTTCCTCCCCTGACAGTCTTTTTATCGCGCAGCACACTCATCATAGGTCTATCATTACTCTCATTTGTAAGCCCATCCAGTGTGGAAACAGGCAGTGCATTGGACGCCCCTCTCACCTCTTTTTTGCCAGCGCTCCCAAACTTATTTACCGGTTGTCATCAGTCTCTCCCGTAAGATGCTGCATTCTCAAAGCACTCAAATGGGCCTGGCATGTTTTGACTGCAAATGAAATGGCTTTCTTCATACTAGCCCGCGTGGACATAGAAATTGGCTATTAAATTCAAACCGTAACATTCAGCACAACATATCGACATTTCTTGCACATCATTTTCAGAAACGTCATGGTTTTGAATTAATGTTTTTGAATCGAAACAGGAGCTCTGTGGTATTTTTATAAAGTAGACAATGTTGTCTGAAGCGTTTTAGTCACATTGCCAGGTAAAGGATGACACTGCAATACCGCAACTGTTTTGTTAATAGCTATCTAATGGGCATGCTTTTACCTGTGGCCGAGCCAGTGGAGAATAATTTGGCAGTTTGGATTCCAACAAATTCAACCAAATCTCACTAGCACAAGAATGTGTCCTTACTTAGAATGACTCACTTCTCTTTTGTGCCCCGTGGGAGGTGGGAGTTTGTAGGCAGGAAGTGACAAAACTTTTATTAGATGATAAAACTTTTATTGATTTTGAAGACAATGATTAGCTAACAGTATCCTTGTTTATCCTTGAGTTTTTTTAACTGTATTTGTGCACAATCAAAGTTTATTTTAATGGATTACATTTTTTTTATTCAATCAAGTAAAGCCAAATTATATGTACAGATCGAGCAATATGGGGTTTTTTAAAAAAATTTTTTTTTTAAAATAGCACTTTAAAATATGGTCCGGGACTTACTAGGTACTTACTTTGGTAGTTAGTAGATACTTGACTGGTAATTACGGTGGTACATACAGTGGTAGTTACTGGGGTAGTTACTGTGGTACTTGTGGTGGTACTTTGGCTGGTAACTATAGTGATACCTACCGGTACCTTGGCTAGTACTTATAATGATGCTTACAAATACATACTGTATAATTACTTTGTGAATGGTATTAAAGAATATGTTGTTATGAGGCATATGATCTTTTGATTTCATTATATATTAATAGAAAATATACAAGCCAACACAAACACTTTATTATGACAAATTTCACATTAATACATCAATCAGATTGAAAAGAAATTTCCAATAATAACAAAAATAAATAAATTATACATTTTAAATGAACATGACAGTAATACATAACGATAACTATCAATACTTTAACTGGTACGTGATTGACCATTCAATGGTACTTACTGGAAATTCTACTGGTAATTACTGTGGTAGTTAATAGCAATAGCGGACTGTATTTTAAAGCAAGACATTGTTGGCCATTGCCAATTGTTTTGAAACTACAGCAACTAATGACTGATAAGCTCTGCCAATATTTTGGGCCGATATATGATTTTAAATCGCAACAAACCCAGCTTTAGATGGAGTTATTTCACTGCAAAGCCATCAGAAAGCAGTGCCCTATTTTCAATAAAGTGATCAAATGAAAGGTCTCCTCTAGTTAGATGGTAGGCTGAAGCAACATATCGGCCTATGTTGGAGATTGAAGGCTGATAGCCAATATGTTAAAAAGCCAAGTGATATATCCATCTATCTCCAGTTATGTGTTTAACGACTTTTAGGTTTGGTTAGTGAGATAATTATAAAGTGCTATGGTCTATAACCAGGACTAGAACAGGATTAAACAATGTCTACATCTGGACTAAACTGGGCTCTAACCAGGACCCTTAATTGAATACCAGCTCTTATGAGCGGCCACATGTCCATCCTGCTTAAACACACAAATTATTCCCTCATCAGTCCATTTGTCCCATTTGACACGACTGGGACAGGCTCTTCTAATTAAATGAACTGCTTGAGCCAGGGTTAAGTAAGTGCAAGAATGTCCAAGGTCTGTCTCTGGATTTGTTGAAGGCGAAAAGGTCTTGGGGAATTAGTGGACAAGGTTTCTGGTGTGTGCAGGATCGATAATGAAATAACAAGAGACGTGGTGACACTATTGAGCTGAGGGGGGTGGGATAGCGTCACATATCTGCACCGATCAATACGTATGCAGTCTACTGTCGTCTGGAGCACTGAGACAAATGTTGTAGCAGGGGAGGGAGAGGGCGAGGAAGAAGGCACTGATACCAAAATATAACGGGAAGGGGAAAAAGTTACGGTAAATTATCAGTTGTTTTGAAGAATGAGGTAATGCAGAGTGGGTGTTCATTTGGTAAAAAAATATATATATTAAACATGTTTTTTAAAAGATATGGATGAAAGAAGAGTTTTGCAAAATGTAGTATGCAGTGCTGCTGGTGGCCATTATTTGGTTTGAAGTTGAAGTCCTGATTACTTTAAAGAAGTTCAGTCCTGGGTCAGTGTTGGTTTTGTCTTAGATTAGTAGTCCAGGTTTTGCCCTTTAACGAGACCTGGTTGAGACCTGGTTGTGACTTGGTTGAGATTTGGACTAGTCCTGGTTTAGACCTAGTTTAGTTCTGGTTTGATCATGTTTTGGTCTAGTCTTTTTGTTGTAACCATGTTTAGTCTTGGTGTAGTCCTGGTTCAGTCCTGGTTCAGTCCGAGTTTAGTTCTGATCCATTAACATAAAACTTTGGATTTGGATATATTAGAAAACTTTCTAGCATAAATCATTGGATATGGTTAGTATTTGATGCTTGCTGAAAAGTCGCCCTTTTATGACCTCTTGTAAGTCTGAATTCATTGTGAAAGTAGCCACATGCCGCCACATTTCCACCTTTGTTGAATCAAAAAACTACTACTTTGAACACACGCCATACTCTGCTCATATTCATCTGTTTGATAGCTGACAGCTCACTGCAGGAACAGTCTGTCCCTTTAGCTTTTTGGTCCTGACTTTCTTTCATCTTACGCACTTCCAACTTAAATGTACGCTTGTGTTTTTCCATTCAATACACCTTTTTGTGACACAGTTTTTGACTATTGGCCTTTGTTGTTGTTCTTTTCTATAGTCTATTGATCCGGGCCAACAGTTTACCTGGGAGAACTCCAACATGGAAGTGAACAAGCCAAAGAACCGCTATGCAAACGTAATCGCCTATGACCACTCCAGGGTAGTACTCACCTCAGTGGATGGTAAGTGCAATAGCCACTTCAACCCAAATATCCACCCTTCAACATGCCTGATGGAAATATAGATTGGCTTAAACTTTTCACCACCTTGACTTTATCCAAGTAGCAGGCAAGGCAAAAAGCAGTTTTAGCGCAATAAGGAGAATAGATTCAGTAGCTGTAGACCTGTGATATTGAAATTGACTTCACCAATATCACATTTAAGTCTTTTTGTCTTATCCCGCAACAGATATATTGTGTAAGCAGCTCCTAATGTCAAAATAAGTCAGTTGTGTACTGTCTGCATCTAATATAAATCATTTTACTGTCCAAAAATCTGGAAGTGCACAGTTAGTATGCTAGTTATTGTTAATATTGCAGTGATGGCAAACTCCTCTCTGCCCTATACTCATCGTACTGAATAATTAAGATGCCTGGAATGCATAAGGTAAGTGAGGAATGACTTTGGACCACAGCAAGCCATTTAAAAAGAACTAGTTCTGTTTTTCACATATTTAAAAATCAGGTACAGCTCCATTAAGTGAGATATATAATGTCCAGTAAGGTAGGAGTCATTTTCATTAATGCATTAACTGTACTATATGAAATAAGTCTTACATGAGGGCAAAACAAATACCACATGGTAACTGAATATCATAAATAAACATGACAATATTGAACAAAGCTTGTTATAACTGTTTACTCATGTCTACTCTATAATATTGGCATTGCAAAGATGTAAATGTGGAGAAAACGGCCACCGTATAGATTTGTAAATTAGCAGATGCCAATTTTTTTGTCGCTTGGCAAACTGACAAAGTTCTGTTGTCAACATATGCATAGACTAAATGGTGGCTAAACAGATTAAGATTGCTTAATGGAATAACGGCATAGCATAATGTCCAGACGGGACATGTTGGCATATTTGTTATTGGCAATATACCTAATTAAACATCAGGCATGAAATTACATATACTTAATTTTCTAAATCTGACACTGGATTGAATGGTCATATTTTTTTACATATTGGCTGCGTCATTTTCTTTGGTTTATTTATGATTTGCGTGGCAATAGTGCAGTGAGTTAAGTGTTAACTGGTTAAACATTTAACAAGAAACCAGAGGGCTGCTCATTCATATCCCATTGTAGCATACTGTAATGTTGTTTCTTTCATATATTTATGATAAAACAACGTATAAAAAAATCATATTCAACATATAACATTTTATTGTTTTAGCTGGTTTTAGACTGAGAGCAAAATTTATACTATGAGGAGGTCACCATAGTGTCTCCCCTATAGGAAACACTGCCCCACTGACAATAATGTATCACCCCCCCCCCCCCCCCCCCCCCAGCGAAATGAGAGGAAAAAATGCAAAAAGAAATTATGCCAAATGCAAGGACAGTATGCTAACTGCGTGACCTTACTATGTGGAGGGATGTAGCTCGCATGCATTAAAAATTGAGAGGTCTATACATAGAAATCAACATTGACCAAGGACATATCTGAAGCTACATGAAAAGACGTTTAAATATCCTTGATTGTAGTAATGCCTGATTATAAGAACAACCTCAAAGAAAACATGTTGTGCTTGAGTTTGTTATATAGTTATAATCTACAACACCTGTGGATCATTATGTTATAATTTGGACATTTTCGCAATATTAATTTAAAACATTTTAATAAAAGAAACAAGTCCTTTGACTTCCACATTGGAAAACTGAAGTGCCCAATGAGAGCTGACGTCACTGTAAACATGACAAAGAACCGTTCAACTGTCGGCACCTCCTATTGACAACTGGAGATCATATTAGCAAGTGACAACATGATTAGGCAAAGCTGCCGAATCCTACTTGTATCACAGATTAAGAAAATAAAATTAGAGAATGAAGTAAGTACAGAGCAGTGGGCATATACCAGCAGCGGTAAAAATGGGGTTTGATCGGAGCAATGACGTCTTGTGCAGAGGAGTATAAACATTGCCCAAACATGTATGAATCATCCTAAATACTACTTTGAGAGGGTAAATAATAAGGGAAACAATTATAACATGGTTGAAAACTCTGAAGTCAATTTTGCGTAATTGGTCCGCTTTAACCAAATAGCCTTTAACCTCTTTTTTTTTATTGCAGCTGTTCCTGGTAGTGACTACATCAATGCAAACTACATAGACGGATACAGAAAGCAAAACGCATACATCGCAACACAAGGTCCACTACCGGAGACTCTTAGTGACTTTTGGAGGATGGTGTGGGAGCAGAGGTCCAATACTATAGTAATGATGACCAGACTGGAGGAGAAATCGCGGGTATGTACATAAAACACATTACCACAGTGACAACAACAAGCGATTTAATTAAGTTCATGCCTCAACAGTTAATATTTAATGACATGTTGGTTTACTGAGTACTTGGAAATTAAATTGCTTATATTATGCACCATATTAATTAGAAACAGCACAGCAACACAATTAGTTTGAATTAGGCTGAGTTTACTAATGAGAAGTGTGTTGGATTGAAGTTTGTCTTGGCATTTGAACATGACTCGAACTAGTGATTCTGAATGGGTGGGCTGGGTTCTAGATATGCATCTGTTTTTTTTCTTTGGATAAAATTGCAGATCCTTGGCAGTTGCTTCTTTATGCTTCTCATCTAAGCATTTTAAAATGTATAGGCAATATCACTCTCTTTTTTTTTCTTTTTTTTTTCTTTTGAATAGTTGGAAAAATTCATCAATTTTGACTTGCCAAATGTTGTTTTACAGAATTAAAGAAGACATTAAAATCACAATTCAACAAATCAAAACATAACTGATCACAAATAATCATCATGAAGTTAACATTAAAAGAGAAGAGGCAGATTAAAAACCTTTCAGTCATATGCACAGCTAAGCAGAACCGGTTTGAGACTGGATTTAAACATTGTCAAAGTAGAGGCCTGTTTCACATCTTAAGGAAGATTATGCCAGGTTTTAGTTGCATAAAACTGAAACGCTGATGAACATAGATAGAATACAATAATTAAAGTATGACTCTAGGCCTCTGTTTGTTTAGGCGATTAAGTTGACTAATAATTTTATTTAGATTATAATGATTAATATGGGACAATAGCAGAGAGGAGATGTTAGTGAGTTTTGATTTGGTATTTTTTGGTGTTTATATGTAAAAAGGCAGCTTTAACTTAGAGTTTTATCTGTCTTTATATAAATGCATTGTGCACTAGTCTAGTGCTTGAACTCCCATGCAGGTGTAGTCTTGTGAGTGCAGTTTGGGTCAGATAATTAGCGATATGTACCGGTAATAGTTTTGAGAACTTTAGGGGACAAATGACTCTAAAAAGGATATATGTGAAATTAGAAAAGTAACATTTGTGTGAGCTATTACTAAACACTAAATGCTAGCAGAATATTCCTATACCTTCCCCTCTTGTCACAGAGCAGCCAGCAGGGGGACGCCACAAAACAAAATACATTTTCAAACAGAACATTGGCATCAAAGTTTCCAGACACTTTGTGGAAGCTAAATATTCAGGGTTACTGACATGTGTGGTGTATGTTAATGTATGTTGACGTCTTGTAGCAGAAAACAAAGCCCGGGGCATAGAGGTCTAGTCCTGGTCTAAAGCAGGATTTGTCAGTCTGATCAAAGCCGCAAATACTTCAAAGAGTACTTTCTATAGACACTATCACTGCATGTGTCTTCAGCGCTCACTAAAGTTTCACCCTGTTTTCTGAATACTTTTGTGCATTCGTGCTTACAGCAGCCATTTTCGATTATCCTCCCTCAAGTGCACTTCTGTATTTTGGGCTGTTGCAGTGACTACTCATGTGGTCCTAACTGCAAACGAAATAATGTCAGACTTTTAATGATTTTTTAATGACGAAAAGACCATTTTTATGCGATCGTCCACAGATTTTTGGGCAGGACAGTGTTCTTGCTTTGCCTGGAATGTTCTACAGAATGGCATTAAACTTGCTTATCTCGATGGAGGTCTGTAATTGAATGCAAAAAACAAATTTAAATCAATCCTTAATTAAAAATGAATTTATAAATAATCCAATGAGGCCTTCTAATATAATTATAGTCATATACATAAGAGACTATGTACCCTGTTTTCAGATATACAGGTGATATCTTATAAATAACCTTCTCGCAATAGAAGACACAACACGCATAAATAATACTAAAACAAATCTGATCAAAATGAAACCTGTTTTTAGCCGATCCTGATACAAAACATTAGTTACTTACAAACCAAAAATATGAAGCAAATTTATCTCCAATAACAAAGATAGTGTATAGCACTCCCACTCAGAGTTCAGTGTTTATTTCCATCTCAATTTTGTTCTGCGCTTCCTGTGAATTCAAATCTTTAAAAGAGCCGCACAATAAAATCTGTGAAGACGGCGTTAAGAGGATCGTCACCCAACAACTCTGCGCTCCTAAAAATACACTCAAACTCATAAAAGGAAAAGCACGAATGCATGGCAAGTCAAGATTCAAAATTGGCCTTGCTTTATTTAATTACCTTCACATACTTGCACTGATAAAACCTTCGAAGAAAATAAATCAGCATACAGCCCTAGTCAAGAAGCTACACCTTAAAGGGCCCATATTACACTATTTTCTGATCTATGTTTTAATGACATTTCCTCATCACATCATATGCCTGGAGTTGTGTTTTGTTTCATTCACACTGATCCTGCATATTTGAGAGAGTTCTTCTCTCAAACAGAAAACACTCTGTTCCACCTTGTGATGTTATGTGGTAATGAGGGAAGTCTCTATACTCCATCACAAACGTGTATAGACATAGCTGTTAACTTGAAAACTACCGCTTCATGTCATCACAAGGTGGAACAGAGCATTTTGAGCTGTCAAGATGCAGACAGACTAATAATAAAGGGTTACTCAAACATGTGAATGAAACAAAATGCAACTCCAGCTATGTAATATATCAAACTTATTTTAAAAGCTCATTAAAAAAATCACTATCACAACTTCATCATATTTAATCAAGAGAGACATGTGAAAAAAGGTAATCATTTAGACAAGATAAAGATGGATTTAAAAGCACTCATGCAGGAAATAATTTGGGAACTAGAGCTATCAATATGGAACAAAGCTCAGTGTTTTGCTCCACCGAGAATCACCAAAGTGGTTTGTACAAAGTAGACTAAAAAGAGAGGATAGCTTTTAATTATTCTTGGAAAGCAGCTAGTAACAGTAATACATTTCCTTACTATCCTTGTGTTCTGCTGTTCTGCTGTCACATTACTAAAATTTCAAACATGATTTTGTCAATAATGCTTTTTAGACAATAAAACTGATTTTCTTTTCTTTGCTATCAAAACCTGTTCAAATGATTATAAATTATTTTGATAACCCTATGCTATTTTTCATTTGTCCTTTAGTCGTTTAGTTGTTAACAGCAGAAAGGAGAAGTGAGTGAGTGAGTTAGCTGAAGATCTGGTACATTTTAGCATTTATATGTGAAAAGGCAGAGGTCAATCTGTCTTTATATAAATACATTGTTTCTTAGTACTTTCTGCATAAATAGTGTTTTTTGCATGAACTCTTGTCTTGTGAGTGCAGTTTGGGTCAGATACATAGATGCATAATAGTTTTGAGAGCTTTTGCCATGCCCCCTTTTAGTCAACCAATCAATTGGCAGCACATCTTTAGTCAACCAAGAGTGTCTTTAGTCGACTGCAGCCCTATTAGAAAGGCAAGAGATTAACTGTATCATATGAACATTATTATGAGCCCCATCAGCATCTGCAGCATACTGGGTCAGTTACTCTTCCTTGGTGTCATTTTAATTTCCAGCAGATACAATTCATAATTATAAGCAATAGATGACTTTTACTCATTCCAAAATAAAAACTTAAATTTTTGATAAAAATAGTTGGGCCGCGAAAATAGAACTGGTTGTATGCCACCGTGCACATAAAATGTTTGAATAGTGATTATCTAGTACTGTCATCTTAATAAGTCTTAAACTCACCAGATCTAAAATGTCACCCTAACATTTAAGAACTTTTTTTCGCATAATGTTACTCTCAAGACATACTGGACTCATTTCAGTTGTGGTTGCTGATCAGCCAGTTACAAATGGTTCCAGTGATGTGGGGTAAAGGTCAATGGCAAAACTAATGACCCGTATATTCAACGTTTCCAAATGACTGACCTTTCTCTAAAACACTGGCATCATTCATAATCTTATTTTCCATTTTGTGGTCCTTCCAACTTGTATTAAGGCAGTGTTTCCTTATAAATGTTTTAGAGGTTGGATACCAATATTATTAAAAGAAGAAAATATAAGAGTAATCATTGACAATATACTAGTGTTGTCACGATACTAAAATTTGATTTCGATACTAAGGAATACACTAGTCAAACTGAGCATTGACTCAATACCAAATCCATGATGATAATTAAAAACCCTCACATTTCTGTTGTATTACCATGTGTATTACCATGTGGCCTTATATCTGTGTAATACCTCAGTGGTCCAGATAGGTTCAATAGTGGTCCATGGGCGTATACTAGTCTATGTATTATACTTGTTCTGATACATCTCAAGATCACTCTAAAGGTATTCAGGAAAGGTTCATTTCTGTCCTGTGAATGTGACATTTTTCGTATCGATACTTGCTTAAATGAGTATCCAGTTATGATACTAGCTTTAATATTGATTAGTATCTAATTTGTTTTACTTTTGACAACCCTAAATTACACAAAGTCATTAGGGAGTACTTTGAGTGTGACACAAATTTTAGAGACACAAATTTTAGTGCCTACTGTGCTCCCTCACTATACCTGTACTTCTTAAATGCATATCTTTTGACCTCAAATCATTCACAACATTACACTGATCATTTTCTCTTCTTACAACTGTTACAAATATCATTTTATTTCTTTTGCAACATAAATACAAGTGCATTTAAACCAAGCACATGTGTGAGTGAGTCACCTCCACCTGTCACTGTCGGCTGCCAAACAAGACATGACAAGATCCAACAGCAGTGGCGGCCGCAGCCACCACTAGTTTATCATTAGACCTCTCTAAAATAATAAATAAAAAGTGAAAGGTCATGATTTGAAATAAGAGCAAAAGCGTTGATGTGTGTGTATGTGTAGATTACAGAGGCTTGTGTCCTCTGTAAAGGCTGAGGTGACACTGTGAGGGAGCAGGGTTCAAAGCGGAGGCACATCACAGCAGTATCGACCTCTAGGGACCCATTGCACTGTGTCAAAGCAAACTGAAACATAAGGACAATATCAGACCAAGATACTAAAGAAATAAAAAATTTAAGGTTCACCGTGTAACTTTTCTTAAAATATTATTGCTTCGCTTGATATATTCTGAAGTATGGCTATAAACGTATCGATATTGGATTCATTCAGGTGCAGGTGTTGTTTTTGTGTTCTTACTCTGAGCAGCTTCTAAGCTTGGCTTGCTTGTTTCCATGGATATAAATTTGTCCTTTAAAGAAACAATCTGATAAAGCATGTTGAATATTAAACTGAGCTAATTACTTTTTTGACAACTTCTTTGTTAAGGAACGACATTTAAAATAATTTGAATACACTTTTAATATGTCAGTTCAAGTGTTTGGTTTTTTAAAGCACAATTTCTAATATATAGTACCTAATGCAAGACTATTTCAGTGCTCATTCATCCATTATAATAGGGATTTTATGAGAACTAAACTAGTAACTATGTGACTAAACTAGTGTTGTCATCTGAGATACTGAGATTTCAAATATCGATGATGATATGATATATGACATATGATATTGATACTAAGGAATAGACTTGATGTGCAAAATCCATTCTGATACCATGACGATAATAAAAAAGCTCTTTCTTTAGACAATAGAATGTGGTTTTCAGCATTAAATAATAGCACTTTCTTTTATATTACCATGTGATTTTATATCTGAGTAATCCCTAAGTCATCCAGGTATGTTCCATATTGATCCATGGACATACTAGGGCAATCTTATGCTTGTTCTGATACAATCCAAAATCATTCTAAAGCTATTCAGGAAAGGCTAATTTTTGTCCTTTTGAATGTGACTTTTTAGTATCAATACATGCTCAAGTGATGAGTTTCAGTATTAGTATCGATTAGTATCTGATTTTTTATACTTTTTACAACCTTAGTTTGAAGTTGACTATTTTTTGACAAATTGTGTACTTAAAATAACACAGTGAACCAACATGTAGCATCCAGCATAATTATATAATCAGTGTGCATTCAAAGGCAGTCTGTTTTCTATAGAGAAATTGCTGAATTGTGCACTTAGAAGCTTCACCCTTTTATGCTTGAAGTGTTGTAATAATAGTTGTAGACAGATGCATTATGTAAACATGAAATATTCACCTTATAATAACCTCTTATTTGTATATGACTTGGCATGTACCGCCAGACTCCCGACCTGTTATTCATTACATTGCTGACTGCTAAATCCATATGTTTATTCTGCCAGCATGCTCCATCACTCACACAGTTTGTCTGGCTCTTTGTACCAGTGCATCTGAATAGGACCTGTCAGGACTCAGGTGAAATGCGACGATGTGAAATTTAGCGCTTTGTGTTCTGTCGATTTGGGCCGAGCTGACGGAGGCTGCCAAAGGTGTGGCTCGCAAATGTCAACTCTGCACCGCTCCATCAATACGATTAGCCTACCTGCGCCACATCTCAGGCTATATTATGTTGCCCAAATCAATAGGAGCCAGAGATGCTTGTAGCAACAATAACACACGCACAGGGGCTGTATTTTCAATGTGTGGCGATGGCAGGGGAAAATGAACCAACAGGAGAGGAGTGTCTGGGTTGAATTTAATTTTGGGTTACATTTACTAAACTAATATGCTTCAAAAACTGGTATTGATGTGCAAGCTTTTTTACCATCTATATTAATACAAAACTGTTAGATATTAGAAATTAGATATACTCTGAATCTGAATACAGTTGGCTGCTCTCTAATGTGACCATATTGATACTTTACAGTGACATCACACTGGGGGTGTACTGCATGTATGTCTATGACAGAATATTTAACAGTTACTCTAGTGATACAGTGCACACATTAGTAAACACAACCAAAAAGTTTTAAGATTGTCTGAAATCTCAGCAACAAAATAAAAACACATTTTCAGGAGCCTGTGTTCAATACAAGTTTTCATGGTCCTGTTCAGGGACAAAAAGGTGAACGTTACTGACTGAAAAACTGTGGCTAGTGCTACCTAGCTTATGACTGTAATTTTATGTGAGAAATCAGCTCACCTTTGTTGTTCAGTTATTTCTGGTCAGATTGTGTTAAAACAATAGTTTTAAAGCTCAGATTAAAGTCTAACTTGAATAACAGAACTTCGAACAGAGCAGAGTTTGCAGTTCGCATCACACCCCCATGTTGATGACATCAAAGTCTCAATAGCCTTTCTTTCAGCTTTCTAATATCACTATGTTGTGGGTTTGGATGAGGACTGTTACCATAGTGATTGACAATTTAAAACAAAATATATATTTTAAATGGGGGAAAAGTCCTCAAAATATGGCATATAACAGGAAGCTGAAAATTGCATTCATTTAAATAGATTTATTCCTGGGGAACCAAAAACTTAGTAATTGATTTATTTATTTTTTCTAAAAAGGCTGCACATGCGTCTTTTTATTGCTGATGAAAAGCCAGTGTTTTAAATCCCCCTAAATGACTGCTTGAGGTGAATTTCAAATGTTGGATCAAAACACGCCGCTTCCATCTAACTTCTGTAGCTCCTGCCAAACAGAGGCACGTTAAAATCTGGTGAAATTCTTCCAGTCGTTGAAATGAGTTTGCAAAGTGGAAATTTGGTGATTTTCCTGCTTTGTATTCTGAGGTGAGCCCTGTGCACACACTGAACCAGGTGGTCCAACCTTCTGTCCCGTAACAGACAGATTTCACATTATTCTAGGCATTTCAGATCCTTTCATTTACTTTGAATCATCACCAATGAGCTGTGATGGCACAAAACATTTTAACCTCCCAACCAGTCACTACTCATGAGTTTCAGATTTGAATACAAACTGTACTTTCTTTTTTAAAATAATAGGCCACTAATCCAGATAATGTAACATGTAAATCAATCATGCATGGCAATATAAAGAAAATACTATGATTTAATGTGGAAAATCATTCAACATTCTTTTGTCAAGAAAAGAGTGTTTTTATTTATCATTGTGGCACTGGAATCAGTATTGAGTATCCAGTGTATTCCTTAGTATCAAACTAGAATAGAATAAATATTTTAGTAGCACACTATCCAAAATCCAATTTTTTCAAACTCCATGCAATGTATTGTTAAGTTGTTTTGTCATCTGTTCCCCACACTTGCCAAAACTGGGCAAATGTAGCTTAATAAAATCAGTTTCCAATCAACACCAATAGCTTACATGACAAAGGCTTGTAAGCCCGCCCAACCATTAGCTAATTACAAATGATCAGAGCTTCGTCAGGGACATGGCGTTAGCTTATTGTCCCTTTGAAAGTCGTCTCAAATACAGGTGTGCGTTGTTACCGTGGGCGACCTCCGTTTTAATGAGACAATGGACAGTGAACCTCTAATGTGGCTTGTTGTTAATCAATGATCTAACAAGTTGCTCCACCTCACGCTTGATGTTTCACTGCTGACATTGTACTCTGTCTCCCCTCTCCCCATCTCCCTCTCTTTCCTTCCTCCCTCTCTTTCTCTCTCTCACCCCTTATCTTCTCCAATTCCCTTCCTTTTCTTATACTGTCCTCCCTCTCCTTCTTGCTCTCTCTTAACTTCTTCTTTCTCCTATTTCTCTCTCCCTTCCTCTCTCACTCTCCCCCTCCCCCTCTTTTCTTACCCCCTCCTCGCTTTTGGTCTCTCCATCTTCACCTCTCTCTCCACCCACCCTCCTTTCCTCCTCTCTTTCTCTCCACCTATCCCCCTCTCCCTCCTTTCCTGCACCAGGTGAAGTGTGACCAGTACTGGCCTGCACGAGGCACAGAGACCTATGGGATGATCCAGGTCACCATGCTGGACACAGTGGAGTTGGCCACTTACAGCGTGCGCACATTCGCCCTCTACAAGGTAATGGCTGCCATTTTTCATGACAGCTTACATGTGCACTAAGCAAAATGTTACTGCACGTGTTACTATCCCATAATCTCACCATGCAACATTTCACACTGAAAGGTAAATGCACAAATTATTTCTGTTAGTGACGAGTCCCATTAACTTCTTGTATTACAGCAAAAACAGCATTTTAACAATATCAATTTTAGCTGCCCCCCGTCTGTATTAAATGATATTGGCCTAGAGGATGTAATTTCATCTGAAACCCAGCAATGGACTGTGACTAGTAATTCAGCTAAAACAAATCTTATTTTATAGCATATTTGTATAGAAGGTTTGTCACTGTTGACTTTTGGTTCGTGGAAAAAAGTAAGAAAATGGTTGAAATGGTTTGGTTGAAAATTTTAAAATACTTCATATTGTGAATAAGTGAATATATGTGTATATAGTATATCTAATATAATAATATTGCATATGTAGTAATAGTATTATAGTATAGTATAGTATAGTATAGTATAGTATAGTATAGTATAGTATAGTATAGTATAGTATAGTATAGTATGGTATAGTATGGTATAGTTTTGTATTTTAATGGTAGTGACTTTTTAGTTTAATAGACAAAGTAACTCAACTATCCGGTGCATCTTTACCACCAGTTCTTTTAGCTCCTTCTATGAGATTGGTCCATGTTTTCAGAGCTGGCTCTCCTTTAACCAATTAACATCTAACCACACATTAGAATAAAATACACTCTTTCCCTTTTAAGTGTTTAGCTCGAGCCTGTCTGCGAAGGGCATGTCCCCTCTGGATAATTGGACTTCCTCATTACCAGGGTCACATTTAAAAAAGTAATTTTTGATAACCACTGGAATATTTTTTTTCACTGCTGTAATTGGTTTTTAAGATCCACGATTTGTCTCTTGTTCTCCGAGCTGCAATAAAGGATTTAATTTCTCCGGTTTGATGAAGCCAGCTGATGATTCGCCCAATGTTTTGTCCTCTAGTCCTGTAGTTTTTACCAGCGACTTCCCCATCATGTCACATCCTCATCAAAGTCTTGGTTTCCATCAGGAATGTGACAATACCTGGAATCTATTTCAGGGGCATGATAAGAGCTTGAAATTATCTAAGTTTGAATTTATTGTTATTTGAGCTTCTTGACAGCAAAACCTATTAACCACCAAATTAACTCAGGTTGACCCGTTTCTTAAAATAGTTTAGAGATTTGTTCATATTTTGACAAAAAATTCCCAAATTCCCAATACAAAGTTATGCAAATGTGACAAGTCTTTTTTACAAAATGTTGAACAATCTTAGCTAAGGTTAAGTCTAAAATTATTCACACCCTTCTTGTGATATTTTTGTTTTGTGGGGAATTAGCTCTCATCACTAAAGGTTCCGTGTTAGTTTTACTATTGTGAAATGTAACTATTTTCACTGAAAACTGTATGTCTTTAGTTTCTTGGTTCATTGCATTTACTTTGGTTTTAGGTTCTTCACATATTCTCCTTAGGATAGTTCAGGTCTGGACTCTTATTTTGGAAAGCATAATATTTTGCTTTGTTAAAGATGCACTACGTAACTTTTCTGGTAGATGATCTGCCACCTGCTTGTCTCCATGGAGATGTTATTATATGACCTGGAATGTTCCACAGTACACATTAAATTTATCTTGCATGTATTCACTTACATGTGTTTTTATGAATACCTAGAAAAACATACATTCTTACTGTGGGCACAATCAACCTACTATTGAAATTCAAGGCAACACTATAACATCTCCGTGGAGTCATCTAAAAGTTACACCATGTATCTTTAGCTGATCATAATTTATTTACCACTTTGACTGTAGGTACATTTCAGTTGTTGTGTGTACAGCAAGGGCAAAGCACACTTATGTTTTGTCTTGCCTGATATTGAAAACCCTTTGTTGCAGAATGGCTCGAGTGAGAAGCGAGAGGTGAGACAGTTCCAGTTCATGGCCTGGCCAGACCACGGCGTACCTGAGTATCCCACCCCCATCCTGGCCTTCCTTAGACGGGTCAAGGCCTGCAACCCTCCGGATGCTGGGCCCATGGTGGTCCACTGCAGGTCTGTGACTACACTGTTCATGCATTGTAAAGTCAAGAGAACAGGGGATTGTTATACACTGCTTGGCCAAAAAAGTCACCACCTAGATTTAACCAAGCAAATAGGTTGGGGCTGCTGCAGATGGTCAGATCTAGGTACAGCAGCACCATCATCAATGCAAGATCTTGGTGAAAAATGAATGCAACACTGGATGGAAATAAATCTTGTGACATTGCAAAAGCTTATCAAAACAATGCCACAGTGAATGTGTGCCGTAATCAAAGCTAAAAGGCGGTCCAACGAATATTAGAGCGTGTGACCTTTTCTTTTGGTGGCGACTTTTCTTTTGGCCAGGCAATGTACAGCCCTGTCCAACTGTGTCCTCATCTTAGACCTAAAGAACTATTAAACATAAGTAATAGAAAATAAGGAGTCTTAAAGATGCATTAGGTAACTTTTATGGTAGGAGTTTGCTACATCTTTAATGTCTTAAAAAACATCCAAATATACTGTGATCTAGGTCGTCTCTCCACAGATTTTACTAATAAATGCTTGTCACCAACCTTTAACTGGAGAAATTTGATTTTTCTGCTGGTTTTGCTATATGTATTTATCTTAATGATTTTGTAGAAGCAATTTGTTTAAAAAGATCCACATCCACCGCTCATATTTATAGTCATTTTATAGTCATTAATTGTGAAAAAATATGTCTGCCATCGTAATAAATTCCCTAATGCTATTATGCCGTTACATTACAGCTTAATTGAGCAAAGTGTGATCATTTTAATATAATGAAAAATAATATTACCAAATACAACTTGCTGGTGATAAAAATGTAAATTGTTTTTATAACCCCGTTCCCCCGATAATGTTCTCACGCTATACTGATACCCATATAAGGCCTGAGCGTAAAGAAGACAAATGTGTCCTGTCTCTGGTATAGCTGTGCCATTGTCCATGCCTGGTGTTATATTAATAGCTGTTAACCTTTGTGGATGTGTCCTGTACAGCGCTGGAGTAGGCCGGACAGGCTGCTTCATTGTGATCGATGCCATGTTGGAGCGAATGAAGCACGAGAAGTCTGTGGACATCTATGGTCACGTGACTTGTATGAGGGCCCAGAGGAACTACATGGTCCAGACGGAGGATCAGTACATTTTCATCCACGAGGCACTCCTGGAGGCAGCCACATGCGGCAACACAGAGGTCCCAGCACGAAACCTGTACGCACACATCCAGAAACTGACCCAGCCCCCGCCCGGAGAGACAGTCACGGCCATGGAGCTAGAGTTCAAGGTGAGACACACAACATACTGTGGGTATAAGCAATCGAGAACATGCACAATAGGTTAATTCTTTTGTAGAGTGGGTGACATGCCAAAAATTCATATCACAGTTTTCTCAAAATGTGATGTCACTTCCTGGGTCCAGTGGTTGATTGAATGAACAAGTTTGCAATTTCCTCTTTTCATAGCTACAACACATCTCCCGTTAAAGAGATTGCTGTCATTTAACAACTAACAAGGTTATAAGGTTACAAGGTTATAAGAATGGATCTATGGTTGTAACTGTGACAGAAAGTGTACAAGGGAGGTTGACGTAAGAAGCTAGGCTAGGCCAAGATACCGTTAGCAGCAGTTAGTGAGATGTGCACATTAATAATGCTCTGTTATGCCAGATTATTACTACATTATTTACATATTTGATACAGTTTGTGGAAAAACATACGCTTTTGAGAGGTAAATGTTTCTTGTTTGATGAATAAGGAGCAAAAACAGAGGTAGAAGAGGTGCACCAGTGTTATTTCCTGGTTTGTAGACAATAAAACACTTTACAATTAGAGCTGCTTTTACAGTGTACTGGGGCATAACACAATTTGCAGCCCCTTTAAATCAATTATCTATGTGTGTAATGTATTAAAGATCAAAAATATGAAACGATATTCATGATGGTGTCTGCGACACTCTGGTTAGAAAAGTGTGGGTTGCATTCATTCAGAACAGGTCGGCTCAGATTTGGCCTTGGTAGCTTTCTTTGTCAATTTAAACATTGCTTTATGTCTACACCAGCTTGATTATAGACAGGTGAGAGTTAAAGGTTTGTTATGCGGTTCTTTAGAAGTGCACTGTTTAACCTTCTAGTCTGCAGCACAGTTCTTCCAGTCAATGTTTTCCTATGAGTCACATTGGCACTTCGATCTGTAATTATGTGTGGCTACTTCTGCCTGGCTCACAGCGTCACAGCGTCTGATGCAATTAAACCTTAAACATGAGAACTATGTGGACTATGAGGACTTTCTATGAGACACTTGTAGCCTTATTGTAGCATGTCTTGAGGATGGCCGCAGAGGTGCACAAGATATTTGCGTAATGTTTGAAAGACATGTAAATTACATAATAATAATAAGAAGAATAAGAAGAAGAATTTAATAATTTTCATTTAGGAAGGTTTTATTGCAAAACATAGATGTAGTACAAATGTTTTTCCGTTGGTTTTAATATTCCACCGTATGGGATAAAACTCTATATCCATGAAGAATGTTCCGAAATATGACTTTAACTTTCTTTTTCCGTGCAATGCACCACTTCCAGAAAGTTACAGGGTCTTGCTTTAAGAAATGATTAACATGTTGCTGCAAACAAATCACATCTTTCCAATAGTGCTAGTTAATATTCCACTGTATGGCATAAAACTCATCTATATCCAATGAGAATGTTCTGAAGTATGACTTTAACTTTCTATTTCTGTGGAATCATGTGACATTCCACCTCCAGAAAGTTAGTGTGTTGCTTTAATTAATAATAAACATGTTGCTGCAAACAAATCACATCTTTCCAGTAGAGCTACTTAATTATCAGTAGCCCAGGTCAATAGTAAGATTCTTATCCACTCTTATAGTCCATTTCACTTCAGACCGCACTGTTGCAGACCCTCCCACTCATTGGCGCAGTTCAAGGTGACATGCACAAACACACAGCTTTTGTCAATAGCGATCGACTGTGATGTTATTACACACTTTCCTCCCGGTGCGGCGCTACCATTAGCCCTCTTATGACCACGATCCATTCTGTTCTGAAGTGATAATCGCATCCACGCCACTGCCAACCGCATACAATGAGACAGGGGAGAGTGAGTGAGAGAGTGAAAAGTGAAGCCATGACGCCTGCTCGATCTGGCCATGGCTCACAGTAAATATCCCAGAGTAAAGCTTTAGTGCGGCTGCTCTCTCCTGCTCTGTCCGTCTGTGCGTGGTGGAGTGCCAGCATGGAGCGCACCACCCCCACTGTTTCTTATAGCAGCAGCAAAGCCAGAGTCCCCTAAACAGACTATCAAATGTGTATTTAAATGTTAGTGCACTCCCTGAAAGATACTTACATAAATGGATATTGCAAATAGTGCCTCAAACTTGGCATAGAAGTCCAATAAGTCCTAAGAGAGCTAAGATACCAGGCTGCTACCACGGCATGTACTCTGTTTCATGGTGTTGAATCTTTTAGTTCAGGTGACATGTTTTTTTTAGCTGTAGCATATTAATATTATCCTTTCCAGTACTTAAGAGTACTAGGAGTACTTCAACATGGATTAGACATAATTTAAAAGTACACTTTGCAAAATTTTTCTTGTGAAGGGTCCGCCGCCTGCTTCTATTCATAGAGCTGTTATTGCTTTACCTGGAACTTGCCACTATATAATATTAAACTGATCTATCCCCATGGACACAAGCAAGTAAAACGCACCACCGCCCACATCAAGAATATGTTTGAACAATAGAAACACCTGTAATTGAATAAATACAAAATATTTACGTTTAATGCCATACTGTAGAATATTCCAGGCAAAGCAATATCATCTCTATGGAGACAAGCGGGTGATGGACTCCTCATCAGAAAAGTTACACTGTGCTCCTGTATGTAATTTATTAACTCTCACCAAAGGGCAAGTGAATGGTTAAATGTTAGTTGGTCTTGTTGCCCCCCTCCAGTCCACTCTGACATGTCCTCCTCTGATACACTCAGTGCTCACGACAGTCCGCACTCACAGCTCAATGGGGGAATCACCGGTGTCTGCCATGTTTGTTTACTGCGGGTCACAGGTCACTAACACCCTCTGCTCTCCCCTCTCTCCCACTCTTCTCCCCTCTCCCTCTTCACCCCCTCTCCCACTCCCTCTCATCCTCTGCTAATCTCTGCCACTTCTCTACTTCTCTTCTCTCAACCTTCTCCCTTTCTCTCCATCTCTCTATTCCTCTTTCTTTCTCTGTCTCTTCTCTCCTTGGCTTCCTCTCCCTCCCTTTCTCCCCCTGCTTTTCCTTATATTACTCCCTCTCTCTATCTCTTGCTCACTCTGCTCTTCCTTCTCTTCTCTCTCTTCTCCTTTCCTCTCTTCTATGTTCCCTCCCCTCTCTCTCTCGCTCTCTCTCCACCTGCTCTTCCTTATATCGCTCCTCTCTCTCTTTCTCTCTCCCTCTGCTCTTCCCTTCCTCTTTTTTCTCTGTCCTATTTTCCTTTCCTCTCTCCCTCTTCTGTCTCTTCTCCCTCCGTCACCTCTGCTCCCTCTCTCTCTTTCTCTCTTTTTCCTCTCTCCCTCCCCCTCTCTTCCCTCTCTCTCCCTTCCACCTACCATTGAACAGAGACTGGCCAACTCCAAAGCCCACACGTCACGGTTCATCAGCGCCAACCTGCCCTGCAACAAGTTCAAGAACCGCCTGGTGAACATCATGCCTTTCGAGTCCACACGTGTGTGTCTGCAGCCCATCCGCGGAGTCGAGGGCTCCGACTACATCAACGCCAGCTGCATCGATGGCTACAGGTCAATAACACTTCTGCCAATAGGCCTACACATAGTCATGGGTCTCAGCTTCAAGTTATATGTGACATGTTGAGGACCTATTCCCATTTAGAAGATATAATATTTAGTTTTGAATTGTTAAATGCAATAGCTATGGCCCCTAGGGCTATATCGCAAAAGTATTAGCTGACGCAATCATCGTTGTTGCAACTAGTGCCGTCACGGTGCTAAAATTTCAAACTCGATTTCGATACTAAGGAACTTGCTCAATACTTAGTTTCGGTTTCAGTACTACAGTGATAATAATAAGCGCCATTTTAGATAACAGAGTGTAATTGTAAGTATAATAATTGTGTTTTTTTTACTAGTTTTGATAAAGCTAGACTGGTTACCACATTTAAGTAATATTTTTAGTATAAATTCTTGTTCAAATGAGTATCTAGTACCGATACTAGTTTTATTTATTTATTTTTATCTATTAGTATCTGTTCTTCAATACTTTAGACAACCATAGTTGCAACAAACATGTGTAAATATATCACAATACCATCAAGGTTCTCCATGTCACAAAAATGTACTGTGTTTTTAAATGAAAATGGCAGAGTTTGAGAGAGAACTAGTTCATTAAGGCATGCACATTTTAGTTTCAATTTAACTGAAATGGTTGTGTCAAAAGTATATCAAAGTATCACAACAATATTTCTACCATTGAGCAGCCCTACTACTGTCATGTATGTTTGTCATTCTGAAACCTGTAGATATACTATAACACATATGTTGAGAGTCATAGGCATTTGGTTTGTTGTTACATTGTCTATCAGAATTTGTTTTAAGTCATGTCTGAGGCTATGTTCACCCTTGGCCACACACACCACATCAAAATCTGGACTAAACCTAGAACTAAACTTGAACTAGACCTTGACTAAACCAGGACTGGAGCAAGACAAAACCAAGTCTATATCAGGACTAAATCAGGATCAAACTAGGACCAAACCAGAACAAGTAAAACTTTACAAGGACTTTAAAAGTAAGTAAGATGTTTTCAAGGGAAACTGCTGTCTTTGTATCCTTTAATTTCACCTGTGACCAGTAGGGGGTATCCTTATGTAAATTCTGTAAGTAAGCTTTCTTTCTTAATTTAATATTATTTTCTATATTACACAAGATTACAACTTGATACAAAATTACACTATGTTTAGTACATAGAATGCACACTTGTATGCCTTTGTATGACTTCCGCATTAAAGGTAGCACTCTGACTCATTAAATTATACATCTATTCACTACTATAATCGCTAAAATAGCATACTGATCACACTATGGGTACTTTTAAATCAAACATGGTGAAACTGTTATAATGTTCGACTGTGCAGTCAGATGTGTTTTGGTCAGCCCTTTATTCTAACGCAAGTCACTGAGTTTTGATGTTTAAACCCCAGTACACAGGAAGGAGCGCTTTAGACCTGTCAATTTCCACTTTATTTACTGGTACTGTGGCCCACGTCTCATGCTGGACGCTGACAAGTGGAATTGAAAAGCCAGTGTTAATGACAGGTGAATAATAAAAAGTCAATGATAAGCACAGACTGGAGCTGATTGAGCTCATATGAAGTCGTAATGATTTTAAAGTTGGTCCAAAAAACCCCAATATGTGCTATTTCATTTTAATAGTTTTACTTTTCTTTCCCAGTTGTGAAATTATTATTTTTTTGTCCAAACTGATTGAATGTGGTCAGCCAAGTATGAAATTTTGAATTCTTAATCTCTATGGCAACAGTATTAATTTTTCATTATTCTAAAATCTGTTGATAGCATGAAATCCTCAAAGTATATAATTTTCTACATTGATGATTATATAAATAGGAATATTAAGTAAAATATTCCTCCTATTTACTTTTCCAAAAGCAATTCAGTTCTACAACACAATATTTCTATTTATCCCATTAACAGATGTGAATGTCACTGACTATTGTTGGCAAAAACAAATTCTATTCTAAGTCCTGATGTCTACCTGATGTTTAATGTTCTAAAAACTAGAGATAGGTGATATATAGATATATGGGATCGATATTTGCTTTTTTTTGCGCATCAGCTATTGGCATAAAAATCTGCAGCACAGGCTGATATTTTGTTTTGGCTGATCTGCTACCTAAGAGTATGCATAAAACTTTATTTGCACTCTTGAGTTCTCTTAAGATAACTCTTAAGATAACAGAACAAACACAGCTCTCTTATAGGTTTGTGGTAAAAAGGGGCTGTGGGTTTCTGGGTGAATTTGTAGTAAATTTAAATTGCATGATGTAGGGGAAATAATCCAAATCGAGCATATACATATCGTCCCAAAAAAGCAGAGCTTATCGATTGGTTTCTCTGGATTCTCTGTTGGCTTCGACCATGAAAAAACGCATATCTGTTGATCTCTATTAAAAGCATGAAAAACAGAGCTAGTTCATTTTAAACAGTTTGTAATGGTCCAGAGTTTTTCCTCATTTCCGTGCATCATAATTATCCCACCGCGATGAGTTTATAAGCTCTTTTCACAAGTCTGAAAAGTAAATACTTACTTGGTTACTGCTTGCATAGACGGCACAGCACAATATGCTAATACTAATAAGATGTCTGTCAAAAGATTTATTAAATAGAGCAACTTTATGAGAGCAAATAGCAACAAGCCCACTCACTCATTGCCTTTTAAATCACAGCTGTAAAAGACGAGGCCCAACGCGGAAGTAAACATCTATAAATCCAACCAGAGCCACTTTTAGTTGCTTTTTATGATGTCCAAAACAGAAAAAGTTGATTTTATCGAACGACTTGTCGGCGGGTGTTAATATGACAGGTGTGGCGGTTGTCAGGCGTCGGAGCCCGTTAAAGGAGACAGGAGCAGATGAAAAAGTATGGTGGTATATTGGAGAGAAGTCCGCTGTGGGCCGTGCTGGGCAGAATTACTGGTGTTGTCCTCACTTGCTCTCTCAGTTCAAATTGCTTCCACGAGGGACACAGATAAAACGGCAGCTTTGCTGCTTTTTTCTGTCTGGTGTGAAGAGGAAAAGTCTGTGATTGGACTTAACAGTAAAAAGGAAAATTTAGCAAGAAATAGCAGCAAGTCCATAAAGGCTGGATTTTGAACTATAGCATCAGAGAGAAGCCCCAGTGTTAATGAGAAGGTGCTTCATACAGTCCAGCCCTCCATTTTAACTCTCAGTGTAAACAGTTTAATGATATGCAGACAGTGGGATATTGGGTGGATAGAGTAGCCAAATACTGTTAAATACTCATGTAAGAGTAATGTTACTTCAAAATAATATTACTCAAGTACAAGTACAAAGTAGTGGTCCAAGATATTACTCAAGTAAGAGTAAAAACTCTTACTCAAAAACTTGAGGGGAAAAAGAGTAACTTGAAGCGTACCTGTCAGGCTGTAACATTTACAAAAGCTTTTATGTTGACTATGATATGATTTTATTTTTATATTTTGTGTCTATCCTTTGAAAATATACTTCATATTACATAATCAAATTATAAATCTGATGTTATGTCCTGACAGTTGTTTTTTAAGTTACTATTACTTGAGTAGCATTTTTCCCTAATATCCCTAATTTCCCTAATCCTTGAATATTTTCTTGGACCACTATTTTGTCCTTCTATTTGAGTAATATCATTTTGAAGTAATGTTACTCTTACTTGAGTTCAGTTTTTGACAACTCTGCCACTGTATTACATTAATATTCACTTGTTACTCAAACATCTTCAGAAGTATTATAGAGCATCTTTCACAGCCGTCGCTTTCCATTTCCTCTCTTCATCTCCCATCTCAAACATCTCTCCACGATCAACACATCCGGGTGGAGACCTGTTGTGCTCGCCTGTAGCACAGTGTAATTAAGCTGCTTTTAAAAGGCCCTAGCATAAATAAATACAAACTAAACCGGGCCCTCCAGTGCGCCCTTCACCCCTCTGCGCACTGCCTTGAAGAGCCAATAATATGCTAAGCTAATGAGAGGCAAGCCCATTGATTTGTTCGCTAGCTTGCTCGCTCACTGCTGCTATCGGGGCCTGTGGATGTGCAGGCTATAGCATTCGTAATGAGGGTGACTCGAGCGGTTTGGTGTCCTCTAGCTAGAACGCATGGGAGAGAGGAGATGATGGGGAAGTCAGGAGTGGCATGATACGGAGCAGGATTGTTTTTGTTTTGGCTGTGGGTCTTATTTGAGGGAGGTTAGAGGGGACCGCACTATCAATTTAGACTCGAGCTTTCATCCGCTGCTTAGCTCCTGTTTGTTCCCTGTGCGCCGCTTCCATTTCCGTCCTCTGCCTCCTTGGATTTTCCCTCTAAAGCTCTGGGAAGTAGTAGGAAGAAAATACAGCAGAAAAAGTTAGCATTTCACCTTACCACTATTCACCTGCATCTGTTGACATTTATAATATAGGACAGCTATAGCATGGTAACTAAAAGTGTATTTGTGGTACTTACATTACACACCTTACTTGTCTCATACATCTGCCCTCTGCTTTTTCACTCATTTCTTATCCCTCTCTCATCCATATGCCCCTCCCTCTCTGCTGTTTCACCCCTTTCTCCCTCTCTCTGCGGTTTCATCTCTCTCACCCACCTGCCCTCACTCTCTGCATTTTCACTTCTTTCTTACCCTTCTCTCACCCATCTGCCCCCCCCCCCTCTCTCTTTCTCTTTTTTTTCTCTCTCTCTGTTGTTCCTCTGTTTGTGTGCAGAGGCCCGGAGCACATCCTAATCTCCCAGTTCCACATTAGCACGTCGCCCACAGCACCTTCATTAGCTGTTCAGTCGTAACTCTCCCTCCTAGTCTTTTCCTTCCTCTCCTCTTCTCTCCGCTCTGTCTATCCTCTCTCCTATCTCTCTCCTTTAACTCTCTTCATCCATCTTTCCTCTTCTCCCTCATTCTAACACAATTTCTCATCTTTCACCCCTCTCTCCTTCCATATTTCTTCAGTCTCCTTTCTTCCTTTCTGCTCCTCCTCTCTCTCTCCTTTCTCCCCTCTCATCTCCCTTTCTCATCTCTTCTGTCCTCACTCTAATACTTTCTCTCATCTTTCAGCTCACTCACTCACTCGTCCCCCTCTCTTTCTTACTCCCCTCATTCCCTCCAATTCTTTCTCCTTTCTCCCCTCCCGCATTTTGTCATTCTACACTTTCCCTCACTCCTTCTTCTCCCTCTTTCTTCCCTCTTCTTCCACTCCTTTCTCCTGTCTCCATCCATCTCCCTCTCTTCTGTCCTCACTCTCATATCTCCTTTCACTCATCTTTCACCTCACTCACTACTCCCCCTCTTTCCTTGCTCCCCTCTCTCGCCTCTTGCATTTTTTGATCTCCTGAACTCTTTACCTCCCCCTTTCCTCTCTCTCCCGGTCCTCTCTCTCTCTTCTATCCTTTCGCTCCCTCTCTTGTTCTCTTTTCTCTCTTTTCCCCTCTTCCTACATGCCTACACCTGGATGCTTGCGTGCCAGCATATGAGCAAGTGTCTAGTATGTGAATTACTCAGCTCTGCTCTCTCTCTTTCTCTCCTTCCTCTCGACCCACCCCTTCTCTCTCTCTCTCTCTCTTCTACCCGTTCTCTTTTCTTTTCCTTTCTCTCTTTCTCTCCTTCTCCTCTCAATATCTCTCTCTATGTCTCCCTCTCTTCCCTCCTCTCAATCTATCTCTTCCTGCCTCTCTACTTCCCTCCCTCTCTCTCTCGGCTAAAGCGCTGGTGCCATCTGCTGGTTGCTCGGTGAACAGCATGTCCATGGCACAGTCACGTAGGACACCAGCACAGCCCAGTGAATGATCTCATCCACATCTGAGCTCTCTTTGTGTTTGACTGTGGAGGAATGAACACGCCTAGATACTATACGATTATACAGGAATAACATTGTACAGCAGCTTTCTTTATGGAGGTCAAAGGTGCATTTGTGTCCTTGTCCAACACACCCCCATTGTGTTGTCACGATACTAAAATTTCAAACTTGATTTTCATACTAAGCAAAAAACTTGATACTCACTACTGATTCTGGCACGGCAATGATAATAAAAGACTCTTTATTTAGATGAGAGAATGTGATTTTTAACATTATGTAGTGGTATTTCAGCCCCATGGCGTTGATACTTTTGTCAAAATTTAACACTAACACCACATATAAAAGAAAGTACAAATTGTCATAGTCGTATCAGAATCAGTGTTGAGTCTGTTCCTTAGCAACAAAATCGAGTTTGAAATGTTTGACAACACTAATGCATAAACTTTGTGGGTTGTAGCAAAAAATGTAATTTGAACTTCAATCTGCAGTTTCACAGTGAATAATTAGGTTGAACTTCTTTACCTGAGTTGGCTTCAGTGCCTTGTCTTCATTTGTAGTCGGCTATAGTTTGTCTGTCTGCGTTTTATTCTCTCATTTAATGGACAGAGACAGTAAATGAGACGAAAAAGGGCCGAACAAATGGCTCGACTTGAGAATAAAACACCTCATTTAAGACGGACTCCTATACCACCAGCAGCTTGTTACCGGCCAAAGCTACAAGGACCCTTCATTTTGGGAACTGTGGGTTGAGAGAGAGCAGTGCAACATAAAAGTTTCACTAATAATATACTCAATGTAAGACAACAACGTCCATACTCAGATCAAAAGTCAAAACTAATTTTCCAGTAGCACAAAAGGACCAAGGATAGAAGTTTTGTGAAATATCTTACTGTCAATGTGTGATTTTGAAATGGTATTGCCTTATAATTATTAACGGGCCTTTATTACGCTGTTTTCTGATCTGTTATTACAATGTTGTTTCCTCATCAAAAACAACCTTGAGTTGAGTTTTGTTTCATTCACATTTGTTTAACATAAACCCTGCAAAGGGTTGTGTTAGGCTGTGTTCTTCTCTCAAACAGATAACACTCTGTTCCCCCTTGTGATGTCATGTGTAATAGATGCACATTATCACAAAATGCGGCAGAACTATGGGCAGCACAACAGACGCACAACAAAATGTGCTTCTTTTCTTTTCATTGCCTCGTTTTTGTCAGTGGAGCTATTGTTTTCACCCTATGATAATTATTTCCACAACACACAGACTCAGAAATATCTTATTTAAGGAGAAAAAGGTTCAGTTCAACTGTGTCTGATCCCAAAGTCTGTATGAGAGCTACACAACAGGGACACTGCAGACTACAAACACATTTATCAAACTATTAACTGATTTACTTAATTTTCTTCCTTAGGTACAAACTAAATATTTAGCAGAGTTGTAAACTTTTATATTTGTTGTTAAGCAGTAGCAGCTCTTTCACATTTTAGATGTGTTTTGTGCTTTAACAGAAAAAATGTCATTACCTGCCATTGACACTAATGTTACCACTCAGTGGTAAAGTTCCAAAGTCGTCTGTGTAATCTCTATACACCTTTGTAATGAAGGATTACTGGAACATATGTGAATGAAACAAGTATGATTTTGATGAAGTAACAACATGTTAACATGTTCAGCTCAAAGGAGTCAATTGTGTGTAATCTAGTACCTTTAAAAACTATAATCAGTGATGCATTAGTCTTTATTGTTCAGATTGTAATGCTGTGTTCTTTCATTCTTTAAACATGTCTATAACGTTTTTGCACTTGCATAATATTGTATTTTGAAAGTATATTTAGTGTGTTGTGTTGCTCTTGCAGACAGCAGAAGGCGTACTTGGCCACACAGGGCCCCCTGGCTGAAACCACAGAGGACTTCTGGAGGATGTTGTGGGAACATAATTCCACCATCGTTGTGATGCTCACTAAACTGAGAGAGATGGGACGGGTAAGACACACCAAACTGACATTCTTTAGGCCAATAACTTTACATACAAACAGGGGGCTGCTAAAATTTATATTATTTTTGTTGTAATATAGTGAGTTATAGGGTTTGTTTATAGGTTCAACATTTTGTGAAATAAAATTTTCAATATTTCTTGGCAAAGTACAGTGTGTAATCAATATGAAACACTCTTGCCCCCAACTGGGAGTATGACTTCATCACATAAAAGACACAAAGCTGAGAAATAATATTGTTAGAAGATTTTTGTTGTAATTTTAGAGTTATAGGGTTTAGTCACTAATAGAAGTCAGGTTCAGTATTTGTGAATTTTCTTTTTAGATTTTTCATGGCAAAGTACAATGTAATTAATGGTGAAAAAATGGTTAAAAGACTATGTTTTTAAACTACGGTGGGAAATACACTGTAGAAGATATGCCACACTCAGAGAGATAGGACGGGTAAGAGACAGAGACACAGCAGGAGGAGAGGGAGCGCCTGGGGACAATTCATTCTGAGTCCAGACAAACATTGCTGAAATATTCAATCGCTCCAACCCAAGTGTAAACATATGTCTGGAGCTGTACCTGGCTGCTCGATAGATGGAATCTTCCAGAGAGTCCACAACAGCATGTATCTCAAAGTCAAAACAAAGCATTAGCAACTGTAGCATATTCATTACAACATAGCACACTGCAACAGCAATTATACTCAGAGGCGAGTAGAGTAGCCAAAAACTGCACTAAGTAATATTACTTCAGAATAATATTACAAATAAAGAGGACAAATTTCTCTATGGAGATAAAGTGTACCTTATCTTAAAAATATTCAAGTAGAAATACACAGTAGTGCTCCAAAAAAAATTACACAAGTAAGAGAAACTACTACTAATACTAACTGTTGGGACATAACATGTGATTTGAATTTGAAGGGAATCTAATTTAAACAACAAAGCATTAAATAACACTTTTTTTTTTCAAATCACACACAAAAAGGAAAAACAACATATCTGCGGTGCAAAACACACAAATGTTCAAATTATTTCATATCATCAACATAAAGCTTTTGTCACTTGTAGATATATTCACAGTGGGAAGTAACCCAGTAAGAGTAAGAGTACTGTTACTCTAGTAGGAGTAAATGTATGCTGTTATAAAAGTGTTCTGAAAAGTACAATTTCTTTAAAAACTCAAATAAACTCTTTAGTCTGAGCAAGACTATAGAGTTTAGCCTACTGCATGTAAAACAATACTATTTCAATACTTTATCTAATATTCCATATTTTTTCTCAAACTTTTACTACTTACTGTTGTAAACTATATTACAACTTGTCTGCATTGTTACTAATGGATTAGTTATTAATGTAATAATCTGACATTTTGTTTTTGTAGTGTGTTTGTGAATTAGTCCCCATTTACTTTTTCAAAACTTAAATATTGGTCTTTGAAAGATTATATACTCTTTAATGTATAGACTTCTATTCAACAGAGTGTCAGATTCCACTGGACTTACTAGAAAAATGTGTCAGGGAAGTGGAACATTCACAAAGTTATTTTCTGACGACTGAAGCGGCAGCACTCACCTGCACTTTATGGCTTTCAACAGCTCTCGTTCATAATCACAGTTCATAAAACGCTCTCGTGCACATTACCGCTGTAGTTAAGATGGAATTATGTAAACATTTTGCCACCAAAGATGAATCCAACAGCATTACCGAGCGGCACACTGTGGCTTAATGACTTCCACTGACCCCCTCTAATAACACTGTGCTTTTGTATCTAGCGTGGAGTTATTATGGAAATGCATCTCTGACTGAGGTGAATACATGTTTTTCTGCAGGAGAAGTGCCATCAGTATTGGCCCGCCGAGCGCTCTGCCAGGTACCAGTACTTCGTGGTGGACCCTATGGCCGAGTACAACATGCCTCAGTACATACTACGAGAGTTCAAAGTCACAGATGCAAGGGTAGGTTTGTATTTGTCACTGGTAGAGTTGATTTATTGTGTTTTTTTGTTCAAATGTTTTTCTTTATCAATAGCCTAATTTGTTTCCTTAAAGCACAAAATGACGTTTTGAGTAATTCTACTGATGTTAGTTGTTGCATGTCCATCTAAGTAACTTACAAGGGTTAAAATCCAACCAAATTTTATGAGTAATGAGTGAATAGGATGACATAAACATAAAAATGGCAATCTTAAATTTAGCTTTAGACTCAGTGGTGTTCAAACAGCAGGAGGTGTAATTTCAGGGACATACCATGTGTTATTTTTCCTGACAACCCGACATCATGTGAATGCACCATCAAACATGTTTACCCCGCTGCCATAGCTCTAAATGCGTATGTGCTCCAAATGTGTGTTCTGTCGAGATCACTGTGGGAAAAAAAAAAATCATGAAAAGCGTATAGGCTAGCTGATCCCCAAGGGCCAGAGCTGGAACTCCCTGTGATGCAGTGGTTTCAATGGGCTATAAATACAGTGTGCTGTCACCGCCGAGCGCACTGCCTCCTAATCCCACACCCAGGGTTAGTCTCATATATCTATACTGCAGATATGAAAGGCTGCGGATGGGCTCCCAAAGACACTCATTAGTTATTTCAAATTGTATCCTTTTTATTATTAGAAAACAGACTGTCCAAAACCATTTTACGCCTTACGTCCAAGTTTAGTCTTAGTTTAAAGCTACCATCTGTGACTTTTTTTCACCAGTATATGGCAGATGTGAAACCTGCCCCCCCTCACCAGACCGTTGTTCAGACTCACCTCTGCTCTCTGGTTGTCTTCTGTCAGGCCAAAGCTGACACACTGTCAGTCAAAAGAAACATAGATAGCATCTAGTGGTGTTCTGTGAGAATACAACAGGGTCAGGTCAGCCAATGAATGACAGATGGTAGCTTTAAGCTTGTTTAATTCTGGGTAAGTCCTGAATTACATTTTGTGGTAGTAGTCCTGGATTTAGCTCTAGATTTGCATTGAACTGGTCCTGGTTTAGAACTGTACTTGTCAGAGGGGAGTAGATTAAGCAAGATTGTACTCAAATAAATACAGCTACTTCAAAATAATAATACCCAAAAAGAGCACAATGTAATGACCCAAGAAATTACTCAAGTAAGAGAGGAAAGGGGAAAGTACTACTCAAGTAAGAGTAACTGTCTGTCTGTAACATCTGATCACCATTTCATATTTTCAAAGGATAGGATTTGATGTACTTTAACCTAATTTGGTTGTGCTCTAGTCGTGGTTTAGTCCAGGTTAATTCTGGGTTTGATTCAGTTTAGTCACAATTTCGATGTGGGATAAGTTGTCCTGTTTTAGAGACAAGGGACATGTGCTCAAGTCCTTGCTTAGTCCTAGTTTCATGATGTGTGAGGTGAATAGGTGATGTGGGTGAGGTTTATGTTGTGTCCATTCCAGTTTAAGACCTTATTTACACCTAGGTTTGTCCCGGTTAAGTCTTGTCTTGGTCAAATTTAAACTCTCACCAACTGCATTTAGTCCTGTTTCAGACGTGGTTTAGTCCCTGAGGTTTCTCTCATTATCACTAATTTTTCTTTCATAATGGCCCAGCTACAGTGTGGACTTAGCTGTAGTGTCAGTATTATTCAATCACAGAGATTTGGCACAAAACCTAATGTGCACAATCTGAGTCAAAAGTGTTAAAATTGTACCCCCTGCCTCTCTCCCTCTTCCCCTCACCCCGCCTCCTTCCCTCCATCTTTCTCTCTTTTTTTCTCTACAGGATGGACAGTCCAGAACCATCCGCCAGTTCCAGTTCACTGATTGGCCCGAGCAGGGGGTGCCAAAAACAGGAGAGGGCTTCATCGATTTCATTGGTCAAGTGCACAAAACCAAGGAGCAGTTCGGACAGGACGGACCAATCACTGTACACTGCAGGTTGGTTGGACTGTATTCACCATGCAATTTTTTTCTCTAATGTGCATATTTTATGGGGAATTTGTTATTTTCATGTGTGACTGAAACAGAACTCAACCCCACATATGTTTCTGCTGAGAAAACAACATTTTAAGATAGATGAGAAAATACAGGCCCTTGTAAGTGTCTTGTATGTACCATATTGTGACTGCAGTCAGATTTGTATTCTTAAAATGCCCTGTCTATTCATGCCCAGTCTGCACAGGCTTACAAGACACTGTAAACAATTCACAGATGGCAGCAGACTCAAATCTTCACTCTTATTAAAAACATTGCAATAGTGAATACAAATCATACAAGATATAAAACATGTTGTCTCCTGCCCAAGGCTTTAGCAATGACTAAAGCAAAAGCTCAAAAATCAAATCAAATTAATGGTCAAATTAGGAGTGGTGATAGCATAGTAGTAATAGTAGTGATGGTAGTAATGGTGATAATAGAGATAGTAGTAGTAGTAGAGAGTAGGAGCAGAACGAATAAAATATTGATACAATTTCATTGATATTCTGAGTCATATTCTTTTGAACTAACTTTTCAAAGTACTTTTACTACATAAAGGTTTTCCCATCTCTTGTTAATCCATAAATATAATTGTAATCTGTGTTGCAGTGCCGGAGTGGGGCGAACCGGGGTCTTCATCACCCTGAGCATCGTCCTAGAGAGGATGAGGTACGAAGGCGTGGTCGACCTGTTCCAAACCGTCAAGACGCTCCGCACCCAGAGGCCCGCCATGGTGCAGACTGAGGTAACCACGGCAACCTCAGATCTCTCAATGAACATCACATTCATTGTATAAGTTTATGTCATTACTTAGATGTAGTTACTGCCCAAGTGGTGATTGATTGGAGGATTAAGATTATAAGATTATGAATATAGTGATTATCAGTCTTAAATGTAGTATAAACGTTGGAAGAATGAATATTGATCAAATATGTATAGTGGCTACTATAAAAACCTAAAACATAACCCAATTTTTTATAGTATTAAACAATTTCAGAATAATGAACTGCGTAATAAAAGCAGTAGTTGTAAATCTTATTTCCATTAGGATCTTAACACAAATGTAATCGCTTTTACACAATCACCTGTCCAATGCTTCATCAGCATCCTCAAAAACTCCAAAACAATTAGCTAAGTACTATGACTAATTACTAATCACTTAACCTTTAGATTGGGGCTTACTGCAGAGTCTGTCTTTTCCTTCTCAAATCTCCAATCCATCTGAATGACAGGCTGTTGGAACTGTTAGCCAATTAGCTTTTCAGACACCACAAGGCCTGTGCTCTTAGTGTTATAAAAAAAGGTAATACAATCACAACTGAACCTAGATTGCCAGTGGCCTAAGATACTTATAGAAGACACAGACACATTTTTCTCATTCTCAGTGTATGGACAGGCCATGTCTCATGTGAAAGCTCAGAACCTAGTCCATTGATTAATGATTGGCTGCAGGTGCTGGGGTTTCAGTAGTGAGGATTCAGATCACAGAGAGGCTTTTAGGTTTAAACCAACTGAATGTCAGCATTGAAACTGGCAACCTAAATGAGACACTCACATTAGGCTCATTCTGCTTTCTCACTGGATAATTGTCTTGGGCTAAAACACTAAATTATAATATAAACAACTTGGCCATCATGTCCAGTGTGTCTGTAATTAACAATAGATCAACAACAATTACAAATGTTACCAGTAAGAGTTTATTTGATTTGTCATATCATGTTTATGAAATTTAAAAGCATAATCTTACATATAGTTTAACAGTTCTTCTCTAATGTAATTTCCTTGTTTCTTTTCACCAGGACCAATACCAGCTGTGCTACCGTGCCGCCTTGGAGTACCTGGGGAGCTTTGACCACTATGCAACGTAACCACTCCACACCGAACAGCCTCCCGGTCCCACCTCTCAGGAGCGTGCCAAGTGTCCCATCTCAGCCACCGTACCATTCACCTGAGCTCCCCCAGATCGTCCCTCTCCCTGCTACCACAAGGGGGCGAGGAAGGGGCAGACACACAGCCGATGCCCACTACTTTCCAACCAACATGAGATTTTCGCTTTAAACATTAACACTAACATTGAGTGACTGTCTAGGCCAAACTTTCATGATTGTCAAAGGCTACTGGTAGCATTAGCAGAGAGGCGCCATCTTGTCAGTTTTATTGTTTATATTCTGAAATGTTTTCTTTTAGTATGTTTTGTTTCTTGTTTTTATTAATCATTTTAACGTTGTATGTTGTCTTAAACTGCCCTGTGCGGGGAGTGCATTATTTTTCATAATTGTTTTTATTTAGGGTACTTTAGCACAAGGGACATGTATTTTTAACACGTTCCTATATACTAATTCAGGAGGACCACTGTTCTCTGAGCTGCTGAGGGGTTTGACGTCATTTGGCCAATACTTTTGTGTCATAAACATGTTTTTGTTTTGGTCAATTCAATTCAACTTTGCCTTTTTTTTAAATTTGCCATTCTCCAAAATAATGTTGATATAACTCATTTGGGAGCACACACTAATGTCATGTAAATGTGGTATCTAGTTGAACCGAATTAAAGACTAAATCAGCAGTGTACAGCATTGAAAGCACATGATTTGTACATGATTTTGTTGGTGAGGCCTTCAAGCTCCATATTACCCGAGCGAAACTGACTTTTTTACCCAAATAAGGAACGAAAATTCCCCAATTTCTGAATATATAGCTCTTCATCTCCTCGCTGCCCCCTGATGGATACAAACAAAACGACTACGGGCAAAGTGAGGACTGTACAGAATCAACCATTCCTACAACGACAAGGAGAGAGACTCAGCCCCTTTGGACTGAACGTGATATTATTTTATACAGAAATAGAACTATAAATATATAGATATATATAATAATGATTATATATATGTACAATTACACATAGATATATCCACAGCTTTGAAGTCTATTGTTTTGGGAGATTTGAGTTGAAATGGAGAAGCCTGCTGTCTTTGAGTGTCTATGTCTATGGAAAAACACCATTGTAAACTACTGTATCCCATAGTAAACTGGACAGCTGGTTTGAAAGAGGAGGAACAGCACAAATAGCGCCCCCTTCTGCCTGCACAATGACAGGACCCGCCCATCCCACACACTGACACAAGAGGGCGCTGCTGGGACAGGGCGATGGGGACGACATGAAAAACGCTGGCGCAAAAAAAGAAAAACAATCTCTTCATTTCTACCTTGTGAATGCTTAGTGCTGTAGGGGTTCGATCTGTTGTACACACAGTCTGTTTTCTATTTGTTGATAAAGAACTGGAATTTAAAAGAACTGTTGACGAAAACATTGATGTTAATAAAGTTAAATAATTGGGTTTTTGTACAAATCTGATCTGTGTGTGGCATTTCTTTTTCCTTAATCCAGAAGGTCATGTATTTGAGGCTCAGCAAATCCTTTCTGATACCACTAAATCTTCTGCCCTTTATTTTCTGTCCTATAGTTATCATTGGATTTTCCTGTTTAGACTTTTGTAATGCATTTACACAGTATCAATTTAAACAGGTCTTGGTACTTATATACTGTGTTATCTTGTCGTTTGGCTTACACACTATGTAACTTTTTTGACAGAGGGTCTGCCATCTGCTTGTCTCCATGGAGATGTTATTGCCTTGCCTCCAATACTCCACAGTACGGCATTAAACTCGGCTATCTCTTTGGAGGCAAGATTGTTACGCCAATAGCCCAAGTTACAGGTGTTTTTAAGATGCATGTTTTTATTGTATTTTCGGGCAATGAAAACACCTGTAATATAAGAAATGCCAGATAGATATGTTTAATGCCATATTCTGGAGTATTCCAAGAAAAGCAATAACATGGAGACAAACAGATGTGCGGAACCTTCACCAGAGAAGTTACACTGTGGACCTTTAAATGTTCATCGATGCCACAAACGCAGGTTTAAACATTATCACCTAATGTCACTTTATGAAGTCAAAAGAAAGTCACAGGTGCTTAACACATTTCTAAACATATCCAGGTTTCTCTTCATGTAATACAAGATTGTGATTTCATTTTTCTCTAATCAGTTAATAAAACTGAACACAAACTGGAAAAATAAGAAGATTCGGTTAAGAAATGTTTAAACTGGGAATTATTATTGACATAGGATTCAATTCTCAAGCTTGCATTTATTCAATTACTACTGTTTACATTTCAAATTGCAATATGAGTTGCCTCTCCACAGATCTGACCTGTAATTTGCCCTGGTAGAGTCCCCAGTAGTGCTTGTCTCCATCAAGAATCTCGATTTAATGCCTTGCTGTGGAACATTCTAAGCAAAGAAACAAACCCTCCACGAGAAACGATACATAAAGTGCACCTCACACCATTGTAAAAATCCACGCTAACCTTTTTTAAACAACACTTTCTGACGATATTAAAGGTCTTTTTGATGAGTCTTTGGCCTTTGTATCACTGTATTATTTTTTAAAGTGAACTGCACTTTTCTACCAATGCAGGCTCATGTGTGGCATTTCCCTCTTGATCCAGGTGCTGAGTGTTTTAGCTCGGGTAAATCCTGCCTGATACGTCCGCCCTTGTGCTCTGTGCCGGAGGAACTGTGAGACTCACTTATCTGTTTCTAAAAATACAACCTTTTTAAATGATTTTGCGCTGATCTCTGCAGCTTTAGTCGCTATCACTGCTCCTCTGATCCCAACAGTATGAAGGGATTTTTAGGTCATGTTTCAGACCTGATATGATAATGAAGCGTATATGGACTAAGAAAGCTATGGAGGCTTTTCATTGTAAGAAGGATGCCATTACAGTTATGTATGCAGGTGTGTTTGTTGTTTTAATGTTGTGTTGAAACAGCATTTTGACACAGGCGCCAGGGTTATCAGGGCATTACGATGGCTTTAGTGGGTTTCAATCTGAGATACATGGTGTTTGTTATTAGCCATACGACTAATGGTATGGTGTGGACTTGTTGGATTGTTCTCAAAACACATCTAAAGAAAGTAAAAAAAATAAATAAATAGATATAATATTTTGATTTGAAATGAAAACCCCACTACATAATACAGATCAGCCAAAATATAAAAAGCCTTTATTTTATTATGAGAGTTTTTATTGCACTAAAAAACCTTTAAACCTGCATCTTTACTCTCCAGGGCTTGCCTGTCCATAAACCTGCCTTGTAACTTGGCCTGGTGGAAGGTATGCCATTTCATTTATCTTTATTTATACAGAGAGAGCTCAAAGAGAGTACCAGACTGGCTTTTTCATGAGCACCGTCTTAAATACAGAACAGGACAAAGAAATACAAACAAAACAAATAACTACACATTTAAAACATTAGAAACAGGTGCAGGTTTGATTATAAATGTTCATCACCAGAATATTAATGTGCATTTGTGGCACCAGTGTATCCAGTTTTGCATATCCTTGAAATATATTCTATTTTCTGAGAAGCAAAATAACCAAATAACCTTTTTTCTCATTTCAGTTCTGGTGCTGACAGGTTTTAAGTGTAGACAATCATGTGATCTTGCGTTAAAAGTTGTAGAGATGTACTTGTTTTGCCTGGAATGCTCCAAAGAATGGCATAAAACTGATCTACCTCCATGGAGAATGTTTAAAGTTTGCCTTTAACTTCTCATCTCCATGAAAACCAATGAATTAAAAGAGTTTGGTTAGGAAACGCCCTATCTTTCTGTAACCATTTGGGGGATATTTCCAGTTGATAAGTAGAGTGCATCACAAAAACATAACAGTTTTGATTACAAGTTGGTAGGTCTGGCATTGATTTTCCCACTAAACAATGATTCCTAAATGTTCCAGTAAACCATATGTTTGCGCTATTTGATATTTTAAGGCCTTTGTATACATTTAACCATGTCGTGTTTTCTGTCTGTCAACACACAACACAACTGCCCTGCTTATGTTACAAACTTCATTCAAACTCTCCTAAACTTCTCATTCAGTTTTACCCTTGCCTCTAATCACGTAGAAACCTCCTAGAGACAGTTCATTTATTTGTATATTTTGAGCTTTTTTTTTCCTCCCGTTTTTGATATTTCTACCTTTTCTCCATCTGCAGGAGGCCCACACAGCGAGAGGGATCAGGAGCCCGAAGAGTGCACAGAGCAGTCAAGCAGAACCAAACAGGAGGGCTGAATGCAGATGTGGGAATTCTGCACAAGTTCAGAAAAAGTTATTTACGACGGGTGAAATGAGCGTGACTATGGGGAGCGGCGAGATGTGAATGGAGATTTGCGTTGGACCATATGTAGTTTGGGTTTAAAGCGAGGGTAATCCAGCATGGTGTAAAATCTATGAAAATATGTAGGAAAAGACGATAAGGTCTGAACCAGGAGCTACAGAGGAAAGCCAGGTGTAATGAATTGGAGCGAGTTTACTGAATGGTTAAAGGTCCTGTATTACACAAAATGGATTCTTGTGAGCTTTACGCCATGTTTAAATGTTTCTACTTCATCAGAAACATACCCTGAGTTGTGTTTTGTTTCATTCACACATTTGAGAAACCCTTTATTATTAGTCTGTCTACTCCAAAGCTCAAAATGCTGTGCCCACCTTGTGATGTCATGTAGTGGTAGTTTTCAAGTTAACAGCTCCTTTTACCTTTAGTTCAGTAGAGATTGGCAATTCCAGGGCTGGGTGCATGGAGTTTAAAAACACAGTGGAGCATTTCCTGTATTGCCTCATGACATCACAAGGTGGAACAGAGTGTTTTCCATTTGAGAGAAGAACAAAGCACAACTCCAGGCGTTTTTGATGAGGAAACACCATCAAAAAGTTTCGCTACCTGCTTTTGTATGAAGATGTTAATGCTTTGCCTGGAATCTTCACAGAATGACATTAAACGTATCTATCTCCACTGAGAAAAGGAGGTGACAACACCAGGCCAAGTTATAGATCACATCTATGGAGCGGCACCTCTGCTCACAGTAAGAATGCCTGGTTTTCACGCTACTTATAAGCAATAGAAAACCCTGTAATTGCGAAATAATTTTAATGCCATTTTGTGGAACATTCCAGGAAGAGCAATAACGTCTAAATGGAGACAGAAAAGTTACATAGTGCATCTTTAACGCGGTGTCCATGCTCTCAGATTTCAGATGTGCAGACAGGGGCATCGTTAGAGCTGAGGAAGTGTCTGGGAAGGGGGAAGCTCTAAACAATACATACATATTCATTCATAAATTTTACCCTATTGTCATAAAAGGAACTGTATGTAACGTCTCTATGAAGATATTATTTTATTATTGTTCCACAGTATGGCATTAAACATATTGCTTTTATTCAATTACAGATGTTTTTATAGACAGAAATGCCTTGAAAAACCTGCATTTTTGTTGCCATACTGTAGAACATTCTAGACAAAGCAATAACGTCTCCATAGAGAAAAGCAGATAGCAGAACCTACACTGGAAAAGTTACACAGTGCAGCTTTGGACTCAAACTTGGACTCAACACTAAATCAACTTTTTTGCTACTAAAATGAGCACGACATTGTAAATCAGTCATGATAAAACTCGACTCCAATACTAACGAATAGACTTGATACTCAATACTTCTTCCAATGATAATAAAAAACACTATTTATTTAGACAGTAGAATGTGATTTTCAACATTAATCATAGTACTTTTTTATATTACCAAAACTGACCTTTACTATGAGTACATGTTCAAATGATTATCTAATTTTGATCCTAATTTTGACCGTATTGTCCGTTCTTAGTTATTTGGACATGTTAGTCTAACTGTGTACCACTAGATGGAGTCATGAGTTTTAGTATGTTTCCCTCACAGACGTCTCCAAATGTTTGACTTTGTTTTGTTTGTTGGAAGTCATTACAGACAGTGAAGTGTAATCAAAAATAGCTGAATTTCTTCCAAAACAGTCACACCTGCTGCTCTCCCGCCGCTCTCATCGGGAGTCGGTGAAGGCGGGAGGCCAATACAGATGCTCACACTGTTCAGTATTACTGCATAAAAACAGCTTTGAGTCAAACTTCATCTATTTGTTTTACCAGCGATTTTAGACGTTTTGTTTAAAGTGCATATGACAGGTTAGACTACTGCTTTCACTAAAACATAATTAACATCAAGTTTTACTAAAAATATTGTCTAGATTTGTCTAGTTTTGACATTTTGGTGAAGTTTATAATTTTACTTCCTGGTTGTACATGCTGTTACCTAGCAACCATAATGTAAACAATGGCCAAAACGTGTCTAAATTGCACAATGGCTATAATTAGATCAACAAAGATAAACAACAACACCTTTATTTTTTATTTTTTGTAAATCGTCTCTGCATTTTAGCTGGAATTTTCCGTGTTAGAGATTTATGTAGAGGTATTTTGTTTTCAACTCAGAGCTACCTCCTGTATTTTTGTACTTTTCTTCTCTACTTTCTTTCCACAAACTGCCAAATAACTGATGTAAAACTATGATCAATATTTACCATTGCCACTATCCCACCAAACCAAGTAACAATTTGAAAAAACATGAAAACATTTGCACTTTCATACGCACTTTAAGCGTGTAATGTTTCAAAATGGGCTTCAGTATTATGAGAAATAAGGACCGTTTCCATAGCAATTAACAAAACTAAACATTATATCTTTTGAATGGGGAAAAAGTCCTCTAACAGGAAACTGAAACTCATGATTATTTCCAAATTGGACACATAAAAAAACACTTGATAGCAATTCTGGGCCTGTTTTTTGACAAGACTAATTTTGTATTTTCCAACTAAACTTTAATAATAAAAATTACACTATACACCTTCAATATATCATCTCAAAACATTCTGAATCCCAGTGTGGTAGAATGATGCAAATAAAGAAATCGTTAAAAATTCCCTTGACTCTGAACATTCTAATTTTGGCATTTTACGAACTGTTGTTTTGTCTCCAACAGAAACATACGACATCGCCATGATTCAGTCACTGTTTTGTTTCACTCTTTAATCAAACTAGAGGCAAATCACAGACTTAGGCACAAAGTGGAACGATATCTGCTTTTAATTATTCAAATTTATTCATCTAGTTGCTCTCCTCCACTGTCACCATGAGCCGGACTGGGTAAGATCATTTGTCTGAAGCCTTTGTCAGTGTTTAATACTATAATGTTGTTGTGTTTGCTGTAGTAGTTCGCCCTGCACTGGGGCTGAGGAGAACCGTGCCGGACAGGGGCTGGTGTTCCAGATCCAAGCCCAACTGGAGGAGCTGTTTTCGGACTCACATTTGTCTGAAGACGGCTTCCTCCTCAAACACATCCAGAAGAACAAGGACGGTTTTGTGAACCTGAAGTTCCTCACCAGCTTGAAGAAGGTAAAGTTAAGATGCAGCAGGTTACATTAGTGTGTTGGCAGAGTGGTTAGCATAGATGCATCACAACAAGAAGGTTCCTGGGCCTTGTTGATACTTTTCAGTTTAGTTTTTTTTAGACTAAAGCAGGAAACAAACCCATAATACACATGTTGATTGCATTTAAGCAGTGAATTTTCACCAACTAACTAACATTTCATAATTGCCGAAATCACCTTTTTTCTGACAGAAACGACACCTGTCATATTTATTCTGTTTGCTACTGTAAACAAACACAAACTCCAATAGAAATACATACATTAACTGCCAAAATGTTCAGTATTAAATCAGTTTTCAGGCGATTTTTGCTAAACTTTCTTTGATGAATAGATCAATGAATTTTTTGAATGGCTGCAAATAATTCCCGAGCAGTGGGCGGAGACAGGGGATACATGAAAGCAGAAATTCTCAGAGCACTCAAGCCAAATGCAAGACAGGATTACCCAAACATGCATGAATCAATAAAACTCTTAATGAGGAAGAAAAATATTATAACATGATTAACCCTTTGACGCCTGAACTATTTTCCTAACATAAAAAATATTTGAACGAACAACAAAACAACGTTGTGGTTACAATTTTTCGATACCATTTGTGACACCAGGCCATAACAGAACATCTGTCCTAAATGCAACAGAAATGAACCATGAAATTGCATTAAAACCCACGTTTTAAACTCTTGAATGGTTTGACATTGACCAGGTCTAAACCAGGTCTAAACCACTATGAAGCAAAACTGACACACAATCACAAAATGACACTTATAATAAGATTAAAAAAGGACCAAAAGGACTGACACTGCATTAAAGCAGCTCAAAATGGCATAGTTTGAAGGAATTGTCTTAATAAATATACATTGTGTATTTGAAGCCTATAGAAATACACTACAACCTCATGTAGTACTTATAGTCTGGTGCTGGATATTTACAACAAACACAAAATGCATAAAATTAAAAACTGTAATTCCAACTTGAGTTTTGTTAAGTGATGCGTTTAATGTCATCATAATGGAATAACTGTACCTAATTGAGTTTGTTGCAAATATCCAGGCATTAAGGGGTTAAAAACTCATACAATTTAATGTTACATAATGTCTCTTTTAAGAAAATTTTCCCTGTGTTGTGTCCAGATAAAGGTCTTGACCGACAACCGTTACATGACCCTGGCTGCAGCTCTCCTCTCATCTCTACTGGAGGTGAGCTCTGAGTTCACCAGAGTGCGTCGCCTCCTCCCTTATCCTGACTGGCTCCTCTGCTCCCCCACCAGCAAACTCCTCCTCTTCTGGAACCTTCCTACAGACTGGCTCACCCCGCCTCGCCAGACCCCCCAAAACCTCCACCCTACCCCCGCCTTACACCCGCGCATCCTCGCCAGGCTCAGCTCTTACGGCACCATCACCGCCCACTGGTTACTACCTGCGGGTCAGGATCTACCGAAAGAACTTCAATGCTACGCCAAATGCCAGAGGGAACTTGGTCAATGTCTGTGCGCTGTGGTGAAGTTCGACACCTTGGCTGCAATTCGGAAAGCCTACAGCGAGCTAAAGGGAGCGGAGGTGTCTGCTGGGAAAAAGCCAAATGTAGTGACTTTGGGATTCAGGTCTGCATATCTTATAGAGAAAGAGCAGCTAATACAGAGCCAAGGGGATGGCAAAGTAACACTTGAGGTAGTTCTTGAAGTAAACAAAGTGACAGAAAATGTGGAAATCCAAGAGGCGCTGGGTGAGGGGGCAGATTTGGACTCAGGATGTGCAGATGTGGCCATAGAGACGTGTCTGAATGCAAGAGACACCCCACAGGTGCCGTGGATACTGAGGAACAGAGTGGCTCAGGTTAAAAACAGAGTAAAAGTGATTCGTCTTCCAAGAGGACCGGACGGTACTAAAGGGTTTCGTGACAGAAGGAAGCCATATGTGTGAACATTTGTAGCTAAAACATATTTCCAACTGCCAATAAATTATTTACTAAAGAAAATATTACATCTTTTTTCCTCACAGGTTTTGGGTAGCACAGAGCTAATTAAAGGTATTGTTATTGTTGCTGGGGATGTTGTGCATGTATGTTTATGGTGTAATGTTCAGCAGTTACCATGGTGAGAGAATGTACACCTTAGCAAACACGGCCTAATACGTTGTTAGACTCTCTGAAAACAAAATGGATTCAAACACCTGTGATCGATATGAGTGTTCATGGTGATGTTTGGATGTTTGATTTTCAACAAAAAAGTGGAGAATGACTAACGAAAAAACTGTTGGCTAATACTTACTAGCTTGTGAGTGTAATTTTATGTGTTAAAGACATGTGAGACAGTACAAATCAGCTCACCTGTTAATTAATTAAAGCCAAGACAACTCTTTCTGGTCATATTGTGTTAAAACAAAGCTCAAATTAAAATCTAACAGAGCCTCAGACAGAGAAGTGCCTCCAGTTACCACCACACCCCCAGGGACTGTTGATGACATCAGCTGTAAAGTATCAATTATCCAAATGTTCATAAAATGGTCTGTAAAAACTGTTCTTTTGTTGTGAGTGGAGTTAACCTCTGATTGCTGCTTATGTAATCTCGATGATGATGTATTTTAATAATGTGGCCTGGTTCACAGAGTTACAGATAACTGCTTTAAATCTGTGCTCTGAATCATTACAGAGCTTATCATGAGTGGTGTTTTATAACTAACAAGGCCTATTTATAACCACATAAATGCGCAATTATATATTTTTTATACTTCTCAATAGTACACTATGTTAGCACTATGTAACTTTGCTGATGCTTGACTCCATGGCAACCTTATTCAATCACAGGTGCTTTTCTTTTCAAAAACGCATTAGTATTTACTGTTAACTGTTACTTGTGACTTTACATGGTGCCTGTTTTCTTGGCAATGTCTTATGTTTAATTAAAGCCATACTGTCAAATATTCAAGGCAAAACTGTATCATCTCCATGGAGACAAGCAGGTGAAGAACAGAAACGTTACATAATGCGCCTATGAATTTTAACATAACATAAAAAAGCCTAATCCACGCATTATAGTGCACTAAACCTCACATTACACAAGAGTCATGTAGTTCCCTACATTGACCAGCAGAGGGCAGCGTTTACCCGCGGTGCGCACTAATGCACCGCTCACACTTGAAGCACGTGTTCAGTTCTGCCAAATGGTTTTGTTCATCACAAATATTCACCACAAATACTTGACTTGTACATCTCCTTGCACGTAACAGATGATTGTAAAGGTGTTTAGGTGTTGAAATCAGACCCATTTCAGTCAACAACCAGTCCATAAAACCCCGTCTGCCACTAATTACTGTATATTTGTATAAGGCCCAAAATGGCTTCACCTCGGTACCATTATGTCCAGAAGAAACATGCCATCTTTCAGCAAAAGGTATGCACAAAAACTTCCCCCATTGTCTCCTGCTAAGTTATGACTGACTGATGTTTAGACTTTGGTTCTCTAAAACGCAGGGCTGGAAAGTAGGTTCACAATTAGTCTACTCACGTTGCTATAATTGAATTGATGTTCTGGGGCAGCCTAATTGTACTTTTTGAGTAGATTTTGAAACAACACAACTTGTACTTGTCGTGTAATTGAGTACAAACACACAAATGGCACTACATCGCCTCCTGTGATTGGAAAGTAACTTGTAGGTTTTCATGCGTACTCCTTACTTTTACTTAAGTAGCCTACATATCTACTTGTAATTGAGTAGCTCTACACTTTTTAGACATGTTAGTGCACTTGTTCAACCCTCTTTCCACTTTTGCTCTTGCGTTTTTGCTTTGGCTGGGGGTGACAGTTGATCTGAATGTGTCTTTTACGCGTGACCACTGCGCATTGGGAAAGACGCACCAGTGGCGTCCTGAGCACCACCTCCGCTGGAATGGCGTGTTTACTTCGTCACTGATTGAGGGCTTCCTTAAAATCTCGCCCAAAGGTAAACAGAATGTGCTTCTCCTCTCACTCATCCACGCCCAATGGAAACGCTTCAGTGCATTACCAATAGTTGAAACTTTTGGATTTCAAAAGTATAGCAATTCTCATCAGTGTGTATCCAGACGCAATTTGTCTTTCAAGTAAATTAAAGGTGCAACAAGTAACTCTGTGGTGGAGATCCTGCCACCTGCTAGTTTCTATGGAGTTGATATTGTTTTGAGTAATAAACCACATGGACCATTGCGCCTGATTTTAATTTGTTTGTTGTAAAGTGTGATATCCAACAACGAAACAAAATCATGCAGTGGACACCAGGTAAGATGGAGATAACTACCTCAGTGGGGTGAGATAATAAATCAATCCTTATAGTCATGGTTGGTGTAGGATAGACAATAACCTGGCACAGTGGTGGGAATTGTGTGGAACAAAATGAGGGGTATTATTAGAAGTAGACATAGTACTAATAGCAGCAGTAGCCCACTATCTGCAGAAGTAACATGAGAAATTTAACCACAACCAGTTAGTAGTTAGCCATCTCATAATCATTTTATACTAAGTACCGACCTGAGCAATGTAGGCCTACCTTTACCCTTCCTTTTGTAATAGTTATACTAGGTTAAGTAACATTGCTTCATCCGCTCTTTGTATTCTCTGTAGATGGGAAACATACTGCGTTATTGTGTCTGATTGTGTATACTCAAAATGTCAGAGCGCCTGTGTGACGAATACAATCACAGAAACCCTATCCTGCACTGTCTCTTCTCCAGTCAATTAACAGCTCTTGCTCTTTCTATTGTATTGCAGTCTGTCTTTGAAAACATCTGCAAGCAATATGTGTGGCTCGAGTAAATGTCAGGAAATGTTTCTGTGTTCTTCATTCAAGGCTGGAAACGGCATGAAATCCAACTAACTGGAAGCTATTATTATGTGTTTACTTAAGATTTTTCATGCCCATTATTAATAAGGTTTACAAGTCAAATAAGTTAGCCGTCAAATTTATTAGCTTCGGTGTAGAGGGACTGGAGTGCACCTGTTGTTAGCAGACTTTGGGTATTTGGAGATTTTACAAGACGTCTTATAGGTCACAGTGATAAGGACTGAAGTGAAGCCTTATGCACACTCTGGGGAAATAGCACTGGCACTGGTTTGGTCAATATGGGAAGAATTTGAGGTTGCCACATGTCAGCAGAAGAAATGGAGGAATTTCAAGTACTGGCACTACAAAAATATTAGGGGTAGTTTATTATGGCACATTAGCAGCATATTTTTTTCTTCCAAATCCTCATGTAGAAGTACAAAGATATCATTTAAATTATTAAGAGTGATAAAGTGATTTGAGTACTGCAATCTGGCCAGTAGTGTCTAAACATAAACATAAATTAATGGTTTTGTCTGAATTGTTCCGCAGTATGGCATTAAATTGATCTATCTTGCACAGATGTTTTATAGCTTAAAAAAATCTTTTGAAATACATGTATTCTTATTGTGGGCAGGTTTGCGGCCTTTTCTCTGCAGATCTGACCTAAAACTTGGCCTTGGCACCACACGCTTGTCTCCATGAAGATAGATTTAATGCAATACTGTAGAACATTACAGGTAAGGCCATAACATCTTCGCTCACCAAAGGAAGAGTAGCAAAAAATACTTAAATTTAGTTTGAAGTTGAATCCTCCTCTGTAAATGATGTTTTGCCACTATTAAAAAATAATAATTTAATCACATATTTTTTTAAGATGGTCTCCAATAAAAGTAATTAAGAGCTATTAAAAAAGTGAATCAGTGTCTGGTTCCTCCCTAGTTGTATCTCAATCTGGCTTGCTGATTTCATTTGTGTATCATTTGGCCTGAGGACACGAGCATGACTCACTGCTTTAGAATGAGATATTTGTGAACAATTTGCTTCCTGTTGCAGAGCTAAGTTTTGTACTCTCTTTTTCCAACTATCTGTCTGATTTGGAATTGTACTTTGTGTAATATCTTTCTCTTATTACAATTGCTTTTGGCTGGTTTAAAAAGCACCTGTGATCCTGCTCCTTCTGCCCTAGCATTGCTTCACTCCTCCTCTGTTTACATATGGCTGACCCTCCACACCTGACGCATTTCCTCCATAGATGTTCTGTTTATTTAGATTGCAGTCTGGACCGCCTGATACCTTCCAAAAGGACGACCATCTGCTCCTCGTTTGCAGCTTTCGGGGCTCAAGTACTGGGGTTAGTATTGGACAAGACGTTGAACATGAGATCGTCAACAAAAACAACACATCACCCCCCGGTTTTATCCACAGCCAAAACACGAATTGAACCCTTAAGCAATAGCCTTTTCTGTGATAATACTATTTATCTGCACTTAGCTCTGCTTTAGCATGATTTAAACCAATTGTGCACTTTCTTAATTCCTCGCTAAAAGATTGGAAAAGACTTTGGCAGACCCTATTTACATAAGCACTTATCTCCCCCGCAATTAAGACTATTACGAGTGTGGGTTCTGCTTAGTGTGGCAGTAGTTGTAGGAATAGACTTGCAGTAGTTATGATCGTACCAGCAAGTTGGAAGCAATAGTAGAATATTACAAACAGCAGCAGCAGCAGCAGCAGCAGCAGTAGTAGTAGTAGTAGTAGTAGTAGTGTGAGTAGTAGTTATAGTAATAGTACCAGTAATAAGAGTAGTAGTGGTTGCTATAGTAGTATTGGCAGCAGTTAATTTCAACTTTCATTCATATTGACTTTCATTCTTTGCACATTTTCGTACTTTTCAGCAACATATAGGCTGATCAAGAAACACATTTTCACAAATCAGTGTATTTTTTTGTGTAAGTTTTTACTGATTAAATCCCTGGTTGTCCTGGGAAGGGCATCTGATGTAAAATCTTTGCAGAATGAATGTACCAACCCTTGCAAACTGCAAAAACAGAGAAGTAATTTTACTCATTTCACACATTTTGCTTATTTCAGTACAGTTTTGCAGTACACCTCCTACCTAAATGACCCAGGACAAATGCTAAAGCTGAAAATATAATATGGCTGGTTGTATATTATTAGTGTGTGGGCCCTGCTTAAGATGGCAGACTCACTGGTGGCAGAAGGTAAAATGTGTAAGCCCTTTTGCTCGGGCCAAAGCATCCTTTAGTGCTCCTGGTGCTCGAGCCGGGGAGATTATCATGTCAGGAGTAATCCGACTCGGCCCACAAGCACAACTACGGAGGAGGAGCAACAGTTGAACGGGGGGAGGCAGACGCAGGCATCACAGAGAAGCTGAGACAGAGAGAGAGAGAGAAAGAGCAGGCAATACGCTCTCCCTCTTCACCCTAAAACCATCAGGCATCAAGGAGCGGGACCTAAAGACCAAGGAATCTGAAAGAATCAAGGCTGCAAGTTTGGACTTTTGAAGATTGCACGTGATGACCTAAAGTTTTGACATTTTTACCTTTTTGATATCATTTACTCAACAATATTAATGGATTTAAAACACAACCTTGAGGTACGCCAAAAAACGGAATGTCAGTCTTAATGTCTTCAACTTCTGGAAATACGATGAAATAACGTTAGAATATTTTTTCCTCTGGAGTGAAGTTAGCACGTCTCCCATGTTAGTTGTGTGATGGTTGGTGCGAGAACAACACCAAGCGCTGTGGATGGAGATGGTGGACTTACGAGAGCAACACTTGTCGCCCGTGGAGGTCAGCTGAACGAAGACGCCACGCAGCTAAGTCTGGATTAGCCGGCCGAACGGTAAGGACACCGCATCTTCTTTTGTTACTTTAAGCCAAGGCAGATTATGGCGGCGAAGGCGTTAGTCAGTTAGTTAGTTAGCTAGCTAGGTGGCAGTGATGAAGGAAGGATGCTGGTTTGGCTAGCCGAGCGCTGCACTGGGAGAGGCTGAGTGGCAGAAACTCCACATTGGATTAGCTCAATCAACAAGAAGACTCCTTTTCCTGGAAGTCAAGAGTAGCACTGTCACGAAATGTTTGCAGAACAAGATTGTGACATACAGGTTTTAGGGCGACCACGAAAAGAAAAGATCACTCTGGTTTTCAGAGTCAAAGTTTGTTTTTTCAGAGTGGAGACCTTGTCACCCCTCCAACATGGTGGTACAGCTCATTATAATGGGTAATTGCGCTCTTAAGTGCTGCCTGGATTTCTTCACTTGGGCGCAGTTTGGACAGTTTCCCAAATGCTTCTATGAATATTTAACAGGACACACGTTTTAGGAGTTTTTGTCTAATTCTTCTAAGGAGTCTCTCGTTTATGAGACTGGGATAGTAATCAATCACAATTCAACAATTTAACAAACCCAGAAATTTGACTTTTTGCTGAAGAAATACAGATCTTGCCTTGGTCTGGCTATGCAAATAAAAACAGAACACAAATATATACTAAGAAGTGAGGGATTATTTATATTTAAATTAGTAGGACAGGGGGCATATTAACTATAGTGGATTTTGTTGAATGGCAATTTGTCATTTAAATTATGCAAAGTTGTACTAAGTAGATACAGTAGTGCATACAGCAGGTGATGATCCCTCTCTATAAACCCATATCATATGTAGAGATTATACAGAACTGAGCAAAGCCACGGGGAGGTTAAGCCTAAAGTCAACTTTCATAACCACTTTTCTTATCACCTTTTCCCCATTCTGTTCTCTTGCGAACGTGCAGCTAATAGTTATGGGAAAACTGAGATCTTATATTGTAAAATGTCATATTTCAAATGTTTGTACTTGCTTCTGCTTGCTCAGTTGGGGCATATTTTTTAAAGGCTTGCGTTCAATTCAACTTGTGCCAGGTGGCCGTCAAACTTTGGTTGCTCCAAGACAAACATGTTTACATTCATTTGGAGACGTTGCTGCTGTGTAAAAGTGGGATAGACCATTGACAGATTTATATGCAGAATAGACATTAGGAAGAAATAAAAACTGTAGAGGTGACAGGACAGCTCTTACATTATCTACTCTGTGGCATTGGGCTATTGAAATGCATGGCAAAGGTATATGTTGACTCACGCTTTCCGCTATTAGCAATTGGCACAGTGTCAAAAGGGCTCTATAATGGTATCTTCCTTGCACCTCATTTCTAAGTCTTAAGTGCAGTAACTTACTGTTCTACACTCTTAGGTCACTGGATTAATCTGCATAAATCCATAAGGCGCTATTGTAGGCTTTGTAGAATGCACTGAAACCTTTTTAACTTCTCAGCCTCTTCTCCAAGATTTAATGAGATGGTGAAGTGCCGTCACGGTTAAAATTAGCCCAATATGCGTGAAAGAATTTTCAGTATTCTTTCCATTTTAGACACAGATGTTTTTCCGCATTTCAATTTCAATAAAAAACAGCAGCATCGTGCCTCTCAAGGAACAAGCTTGTTTTAATTATCATATGGTGACAGAGCACGGGCCAATGTAAGTGGTTGAACAGTAAAAATAAAATGGGGTCTAGTCTGAACGATAGCAGTTGCATTTGAGCCATGCTTTTTCCAAAACTATCTTAAGAAATCCATTTTATTTCATGGCTGTTTGGACCACCCAGACGCCAAAACAACAAATCTATTTGATCACTTGATCCTGAAGTAGAAGTTGTTCCATGTTCATAAATTTTCAGTGGAATTTTGATAGTCTTAAGTGGGTAATTGCATCTGAACAACTGCAGCCTATATAATACTAATTATGGGTAACTTGTATAAAGTATAAGTAATTATACTAGTATTAAAATTTATACGCTAGGGACCACCTCATAAAACACAAAACGTTTGTGGGATAGATACTAAAATTCAAAGCTGTAATAATTAAATAACTAACTTATTACAGGCTGTTTTGCATTACAAAACATTACTGGGGATTGTGTGTGTGTGTGTGTGTGTGTGTGTGTGTGTATGTATATATATATATATATATATATATATATATATATATATATATATATATATATATATATATATATATATATATATATATATATATATAAATAAAATATTCTAAAAATATTTTGGGAGAGGGGGGGGACTGTGGGACTAACTCTTACCCTAACCCTGACAGTCCCAGCTGAAATGGATAGTTAGGGTAATGATTATGTGGGGCAGGTACACAGTCAGTTTTTAAAAATGTATTTATTTGACTTAAGAATGGGATTTTCAAATGTGACCGTCTCTAACGGGAAGGGCATCTGGTATAAAAATCTGCCAAACCACCATGTGACTAGTTTGTTCTGTTGACTCTTGACCAAAAGGGGCAGGCACATGACAGAATAAAGGCATGGTTAGTTTTCATTAACACATTTTTTGTCTACCTTTTTGGTGTTATGTAATTTGCACTATTATACTTCTAAATCTGAACTAGTTTGTTGTTTTTATTTGTGGAAATAGCAATGGAGTTACTTAGCATCATTATTGCATACTTTTGTTTGTTACTTCCCCCATTTTACTGGTTCTTATTAAATTACTAATTATCTGAGCAAACTCAGTGGCATATAGTAACCTTATGTACCCTTAGCACGCCAAACTTTGTTATTGAGGTTCATTTTATGTATTTTTAGGAACAGCCAAACATTTGCTCTCTAATAAGATTTGACAATGTAATGCAATAAGAATAATTACATGTTGATTTGTTTTTGAAGTTTCCATGTTGTACAAAGCCATACATCCCTCGTCACCACGTGTCGATTTCTGTTTTAATCATTTTAGATACTGTGGTTTGGCAGCCATATTGCATTTCTGAGTGGCAAAGAAAAACATAGTAGCCAATTTTGTGGTTCAGTGTTTCATGTCATGCTACATTGTTCCTTGCACTAATTGTTTTTCTGTCATAAATTAAGTTTTTGCATTTTTCATTTAGGAGTTTATACTTTCCCTGACTTTCCATACGGGTTTTCATTAGGTCGAAAAGCAAAAGGCTAACGGTAGCTTGCAAACTGGAGTTAGCTTGCGTCGTTGGATTAGCACCTCCACCAACACTGCGGCCAGGTGTTAACCCACGTGACAGCAGATAAAGCCGAGAGGCATTAGTGCTAATCCCGACCTGATCTTTGGAATATGTCCCTATTACCTCCACAAGCACTCTTACGGCTGTCACCTCCCAATACTTTCTTAAAAGGAGCCATATTTACAGTGTTTTGTCTCTTGAATTTAGTCCGTAATCACATTTATGCACGCAATGCTAACGCTAATTGCTTTGATGGGTGGATTTTCATGGAATTATATTTTGGTGGCATTGATGTTTCGACCAAATATATATGCAAACTATTCAGTGACAACAATTAGAAGCAAATTATGTTTATGCCTTAAAACATGAAACACAGTCTGTCAGTTGCATCACATTTATTCCATTGTGTTAATTGCTGTATGCTAATTAATTATTTAAATGCAGTTACTGTAACTCACATAGTTTACAGTCAAGATTGGAGAGATTTTGAGGTTTTTCACCGCAACATCCATTAGCAATATGAGTTAGTCCTATACGTTCTATATATTAGTCCTACAACTACGCTATATAGTTGCAAAAACGGTGTCAGTTTGTGAAGTTTGTCGATTGGCTACGTAGCTTTTACTTACCAATTACCTCAACTATATTCCGCAGAATCTTCCACCTCTTTACAAATGTTTTCAACAGGATACATTCCAGATTTATTTTTTTTATTAACATGCTAACTCCAAGCTACTATTAAATCAATCTGGCTTTTATCAGGCTTGTCCCTAGGCCTGCCTATGTGAACTTTTACTGGGGGAATCGACAAGACTTCTGGGCCTCTTTCCAACAGCCTACAGTAGGTAATTTCTCTGCTTGAAGCTTAGGTATTTTGTGGGGTGTGTTCTAATAGTAGCGTCTAATTGGGAGGAGCTAACACACCTTTACTTCACCTATACTATACTGTAGTTAGATACCAATGTTGCGTATGTAGAGATTGTGAAATACTGGATGTGAAGTCTCCGGGATATCCCTTATGTAACTACGGTTATGTGATGGTGCGATTGGGACCTGACGCGCACCCTGCCCGTGAAGTGGTTGTCTGGACAACAATGGAAGGTTAGACTACAAATTTGCGATAATAGAAGCTTGGGAAAAGTTAAAATTGTGCAATGCTACTTAGTGTTTATACTACTGTGAGTCATAGGCGGCTAAGTCTGTGGAGCCAACGTATGGGAAAAAATGTGGCAAGACAAAAAAGTTGGAGATATGCTTTTTCCTTGCACAATAAAGCTCTTGATTCAAGTAGCTGTTATCTTCTGCGGCTGCAATTATGTCGGACCGGTCAAGCTGCGAGCTACGTGACAAGAACGCTGCAATAGACTCTCTGGGCACTTCATTCATAAGAGTCGACCACAAATGCCTCTTAGATGTCTCCAGTTTGTCTGATATAGGCTTGTCCATGCCAATGCAGTGACACATTGACAGCTTATTACTACTGTGTGTCCGCTGACCTAATTGTTGAAAACTCAATTGGATCACGCATTTTAACACAATGTGATCTTTGAAAGCGTGTCCCGCTATGAGGATGTGAGTGGAGTTCAATGCAAAATGTCTAAGGCGTTACATCTCCTCAGATTCAGGGGATTTTTATTTATTTTTAGGCCTTTCAGAATAACCAGTGGTGGATGAAGTACTCAATTGTGTTACTTTGTTACTAGAACAGATGCTGAGGTAAAAAGTTACTCAAGTAAAAGTAAAAATATCACATGAAAAAATCTACTTAAGTAAAAGTAAACAGATTTTGGTTAACATTAACAATACAAATCTTTGTTTTTGTTTTTTTCTTTTAAATTTTGTATTTATAACACATTTTGAACTGCGATATATTGCTGCAATAAATCTAGATGATAAACGATAATATTAAAACCAAACTATAAACCAGAATTATCCCTCCAAAAGTATTCTAAATGCACAATATTGCTAAAAATGTGGGCTGAAATACATAAATAACACAATGGAACACTTAAAGTACTTATTTTGTTAATATAATGAGTCATAGAAGTTCATAATTCAACATCGCATCATAGTACAGACAAAAACCTCAAATTATCCTCCTGGTACAAAGAAAAAGTACCCACGATAAGTATTAACCCCCAAAAATGATTGTACGGTATGTCATGTATTGAATGATACAGTATTTATCAAGACAGGCCTATTGAGTATTACGATTAGATTTGCAGTATTAAAATGTTGGATTCTGTGGGTGCGCATTATTACAACCCCAGGAGCATTAACGTTTAGGAAAAATATGAACTGATGAAATAATACAAGAATCCCATGTGTGTTTACATGTAAAACAGGTACGCTGAGTTTCTTTCTATTTAAAGACAACACAATTAGTTCTTTGGAGAGGACATTCTATTACCTAAATAATTGCAGCCTTTCTGACTTCATAATTGCCACTATACTTAAAATAAATTGCTATATATTGTACAGCCCAATGAGGAGCTGCTTTGACAGACGCACACAGACATAGTATTGGCACCAGAATTCCTTTTACATGCTCTGACACTGAAACGTGAACATGATCTTGAGGGAATGCCTTCAATCACTGTCCCTGCCCAGGTAGACACGTGTTTGACAGCCAAATAGTTACAACACAATGACATAGCTCCGGACCCACGTCGAAAATTAATGAGCATTTTCACACATGTCAAGGTTGTCTTCTTTATCTTCTCAGGACATGCATTTTGTCCAGAGTTGAATGGGTGAATTTGTTGCCTTTGCTCAGGGCCTCTGTAGCTTGTCGGGAGCATGCTTGGGCACATCAGTGAGACGGGGAGACGGGCTACAGCTGCCGGAGTGTTCTTTGCGAATCATCTGTACTTTTATGTGTGTATTTGTGGATGGCTTTTCCTCCTGCTCTCAGCTCCTGGGGGACTCCAAGCATTTGTTCTCTCAGGAAGGCCTCCTGTCTTTCCGCTGCGCTCCTAAGAAAAACACAGGTGCCCCCTTCCTCCCACACTGCAAAAATGATATATACCTGCAAAAATGTCTTGAAGTCAGAATAATAATTTTGATTTATTTACTTGCCGTGTTGTCGCGATACTAACATTTCAAACTTTGATTTTTGTTACTACCGACTGAGGATTTCGATACTCAATACCGATTCTGAAAACACGATTTAGTCGCTAGAATATGACTTTCAACATTAAATCAGTACTTTCTTTTGTATTACCATGTGGTTTTATATTTGTGTAAGTCGTACAGGTAGATTCCGTAGTGGTCTATAGGCGTATACTAGTCTATGTGGTCTTATACTTATTCTGATACAGCTTAAGATCATTCTAAAGCTGTTCAGGAAAGGTTCATTTCTGTCCTGTGAATGGGACTTTTTTGGATCAATACTTGCTCAAATCAGTATAGAGTTTCGATACTAGTCCTATATCGATTAGTATGTGATTTTCATTACTTTTGACAACCCTATTTCCCTCGTTGACTCTAGATTGTTTAATTTGTTTGATGATGACAGATTCCAATTTTTATTTATTTATATTTTTATGTAAGAAAATTGCACTTAAAGCTATATTACTGAATTTTAAAACCACTCGCACACAACTTCTGAACATCTTTTGTCAGGGTGAAGTGAAACAAGAGTGGACCACCAACAGTCAGCCTGCTCTTTGCGTCCAATCTCTTTCCTCCACAGATGCAATACCTAATCATTATTTTCAATGATTTTGCTTAGAGAAAACAGAAAACAGGAAAAATCTTAACAGTATGAATGAAACAGTTGAGACCTACAAATCAAATCAAAATTGCCTAAAAGATTATTGTTCTGCGTTTAAGTCCGTTTAACTCATGTAGATTTCCTTTTTGCAGTGCCTCAAGTCGGTTGGTTTTCCATGTGTAGTTAAGATGATGTATGGTTATGCTCTGTCTGTATTGGTTTACTGTCCTTGTCCCTATGTTTACACAAGTTATATCGATTTATCATATGCGCTTCTCCTGTAAATGCAGCGACTGGCCTTGTGTTATCCATTTTTAGTATTTACACTATAAACACATTCACTTCCTTATTACAGCTGATATAAAAGAAAAAAATGCACCTCTGTTTGCACTAAAGTGGTGTTTTTGAGAGAAATTAGAAACAATTTTGTATGGACTTGTATAATGCGGAACACAAAAACCTGCGTTATCAAAATACAACACGCAAATTAAAGATACACTGCGTAACTTTTCTGGTGAAGGCCTTGCTACTTGCTGTCTCCATAGATTTGCTTTGAATGTTTCACACCTTCACAGAGAAAAGCAGGTGATGCCTCCAGGGCTAAGCTACGGTCAGATCTGTGGAGAGGCAACCCCGCCCACATAGAAAATGCGTTTCAAGGTATTTTCTAGCATCAAAAACATCTGTAAATTACACACACGAGTTTAATGCCACGGTGTTGAACATAGCTCACAGTTGCATGATTGTAACTCAGGATTCAGACAAAAACATGTATTTAATTGACCCACCCAAAACACAGAACACAATCCCTGTCTTGTTTTCTTGACCAGGACCATGTTGATAAGCTGTCTTGTTTTTTTTAATGTGATTTATAAATAAAGTGGATTGGATTAAAATGAAAACATCTTTTGTGAGGGAATCAACATTTCTAAAATTAACGTACAGCGCACTGTTTAGTTTCTTTGATTGGTTTTGTTTTGTTGGCACGGATCCTGTTAATTACTGTTTCCTCCTATGTTTTTGGATTAATTAAGCCTGTCCATCCCATTGTATTTACACTTTATTTAACATTGTTTTGACTGTTCCTTTGTAGAGACAAGATGTAAGGTTTTCATTTAAAAGGTACACTGTGTCCACCACTATGGCATTGCTATTTTATATTTCTTCGCTTTGACTTTTCCACAGTAAGTCAGTAGAATTCTGTTACATATATTTGTTCAATAACTGTTGTTTTTAATGCTCAAAAATACCTTAAAACAAACGTTATTACTTTGAGCAGGCTCTCCACAGACCTGACCTGTAAGCTGGACTTTTGGATGGAGCGATGGAATCTCATTGAAAACTTACATAGTGTCATACCTTTATTTGTTTGTTTCATTCCTTGGAAATCAATTGTAAAGTTGTAATAAAAGGGAAAAACAGCATTCCAATGACAGACTGACCAAGCAGGGTTTTGGGAGGACATCATTCAAAGTGATATTGAGTTAGACTGAACTGTTTGCATATTTCAAAGTCTGCTTTTGGTTCCACTACCATAAACAGAGAGTGGCTGACCTCACTGTTGGATATTAAATGTCTTCTACCATGATTTATATTACAGGACATGTCAAACAAGCTGCTGGCACTTTTATTGGCGTAAAACAGATGGGATTGAGAATAGAATAATTATAACTATCAGCGTGTCTTGCTAAATGTGAGTGCAGCCTTTGAGAAACCCAGCGAAGTTTGAGGAAAGAGGGGCACAAAGATAACACAGGTTTGACAGTGATGGATTATGTTCCCTCCGAAAACTCTCATCTAAAACGGTGCAATTGTCTGAACCTAATCTATTAATTGAACACGAAAACAGTTACCTCATTTTCAAACTTACATCAGGACAGGTCTAGTTAACTTTCACTGTGCAGAGGTCACGCCCTGAAAGACAGATCATTATGAGAAGAGAAGACAAATTGCTCTCACTTTGGCTCCTCATAATTATAAGTGAGGCGTTCAAAGGCCTCCAAGGAACAAATGTCTGCCCGCGCAACGAGGAGTTAGCATGCTATAGCTAACGTGTTTTGGCACATAAGGATGTAGTGATGTTAAACTACTACTGTGTTTAAATGTTATGTAATACAGCATGTTGTAAAGTATGTGTGAGTATGTTGCACTTGCGGCTAAAATGTAAATTTGAAGAATCTGATCAAATGTTTTTCTCAGTTACATCCATCCATTTTCTATAGCATTTAATGAAGTTATCTCTCGCGGACATAGCTTGGTGGTTTATTGTTTCTTTGTGTCTTTAAAAGGTAATCAGCAATTAGTCTTAGGGCCCATATTACGCAACTTTTTGATCTATGTTATAATGTTGTTTCCTCATCACAAACAGACCTGGAGTTGTGTTTTATTTCATTCACACATGTTTAACACACAAATCCTGCATATTTAGGCTGTGTTCTTCTCTCAAAGTGAAATCACTGTGTTCCTCCTCCCAAGTGGTAATACAAGAAGTGCTCCTCTGTGTTTTTTTTGTGTTTTTTTTAATCTTCATACACATTCAATAGAATAATTTGAATAATTTACAGACCTGGAATTACCACGCTTTGAAGCTACAGCTATTGTTTTAGCCTTATTGAAATGTCGTTGCATCTCGTTGCACTAAAAGACATTCCAGACTTTATGTGCCAATATCAAATTAACTATTGTTAAAGGTAATTAAAGGTTCCATATTGCACTATTTTCTGATCTATGTTATAATGTTGTTTCCTCATCAAAAACAGACCTGGAGTTGTGTTTTGTTTCATTAACACACGTTTAACACACAAACCCTGCATATTTGGGCTGCATTTTTTCTCAAACGGACAACACTCTGCTGCACCTTGTGATGTCATGTGGTAAAACAGGCACCTTCACTACAATCATTTGGATCATTTCAGCCATGGAATTGCCAATCTCTACTGAATAAAAGGTAAAAGGTAGCTCTTAACTTAAAAACTACCACTTCATGTGATGTCATGAAGTGGAACAAAGCATTTTGAGCTTTGGAGAAGTAGACAGACTAGTAATAAAGTGTTACTCAAACACAACTCCAGGTATATTGGAGGAGGTAAAAACATTATAACATGGCTTGAAGCTCACAAGACTAAATGTTGTGGAATATAGGACCTTTAAAGATTGATATTTGATCTTGATGTAAAGTGACATAAATTGACTGAATTTCTGCACAAGTCTGATCAGCTTTATTGAACTACACTCTCAAAGCAACTTGCCCATAAGTGAAATTCATCCAATATAAAAGCCAAGGTCATTGACAAGATTCTCCATATTCTCTTCTTTGCCACTTCTCTTCAGTATAAACTCCTGCGTCTAAAACCATCATCTATCACTTATCTCCTGCATGGTGAGTCATTTGGTATTGAGTATTTACATGAGGCGTAAGTCATCTTCCACTGGCACACATCAAAAGTGTGTCAGACCAAGAAAAACTAAATTACCGGTAGTCATTTTGTAAAGAGAGCGGTCTCATCCTTCAGTGAGGTGATTCAAACGCTCCTGAGTCATTATGTGCACCTTTTGATTTATATGGACGGTTTTGTGTAAAAGTGAGGTTGTGAGTTGATATGTTTGACTGCCAAATGAGTACCGCTAGAGCTCTTTATGGTACAGCAGTGGATCCCGGTGTCAGCTCTGTGTAGAATCGTGAGTGATGGGTGGAAGGATGTACCCATAGGACTGGTTTGGCCTGTTTGGATAAGTCCCACGTGTGCATTGACTTCTGTGTTGTCTTTGCGCTGTAACCAAAACAGATAAGGACTGCGTCAATTTGCATGTGATTTTATAGATGTAATTATTTATAGGAAAGGTATACTTTATAGTCTATTTCGAGTGAAGTGATAAACTGTGCAATTAAAGATGTGTTTTGTTGTGCTGTCATACTAAAAGTTCAAACTTGTTTTCAATACTAAGGAATTTATTTAGACAGTATGAATGTCATTAAATCATAGTACTTTCTTTTATATTACCAAGTGGCCCTATAACTGTGTAATCCCTGTCATCAGGTATGGTCCATGTGGTCTTATACTTGTTCTGATACAGCTCAAGATCATTCTAAAGATATTCAGGAAAGGTTAATTTCATATGAAACTTTTATGGTGTGGTATCGTGTCATGATTGTCTCCATGGCGATCTGGCCTTGTGTTTATTCAGCAGGTGTTTTTATAGCGGAAAAATACCTTATAAAACATTCATTTCTACCGTGAGTGGTCTTGCTTTTCCACAGATCTGTCCTACAACTTGCACTGGTTGCCTGTCTCCATTAAGATAATAAGGTTTAATGTCATACTGTGGAACATTTGAGGCAAAACAATAATATTAATATATATAATAATAATTTAGAATGATTTAATTTAATATGTAAAATAAGTTTGATTTCAGGTGTAAGTAGTAACGGTAGTAAAATTAGCAATGTATTTAAATGTATTTTGTAGTAATAGTTGCAAAAGTAGTTGCAAAGGTACTAGAAATAAAAGTAAAAGTTGCAGCTGTGGTAGTAGTAGTAGTAGTATATAAAGCTATACATCAGTTAATAATTCAGTTGTGATTGAAGATACAGTGGGTATCTACTTGATAAAAACCTGCTGAAAAAAAAAATAAATAACAGCGGTATCTGAGGTTAGTCTAGTTGGTTAGTAATAGAAATAGTAACAACAGAATATGCAGAAATATGTCAAATGTAGCTGGGTGATATGACAAAGACATCATAAAAATAATATAATATAATGTAAAAAATATGCAATATTCTGTACCAGATATGTAGTTGTAACAATACTGTAGCACAATAATAATCATTTGTGCAGATACAAAATGTTGAATTTGCATATAAAGTTTCTCTGAGGATGTGCTGCTACATGAGGAATACTGTGTGCATGTACTGGGATCTGAGCCCAGATTGAGTTTATATCTCGTTGGTGTTTAATGTTGCAGACCACTTCCTGGAAACACTGTATTATTGTGGCTGTATGTCCTGACTGTAAACAGTGCTCCATATGCACAGCTCTGCAGAAGCACTCGGTCTGCTCCGGTCTGGATTTGCCGTTAGTTGCTGCAGTATTCCGTTTCCTGCTCTGGGGGAAGGCTTGACTCCGGTGACATGTTACCACAAATACAAAGGCACGCTCTTGTTAAAGTTCTCTAATACTTCATGCGTGACAACAAAGAAAGCACAAAATATTAGATCCAACCCATCAGAGGTTTGTGGTGGCCATAGTTTGGTTTATGGGAGATGTTGAAAGATGTGCTTGTCAGGCGTAAAGGAGATTCCATTTATTGCATATTTTTGACAGTGGAAGAACTGATACCAAATAACGCAAAATACTAGACCACCTGCGTTACTGCACTAGTTTATGCTAAAAGTGTTTTTTGCAATTCTAAATTCATTAGTGTCTATGACAAAAAGCACTAGATAATAATCAACCAGAATACAAAAGAATATAGCAGCAATTAATGTAAGATTAATTTACATCCTGCCTCACCTATGTCACTGTAACTGTGTGAATGCCAAATGGCTGACACACTCTATCAGTCAGCAATGTGCGACTGCCACATCTCCATCACCGAGGCAGCCCTACCACCTCGTCAATGATCTCATCTGATATCAGAAGCTTAGCAGGGTTGGGCCAGGTTACTACATGAATGAGACCGCTCAGAATACCAGGAATACAGTGGCATAGCAGTGACTCTAGTGGAAACGGTTGTTGTCTTTAGGCAAAACACTACATCAGCATTGTCTTTTATGAACGTTGTGTGTGAGAGTGGTTGGAGGCACCGATGGCACCGATTGACATCCTCTAAATGTACTATATAAATCTAATCCGTTATTATTATTATTATTATTATTATTATTATTATTATTATTATTATTATTATTATTATTACTATTATTATTATTATTATTGCTATTATTACTATTATTATTACTATTACTATTATTATTATTATTATTATTATTATTATTACTATTATTACTATTATTATTATTATTATTACTATTATTAATTATAAGTAATTCATCAACTGTTCTGAGTCTAGTCCAGAATAGTTGTTTTATCTGCAGCAGTGCTCAATTTGAGATGTAAACAAATATATTCCTCTTCTTAAATGCAATGACAGATGTCTTGATATTCTCACCTGTGCTCTGCTGTCTCTTGCACAATGCCTGTGTGATCCGTATAGCAGAGCCAGTCGGGGGCAGGAGGTCGTGGCTCTGGCTCGGTTTCACTTGTTTTCCTCTGGCGCTGGAGCAGAGCTGGCCTTAAACACACAGTGCATTCTCAGGTGTCAGCCAGGGATGTCGAACGCACCTCGGGAACCCACTTAGAGTGAAAATGAGCTGACAGACACAGTCACCCAATGTAAACGTGTGTAATATAAAGGTGGTTTGTGGATGGCCTGAGGTGAGAGACCAAGGTCACACAGGAGTGATAACTATTACATGGTGTTTTAGGGTATGACAGGGAAGGCACAGCTCACTCAACTGTTTTAACATGTATTCATTCTGAGATTTTGCGATTTACGTTATATGTTTTCATGACCTCACATCCTGCTTCCACGCCTCATCTGACCTCCAGCCATAATCTGCTAATTTGCAATCACCTCTGTTCACAAAGTGGTAAAACATGTTGAACCATTCTGCCACTTACCTCTGCAAAATCCTAAAATGTCAGCTCTATAATCTTTTTAAAAGAATGCAATAAAACTTGCGCAATCTATGCAGTCTATCTAGACTAGTGAGTGATTTATCTGCTGTTTTTATCGTCTCTTTTTATCTTGTGGCATTAAAATTAAATTGAGATACCCTGAATAACCTTATAGTTGAAAAATGGGTTTGGACGTTTTTTGTTTTTTTAAAATAAAATTTTACTCCCTTTTTTCCCAAGCATTTCCTGTGCCCTGAGACTGTGTAATGTTTTAAAGGTCCTATAGTACGGAAAACTGACTCCTGTGAACCTAATCAAATTGTGTTTTGTTTCATTCAAATATTTCATGTTTGAATAACACTTCATTATTAGTCTAAGCTCAAAATGCCCCGTTCCACCTTGTGATGTCATGTTGTGGTAGTTTTCAAGTCAACAACAACCTTTTACCTTTTGTTCACTAAAGATTGGCAACTCCATGGCTGAAATTATCCAAAAGGTGTATGTAAAAACATAGTGGAGCACTTCCTGTATTACCACATGACATCACAAGTGTTTTCGTTTTGAGAGAAGTCCTGCAGGGTTTTTGTGTTAAACATGTGGGAATGAAACAAAACGCAACTTGTATGTGAGTGTAATAATTTAGTGCCCTAAATTAATGAAAAAACAAAACAAAAAACAAAACACTAAGAAAAGTACTTTTGAGGTATATAGTCAAATACATCTGCTTCCTTGTGACTAATGCTTTTTTGTCTTTTTCCTGCAATGTCTTTTAGGGATGGTCCAATATGGATTTTTTCACCCTGATGCGATACCCATAGCATTTAGGTTAAGTTGTACTTAAGAAAACTAATGATCTTAAAAATTATAACAACTGCAATCTAATCTCCTCTGAGGGCTGCACCATGTTTAGATAAAGTATTGCAATTAGATTTGTGATTTATGTAGCGTATACTTTATTTATATAGTAGGATTTTTTCAGAGGGCGCAACCCCCCCCCCCCCAAAAAAAAACAAAACAAAAACAAAAACAAAAAAACAAAACAGTAGTGTTAACATTTGAGAGAAAATTGAAATCTGATAAACTAATATAAGAATCTCATGAATGTTAGAACATGTTTGTAGAGGTCAAAACAACATGCAACAAGATTTGTCTATAAAAACACAAGATTTGTCTATAAAAACACAAGATTTGTTCTCCCTTTCTTCTTTTGTATTGAGATAATTGTGCCAGCTCAAACTGCAATTTTGATTTCATTGCAAAATATTGCGCCACTCTGACTTCTCTATTATTTTATGCATTTGGGATAAGTACAAATCATTAATCATTACCAAAACTAGTATCAAAACTAGATACTCATTTGAGCAGGTATCAATACTAAAAACTCACATTCACAGGACATAAATGAACCTTTGCTGAATAGCTTTAGAATGATTTCGAGCTGTATCACAAGTATAAGATCACATAATAGACTAGTATATGTAGCACTTCCATCCATCACTGTGGAACCTACCTGGACGACTGAAGGATTACACAGATGTAACACCAGATGAAGAAAGTACTACCCTTTGATGTTGAAAATGGCATTGTCTAAATAAAGAGTGCTTTTAATTATCATTATACTATCGGAATTAGTAGAGAAATCAAGTTTGAAATTAGTATTGTGACAACACTAGTGCGTAGGATTGTTGTGGATGACCATTACGATCACTACTTTTTCTAATGCATTCTGTGCATTTGTGTTTGTTTTGCAGAGTTTCAATGCTCCTCCACGCTCTAAGATGAAGTTATGGAAAGGTGCTACTCTTGCCTTCATGCTCTGTGGCGCTGCCTTATCCGCTGTGCTCCTTAGAAACATGGCCGCTCTGGGACAGACCCGACCCAACACCAAATACCCTCAAACTCCTTCTGCAAGTTATTCCAAATCTACTTCAAGGACTCTTTCAAACGTATCAAATTCAAAATCCAAAGCGGAGTCGTCAGCAATGGGTGGTCCACGGAGGAGAAGTCGATCAACCGATGACATGGGCTCACTTCTCTCTGAGTGTAAGATAAACTTTTTTTTTTCTTGTCTGTTTTAAGATAAGGTGAGACGTGAAGTGTGTCCAGGATTCAGTTACCACCTCATTTATCAACTTCAGTGGAAGAAAGGCATAGAAAGAGGAGAGGCTCTAACACAAAGTATATTTATAAATTATTAGACAGTGTTAAATGTTTCTAATCAATCTAATTATTTTGCACTACAACTACGTAATGAATTATATTACAGAATTGCTGGGTTTCAGATTACACCACAGCATTCTATGGGTCAATCATTTTTAATACAGATGGACGGAAGCTTAAATTAATATGTTTAAAATGCGGATCGATATTGTAGTAAAACAAGTTCACTGGTTGCTTTCTATGTGCAATCAATTGTTATGCTTAACGTCAGGGGTTAGATTTTGTGCAGTGCTGTGGAGTTGTTAAATGCCAATAGTGGCCTGTGCCCTGTCCGGCTCTGATAGGCACAAATGTTATTAAGCTCTAAGAATCCAATTACTGCTGACTTTACTGTGTCCAAACCCAATTAGGCCAATGAAGTGAAATGTGTTCACTTTGTACTCTGGTTTACAGATGCTTCTGCTTATAGATTATGTCTTTGGTCATTTGTTTACGTACTTGAAACTATAGAAGCAGAAGAAAACATTGTTGTATGTTGAATGACTCAATAGCATTGCACAACAGTGATACAGTAATAAATGTGATGAGAAGTCTTCAGTTCTGTGAAAGTCTGCGCCGATTGACATATGACAACAAACAAGCTTACTGGAATCCAGATGTGTGTTTAGACAGATGCTACAGTTGCACTGCATCCATCAGTGATTGTTGTTGAAATCATCTTATTTGATGCTGTCATTCCTCTCTGACCTGTTGTCTTGTTCTTGTTCTTATGTCAGTCACACGCATGTTCCAGAGCTTTACGGAGAGCGAGCTGCAGCACGTGGTGGGGGCGCTGTTGGACAGGAAGAGGAGGAAGAGCAGATTGGACCAGAGCAGGAGGACTAAGAGGGCACGGAGGCCCAAACCCTGCTCCGTCAGAGAGCTAAAACTAACAGTGAGCGAACTAGGCTTGGGCTATGAGAGCAATGAGACCATGCTGCTGCGCTACTGCAGTGGCAAGTGCACGGGTCACCGTAGCAACTACGACATCACCATGGAGCACATGATGAGGACTGGCTTCAAGAAGAAGGGACGCAAAGACAAGGTGAGCAACGGACCCTGCTGTCGGCCCACCGCCTTTGAAGAAGACTTTTCCTTTTTGGACGATAACTACAAATATCGCACAATACAGAACTTATCGGCTAAAAACTGTGGGTGTGTATGACCCAAAAGACTAACTCATCTCTTCTCATGCTGCTCAGCCTCTCATCATGGATCTGGTGTTGTTACTTTGGAGAATAAGCTCAATGGAAATATTAAAGCTGTCCTTTGGCCACGCTCTGGGCTCTGAGCGTCAGGACCTTCAGTGGACAGTGGACTCAGTGTTTTACATGGATTTATATAAAGAAGACACACTGCACACACCCCAAACAAGCTTTTACCTGCTATCTGTAGTGACACTGAGCAAAGTGCTGAAACAATCATGTAGCAACACAATGTTAGCAATACTGTGGTCCAATACTTATGCCAAGTCAGAGTCCTCCTTCTCTTTCATCCCGGTGATTAAGCAGATCTAGATTTTATCAACACAAAGGGGCTGTATGCAGTTTTGGGACAAATTATGTGAGAACAAATTTCTCCTATTTGATATAAGTTCTTTCAACAGGGTTTAAATACACCCACTTACAACAAATCTAGTGAGAATTCAGGCTCTTCATTCATACAATATCCATCCAAAATAAAGTCAGAACTGATTTTCCAAATTTTTCAAAATCCTGACACTGATTGGCAGTAGTCCAGGACACAGCTGTGAAGGCCTGCAGCTGCATATGTCCCTTATTGCAGTAAAAATATGATGACATAAATACTACATACAGCCTCTTTGACAGCTCCAATAGTCTCTCCATGTGCAGATGTGTTCAGTGTGTTTTTGGTGTCCTGCTTGGCTCTTACAGTGTTATCACTCAGGTAAAGTGTTACTAATAATGCAATGAAACCCTTCTTTTCTGATCTGGAGGTTTGGATCTTCCTCTGTACTTTTTAATACACTAAAAAAATGAAATATTGACTGGTGCATTGTGTAATGCTTCATGTCTTCATGGAGATGTCAGTGCTTTGCTGGGAATATTTCACAGTAATGCATTACTCATATCCATCTTGCAGCTATTTATTTACAAGTGTTTTACCTTAAGAAGCAAAGTGTGCTTGTTTTCCATTGATCTGACCTGTAGCTTGACTTATTGGCTCACTTATTCACCATTAGTCTCCATGGAGATAGATAAATATAAAGTCATTCTGTAGAACATTCCAGGCAAAGCAAGAACATCTCCACGGAGACAAGCATCTTTATTTAAATACATTATGCTATCTTTTTCCTTGTTATTCCCATTGCTGATCCAAATGATTTTTATGTTAACCTGTTTATAATGTATACTTGGAGTTAACATAAACAATTTGGATGGGAAAAGATGACATACTTAAATTTAAAGTCAATATTTCATTTTTGGGAGTATAGATGACTGAAAACGCCTGCTTAAAAACTCATTAGCACTTCATCCAATCTGTTTTCCATATTGGTATTTATTCTTGTCCCAAATGATCCCGTTCCATTATCATCCCCTTGACGATTTGCCAAAACACATGTTGAATCGCGATGCACCGCTCCTATGAAGTGAGTCTGGTGGTAATTTGTGAAGTTTACATTCGGCAGTGTTGGGAAATACTGAGTGTGAAGAAGAGGGATGGATTTATTGAGCGATACTGACACGTTCTTTTTAAACTTTCAGAAAACAAACTATAAAGCCGGGCTAGATTTTTGTGAAATGTGTTGCGTGCTACATCCTACATTATAACTTTTTAAAGAGCCTGTTGTGATTGGGATCTGACATCGTAAATAGATTTTTTATTGGAAAAGTCTGTCATCTTTAGATGCCTGGCTGTTAACAACATAGAGATACGAAAACAATATTAAAAAAAGAGCCAAGCCATTAACTGCTAGTTTACAATGGGCAAATATAAGACTATATTTTCATAATACTTTTGTGGGAATGTTAACTCAAGTAGCTGGCATCTTAAAATTTTAATTGGTTTACAATTAGGAAAACTGGGAATATGATACATCTATAATTTAAAACTGAACTGGAAAAAGTCAGATGATAAACTTTAAAATATAATATACAAATGTTCTGTCCTGCTTTGTGTTTAATATATGGTTAATATCACTGAGATAAAATATGTCATCAAATTATACTTATACCTCTTGAACGCACCTACTGAATTTCCAAACCTCCGGCGCCCGTAGCCTTTCATCGGCCAGTCCTTTGCCTCCACATTGTTTTGCCTGCTACACTTTAGAATAGAAGTCCCTGATGAACTTATGAAGCAACTTTTTCCTACTTTTCCTTTCGCCCTTGAAGCCGTCACAACAGATTGCCTGAAGTACAGTGGTTGTGTTTTTATGATTATTTTTTAAAGAAGGCGCAGCATGAGGTGTGGATGCGGCGCATTTATATATTGTAGTAAAGATATTATTTATTTGGTAACTAAATTATGTTTTGCATATTTATTTAGATTAGCACACAAGCAGAAACAGGACAGCTTATTCTCATTAAGCATCTGTGCCAAAGTGTTTATGTAACCTTCTGCTGAATAAAGCTCATTTCAGAGGTACTAAACATGGATCCTGTTATTTTAAGCAGTTTGTCACTTGTTACACAATACATTGAAGCTATTGGGTCTGAGCTGGTGTGGTAATATTTTAATTTCTTCCGTTTTATTTTTGTTTTTTTAAATTTAGTTTTATACATTTTAAAACAGTTAATATTTGATGGAATAACATGGATGTGGTGAGTTGTTAAGACTCATCGCATATGGTTCATTTCCAGCTTCCTTCAAAACATGTAACTTGAACTGTCCTGCAGTGTCCCTTCCTTATCTCCATAGAGAATAAGTATGTTTAATGCCATACTGTTGAACATTTAAGGCAAAAAATAACATCTCCAGAAAAGCTACATATTGCAGCTTTAAGGGAAATTAAATATTTCCATAATGACGTATTAGAATAGTGACCCTTACCCCTGTTTTTGGATCGTCTTTACATCTATTTTTACCATCCTGAAATCTAATACAAATTTACCTGGTCCAGACTAATTACTAGTCTACAGTAGTGAGAGAATCAGCATGGCTGGACTTACTGCCACGGATCAGGTAACACTAAATAAACCATCGGCCTATCTGAACTGCATCTCCTTTGTTGTGCTAATCCGGGGACAGTAATATCCTCACACTGTAATGTCATCTATTACCCATCAGCCCCCACTCTACAGTGGTGACACACGCTCATGTTGAATCTATTTGTTACTGTTGACATATTTCGAAGCATTTCCAAAAACAAATCCGGCAGGGGCACTTGTGATGATCTCACCGTGGAAGAAACTGCTAACTGTTTATAGATAATGCTCACCTCAGGGATGAATTTTTACGAGATGCCTCTATTAAGGATCACTTTGGAGAAGGAAGTAAACTTTGTGAATGTGAATGTAAACAAACCAAAAGCATTCTGAGCTCCACCAAAAGGCTAGGTCATACATACTTTTAACATGCTATTATATGGTATTACAGCATTTATCTAAAAGACAGATATGTGTTTGTACTATGGGTGGGGCAAGGTACAATTCTCACAAGATGAGACAAGACATGTGATTGGTCAACAAGAACAAGATGAGACTTTAACACTGTTTTATTATTATTATTATTATTATTATTTATTATTATATATAGATAAATTGTGTGGTTAAGTTCATAATTTTGGCCTTATTATGTACTTATTTTATTATTGGCTTTTTAAATTAAAAAAAAAATTTAATTATGTTTGGCTTCTCTATTGATACTTTGCAGCTGATGTCATCCTCACATTCCCCCATAAATATATTTAATAGCATGTTACAAATCTGCACACTACAACTTCACAAACCTGGAGCAATATTCAACAGTTTCATTAATGGGATGCACATTGCGCTCTGAAGGGGGAGTGACTTAGCCCTCAGAGCAAAGGGACGGGAGACTCAGAGGATCAAAAAGCAAACTGAAATGAATTAATATGTTATTTGCTGCAAATATAGCATTTTCAAAAGAATAAAAGGTAACTTTTTGAAATATGTTGGTTAGCAGTTAATACTTCATAAAACTAAAATACCACCTCTTTAAAGTTTAGCGGTCAATCCAGTAGTTTGTATACAGTCTTATAAATAATTAACATTTCAATTCCATTTTGTGTAGTCGGTGATTACAGCAGTGACATCAGATGACTTTATTTACAGTAAGAGATTTGACCAGACAAGTATAAATAATGATTTCACTAATAGCACATACAGAATGATCATTCCTGTCAACGTACAAATGAATAGTATTAATTTTGAATGTGTACAAGTCTTGTCATGTAGAGCCAGCATATCTGATGTCATTTACAGTCTCCTCAGGTGTGTCTGCCGCCCTCTCCGTTTCCCTCCCTCTATCTCCCTCTTTTTCTCTTTTCTTTCCCTCTTTCTTTCCATACTTTGTCTCTCTACCTCTCTCTTTCCAGCTGTTTGTCTCTCTTCCTCTCCCTCTTTTTGTCTTCCCCTCTCTCTTTTGCTCCATCTCTTGTTGCCTCTTTTTGTCTCTTTCTCCCTCTTCCCCTCTTTTTGATTGTCTCTCTTCCCTCTGTCTTTCTCCTTCTGGGTCCCTCTTTTTCTTTTTGTCTCTCTCCTCCTCTTTTTCCCTCTTTCTCTCTCTCTCCCTATTTTTGTCACTCTCTCTTCATCCCTCTTTTCCCCCTTTTTGTCTCTCTCTCCCTTTTTCTCCCCTCTATTTTTCCATATCTCTCCCTCTCTTTCCGTACTTTGTCTCTCTGCCTCTCTCTTTCACGCTTTTTGCCTCTCGTCCTCTCCCTCTTTTTGTGTCCACCTTTCTCTTTCGTTCCATCTCTCCTCTCTCCCTGTCTGGTTTCCTCTCCTCCTCTCTTTCCCTCTTTCTCTCCATATATATTTCTCTCTCTCCCTCTCTCTTTCCCTCTTTTTGTCTCTTTCCTTTTCCCTCATCCCTTGCTTTCCCTATCTCTCCGTCTCTCTCTATCTTTATCCCTATCTCCCACTGTTTACTGCGGGAGAGAGAACACTGTGTAACCTCAGAGTAATCACTTAGACCTCAGGCTGCTTCTGTGGAGAAGTCTTTGTTTGACTTGTAAAATGTGTCTTCTGCTGTGACTGAGGTAAGACCGTGTCATGTCAGTGTTAATCTATAGCACTGGACATTTGCACTACAAGGCACTAGTGTTTTCTAAAATAAAAGTATAAGATTTAGTCTGCATCACTCAGGTACCACGTGTCCACGGTCATGACATGTCCAATGGTCATTTGAACCCACAAAGACCCAGTTATTCAGTCACAAATCCCTTTAAGATCCTCTGATTTAAGTGACCAAGATCCTGGTGAATTATTCATTGCGGATCAATATTTTTGGACAGCTTTTCCCCCAAAAAACTCATTTGCTGTCTATACGGTGCACTGTTCTGCATAATAAAAGTTATAAAACTCACCCACAATCCCGTTTTATTTCCAAGAGCAGTGTTTGTTATCACATTTTGCACGGTGTCCTCTTTGCACTTATAGGTGTTAAAATAAAGCCTCTTTCCTTTTAGCCAATACGCTAAAAAGTGTTTTTAAAGGAGACACTCTCTTCTCTATTCTTTACCCAGAAAACTGCACTTTCATCCAGTGAGGTGCAGTTACAGAACTAATAAGATGTGGTGTAGTGTAAGATGTAGTATAACTGCAAAATCTCAAAAGTAGAAAATAAACACTTTCACTTTGCATAACTCTGCATATATCCATGTAGCAGACCAGTTCACATTAAGTAAAGCCTCTCTCCACAGGACTAAAGATGTCCCTGGCTGCAGCGTGAGCCTATATTTGGCGCAGGGCTTTGGGGCTAAATGCGGACCACGCTAACCCATACTCCATGCTTAGATCTACTGACAATGCACTATACCAGAGTTCATTTTGACGAAATATTTCAATGTAGCTTTAGTCAACGCAAAGATCATACTTTTTAAACTATATAAACTGTATGCTATTGCTTCATGGGACAGGTGCAGACATGTTCCTTAGATGTTGAGTTTGTTTATGATCTGGTGTGAGGCTTTGGGATTTGATGATTGATAATTTAAGTTTAGTCTTTATTATTTTCAGAAACATATCAGTACTTTTACTCAACAAAAATATCTAGTTTTAGCTTCTGTATTATTCAAGACTGACTCTTGTAAGCTTTAGGCCATGTTAAAATGTTGTTACCTCATCAAAAACAAACCTGGAGTTGTTTTGTTTCATTCACACATGTTTGAGCAACTCTTTGTTATTAGTTTGTCTCCATCTCCAAAGCTCGAAATGCTCTGTTCCACCTTGTGATGTAATGAAGCAGTAGTTTAAGTTAACACCCACCTTTTACTTTTTGTTCAACACAGTGGAGCACTTCCTGTATTACCACATGACATCATTAGGTGGAACAAATAAGAACTCAACCTAAATATGCAGTATTAGTGTGTTAAGCAGGTATGAATAAAACAAAATACAACTCCAGGTGTGTTTTTATGAGGAAACAACATTATAACATAGATTAGAAAAACGCGTAGTATAGGACCTTTAAGTCTACCAAAATGTACGCAATTTTAGTCATAGTTTTGGTTTTTATGGCTACTTTTTATTTCATTTCAGACAGCAAAAATATTAAACTGACGGAAAAATGTGATGGAAACATTTTGGTCAATGAAATCACAATAACACTGCCCTATACTAAACCGAGTTACTGTTAGTCTAGCCTGCGTTACATGAGGATTAACTATGGCTTGTATTTACAGAGTTCATATCCCGGGGCCAGATGAATAATGATATCCGAAGAAGCTTTGATGCATTAAGGTGTTGTTGGGACATGCTAACGCTGAGCCAAAGTATGTTAACCTGCTATTGGCACGAGAGAGAAAGTCATCAGTGCGTATCCTTTGGCTATTGTGAAAATGCCATGGCAATGCACACAGCCAGACAAATATAAACAAGTGGGGAGTGGTCTTTATTCGGAAAGATCTGGCATAGAGGGAGTCATGTGATGTTGCAAGTTAGGAGAGGAGGGGAGTGAACTGCAAGTAAACATCAGTCTAACACCCTATAAACTGGAGGATATGTGAAAAATGTTGACCGTACCCGAGGTGAAGAAGTTGAGACATGCACAGTCTGTAATATAGCACTGGTTTAGTTTTAATACTGGACAGATGAGTAACTCTGTAATTTCATTCGTGAAGGATTTCCAAATATACAAATCATTAACTTGTGACTACTGACTGTTGCTACTTTATACCCCACACAAGTATTATTTGCTTTTAGTATACCACAATTTTTCTAACAATCATAAATGTGACTAAGAGAATGGGCCTCAGCTAAGGCAATAAGAATGAATATAGTGGCCAGATGTGCAGCGAGCTACGGTAAGTTTTATGTTAGTTCTGGGGTAAATGCTATGGCTGCTGCTGGGTTTCAGATGACATCTCACCATCAGGGGTGTAGCACCAAATTCTAGAGGTAAAATCATCTCGGGGGGGCCTGCACTACACCTTGTCTTATGAAAAAAGCATATTACAGAGTTAGTAGGGGCCCCCTCCCTGCACTGGGCCCTGGGTCAACAATACTCTTAACCCCCCCAGTCTGACGTCCCTGCTCAACATTATAGGCCAATAAAGTTTAATACAGACGGGGGGTTCAACATGTATGCACTTTTTTGATATTTCTTATTAAAGTTAGAGTTAATTAATAGGAAAAGTGACTCTCGCTCCCCATCTGGGAGTGATTACATCCATATTTTATTGAACCATCTCACGTTTTAGTTTCCCCCTAATAAATACAATACAATACAATACAATACAATACAATACAATACAATACAGTTCTGACGTAGAAGTAAAGTGGAACTACAGCCAGACATTATGTGGAAAGGATTATTGGTGGTTTTCAGACTCTACAATGGGATAATGTCATACTCCAAGCTGGGGGCAAGAGACTATTTACCCCGGTGATTAAATTGTATTGTCATAAAAAAAGAACTAAAGGTAAATTTTTACATATGTTGAACGAGATCCATCAATGTCTACACCTAAGAACTTACTGTATTACCTCAAACATTGCATGTGTGTGAAATATTATATAGAATTTCCTATAGGATGTTGTGATGTCACCTGAAACCCACCATTAGATACATCCTCCTCGGGCGCAGCACTATAGTCGACCTCTGCATAGGTTACTCCAGTCTCCAGCGGCACTGAGGAGTGATTCAAATACAAAGTACAAATACCTTACTTAACCTGGATCTTTCCCTACACCTCACGGCACGTAGGATGTTATCAAATTCTTTCAAATGTCATCAGTGTTCTGCCATACCACACACACACTCTTTTGGCAGAGCATTCTTCTCCAGTGGCTCCTGTTCTTGGCACCGGTCCTTTTGGTTGCTCCATCGTCCTTCTGTATACCTGTGCATCCCATCTCCATGTTTTCCAAGTATTTGAGCAACAGGACACATTGTATAAGCAGCTCCTGAGGTCTAAATAAACCGCTGCATTCTGGGCACATCTAGTTATAAAGCGTTTTATTGTTTGAGGATCAGAGAGTGCGTGCTTAACATGCTAGTTGTTTTTGGCTTTATAGTGATGGCAAAACACCTCCCTGGTCTCTGAAAGGTGTGAAAAGCTCTTATAAACTCATTGCTGCGAGTAATTAGGATGCTCGGAATGCATAAGGTAAGTGAGGAAGAACTTTGGAGCACTGCAAACTGTTTAAAATGAACTAGTTTTTCACAATAAAAATCTTGTCATCATCTTTTTTTTCTTTTCATCCCTTGTTAGTTGGTGATCATCTCTAAGGTAGCAGTATGGTCTATTCTCATCATATGCAAAATACTATGGTCTAGAACTGACTACTTGTTTTCCAAAAGGCTGTACACTGTGCCATGAGATAAGTGTCTAGCCAGTCCGACGCTGTGGGCAATAGATTAATCACATCCAGTAGAAATGCAGGTTTATATAAAACAACCCCAGCCACTCTGTGTACATTTGGTTTTGAAAGTATAGAACATGTGTAGCTCAAAGGCCGCTATTAAAATAATCTACAAATGGGTTGCATGTGTGGTAGAAAATTACTTCTAATACAATAATAATGCTTTGGCACCCCTGCAGCTGTAACATTAGTGTATCAGAACATTTGTAAATTTTATTCCGGTCTAAGCACAATGATTTAGGTGCAAACAATGGGCTGGCTTTGTGTTTTGAAACCAGGTCACGTTGTGTAAATGTAAACAAATTAGTTTTTATCTTTCCAGAAATATCTTAACAATCATTTGCCCCTGTCTTTTGCAAACTGAACAAAGTATCTTTTTGTTGTGTGGAAATTATCTTGAAAGTGGAACTATGACTACTTGACCTTTTAGAGCTTTTAATCATGTAATAGTTATTTCCCTTCTGATTTGCCCTCTTGAAGTTGTATTTAGAGTGATTCATGCATGTTTGAGTGATCTTACTCCTGTATTCAAGACGTCATTGCTCCAATAAACCCCCATTCTCTCCGCAACTTGTATATGTTGCTCTGTACTTCACTCCCCAATTTTATCTTCTTAATCAGTCATACACGTAGGATTCAACAGCACATCATAGTCATTTTGGCGTAAATGAGAAAAGGTCTGGTACTCACTAGTGTGATCTGCAGCATAGGAGGGCTCTTTGTTGTGATGACGTTTACAGCTCCCATTGAGCACTGCAGTTTTCTCACGTGGAAGTCAGTTATTTTAGATCAATTTAAAATGTTCAAATTATAACATAATGATCCATGAGTGTCATAGATTAGAACTATATAGCAAACTCAAGCACAATATGTCTGTTTTAAAGCTGCACTATTCAACTTTTGTGGTGCCATCTGCATTTCTTCATGGAAAAGTTGTTGCTTTATCTGAAATTTTCCACTTTATGGCATTAAAGTTATATATTGGATTTGTCCAATACAGGTGTTGCAAAAAACAAAAACAAAAAAAACAACAGTTTTTTTTTTATTATTGAAAAAATATGCATTCTTACAGTGTGCAGCGTCACCTCTTCACATATCTGACCTGTAACTTGACCTAGTGGCATCACCTACTTGTCTCCATGGGGATAGATATGTTTAATGCTACATGGTGAAACATTCCAGGCAAAGCACCTTTATTTTATTTAGACTTTGTTCAGTCCTGGTTTAGTCAAGGTTTAGTCCCAGTTTAGTTTGGCCACACCTTGTTTCTGATACAGCCCAAGTTCAGACCTCAGACCAAGATGATTGTACATTAAATGAACTCAAATAACTCTGAAGCCAGTTGGTGTGAAAAGTTTGGAAGACACTGGTCAAGTATAAAAATCTATCTTTGACAGCTTGGGAAGAGAAGGGTCCAATGATTGACCTTGACAGAAAACGGCAAATCTTCTCCAGGGGACAGCCGCTGGCCACAGGAGCACATGTTTGGACTTTGCTGTGACTTACTGTATGCACTACAGCTGCACCAGGAACATGACTTCAACACTTTGTCTTTTGAGTAATGCTGTATTTATCAGCAGCTACTGGGATAGCCCAGGATAAAATGACTCACTTTAACATGGAACTGCTGAAAGTATTTTTAAATTCTGATATTACTGGAAGCCACAGTTGCCATAGTGTTTAACAATTTAAAATGTATAATAATAATAAGGTGAAAATTAAGCACCCGGAAGAAACACAGACATGAGGAGAACATTCTCCTCCAGAAAGTTCACACAGAAAGGCCCCATGCTGTCTGGGACTTTCTTGTTGTGAAGATGGGCTCAACTGTACCGCCTTTATCTTTTGTATGTGAAAAAGCCCATCAAAAGTTGCTTATAGGAAGCTAAAACCCATAAACTGACACACCACCAAATTCACAACCACATATTTGAAAATGAAAGATAACCAGATGAGTACTACATCTTTACGTGTGAATATAGTGTATGATTGGTGGTGGCTGCAGAGACCATCAGCACATGAATTGATGTATTAATATCAACATATATTGGTGGTTTTCAGATTCTATAATGTGATAATATCAGACTCCCAGATGGAGGGCAAGAGCCAGATTTCTCTATTGATTGCATTGTGCTTTGCCATGAAATATCCAATATGTATATTCACACATATTGAACCTGATTAATTCTATTAATGACTAGATCCAAAAAGTCACTATTTAACAACCATAGCTGTAATGCACATGATGCCATCTGAAACCCAGCAATTAAAATTGATGAAATATACACTACCTGTCAAAAGTTTGGACACATGATAAAAGGTGTATGGAATTATGTAGTCAAAAAAGTTAAATAACTCATCTAAATATGTTTTATATGTAGAAATATTCAAATTCCTAGTTAGCTACCCTTTGATTTGTCGACACTTATGGAAACCTGTGGCCTTCTCTCAATTAGCTTCTTAATGAAGTCTCCTTTTCAGTTCACAGGTGTGACATGTCAGGATTAAGGAAAGCCAAGAGTGCAGTGATCAAAGCAAAGGGTGTGTGTTTTTATACAAGTTGTTGTTTTTTTTTCATTCATTTGGGTGGCAGTAGATCAGTTGAGTGTTTGTCCACTGATCTAAAGTTTGAGGGTTCGAAACGTAATTGGTTGAGCAGTCAGATACACTGACACACACGTTGACGGTGCAATTCCAGCTCACACAGATGAATGCTGTCATCGTGTCCTTGGGCAAGACATTTAATCCATCTGGCCCCCAGTGTCTGTACACTGGTGTCTGTACACTGGTGTATGAATGTGTGTGTGAATGAGCGAGTGGTTCCTAAATGTGAAGTGTTTTGAGTGTCTTGAAGGTGGAAAAGCTCTATATAAAATCCATACCATATTTGTTCATGCAAATCTTTCCTTCAGGGAGAACCTACAATGTGGTAGGTAATGAAAATAAAGGATAAAGTAAATTGAAAAAGTGTATCCAACCTTTTGACTGGTAGTGTCAGTAACCTTACCAATTTGCAAATTTCCCACAAACAAACCAACCAAAATGAAAAAAGCCAATGAAGAAGCCTTGTGTATTACATATTTACATATTTCCATTTTCTATTTTGAAATATTCTGTCTTTTTTCCCGCAGTGTAGGTCTATGTTTAGAACAACCCCTTCACTTGTGATAAACAGAGATTTCCACTGTGGCTAATGTCCTTTTACCAAACAGAGCAACAGCAATGAAAAAGTAGCACTTGTGTGGGAACTGGGTAGTATACAAACACATGGCATCCATTTGATAACACTGAATTAATAATGTGCAGGAGGCCAGACCACGGTGGGGCTGCAAGTATTCAGCACTCGCAATAAAATAAAGCGTGTTTTCCTTTTCATATGGTGATAATAGCAGGTTACACTATGGGCCAAAGTGCTAATAAACCCGAGCATTAAAGTGCATGGCCAACTGCTTATAACCGGGGCTGCTCAGTGTGTTCAAATAGGGAAAAGCCACGGCCCCTGGTGGTTCTCCTGGTGGTTCTCCTGGTAACATTAGACTGTAAAATTACACGCTACGCTCGATGGCTTCAACACCTCATGATTTAATAATGATTAACACAGTGACAAAAACACTGGTGGGTAACATGAGGAGGAGAGGAATGCAGTGGCAGCCATGTTTGTACAGTACAGGATGTTCCTCTGTTCTATGATCAAAAATTCACCATCGTTAAAGAGCCATTATTACGCAACATTTCACTCGTGTAAGCTTTTATTCATGTTGGAATGTTGTTCCGTCTTCAAAAACATAGCTGGAGTTGTGTTTTGTTTCATTCACACATGTTTGAGTAATCATGCATAATTGGGATGTCTACATCTCCACATTCAAAACACTCTGTTCCACGTTGTGATGTCATCAAGTGGTAGTTTTAAAGTTAACAGCTATTTCCAGCCACAATTTAACTGATTTTCTCTACAATACGCTAGAATAACCACAAGATGCTTCCTTTTTGAAAATCATTTTCATTTTACCTTTTTTCAGTTAAGATTGCCACAGAAGGTCTACAATATTTTCTAAAATACCGAGGCTAAAACAATAGATGTAGCTTCAACATTCGGCTGCAAATTATTCAGATGATTCTCGAGAGGAGAGACGCGTCCTATATCACCACTCAATGACATTACAAGGTGGAGTGTTTTCAGAAGAACTCAGCCTAAATGTACAGCGTTTGTGTGTTAAACATGTGCAATTGAAACAAATCACAACTCTAGGTATGTTTGTGATGAGGAAATGACATAACATTAAAAATGTGCATAATATAGGCTCTTTAATGTTTAAATTGAATATGAAATTGAATATATGACATTTGACCAATTCTTCAGTATATGGCAAATATGACTGTAGATCCTTTTTGTCATTATTGAAACAATAACAAATAAATATTCTCCTTCATCCACACTGCCAAGTCGACCATCATGCCTCAAGTATGTGACCACTTTATGAAAGCACACTTTCAGAATGAAAAAGTAATGATTTTTCTGGGGATGGAACCAGACACAATTTTCACAAGATGAGACAAGACACGAGATTGGGTCCACGAGAATAAGACAAGATGAAATTTTTCCACAAGTTATAATAAATAAATGTGACATTCAGTGTCACATGACATTCTTTGTTAATATTTTTTGTTATTGTAGACAGAGGTGGGTAGTACTCAGTTACATTAGTTACTTGAGTAACTTTTTAAAGAAATTGTTCTTTTTAGAGTACTTTTCTAGCAGGATACTTTTTTCCACTGTGAGTAAGTCTATAAGTGACAAAAGGTTTATGCTAATAATATGAAATGATTTGAACTTTTGCGTTTCTTGTGCTGCTCCTTCAGATATAATTCAGTTTGTCTTGTTCTATCCTTTGAAAATCCTGGATTTTATGAATTATGTAATGTCTTGTCCTTCAAATTACATTAACTTCAAATTATTAATCAGATGTTACATACCAACAGTTACTCTTACTTGAGTATTACTTTCTTACTCTTCAGTAATTCCTTAGATCACTAACTTGTATTTCTATTTGAGTAATATTATTTTGAAGTAATGCTACTCTTATCTGAGTAAAATTTGGGGGGGAATCTGGAGTTCATGAAGAAAACCCACCCAGACACAGAGACAGCATGCAAAGGCCAAGATGGTGTGGGAATTATTACAGGACCATCTGGCTTTGAGAGGAGAGCAGCAAGATCCAAAAAGCAAAGTTTGTTTATATTGGTAACATCAGAGGAGGCTTGTCTGAAATACACACAGATAATTATAGATGATTATATATCAGACCTGGATTAAATAATTTCAAACATTGTGCTTTGCTGCCCGTTACAAACATTTACATAATATTTTGAAGCGATCATGTTAGAATGTGTTTACAAAAATGTCACTTTAAAGGACCTATATTACGCAAAATTGACTCTTGTGTGGTTTTAGCCATTTTAAAATGTTCTTACCTCATCAGAAACATACCCAGAGTTATGTTTTGTTTGAGTAATCCTTTATTATTAGTCTGTCTACATCTCCAAAGCGTTGAACACTTGTGATGTCATGAAGTGGTAGTTTTCAAGTTAACAGCTACTTTTTACCTTTTGTTCAGTAGAGATGGACCATTACACGGATGAAATGATCCAAATGATTCTAGTGAAGAGTTTAAAAACACTTACAGAAGGTGCAGGAACTTCCAGTATTACTGTTTAAGAGAAGAACTCAGCCTAAACATGCAGGATTTATGTGTTAAACATGTGTGAATTAAACAAAACACAATTCCAGATGTGTTTGTGATGAGGAAACAAAATTATAACATAGATCAGAAAATAGTGTAATATGGGCCATTTAAGGTGATTTCTTTTAATTTATATACTTTTTATTGCCATTGTAAAAGCGCTTATTTAGCATGTTGTTATTACATTTGGAAATCGATTGTATGAAAACCGATCCCATTGAATTTAATCTAGACAAAATATATGCCTTTGTGTATAGACACGTGTATAACTTGTAACACCGAGTATAACCAGTCTCTCAGTTTTTGCATGGGAGATAATATCACCAGTGTACACAAGACATCTGTTGTTGGTCATACGGCCTGACAAGTTCCTTCAATAAACATGCCTCGTCCACTACGGTCCTCCCCTCGTTCTGAAATGTCCAGCTGGGACAGGGGCCTGGATGCCCCTCCTCCTCTCCGCCTTTCTCACTCCCCCCTCCTCCTTCACTCCAAACCCCACTGAACAGCCGTAGCAGGTGTTATCCCTCTCCCAGTGCAACTCTCAACTCTCCCAGGACAAATTATAACCATTCATTTTTATTGAGATTTATTTATTTTGATTACATTAAGGCATTGGGCGTTACATTTGAAATAGCATTAGTAGATTTATAAAGAGATTAGAGCATGGGAACATCAGGGTGGGTCGTTAGTATTTATCATTGTAGCAAGAAATATGGACACACTGTGAAAATTTGACTTAGGCTCATAGTAAGTCATGTGTAATTCCCAAATCTGTAGATAAATATTTAAAACATGACAGCCTAAGGGGTCATATTTCACCGTATATTGACAGCACATGCGAACAGCCGACTCCTTGATGACATATACAAGCATAATATTGATTTCCATAGTGTTTTTCGAAGTAGGTCCAGATGGGTGAGCTGACCGAGCAATCTGATTGGTCGGTTCGGCGTGAGAAGAATTTTACTCCGGTTTAATTTGCTGACAAGTATGTTAAATGCAGGATGGATAATGCATAGAAAGGCATTCATTTGGTATGATGTATGTGTAGAGGCAATGAGCTAACAGAAATGTGTTTAGGATTTTCTTTTTCTTGATAACACACAGTTGGTATATTGTATTTATAGGGGACGTTGTTATACATTTTAAGCAGTGCTATGTAAGATTTATGGATTTGCAATGGTCTACGGGGCGGAGACGGTGGTAGAAAAAACATGTGATGGAAAACCAAAATTACTGAGTAGCAGTGGTTGAATGTAATGAGGTAAAAACAGTAAAGTGCTGTGCTTAAGTATGTATCTGCACGTTACTTAAGTTGATTTTTAAAATTTTACTTGAATACATTTGAGAGCAGGTTTCTGTACTTTTCCTCCACTACATTTCGAACTCAAAAGTAAGAGTATTTTTATTATTGTTTGAGACCTGCTGAAAAGGCTGAGGGTTTATTTTTAACACATTTGCATCAAAGGAAATCCAGACCCTTGCAGATATATCAACATTAGGACTAAATTGGGAATAAACCAGATTTTCACCCATCAAGACCTAGAACAGAACAAAACCATTCAACTAAAATGCACTTAAACCACTACAAATATGAACGCATATAAAGGTCTAGTCTATTGTGCTTTTTGTCTGCTATATAGTTATAATCTATGACACCCGTGGATCATTATGTTATAATTTGCACATTTTATATCACAATATCAATATAAAGAGCTGTTGGCCGTGTAGCTGTTGGCTCCTCCTATGGATGCAGATCAGACTAGCAAGTAGCGGATTTTAAAAAATTTGTACCAAAATGACAACACAACACTGCTGAATCCTACGTGTATCAACGATTAAATAAATAAAATTGAAGAACTAAGTAAGTATAGAGCAGTGGGTGTATGCCGGTGATGGTGAAAATTAGGACTGATCGGCAATATGGCATCCTGAATATAAGTGATCAAAATTGGTCAAACATGCAGAAATCACTCCAAAAACAAATTTGACGGTAAATGGGAAACAACTATAATATGGTTAAAATCTATTTTGCATAATATATCTGCTTTAAGGATCAAACTGGAGACCTTATTTGACATTTCATACAATAAGGGCATGTCCACATTCCACATTATGACAAATGTTTAATTTGTAAACCTAAAATTCCTGTAAATCTCAAAGTCAAGCCACGCCAACTTTCCAACCAATTATATTGTATAAACTTATACAATATAATTCAGGATGAAGCACTCACTCAAGTCCAGACATGTGACTCCAATCCTTAAATCTCTTTATTTACATATTTCCACTCTTCTTAATAGCTGATATATTGTTCATCACTTCCACACAGCCCATAGTCCTGCCTGAAGCTACTCTCAAAGTGGCTTTATTTGGCTTTAAAAGATAAATTGTCTTATTAAGTCTGCAAAAAAATAAAAAATTTATAAATAAAGCTTGATAATTGAACCTATATTTCTTATATTAAAACACACCCACTATCTTCCTCAAACCTTTACTCTGAAGACATTTTTTTTGTTTTTTTGTAAGATGTTTCCACATAATGGTACATTTTCTCGGCTACTGGAATGCACAACAGACAACCTAGAACATATAGTCTTGTTTTGAAGCTTTGTGACCTATTTAAACCTGATTAAAATTAATGATTGTGTAGGAAAATTTAATTATAGCAGTTATATTGAGTTGAAGAATTTCTGTGTCATGCTTCCAGCCAATCAGTCACTCTGCTGATAACTAGAATCAACAAGAAAGGCTGGTCTTAAGTTATTATGCCTCTCTATCTTTCAGTACTGCTATTGTTGTGAGACCTATATAATTTAGGAGTAAATGCTTTTGCACACAAAGCTCTTCAACTTTCTCCAGATACACTGCACTCATCTTTGCTTGAAATGGTCCTCAGTATGGTATTAAACTGTGGAGAGGAATATGTGTTTTTCAAGATTTAAAACACCTATAATTGAGAGTTTAAAGGGCCTATATTATGCATTTTATAAATATATTTTAATTGGTTGTTTCGTCATCATATCACACATGTTTAACACACAAGCCCTGCATATTTAGGCAGAGTTTTCTCAAACACAAAATTGCCAATCTCTACTGAACAAAAGGTAAAAGGTAGCTGTTAACTTGAAAACTACTTCTTCATTACATCACAAGGTGCAACAGAGCATTACGACCTCCTTCTTGTCCCCCACCTGCTACATAATGCACCTTCAATCTAAGTGGTCTTCAGTAATTTAACCAATAAAAATATATATATAAAAAAGTGCAATAATGACTTGTTACTTAAACTTTCTTCATAAATTCTTTCTTTGGTTGTTGTTGTTCCTCGTCGCATGTTTCACTGTTTAGTCAAAGGTTATTTTAGGCTGCTACAATTCGACTCATATCTTGCCATTGCTTTTGAGGGCCCAGTAATTGTAAAAGATCAGAGGGACCGCTGGAGGGCAAAAAAACTGAAACAGGAAAACAAAAAAATGCAACTGCAAAACAAAGCCGCTTTAGTGACTGAGTCCATAGGAATGACACGGAAAACTGACAAAGCCGAGTTTGAGATGTTGCAGATACAGCGTCTTGGGAGCTTGGAAGCTGAAAGATTTCCATTGATGGCGTGTGGTGTTAGTGTAGTGCAGGGTTTGGGTGGGACTTTGTTGGGAATGGTAGTGTTTGAAGGCAAGACAGGATTAAAAAAACTCAGAAATAAGTCAAATGTGTTAAAAGCACGTGTATAGCCTGCAGACAGACTGCCACTTGGGCGCAGTCTTACTTTTGGTTAGCGGTGACATCAGTTAATCCCATAAAAGCGTTTCCTTTCCCTTTCCTTGTCCTTGACCTCACGTTCTTACTTTCAGTCTCCTGTTGTTAACAATACTCGTTCACCAGTCTCAGATAGTATTCAGGATTCACTGATAAGTACAAGATTCAGTAGTAGTTGCAGAGCTGATTAAATCTTTTCATGCTGTCGTGACGTCCAGGCTGACTGTCTGGCATCTGTCTAACACAGGTGTGTGTGGTGTAAAATAGGCCCTCACTTAGTTGTGCAATTAGGGGTAACATGCATTTTACTTTATAGATTTTGAGCCATGGAGTTAGATCATGCGGACTGGGAATGTTTTGGACTGTCAGAGTGAATTATTGAAACCAACCAGTGTTAAATTCACTGTTCTAAGAAACTAATTTATTTCAACTTATCTGTCAAATTTAAGTAATTTATGAAAAACATAAACTGTACACTTTTAGTATATGTAAACCATGCCTCTGTTCTTCAACAACAAACCTATGTGTGTTTTATATTGGCCGGTCCTGGGCCAACACCCAAGTGACGTTGTTGGTTTTCTTCTCCTTTATTATTTAATACGTTCATTTAATTATTGGTTTTGCCATTAACCACCACATGGAGCTAAGAAAAACCCTGGGAATACCACACGTAAACAAAGAGCAAGTGTTGATACTTTAAGTCAGTTTGTGCTGCAGTTGTCAGTCACCAGTCAGACCAAGAATGCACTGTTTGATCACTGGGTCCATGTGGTAGAGGAGAGGGAAAATCCAACATCAAAGTGCAACGCCATGGAGTCCCCAGAACAGATTAGGGATAAAGAGCAGTTTAGATGTGTGTATGTTATGTTCTGAAAATCTCAAGTGCTGACAGTGAGCGGCTGTTTGAGGAAGGGTCATAGGTTGGATTGTGTGTCAACTTTGCCGCGCTAAAACCACATGAAATTTGGCGCAGCAGTGGATAACCTGAGCTCTGCCCGCGGAGCCGACAAGTGTCCACCAGCACTCTGTCCCACATAAGTTTAGTGCAGGAAAATAAACAGCTTTTTCTGGTTGGGTGTCTGGATTCAAATAAAAAGGAGCCCACGGATGCTTCTTCTTGAGAAGTAATACAAGTGAATCGTAGAAATCCATTTTAAATTAATCTTGAACTTGTAGCCTCATGCCAGCTCAAAAGGAACAATGAGAAAGATAACGGAGAGCATTTGAAGCTGAAGTGCTTCCAAAGATGCCGACGCAAAACAAATACATATAGAAGCCTAAAGTAAAGCATAAAGTAAACCCCACAGCTTGAGACCCACAGTTTTATTGTGGTATTGTTATGCGTTAAATGCAGTGTGGTGTGGCAAAATAAATGGCCCAAATCAATGCTCATTAAAATTCACTGTGGTATAAACATTTAGAGTCGTCATGACAACTGCCCAAATAATCAATATTCAGAGTGTGTCATAACTGAGTTTGAATTTGAAGGAGCACGCCTTGTTTGTTTTGATTGGTCATGATGTTTGGTTTCTCCCACTTTACTGTTTGTGGATTAGGAACAATAGTTTCACTTGTAAAGGCTAGATGAGGTTAAGAGGAGAGTATTGCATGACTCAATGTACTTTTATAGGATGGGTTTATAAACAGGAAACAGACAGGCCTCAAAATACAATGAAATGACTTCAGTCTGGTTCAAATGTGTTCAGGCAAATTGTTGAACTATATTTGACCTCTGTTGAGTTGTCACATGTGTATAAGGCCCTAAAAGTAACAGGCTTTATTATTATCATGGTTAAGATTATTAATAGGCCTGCATTTTCTTGAATTGTGGTACTGTACAGCACCATCTAGTGGTAAAAGCTGTTCTTCAAATGTGTTTGAGAAATGTAATGATGAAATGTAGTGATGATTACAGTGAGGCATGATGGGTTTTTTTGTTTTTGTTTTGTTATCTATTGATAACAATATTAATAGGCCTCCTGCCACTTTAAAATGAGACATGGGGTGTCCATATTTACTGAGATAAAATTAGTAATGGTTGATTGGAGTATCAGATCTGGAATCAATACCCAATCCATAATTTGCACCGATATCAATACTGGGATCAACATGACTTTCAATAGACATCTTAGGTAAGACCCGTATGCAAACATGATAGACACAATAACGTCAAAACACAAGAGTAAGAGGAGAGATTACCTGACTAAACATGTTTGGTTTGGAGTGAGGTTACTCCAGGGAAATCATCAGTGTTGTACCTGTAGAGTTTCACTCATTCTTACAACAAGATGTTTATTGTGATAGAGCTCTTATCTGAATACACAGAAGCACATGGGGAAACACGGTTCAAAAACACAGTTCAACAAAAACAGTGCTACTGATGACAAGATAAAACAATAAAACATCGGTAGCATAGCAATTAAAAGTAGATGACTATGCTGTTTTTTAACTACATTGTACAGGTGAAACTTGGTAAAAACGCTACACAGGCCAATATTAGTTGCAAAAGCATTATCCATTACATACTTGTTGCTTTATCGGTCATTCACAGCTGACGTTATCAACATTCCCTGGGGATGTGATGATAACTGGAGGAACTACTCTGCTAGTCAAGCTAGGCTTTAATCGGTTTTAGCATAATTTGACCATAATTTGACCTGGCTGGAACAAGAAAAGGTGAGCTGATTTGTGCTGTTAAACAAGTCTCACATAAACGTGACCAAGAACGCTCGTATTGACGACAGGCTCGTGAAAATGTGTTGTGTAAATCCATTTTGTATTTATTTTTGAGTTTTCAGAAGAAAAAAAAGCCAAACAAAAACAACAACCCATAATGTTACTCCAATGAAATCAAACAATATCTGTTTTCTTTATTTCTGAAGGAAGGATGCGCGATGTTGGAAATGGCAGCATGTTTAAATGGATGTTATCAAAAGATGGTTTAAATCAGTTAATCAGTTAAAGTCACTGAGGTATAGATATTGGCCACAACAAATAAGAATGTGTATTTTTTGAAAAGGTGGCTGCAGTTACACATGCACACTCACTATTATGAGATTAAAATAGCATGTAAACAGTACAATCATCGCATTTATTTCTGATCACATGCCCTCTGATTACTCGCATCAGATTTTGTCATTTGCATTTCATTTAAATAATCTCAAAGGTCCAGAAATCAGATTACAATCAGATTTTAGTGCGCATGCGAACATAGCCAGCGTTGCTTTGCTCTTGGTTCCACTTATATTTTACTCTCGTGTTTTTAGAGAGGGATCAAATGACAGGGAGTCTTCCTTTTTTTTCAGTTTTCTTGTCGTTCACACTTGGATTGAATTGAAGACAGGTAAAACGCAGTATCACAATGGGCCTAAAACATTTGACTACAACATATTTTACTACACGGATCATTTGGAAGCGTCTCCTACTGATGTTGCTTTACTTCAACAAAGTAACCAGCTCAAGCAGCAACTCAAACTTCATGTACATACTGGTTTCATTGTGTAACATGGCACATAGGTTTTTTTTTACAATATAAACATAAAGATATCACAGAGTACATACATCAAAATTGCCAAGTATGGATGGGTTCTCCTTGACTGGATTCACCATCTCTCCTCCATCTTTGACTGCAGCCTTAGAAGGACAAAGCAAACACACCATTCTGAGTAAAAATATCAACTGGATTAATACAAGTAGCATTTTAAAATACAGGTTACGGAAAAACATGGTATGATAAGCAACCAGCATTAAGGCATTTTTGAGTGCTAACTTTGTACCCTTGTAAACTAGAGAGCCAAGTAAATGCAACACACCACACATTACTGATTTCTAAAAGTGTCCACTAGCTTTAGGGTGGTGAGAATTTAGCACTGTTGTTTTCGAAATTAACAATTTAAGCAAAATAGTATATCTTTTGCATTGTCAGAGTTCTCAAAATGGTGCCTAGGAAGCCCACAAATGTATACAACGGTTCACAAAACTGGATTGCCCAATATATGATTCAAAAGTCAGTAATTCAGCATTTACTGACAAACTAACTTGAACTGAAAAGGGGTAGGCTCTCATAATCTTTTTCATTTCAGCTTATTCTTTTGAGTTCTTTTCTCAACGCTGTGTAACTATAGTGGACATGTTTATAGGCTAAACTAATCAAACTATCTTTCTTAGACTTTACCATAATCAATCTTTTTGTTTTAAATTGAACCTTTCCTGGACTCAGCTGAAAGCACTGGACTGAGTAACTCTTCATTATAAAAGCCTTAGCCCATATCGTTTCTAGTACCAATCATTTTTATTTCTGCAACATCTCCCTCATGATATAGACTACACCGCTTCTTCTCACTTCGTGGTTTTGCCCATTTCTGGCTGTCTCCGATCGCCAGTACTTCCTTGTAAGGCTGTAAGCGACACAAATAGAGAGTGATGAACAGAAGTAATGGAGGATTATATAAAGTCGGTGCGTTTTCTTGATGGGTTTATGTGTCACCTGCTACAGAAGAATTACACTCATATGAAAAACGCTGCATACAAAAACACGGCTCCCTTTTCCATCACAGCATTCCAGACATTCACCTTCAGTGTATTTTGGTCCAAAACTTCACAGCCATCCTTCCCCAAAGCACTGCAAGTAATGTTCAAATACAGTACAGTATACTTGAGGTTTGAGACTACTTAACCATTGCTTGCTATTACTTTTAATGGATTTATTGTATTTGCATTTGCATGCATTTCTTTATTTGTTTTCTGTTGAGTTATGTAACTATCTATGAGTTTCAGCTGGACTGTTAACATGGAAATTCGCAATTAAAAACTGTACTTTCTTCTTTTAAATAGTCAAAAGTCAGCTAAACTAAAACTGAAACCTAAAAATAGCTTTAGTTATTGTAAACTCATTGAAAAAGACAAATTTGGTTGTGAGAATACATCAGATTTTTGATTGAGTGCAAATTTAATCACACTGGTTGCAAGAGTTTCAGTTTCCTGTTTCTAGGCGCCATTTTGAGGAGTTTTTACCAATCAAAAGATAATGTTTGATTTGTTATTTACAATGTTGACTTTTTTCCATCACTGAATGAAACCATGGATACACTATCTGAGTCTTTAGGTCCCAGCAGAGAAAAGCCCAGTGTGCAGCAGGTGTAACTTGTTCTGCTCAGAGGAGAATGTTCTGGTGATGCTCCACTGATGATCAAGAGGTTCAGTCTGGTGTGGATTTAACATGGAAATTAGGCTCCTCTCATTCTGTCTGCATTCTGACATCACACGTACAGGCCCGAGCAGAAGACTACTGCAAAACACATTACAACTAGGCTACCTTCACAACAACAGTGATGAGATCATGATGTCTGGAGGGCAAATAAGGGAATTTCTTTATTTTGCCTGCTACTAATTAATATTAATATCCATGTACTTACATACATACATACACATATTGAAACCTAAAACAACCTAACCTCTTATAGTTCTACCCATACACCAGTACTGTGTTACGTGTCAACTCTATAAGAAATTCTGGTTTTATTCACCCATGAAGATGTCCTGGTAGAATAACCAACGGAAATTATTTGTCATTCTTCTTGTGCATCTTGTTCTTACAAGTGCAGAGGCAGTGTTTTATTCCAATGTAAATATAATGTGTGCTGTGATGTCAGCATCATTAATGCAATAGTTATATAATTTCTGACTTGGAGATGAATACACATGACTGTGGTTTAGGCCAAATACACAATGCACGAGACCTGTAGAAACAAGCAGCACTTACAGCTTGAGATGGACAGAAACCAATCTGCTGCGTAGTTTTGGTCTGATCCAGGGGTTTCATAATATGAAAAATTAGAACCACAGGGATTATCAAGTTAAATAAAATATGATATCTTGGAAGGAAAAAGGGCAAAAAAGTCCTAAAAAATTGTGCTAAAACCCATGAATTCGCAGTTAGTGGATTACAAGTATTGCTCAGGACATGAATACATTTGGCAAGGCCAACCAATCAAGGCTGTAGTACACTCCCCAAATTAGTCCTCAGCTTTTGACCCACCCTTCAAAGCCGTCCGTCAGGAACAGTAATCGGCATCACTTTCCTGATCTTTTTTTTTTTTGTATTATGCATGATAACTAACTAATAATCATAATGATAACAATTTAAAAATGACATTACCTCACATAATCACATCATAATTTAATAATAATAACATTTGGACTCACTCAGCATCACTTGTGACCACTTCAAACTTTAATTTCTGATATTCACTGTCCAGACAAACCCGATGTGCAGGAGGTTGCCATTTGTTTTTCTTGGATGTTTTGATGACATATGTTGAGTCTTCACTTCAGGGTCAGGTATGCTCCATGGTCCATACAATAGTCAGTGATTATGTTGTTACTGTTCTCCAAAAGGCTGTGCACTAATCCTGAGCACACAGGGAGTGGCCGAAACACTAATGTTACTACGCAACATATGCCAAATACTGCAATCAAAAAGTATAATCCTATACTTCCAATGAATCAGTGTACGTGACTTAGAGGTATTTCCCAATATTACTGAGGAAGAAAATCCCAATAAAAGACAAGTTATGGTGATGTCTTCATTCAGGTAATATAATGGACTTTAATCAAATGTCCAAAGGGTGGTTCAAAGGAGAGTTGGAGCTGGACTATCAAAATGTATGATTCACCAGGCACCACTGTATTAAACATATGGAGACAGGCAGCTGATGCCATGAGGCCAAGTTACAAGTCAAATCTGTGGAGAGGTGACCCTGCCCATGGTGAGAATGCATGCACAATGTTTATTGTTATATGTTATTGGGAAGGAGGACAATAAACACCATCGCTGGATAACAGAGGTAATAGAATCCAGAGACGTGCCCATCATACACTAAACCGAGGTGAGGGGGAGTTCTTGCTATCCCACACTTAGGATACTGTTCTGAACAAGGTGGGCTGTAGAGGGCGTGTCGTCCTTCCTCTCCCAGAAGGAAGACTGGGCCAAAGACTGTGTAAATCAGCTGAAAAGACATGTCATATGACAGTAATATCTTCTGATGATGACTACAGACAAGAAGTCGAAACATGTCAAGGTAAATGAGCAAACTGGTGTGTTAGACAAAAAAAAAAAAAAGTATGTGTACTATAGTTGTGACTATTTCCTAATTATTAATAAATGTATTTTATATGGTTGTATTTAATTTATTCGTTGCATTTGTTAATTTAAGTTTGCAAATTTACTTCTTTGCCAGGTCTCCTAAAAGAGATCATGTTTTATTGTGGTATTTACCAGTATTAGTAAGTTGGTGGTTGTAGTAAATAGTTGTAAGAGTACTATTGTACTGTCTGGGTCTATAATTATTGTTGTGTACTGCACTCAGGTCAGCTGTGTTGTTTTTAAACTGCACTAGAAATACATAATTCAGCTAACTGATTATATTTCATTGTATTCTTCCATTTTCTTCTTACCAATTATAAGCCAGAAAATTATAAGCTACAGTGTATTCCATTTTTACTACACAAAATGTACACAGGTGTAAATTAAGAAGTATTCAGCGCAGCAAAACTTAATAGTAGGAGACAGTTTAACAAATGTTCCTTTCACGTGATAATATTGTTGAGGCCAAACAGAGGTGTTGGACTTGAAAGATCTATAGCATGTTTTACATGAACATACATATATCAGAGACACCTAAAGCATGTTAAATCAGAGGAATGCAGACAAGTACTGGTCTTTTGGCCCAAATTCAAGAATCCAATAACTATGTTGACCCTATTTTTCTTCAGTCTATCTTTGTATCTGAATCTGACTGTACAAGGGTTAACACGCTGAAGTCACAGTGTTAAGAAAATATATGTATTGGGTCAAGTTTGGTGCCATTCCTTAATTTCAGAGGGCTTACACTAATACAATATGGTGACAGTATGATGAACAGGTGAATTTGAAAATATAATAATTTATGGTAATGACACAATAGGAGCTTTTGTATTCTTGTGCACCTAATCACGGAGTAATACATCTGGACCTCTAATGGACAAATTCAGACTCCTTTTGATAAATGTGCATTCAAAATAAGGCTCAAATGTAATTGTATCAAAGTTAAGCAAAATTTGCGGCAGTACAGATATATTGTATGGGCAGCTCTTGAGGTCAAAAATAAGTCAGCTGAGTTCTGTCTGCATCAAATTATAAAGAGAATCAGGAAGTGTGCAGCAACATGCTAGTTGTTGTTAGCTTTCCTGTGACAACAAAACTCCACTTTAGTTTCTGAAAGTTGTGAAAATAACTTATTAATTCATCATGGTGAATAATCATGATGATCTGAATGCATAAGGTAAGTAAGGAATACATTTGGACCTCTACAGATTAACATTAACTAGTACTGTTTCATATTTTTAAGTAAACAAAAAAATGAAAAAGGTACAGAGCCTTATTAACCAAAACTTCTCGTGACATGACTCACAAATACAGGTCAAGACAAATGACTTTTCATCAATGATTAAATGTATATTGGTGCCAAAAAGGCCATCAAATAGAATTCATGGATTCATTGCGTACTTATTGACAGGAGAGGTGACATATTTATGGTTTGATTTATTCGTATGACTTGAATAAACCAGGGAGTGTCAGAGGCCTGGTGAACCAAGCAACAAAGTTCATCATCTCACATCATCTTTCAAGTTCAACTGGATCAGATGTGTCCAACTGTTGCTTTTGTTGTGTCCAGTTTTACTTACAATCATTTATTAATTACACTAGAAATGTTATGGTGTGTTGTCTAAATATAACTTTGAACTAATATCTAATGGATTATGCACTACTTTTTTGTCAATGAGTTTTTCTTTTTTTTTTTTTCTTTTTTTTTTTTTTTGGGGGGGGGGGGGGGGCTATTTGTAGCTTTTTGTTCAAAAACGCCTACAATGTGTGCTGCCTCCAGTCATCTCTACAGTTCCCAGTAGTTGGTGACATCACGCAGGACTGGCCTGATTACAGTGAGGTGTTTCTCATTACAAACACCTGGCTGCAGTTTCAAGTATGGATACCTGTTAAACAAATCACATGAACAAATAAATACATTTTTAAAAGCCTACTTTAGCAGTTCTGTTTGTTTTTGTGGGCGGAGTTTAAGTGTTTAATGTTACTTTAACATGCAGCACAGGTCTAAGTTACATTCTGCTCCTATGTTCAGGTATTTTTGTTTCTGTAGTTGATTTTAAATATAACTGTGCCACTGAATTTCTGCATTTCTTTTAGGATAACAGCACTCGTAATTTGTTGACTAGTTTTGTGGTCTTGCATAACTATTTACTCACTTTTGGATCCTTCTGGTCTGTTTGTGAAACACAGATCTATTGCTTTGCCTGGAATGTACCACGATATGGCGTAAAACATATCTATCTCCATGGAAACAAGCAGGAGATTCCACCAGGCCAAGTTACTGGTCAGATTTTTTCAGATGCTCCAATAAAAATGCATTTTTTCCTATGTATTTTGGAGCAATATAAACATCATCATCTAATTGATTAAATGCATGTTATATGAGTTTAATGCCATACTGTACTGGAACATTCCTAGCAAAGCAATAACATCGTCATGGAGAGAAGCAGATGACAGACCCTCTTACAGAAAAGTTACATAGTGCACCTTTAACTTTTCATAGTTCACCCATTACATTTTAAAATACAGTATAATGAAATCTACCCAGAATAAATGACTTTTTGGTGTACTTTGTTTCTCTAGTAACAGTTCACAGCCTTATCTTGCAATGGCCGTAAGTCAAAGTGATAAAAATCTATCTTAGAGCTGTGGCAAAATGCATGTAACTGTCTGCAGTGCACCAGACGGAGAAAAGATACTGGATCAGGTGAAGGGAAATCAATCTAAACTTCAAAACTTTGTAAAAACTGTTATACAGTATCTAGATTTGATTTGTGGTTGATTTTAAAACATAATTTATACAGTCTACCAAATGCTTGTTTCTATTGAGACAGTATTGCTTTGCTTAGACCAGGGGTGGGCAAACTTTTTGACACACGGGCCACAATGGGTTCTAAAATTTGACAGAGGGGCCGGGCCAGGATATATATTTGTATATACAGTATTACATTGGTGATTTGGCCTGTAACATGTAGCAAAGCATAAATATGCAAGGCTCATTGTACAAATTGTTTTCCAAATGCATTAATTAAATTAATAATTAATTAATTAAATTTCAGTTAAATAAACACAGCAAAAAAACTTTGAACAAGGTTTACTCTTACCTATTTTAATATAATTTGGTCACGTTCGGTGGGCCGGATTAATAAGCCCAAAGGGCCGTGTGTGGCCCCCAGGCCATAGTTTGCCCATATTTCATCCATGCATATTTCAGTAATTTAGCTACCTCTCCCAACCTCTATTCGAACCCTCCTTACAGTGGAGTAGCCCACAAGTCTATGCCAACCATGCTCCCACATGATGCTTCTCCATAAATATAGAAAAGCATGATACAAAACTGTACACAACCTGATGCAATGCGCAGTAGTTTCATTAGTGGGATGCACACTGATTGTATTGTGATAGTGCTCTGAAGGAGGAGTGACTAAGAGCAGAGAGCTAAGCATGGGAAGACTCAGAGCGTCAAAAACGTGAAACTCATTAAACATTAATGCGCTGTTTCCGGCAAATATAGCATTTTCAATACAATAAAAGGTAACATGGTGATCTAAATATGTCATGTGTTAGTAGTTAACACTCAATAGAAGTAAAATAAGTCCTCTTTAAGGTACTTTTAACACCCAAAACATCTGTAAAACATTTCAGGAAAAACCATAGCAACATCCTGGAAATAATCAGGCAGCAGACCCCCCCCCCATCAGAAAAGTTACATATTACCCCTTTAATGTCTGAGAAAGTGAATCGAGACTGTATGAGAAAGATACAATATTTGAGAGTGCAAGTAGGTTCTATTGGGAGAAAGATGGCTGCCTTAATAAAATATTTACGACCTTGCGGCCGATATGGATCGTAAATCGTACAAAGATGTGTGGTAGATACTTGGACAGGCTGGGGATGTCAAACACAACAGACCGCAGGTGTGATCCAACTTGTGTACACCAATACACACAGGATGATTTATAAGGCTAAATCTTTGCCTAACAAGCAAGAACTTTTATTATTTTAGTTTATTTTAGACCATTATTAATGGGTTTTAATGCTGACTGAGGAATTACATTATGTGTTGCACCACAAGGCACTGTGCTTGATCCTTGATAGTTCATAAACACAAAATTAAGGCAAATTATTATTGTTATTACTTTGCCTGAAATGTTCCACACAGTATGAAACGGTCCCATCATGGACAGAAGCAGGGAGCACTACAAGGTCAAGTTGAAGTTCAAATCTGTGGAGAAGCTCGCATCAAGAATACAGATGTTTCTGGCAACAAAAAACACCTGTACTTCAATAAATGCAAAATATGTTAAAGTCTTATGTTAAACAGATAATTCAGGGAAAATATAACACTTCCATGGCAACAAGCAGGTGACCCCCCCCCCCCCCCAAAAAGATACATAGTACAGGGGTTCCCAAACTGAGGTCATGAACCCCAAAATAACAAAGCAACTGACTTGTGACCCCAACTGGGATATTATGTAAAACTTTATGGCATTTTACTTGACTTTAAATGTCAAATCAAATAGTAGAGAGGTAAATGATTTGCTTATTGACACGTTTTTAGTAAAATTCTGCACCAGCTAGAGAGAACCTCATGTTAAACCAATGGAGATTTAAAATGCCAACAACTCAAGTAGATGTCATACAAAGGAAATGTGACATGAGTGGATATATGTTGTTTCCAAGTCCACAGCTTTCTGGTTTACTTTTTATTTTGGCCAGTGCATCTTTATGGATGTTCTGCCAGCTTAGTTTAAAAAAAAAAAAAAAAAAGTGAATTTTGCCAATAAGGTTAAATTCTTGACATTTACAATCCAATCTCTCTATAGATTTCTCATCTCTTCCTTGTTTGAATAATTTGTGATATTTGTGGGTTAGCAGGTTTTCAAAGTCCTTTATAGTGACAAAGAATAATGGAACAGTTTGCAATGCAGTGTCACAGAATATAAAATATAGCCACACTGGACAATTTTACAGAAGTCAACAACACCTTCATTGTTTCCTTTTTACCCTTTAATAAATGTGGTACATTGACCCTTATGTTTTACTAGTAAAAGCAAAACACTAAATTTAACCCGTTCATTTTAACCTTACCATTTTGGATATAATTCAGGTCACTTTGTCTAATATTTTACTAGACTAAAGTTGAACTACTAAAATTACCAGACCATTAACTTGTTTGTGTGATACTGCCCTGTTCTTCAAACGGTGGTATACACAGCCTAAGTTCATCCAGAGCGACTTGTTTCTTATGTGAAAATAAAAATGAGGGCTGTACAAATCTATTGACTAAAAGAGATAAAATATGACACAGGATCCACATCTCTCCCATTTGCATAATGAATATTTTTGACTGATGAGTTTGAATTTGTCGAGAAGGAACTTGTCAGGGGTGAGTCGAAATGGTTTATTTTGTAAAGGGGGGCAGCGGAGGGAGATGAGAAAACATGGTGCTCTATTAAATGATATATTCAAATGTACATGATTCAGAGGGGGTTACAGTTTTCACTCAAATTATCCACACATGAAGTCAAGCCTTCATTTCCAACACATTTTACCAATTCTAAATGGACAAAAGATTTTATAAATCAAATAAAAATATGCATGAACACAATAAACCCTGAAAAGAAAGTTACATGCAGAATGGAGACTGATGAGTTATTTCTTGATAAAAAAAAGTAAAAAAAAAAAAAAAAAAAGTAAAAAAAAAGATTGACAAACATTAATTTAGAGAAAATTGGAGGTGACCCTCTGCCCTTTTGTTCTCATAAACTCACATTAGAACTGCATTGTCTCAGTCTTTTATTCACTATAATATAGGTCAATAGGAAATATAAGAAACTGCTATTAATGACAACTTGAGTGGTCTCGGCTATAGCCATTAGAAACAGCACATATGTTTTGACGCCTCGATGAATAAATGACAGGCAAAAATAAGTTACATTTGCCATTAAACCTAAACGCACAGAGGGTGGGCACGGGCGGGGTACAGTGGACTGAGGACTAGTCGAATACAATGATAACTTCTCTGGACGGTGACTCCAGAGGCTCCGGGCAAATGAGTAAAAAGGTCCCAAAGTAGAAACTGCAGTCTTTAACATGTGCCATACTTTAAAATGTAGAGGAAACACCCTTACACTCATCAATATGATGAGCAGAAAAGTCCCAAACCAAAGCTTTGAAGTCTTTATTTTTGCTATTGGGGAAGAGGAGGAGGAAAAGAGCGGGAAAACCAAACGAAAAAAATAAAAATAAAAAAATAACAGAAACAGTTGGGAGGGAAGAGACGACTCCAGAGGTTACGCAGAAAAGATGGACTGCACAAAGTTGGGTGAGACACTCCGGCACAAAGGGGTTATTCCTGGAGCTAGTTTTCTAATATCCAAAAGTACTGGTCTGTGGGACCCATGTTGGTCAAAGGGGTGTCCATGGAGATGCCAACAGTAAAATGCCTCCTCAGCAGCAGTTACAGGCTGTCCCAGAGAGGTGCTATGTGCTCCCCGCCGCCTGGCCCTCCGTGCCCTCTGAAGTACCTGGGCAGCACAAACAAGTGTCAAAAAAATCCACTTCAAATTGATCTCTTCCAGTGCAAATTATCATTCAGTCAATATTTCTATTCAGAAAAAAGTGAATCTGTTGTTGTTTAGAAATCAATGGATATCAATGGATATGGTTTTAGAGAAAAAAATAAAATAAAATACTATATCAATTTGACAGTAATGCTATACACATTAATGGGTTTCAGCTTCCAGCTTATAGGCAACATTTCACCATTCAAATTTGTTTTGAATTCTGAATCACTATTGCAACAAGACAAATTTTTCATCACATCACAAACAAGGATAGACTGTTATGCCTTTATTTGCTCACCCTTAACATTCCGTGTCATTTTGGTGAAATTGCCTTTGTTCTGACCTCTCCAAATTAAAATAATCATCATTATTTAACCCTCAGTAGTAAATGCACAAGTTTGGGGTCTTTGTAAAGGTAACACCCTATAGTTTTATCCACAGGTATCACTGTAAGTTTGTCTGCTGAGCATTTTTACACTTTGGAACACACAAAACATTTTTTTCTCATCCTTGCCTAAATTTTTTTGTGAAAATGAAGGTGTAGAAAGCTGCAGTAGGGAGCTGGGGACAAAAATACACTATATGTCAATTGACAAGATTATTGACCACTTACATCAATACCTATAAAAATGAGAGTTTTACAATCATTTTATCATGAGTAAGTCCAGGCCTCTCCAAACCGATCCGAATGAAGACATTTATGTTTCAATCAGTGAGGGCTCTACTGAAAACTCACACTGAGAGGAATCTGTATCTGCACACCCAGCTGCTCTATTACTGTACATTTATATATCATATCAAAACACAATATAAAATGTATATTTGTATATAAAATATAGTCACAACAAGTGGTATGGGTCAAAATAAATATATATTTACAAACCACACACTGCAAACAGTGAACAAACACACACACTTCAAAATGTAAACAAACACACACTGGAAACTAAGAACACACTGGACATGATTGTACAGAGAGACACTCATTCTGCTGCAGTGTCACTGTGTCCTTAGTTCTGTCATTGTGTCCTTAGGCAAGACACTTCGCCCAAGTGGTGTGTGCGTGATGATTGGTGGTGGTCGGGGGGCGCAGATTGGCATTAGCTAATGCTAATGATTACACATGATACACATTTGACCCACAATTAAGTCAATAGCAGAATAAACCACGCTTACCAATCAGGAACAGCATCCAGTCCATCAAAACATAAGGTCCCTCTACTCCTGAGTCCACCATGAGATCTTCACTCGGTTCCATGAACCGCTCCGGGTCCTAGATGCCTCTAGTTTAACTTGTACAAACATCCACAGTGTCCTCGGTCGCGTACTTCCTTTGTTTTGTCCGTTTCGTCATGTTTAAAACGCAAAACTGCTGCGTAAAATTACGCAATACGCACGCGTAATTATACGTGCAGATCTATATATCCAGTCTCCTCGTTTTACGCGTGCAGCAAACTCCGTCTGTTTACAGTAAACCACTGCATGTCACGCATCAGCGTGTTCCGCTGTCCATGGGCTTTAAGAGGAAAACATCACTAAACATGTGTAATGTAACAGCTTGATTCTACAAGGGGGAGAGTGGGGCGTACTCTTCCAGTCATCTGTAGCTCTCACTCACTGTCCGCGGCTCCAATAACCCACAACCCCCACCTTATTGGTCAACTTTGGTGTCAATCACAAGCTAACAAGTTTGTTTTGCGCTAAGGAACAAAGTTGGCGCTGTCAGAAGTGTATTATGCTTGAAATTGACAAAAGAAATGCAGAGAAGTGACGGAACAGATTTCACTTTCCTGCAGCAGATTGGACATGGAGGATCTAACTTCCTTTGTGGACATAATTTCTTGACTGGATTATATTCTCTGGACCTTTACAGAACGAATGAGACCAACTTTGTGTGAATATGTTGATGTTTGACAGAACCAGAGCGCTCAAAGGTAAGTGAAGTCCAAATCCACATTTCTGACTTCTCTGTAAAAACGGCTTTCCTGTCAGCACTGTGGTGATTAGAGGTGTAAATGGTTTACATATTCAAAAAGATGAATGCCGTAGCAATGTTAAGTGGTTAAATAAAAACCTTTTTTTTTTCTGTATGAGAGTTGAAACATATAGAGAAATATTTTTCCAATAGCAAATTAAATGCCTTCCATCAACACTACAGACCTGTGCAATGACTAACCACTACATGTTTTATACGCAACATCAGTGTGTTGTTTAGTGTTAAAGTGGTACTGACTGTTTGCTGTGGTGGAGGCTGTTGCGTTGGCGGACTCTTCCTCATCGCTGTCTTCCTCGTTGGATTGGGGGATATCTGGCTCTGGGACAGTCACAGCCGGGACCTCAGGCTCCTGCTCCGCTTTGCTCTTAAGAGCCAGGATTCGGTGATGCAGTGCCGCCGCCAGCTGACCGATGTCTTTAGAGCTGCCCTGAAGGGAGGGATCAGAGGAACACAATAAGCTATTCAGAAGACATTCACAATATCAAAATACAATACAAGAGTTTAATTCAGCATAAAACATAAACATCAGAATAGCAAAGATGGACTATGTCACTTTTGTGGTGGTGGGTAGTAATGGTTCACAGTATGGCACTGAAAAGTTTATTAAATTTATTCACCTGATGTTCACCTGTTTTTATTGCAATGAATACTTTTAAAAACACGCATTCTTACTGTGAGCTGGGTAGGCACTTCACAGAAAGTGATCTGTCTTTTGGCCGGGTGGCTTCACCTGCTAGTGTCCATGGACATAGATTAATTTAATGCCATACTGTGGAACATTCCAAAGCACAGACTCTGCACCAGCCAAGTTACATAAAGCAATTCAATTAAATATGCACTTTGATTGAATAGATAATTATAATATCCACTGAGTAGTTGTGAGAATATGGCTCCCTCTAGTGTTCCATGACATTACAGCTCAGGACCCATTTCAAATATACTTTATGTCTACTCTATAGTATGTCTATAATATCTATAATTGGTGAAGTAGCACTTACCGATATTAGGAAGACCTTGACTCCCTGGTCCTCTGTGTCCATGGCAGTGATTCGGACGCTCTTCTCACTGGCCTTGTCCACCTGCATCTGTGCCCACAGCTTTGTGTTCAGGATGAGTCGCAGACTGCCCTGTGTCCTCATCACTGCAAGGATACAGATCAACTATGAATTATATATTTACAGTAATGCTGATACATTTTTTTTTGCTATTTTTCTCAATGTCTGCACACACTCAAGGGTTTTTATGCAACATTTTTGCCATTACAAAAGATATGAAAAATATATATGGAATGGCTTAAATGATCATTTCAAATTATGTACTTCTCTGGTGAGCTTCAAATGAACTTTAAAACAGAAGATTATAAATGATTATTGTATCATTTCTGTATAAAAAAGTAAGTTTACACTGTTAGATAAGATTTATTTGTAATCATGTACAGTACATGCTATCTATGTTTATGTGTATGCATGTAGATGCATATGTATATATCTTTCTTTTTTTTTCTCCATGTAAAGCTGATTCTCTAGACATATGTCAAGAAGAACAGGATAGGCAAATATAAGCCTTAGCTTCTGCCTATTCCTTTTTTGGTTATTTATTTGATTCTACCAATTTTGTAAATTTACCAAAATAAACCATTCACTCATTCATATAAAAAATATATAGTTTAAAATTGCTATGGTCCAAATGTATCATGTATCGTGGATAACCAATATGAAATACAACATCCCTGTATAGTTATGCTGCTATAGACACTAGACCATCTATGCTTGAATTAGTTTTTGAAAAGCCCTCAGACATAATTTGGTGACAGAACACATCAAGCGCTTGACTGTTCATCCACTAATGAGGAACTTGAAACAGGTTAGATTTGTCCTAATGATGATGTGTTGTTGCTATAGTGATCCTACTCCCCCTTGTGTCACATGTGGATTTTGTGAAAGTAACAAAAGTATTATATGTAGAGCTGTGTAATTGAACTTTGAAATCAAGATTGAGATTCAGTAATTTCTAACTGTTACTGATTTGGTTTTTAATTGAAAGGTCAGTAAAAGCATGTGGTTTGGAGTTCTGACTTCTGCCTTTGGAGGAAGAAATTGTGTTAAATGGCAACGATTAATATCTGTATAATTTATGTAAGAAACTGATACCAAAAGCCATTTTTATTTGGACATAAATATAAAAGGTTAAGGCACACCTCATCAAAGAAATTTGAATAAAATCTAAAAAAAAAATAAGACTGAATAACATTTTGAATTCCTGCAGTACAGTGAGGCCGGGCTTACCGAGACGTGACTGTAATGCCCCATCTTCTGTTGATGCCATGTCGTTGAGCCGCAGTAACCCTCGCCCTCGCTCTATCCATGTCTGAGCTGTCTTCTCAAACACGTATAACTTGCACTGCATCTGAGAAGAAGAGGTTGGAAAATGAACCCTTTATCATCTTACATTATCTGCACAAAAATGATGTTCATTCAGTACACAAATATTTTGTCAATGACCAAATGTAAATAAAAAGTCATCACAATGACATTACATTTTCATCAAACGAGAAAAAGTAAATTTTTATTCAATTTTTTATTTAATTTAAAGGGACAAGTAGAAACTAGATGAAAGTTCTACTTTTCAATTCCAGAGCCCCAAAGTAAACCATAAATTCTATGCAATACAACTTATCATAGTAATAATAACAAATAGATCATCTAGTTGCCTGAAACCGTTATGAATTTAGATGAGATTTTGACATTATAATAAACTGTGCATTTCAGTTCCAAAAAATACATCGAAAATGCTAAATTGTGAATTACAGCTTTTCAAGAAATAACTCTCCAACACTTTATCCTTTTTTGTCCAATCTAAACGTAAACACATGGGAAAAAAACGTCTCGAGATAATTTTCCTCATGTGTGCACAATCTTGTGGCAATTCTGTCTCGTGCAATTGTGTGGTGCAAGATATACGTCCCCAGAAAGCAGTATTTACCTGTAAAACATTGCTTTCTGATTCCTCTCCGGTCTTGACCTCCACTTTCTCTAAGACGCACTTCTTGGCTGTGGCTTTGGTGTATGCTGCTGCGGATTCCTCCAACGACTCCGATGCGTTGTTCGCTGCACAAACACAACAAAATGACCAATCAGAACTTAGCCCTTTAATCATCTAAATTTGCAACTCAAATCTCATGATATTTAAGAGCAATATAAATATATAGATAGAACTGCTTGATTATGGCTTATAACTGAAATCCCTTCATTTCAAACAATTACCGGTACTTATTTACAGTCAAAATTACCTTGTAGAGAAATGTTGGAATGAAGTGGCAGGATAAATTCTAAAACTCTATGCATTCATGGCTGCACAACATCTGGTTTTGAACTGTCCAATGACAGCCACGTTCTTGTTTAATTGCAAGTTTGTATTTTAGGATTCTTATCTGGAACAAACCTCTCCACTTATCAGTTGAGCTGCTATGAATACCAAACTCTCATATCTCAAAACACACTCTTAATGCAACTGGAACTCCAGGCATTTTAAGAGAAGTTGCACATAATACAGTCATAGTTAAATTAGAACTAACATCAAGCCTTTGCATCTAGTTTCAACAAATAAACAGAAACTCAATTATGTTGTATATTTTACCTAGCTAAATAAGTTAAACACATAGACTGTACAATAGAAGTGGACTGAGGGAGTGTGACGTCACCAATAGCGTTTGATTGTATTCAAGTGAAGCTCAGTGAGGCTAGCAGTTATAGTGGCTAATCTGCACCCAGGAACCATATTTGGAAATCCGAGAACCAAACCACAGAGCCAATCAGGAACGAGGCTGTTGGAGTTACATTCCCCTTCCCACTACCACCACTGATTTGGTAGGGAGCGGGCGCTGAGCAATGAGGCTGTCAATCAACCTATGGCTAAAGCTAATGGGAGCGACCTCAAGGAAAACATTAATAACAAAATGGTAAAATAAAAACGGATCATGTAGAACAGTCTGAATGAATGACGAGCCTGACAGCAGCAGTTAGAGAGAGAGGGGTGATGGTTTTCAATAGAAGTCAATTGCAACCAGAGCTGAAGGAACCACTTTTCGTCCTTGCTCACCTCTTATTTGGAATGCGGTGACTAGAGCGTTAGACTGTATAAATTGACATGGCTCTGATTAAACATCACGTAATCATGTTAGTTATAATTCAAAGCATCTGTTGCTCTTATTGCAGCTTGCTAATGGTATACAGGCCTCCAAAAATATGATCTAAAATAATCAGCATTCCCTTGGGGCTTAATCACAGCTGAACAGTCTTTGCTAGATAAAGACATTTTACACATTTCTACAGTCACCAAGGCACTGGAAGGCGGACCAATGTGTATCCCTGATTGGCTAATCCACCTGTCAATCACACCCATCTGAAAATGGAGAGATTCACCAGTGACCAGACTCACATCTTCACCAAGTACTGAACAAATGAGTATGCTGGATTCAGGGAAATTTATAATAGTGCGCTCAAATCTGGAATGGCTCTTGACAGAGAAGAGAAGGGAATCTTGAGGGAGCATTTATAGCTGATTGGAAACAGGGAGGCTTCTTCCAGCCAATCCAAGCAAAAGGCTCCTACAGTGTGGCTAAACAACAAAATGCTACAATACTAAATCAATTCAACATTTACCAAAAATCAAACGTGAAAACATAGATGGTTTAAAACTACGCTCAACGATAGCACCATCAGTGATTGTGTGTGGTTACCCTTCTCTGGCGTGTTTTCCTGTGATGAGGGCGAAGCATCTGGGGCCTCTTTCGTCTCTTCAGCTGCCAACTCTCCTTTTGGTGGACTCTGGAAACACACACACACACGTTGGATTTACATGTTTTATGGGGACACTATATTTCCTAGACACAGGGTTTAGTACTATAGTAGTAGTGGTCTAATTGTAACTTTACCCATATCTGTACTTTAAATCATGTTGTTGAATAGTTAAGGATTTAAATATACTATATTAAACAGGGACATGATTTATAAATATAAAATTCAAAATAATTAAACTAACAACGTAAGGCAAATATGCATGTGTCAAATATTCCGATTTTTATATGTACAATTTTTTTTAAAAATAACTACAGTAAATAATAAATATATCTTGGCTATGTAGATGGGGTAAGGAGATACAGTGCAAAAAAGAAAATGGTAGCTTTGACATGAAATAATTTTACATGAGGGTGAGTTGTTGAACAGTTGTATGGAGTATGGTAATCATGTAGTGTGAGGAGCCCGTTTTGTGCCCATAAGGGAGGCTGGTTCCCATGAATTGAGCGGGTACAGATTTTAGCCCCCTGCCCACAATGTGATAAATACCTGCTCACTCACACAAACAAATTCCATTCTAACCCCATTCATTCTCCTGGTTTGCACTCACCAAAACTCGATCGGACATGTTCTGCCCAAAAACAAATTTTGCACCACCGTCTGTACTGTTTGCTGCGTTTTTTGAACTGGAAAGCAAAGGAAGAGACATTACTGAAAGATCTGCACTGAGACTTGCTAAAAATACTTGGAAAATAGAGGGCACTATTTTGGCCTAGTATTACCTTGGGGTAGAGATGTACTGTAAAAAATAATTAGTGGTCTCCGATTGAGAGTCCGATGAAGCACTATCCTTTGACTTGTCATCTGTATTGTTTTCTTCGAGCTGCAGGGAGAAGCAAAAGAGGTGAGGTGAATTTCTAATGCTTTTATGCAACACAGAAAAGTTACATAATCAGACACAAGTGGAAAAAAACAAAAACACTGACACAAATAAGTCAACATCAATTACTGATTCAAAAGCAAAGCAAAATAGCAAAGGAATATAGGGGCCTTTTTAACTAGATCACCGTCAGAAAAATACAGTGCGCAATATGTAAAAAAAAAAAAAGAAAACAAAACAAAAGCAGACAATAAAATAGGACAGTGTTTAAAAGATCCCATATTACACATAACTGCATTAAACTATGGCTAAGTCTCACAAGAGTCAGTTATCTACTCAAAAAATGTTTTGTTTCATTCACATGTTTGAGTAATCCTGGATTAGGCTCTTTGCATCGCCAATGCTCTAAATGCTCTGTTCCACCGCATGATGTAATTTAGTGTTAACAGCTATTTTTAGCCTCAAATGAACTGCATTAATCTTGCTCCTTTGTTGATTTTGTTTTTTCATTTTTATACACTTGAGACTGTCGAGGAGTGAAGCTGTTTCAATGAGGCTAAAACAACAGTTGTAACTACAAAAATAGGCAAATCCAGGGCTGATGAAATGATCAGATTCTAGTGAAGGTGTATGAAGTTTAAAAACACAGTGGAGAACTTCCTATATCCCCACTTAATGACATCACAAGAAGAAACAGAACATTTTCAGTTTGATTTCAGTCAAATGGATGTGCAGGATGTGCGTGTTAAACACAGAATGACATAATGCAGATCAAAAATAAATATATATGGAGGAATCGGGTCAAGATTATTTGATGTATTAATATTTGTGATTGTCCAGGTCATAATTGTAATACATGAATTGTAAAATCTAATAAAGAAAAGAATTTTAGAAGGTCTAGTAAAGTGCTTTTTTCTGTGTACTTATGTCACATTAACTTTACCTTATCATTCAGAAAGCAACCATAAAGCAGGTCACAGACTAGAGGACTGGTAATGTATTTATTCAAGGGTTCTCAGACTTTTCATACCAAATACCACATAAGATAATATTTGGGTTTCTGAGCAGTTAAATTAGTCTAAATCAGGTCTAAAATTAGATAAACCACGGATAAGATTGTTCTAAATAACATTTAACCCAGAGGAGAAAAACATGAATAGGTTTATGTAATATTTCTTCTCACAATAATAGTAACCAGAAATTGATATTTTGACAGAAAAAGGATCATTTGTGAGCGACACCTTGACAATGCATGCAACTGTGCAGGTTGTTGCAGAGATTGATGCAGTTACGCAGTTGGGTAAAAATTTCACAGCAACCTTTTGTTTTACTAATAATCACAACGGTTTGACCCTGAGCTTTATCACAGTACATATTCATAATACGCATCATGTACATAAGTGTATTGTGAGTTTGTTGGCAATGCCCAGCACCACAAGGAAATAAAAAAAGACAAATCCACGCACCTTAGCTCTGTCTTTGATATTTTGACCGAACACAAAAGATATTGCTACATCTGAGCTCTTTTCGGCTCCACCTCCCTCTTTGTTACTACTTGCTCCGTCTTCCTCGTTTTCATGTTTCTGGAAATGAAACCAGAGCTGGTCATAAACAGCACACAGCAGCAGCTTGTGTCTAATGCGCCTGTGAAAATAAAACTGTGATATCTGGCAGTTTCCTGTGTTTGAAAGCAGCGATTTCAGACACATTTGACTTGCACTGAATGATACTTCCTCATAAACAAGTACCGAGCATGCTTCAGTCAAATGAATAAAAACTAAATTGCAACATTCAAATATAGGCTCAAAAAATGCCAAAGGAAAACATCATACAAACAATATTTTTTTACCAAATACATACTTTCTACAAAAGTCTGTCTTTTTTGTATTTATTTTTTTCAACCAAGTGCTTGTTATCAAAACCAAAACAGCTGTTTATTTTTTTGAAAATGTGAAAATGTCTTATTTCAATTGTTGTAAACAGAACAATCTGATGATTATTTGAATAGTTTTAAAATGGTCTTATGCCCAGTGCTTTTAACATGCATTGCACATGTCCACTGTCTTTGAGTTCTCACCAGTGACTTGGTCTGGCCACCTAAGTGCTCTGTGTTGTTCAGGAAGAGAGATGTCGCTGACGCCTCCTCAGACTTTTTTACTCCGTTCGTTCCACAACTGGAATCTAGAGAAAACCAAGCCACATTCATTAGCTTCAGCAGATACAGCGTCACAGTGGATAGATCCGAGCATTTTATAAACAAGTGAATAAATATAAGGACTATATGCAAATAGAGGAGAGTCGTACTTGAGTCTATGTGTGATTTGGAGGGCGGGGCCTGGAGGACTGCAGGGCGGAGCACACTACGCTGCTGCTCCTTGGGTTTCTGACTCGGGACGCCTGCAACACAATGACTCACAGCTCACCTCAGCTCTCACTCACACTATACAACAATGCATGTTCACTAAGTAATGTCATGCAATGTGGGGTTGTCATCATAGGACATAAATGCTTAGAGTCTATAATCTTTGACCTGTATACTAATCTCTGATTAGCATCTTACACAGAACTCGCAGCAACAAAGTCACATTTGCTTTTTAAAATGCAGCTCTACTTTTGTATGATGTAACTGTTGTGTAAATGTCAGCAGCACAGCTAACAGTAAAGAAAGTGAGAGTTTTGATATTTGAGCACTTTACATTTATTAACAATAGGACTGGATCCAAAGGACGCAGGTGGTGTACTCATGGGTTTCAGGCAAAGGATTCCTTCCCGATTTGAAGGATTTTCTGCGGACCTGTCCCCATGCAAAAGATATAGTATTTTGATTTCAAATGCATGATTGCATGCCAGATCCTTTAAATTATGATGGAATCTTTATGCCTGAAACCAATGAATAAGTCACATGGGTGGCATGAACAAATTTTGAATCACCAACTCCTTGGTACCAACTTATCTCAGCAGCAAGAGACAGTTTCAGCACAACTCCAGAGGGATGTGAATTATTTTGTGCAGACACTCAGACTTTAAATGAGCACCATGACTACACAGCTGACGCACCTGAACTGGGGGCTTGTCCGTGTATGAGGGTTGGTGGTTTCAGTCTGAATCCTGTTGGCTTCTCCTCTGGACACACAGAGCGAGAGAGGGGTTGAGAGAGAAGAAAAGAGAGGGAGGTAGGTAGAGAGACAGGGAGAGAGAGGGGAGACATATCCAATAAATGTCTTAGTCATTTCTAACGCTTCAACTACCACTGTCCAAGATCTGTGACCCATTTCTCACAGAGGCAATAAAGCCCAGACAGAGCATTTTTCATAAAGTGATACAATTGTTTTAGGTCATCTAAAGCCATTTCTGTGAAACATTTATGTTTCCTCCGTTATTGTTGTTGCATTTTTACATGACAAGGGGAAAAATGGTTAACACCAAGTTAAACCAGAAACACCAGTTTTAAGTGTTCACAAATGCATTTTCCCTGTTAGCAGTATGATTATTTATCAACTCTTTGTGTTCTGTACTCTTTTATGGACATGACCCTTAAACTGTTTCACAAAACGTCTGACAAACTAACTGAAATCAAAATATATTACTTGAATTCTTATCTTTATGTTGAAATACAGTCATCAGTTCTACCAATAATTATATTATTAGCAATAAGTTAATGCTAAGGTATTAGGTATTGCATTAAAAGCAGTAATATAAATAAGGCAGCAGTGAAAACAGTGTCCACAGCTGTAAGGGTCCCGGCCGCTCACCTGGCTCAGAGTCAGAGTTGCCGGTCGGGGACTGGCTGAAACTCGAGGGCATGAATACATTGTTCTTGGAAACTGCAAAGTAGGAGAGGGACAGTGCGCTCAGCATACAAATGGACGTTTAAAACACCACCACACAACAGCGGCCCTGCATGTGTCCTCACCAGAGTGTGGAGGCGGGAACGAAGAGGTCCTCTCCCTTTTCACCGGAGGGCAATAGTTTCCTTCATCTTTGTCCGAGTCTGAAACACAAATAACACAGTGTCAAATAAGAATATGGAACAAAGACAAAACACACAAAAAATAATATTTAATCTGCATTTTTTTTCTTCCAATTTTACTGTATTTCAGACTCTTGGGTAATTTTAAAATAGACAAACACTGAACTGAGGGCCCAGTCTGTGTATGATAATAAAGAGATGTAATGTACCTTCTCCATCTTCTGCACTGGAGCCATCTGCTGATCGCTGCAAAGAAAATTACGCAAGTCAAGAACTAATTGAAAAACAATTCAGAAGTTGGTTTTAATTTCTTTCACAACAACATTAATAGGTTTATGCTTCTACTCAGTTCTATAGGGAAAAAAATTATGTGAATAGTAGCGATGCAACATTACTGTTTTTTTCTCACCATTACATATGCATCTCAATATATGTTTCAGAATATGTATACAATTTTAATACATTTTAGGCCTCAGAGGAACAAAAAATTATATTACCTCTTAGTTTTATGCTAATTACCATTAAACACAACACTTTACTGAATTGCACTGTCTATTCTCTGTTTGAATATAGGAGAATAAAGTTTTTAGGGAGCCATTTTCTTCTTATATCTGACTGCACCGCATAACATGTGCCTATTGATCCACACGTGTAATATGTTGTGAGGGTAATATTGAAAGATCAGATATTTTGTTGAGTCCAAGACTGGTATTTGATATTGGTGCCGATCCTGAAAAATTAGCTGGATCACATAGTAGCTTCCAAATATCGGATCAAGCAATATCCTGGTGAGACATATAAATAGATGTAATAAGCCCAATTGTGTCATATTGTTTGAACTTTTATTTATACAAAGTTGTTCTGTAGTTATATGAAAGATAACAGCTACATAACATATTTGGGTCAGTTTTATCTTATATTATTTTAGTTTATAGGAAATAAATGCTGTGTTCAGTCTCTGCACTGTTATCAGTTGATATCGGGTATTGCTAGATACTTAAAGCTATAGGAGGTATGAATAGTATTAGGGCCTAAAATGCATGGTGGGACTTACCTTCTGTGCCGTTTTGTCTTTTTGAAACACAAACACAGGAGGTGCTATGGCAGGCTTGTCTGTCAAGAAAAAAATATCAGCTAGTCACCTAAGCACACAATACACAAAACACAGCTGATCTACATTAGGAAGTGGCACCACAGCCACAAATCAAATACAGTCCTGGACTGATCCACACTTCATCAAGTTTCATGCAAAACATTATACTTGCATTGTTTTGCATTTTCTTCCAGGAAAAACAAACAAATAAACTAAAAACAAGACACTGTAGGCATGTCTTCTTGAAAAGGTGATCAATAACAATCTATATACCCTTTTGAGCCATCGATCCATTGGCATGTCACGCTAATCACTATATAATAGACCTGGAACAATATGTACTTATGTATACTTAACATGTGTACAGTTTCTTTGCATTAGTGTTTTTTTTTTTGGTAGTATAAGATTTGAGCTGTATAGGTTAAATGAGTAGTTTGTATGACTAGTTATAAATACTAAGTAATAAGTGTTACACTATTTATCACAGCTCATGTCTTTAATGATATTTAGAAAAGGGTTAACTGGGATTATTGGACTTTCTGGTCATTATCTCAGTGGCACCAAGTAATTTCAATATTATCTTTTGTCATGATCTTTTTCCGTAGTAATATATCGCACTTTGCAATGTTTTGCCAGTAAACCCGTCAAAGCAAATGTCAAACACCTTGTGCAAAGAAAATGACCATGCTATTTATGCATCCTTTTCATTTGCCATTCAAACAAAGAAGCTGAACAACGCTGGCTGCTCTGAAGTGCCCTTGGACCATAATAATAGCACATATCTTCTGCCCAGTACAGCTCGGCTCGGCTTTAAACGAGCGTCACAACAAAGTGGCGCAGACGCTAATCGCAGGTAGCACGCTCCGTCTGCTCAGGTCACTCACGTCAGACCGTCACCTCTGAGTGCGGTGTATAATCCTTAAGGAGCAGACAGAGGACAACTCTCTCTATGCAATGCACGGACTTTCTGTTCCACGTTTCGATTGAGTACACATTGATTTATTTTTAGCATTATTAAATCTTAAAGTCCGTGCATTGCATCTGCGTGTTTTGTTCGCTTTTTAAAATATGGGCGAATAAAATGGGTGGCGTTTGTGTTCATTTTGCGTTTACAGTGACACAAGTTCTGCTCAATGCCAGACGCTAATAACACAGGTAAAAAAGGGTTATGAGCATCACCCAATATCAACCTTATACTGGGCAAGGCGCTGGTGCATTGAACGTGTTAATACCATAACCATTACGTGACCTATATTGAATCTGCACTTATTTTATTAAATGTACCTCACAGGATCTTTTATTTCCCAGTTTTCACTAGTTCACGGTAGGTGCTTATTCATCCAGCACATAACGGTTCCCGGCTTTATGTCAACCAGTGAGTATCTGCACCATCTGACCCGCTCCAGCTAATAGACGGCGCCACCGGCTGCTCTTTTGGCTAAGCTAAAAGCTACAGTGTTTGGCTGCCTGTGCGCTCCACATCCCTTAAGGGGCTTCTTCCTTGACAGGCATTCACGAACATGTCTGAATACAGTAACAAACGCATAAGCACTCGTAAGGATGCTGACAATAATGTGGGAAGAAGAGACAAAGACACTATGCGTGCACTTAGTAAAACCATAACAGTCGCTTAGCTGACGTCTTTTTGCTACGCGCCTAAATGCACGTAAAGTGGGACCCAGCTGAGAACATTTTACATTGCATTCTGTACATTTCTAGAGAAGCTATTCATGCACTGTCCATCGAGCTCTGTTGTATTACATTACAATGAATGTTACGCGTGCTTGATTGTACATTCACAAAGTTATAATACATTACCACAAATAGCAAAATACAGTGCCTATAAATAGCCGGGTGCTAAGAGCTAATGTAGCATTAAATGTAAGCCAATGTCCGAGGGCGTTCAGAGCATTCCAGATATTACACAGACCCGAGCTGCTAGCCACATTAGCCTGCCTGCTAACGCTGTGGCACTGTGGAAGCCCTGACGCCAAAATTAAGCAAAAGTTCATTTCTAAGACGTGGGAATGGCGTTGCTGATGTGTTATCTATCATGCGGTCACGGCAAAAGCACGGATTAACCCGACAGGACGCTGGTATTGTTTTTCTCACGCTGCCACTTACTCACCTTCGTTTGCCAAGTCCGCCATTTTACTTCGACGCTCACACACCCACAACCCACCGCGCAGTCAGATAATGCAGCCGGAGGAGTACACTGTTTTCAGCGGCAGAAGTGAGCACATTGCCTCCGTTTAGAAACTCCAGCTGACCCCATGGCCCCTGCGCATGACCATGTCCTGTGCAGCAACGATTCCTTTGACACTGACCACAGGAGGCACTTAAAATGTAAAATAGTCAAGTCCAAACTAGTTTCCTTTGCAGCTATGTTGTCTATCTTTAAATGAGCTTGGTTACAGTTTCTTTTTGCAATATGAAGATGCACATTTGGTTATATGCTAAACAGGTTGTGTACCTTAACTAATATTGTTAACTAATTGATAAACTCAGTAATTGCCCTACATGAGTTTGACTATCCTACAAAAATCAGAATTACTTTATAGTTAGCAAAAGACCTGGACAACAGAGGGATTACACAGATATCTACATGCCATTGTTACTGCATACATCAGCATACAATATTTAACCAAATATTAATTTTAGATCACATAAAAATATACATCTGTTATGCAAAGATACATCTTTTAATCTAATACACTGAAAAGGACAGGTTAGGCTATATGCCCATTGTTGTTATTGTTATCCTCACATTAATTGCTATTCAATTGTCTAATTTTCTTAATTGTATTACGAGGCAACACTAGGCCTATCAAGTGTGTGGACCAAAGGAAACTTCTGGTGAAAATTGACCAGCAGTCACAAACTATGACCACTAGATGGTGCTACAGTACCTACATGATTACCCATACTAAGTAAATTATTATCCACATAATTGATATAACTCCCTTTGTAAGCACGTTTAATCACAATGGCTGTTTTTTAAAGACTCATCATAGGACCATCATACCTGCATATGATGGAAAATAAGTCCTAATACTTTATTGCACAATTGAAGACATTTTCTTCCTTGTTACAATGAACCTTAAAATTCCCTCAAGGCACAGCTGAAACAAGTCACTGCATGTTTTTATGCTGTTTGTTACAGAAGGACCTCACTTGTCAGGATATCTTTGCCAGTGCACAGGGCCATCTTCATTTATCTCACTTAGAGTACCAGCTTTGGTAGGTTGCCAGGGTAAATTGCTTATACAAGTAGACTATAATTTAATATTTAACATCAAGCCAAAATGCCTGTGATAAACATAAATAAATTAAACAACATTTATTTCAGTGTTGCAATAATTTCCCACACCGTTAAACTTCACTGGTAGCTTTATGAGCCTACCCTTCCTACTTCTTTTGTGCTGCAAAAGCGCATGCTTTTGGCTGGCCAGGCTTTAGGATGATGGCAGCTGAAAAGTATGAAACCAAGCAACATTTCCTGGTTACAAAAACCTATAATTTCAACTTTTGAGGCCACCAGTTTCACCAATTCAATTGCTACCATTGTAAAGGAAATTATTTATTCTCCTCCAGATGTAGCTTATAACTTTACCTACACCACCCTATGATCCCAACACCCTGAATAAGACATCTCTCATGGTTTGACAGAGTAATGACTTTTTCATATGTCTTTATTCAAGGGAGGCTTGGACTATCAACAAGATCAAGACAACGTACACAATGACATACAGATAATCAGATAAGACAGCACTTTCAGTCAACTGTTCCTCTCGTGCATAAATTACATACCTTATGTTTATGTTGTATTTTAGCCCTATGAGGTTCTGTGACTCTTTGCTGCCAGTGTTGCTTCATTGTTACTGGTTAAATGTTAAAAATGAATAGTAAAAACATGGCAAGAAAACACACACAAATACAAGGCCATCACATGCTTTAGTGTGATAATTAAGGTGCCAAAATAACTTCTTTAATGCATGTTAAAAAATGCATCAAAAAGCATTAATTGTGACCTTGTTTTCACCTTCCAATCTTCCATCCAATCTTCCATTTATAATCATATAAGAAACTCTGTCATTATTCTTTTCAACACATGATGAATAGGCAAAGTTTTGCACTATGGCCAACATATAACAGTCTTCCATGGACAAATTCTTTGCATTATCTGCCAGCAGTTAATTCATGTGTAATTAAGTGTGACTTTTGTGCCCCTAAGTTTAGCTCTCACCAAATCCCAAGCCTGCCAAAGTTAAGTTTCACTTTAATGATAAATGAACAGCACTTTCCTGTAATTTCGAATGGTACAAAAAACACATCACTTTGTCTAAAAGGAACGTACCATACAACAAAGTGTGTCATCCCACGGCTGCAGTCCAAGAAACTCTGGCATTGGACCATCATCTTCTGACGGGTTGTTGGCATTAATCACTCAAATTCTTCAGCCACAACCAGTAATAGAGGGAACTGCTGCCAAATGCATATCTTTAAAACAGTTTTTTACATGGTAAGATTGTTGTTTTGGTATAATTAGAACCACACAGGTGCAACTGCAAATGTAAATAAATAAAACTTGACAAATTTGTAAAGTTGTTCAAGATAAGAATGTTCAAAGCAAGTTTTATAGATGTAAACAGGGGAATGGGATAAGGGTACGCTGTAGTGAAGCGTTTCAGAGTGAGTTTGAGCATGTTAACCAAAAACAAACACAAAACTGTAGTATCAAATGTTCAGCCATTAATATCTGTCACTGAGATCTTGACGGCAGCCTGTGAACTGTTTTTTAAAGCTAACAAGAAAAGGCATTGGGCAAAGGTAATGTTTGACACTTCAGCAGAAAATTTGATGCCATTGATCAAGTTTCATATCAAAAGTGCATTATGTCTGGTTATATAAGATAAGACAGGATTGTTATAGCGATGGAAACAAAACATCAGCAATTGTTTCAAAATCAGAAAAAATGCAAAAATAAACTATGTACATTCTATACAGTGGTTAACAGTCTTTTGGAAAATATTTGCATGGTGGTGGGTTGATGTTTGTCTAAAAATGGGCAGATATTTATTGCCTAAAAGTTACATAGGTGCCTATAGTAAATCTCAAAAGCAACAATCAACCCAGTTTTACCAAATATCCATACCATACATTCCAAGAGCCATTAAGATGACGTTCACCAAATCAGTCTGGAAACGTACTTTGTCCTGTGGCAGAGGAATAGATGGCAGAACATTCTCAGCTCTGGCAATTTTCTGAATGTTGTCAATCGAAAATGTTCTGTTGTGTTGTATATAAAGATTTATTTTGACACAAATCCCTGTCTTGAAACAACATTTTTTCAATTAAAAACTTGGAATTTCCTGCACAGTGTTGTTACGGTCAAAGTGACGAGTGAACAATGATAAGACTTTTATATGGGTCAATAAAAAATACTTTAATATTTCCCTTCTGTCGGGTATTTACAATTATATCATATAAATATATATTATATCATGATAATGATTAATAATTGAAGAACAATGTGCAATAGTACTTCTGCTGCCAAACATTGCCTTTCAACAGCTGTGATGATTAAATATTTCTCAATCAACTGCCATTTCAAACATTTAAACCGTCCCGACAACAGAGCGAATCATAAGGGCTACAGGCAAAATTACCACAAATACTTCAACTCCTGTGCCAGAGTGCTGCTACCATGAGCCAGACAGAGTTACTATTAACTTCATGAACAATTTCCTTATGGCATTTTGTGTATATTGACTGAGATAGAGATACAGAAGTTATACCCATTGTGACTGGCAATACATGGCAAATCTCCCTTTATTACGGCACATACTGGCATTTCTCCCACGTCACATTTATTGTTAACACAAGATTCACATTTCATATTTACCACAAAATGGACTTAGAAAATACTTAAGTAAATATAAAAGTGTTTACTGTTCATATGATATTCAAAAATATCTGTGGTAAGTGTATATTTTGTGAAGTTTGGGTGTCAAATCTTGCTGATCTGATTGTGTTTGTGGTGAAATCGAAAGGAAAGCTGAGGTAAAGTGCAAAGGTTGTTATAGGTGCAGTAACTTGATACAGCTGTGAGTGGTTTAAAAGAGAGAGGCGTCTGTGCAGGTGAGAACAGAGGAAGAAGACATTCACCTGTACAACACTAGAGACACACAGGTAAGGAACAGGCATGGGATTAACCATGCTTCAACTGGTTTCATGTGATTACCTGTCGGCTCATGTTATGGCTATCATGGCTATCCTTCTAATCAATTGACTCCTACAGACTTAATGCAGGTTTCATTTGTATATTTTGTTTAAGTATTATCATGTATAGCTATAGGTCAAATGGCAAATGATGGTGATGAGTTTATGATATTGTATTGGTTTGGAATTATATTTTCAAATTTCAGAATAATGCAGTAAAGTAACTTGAAATTCTGTGTTTTATGTTGGGAGAAATAACCGTTGACATGTGCAGCCTCACCCTGCAATGCATCACTAATCTTTATTTCAAATTAAGAAGTACTTTAAACATTTTGCATTTTATTTTTCAAAAGCTTTTTATGTCAAGTGACAGAACTTAAAATGTCATTACTATTTAGAAACTTGTGCATTATAAGATAATTCTTTCAGCAACTATTTTACTACCACTCATGAGATTAGCTCTCTTAAATTGTCAATCAGTACTACAACAGTCCTATTTTTTGATATTCTGACACCCCTGGATATGCTCTAGTTTTGTGCACTCTAGATTGTCAGACTGGTTAAGTAGGCTTTACTAGGAAACCAAAAATATAACCTGTTTGTATTGGGTCCAAGGTTTTCTACTGAGGCGTGGAGGAAATTACTTTGTGATAAGAATGATTTCAGGCAAATAGTGATTTTGGCTCATGTTTTGCAGATATCAAACTTCAACATGAAGTGGCTCACTGTGCTTTGTCTATTGGTTGTGTGCTTTGTGTGTCTCAGTGTCGCACAAGGTAAACTCGCAATAAACTTCTATACATCTACAATAATTGATAAGATCATAATTTTAATGGTTTAGTAGGGATAATTGATAGGATAATATAGCAGTTCTATCTAGTGGACTTTATGCATCATCACATGTTAATATTTAACTTGAGATGATATATTTTTCATGTTTTATCCTCAGTATCTTATGACGACTGCTGTCTGAAATATTCTAAAAAGCACAGCCGAACTATTCAGAAACATGCAGTTCGTTACAGAATGCAGGAAGTGGATGGTGGCTGCAATCTTCCAGCTGTAATGTAAGTAAATAATGTAAATTATTACTATCAATTACATTTCAAATACTCTATTTCTTCTACGACAACTGTATAAGTACTTCTACTTACTAATAAACTAGCCTAGTTAACCACAACTGCAGTTCCTACTGCCTATTTAATTTGCTCCTGCAGCTGTCTCCCAACATAACAATCACTGCTACTCTACAGCTGGTATTTTGTAGTACTACTGCTAATGTGAAGCTACAATTTCTTATATTACTAAAACAGACAACAACTACCACTACTACTTCTACTTCAATTCTACTACTATTTCTTTTAGGGAGTCTGTCACCATCTGGCAGTTATAATGATATAATGTTTATTAATGTTCACTGCCTTTATTAAAACTAAATAGAAATAAATATAAAACTACAATACATTTCAGAAACTTTGTGAGTTTTCTATTTTTAGCTTCACCCTGAAAAGAGGCAAGGTCTACTGCGTTGACCCTGCTGAGAGATGGGTCCCAAAGCTCATCCGGAGTCTTGAAAGTAGAGCCAAAAAGGTATTTACACAAACAATCTAGGTTGATGATTATTTTGAATTTTAACAACTAAATGTTTATATGATTATCTCTTTACAGCACAAAAAACGGCCATACAAAGGTTGAAGGCAATATAATTAAACCAAGTCTTATCACGCTGTTCCAGTCATAGTTTATGGAAAGCCATTAAAGAAAATGGGCAGCTTAACTTTTGCTTTTGCTGTGCAGGACATAACAGCACCACTTTAGAATATGACAAACTGTTGAAAAAGGGACCATTTTAAAGAGGTGCGTCTCTATATGTTAACCCCGGTTTTCTTGCCTTGTGCCAAAGTACTTTATAAGCTGTTTGGAGTGACACATGTAATGTGATACCTTATAATAAAGTTCTACTAAATCTTTGTCAATACTGTATATTTCTGATTGTAATTTCTAAATGTGTATCATGTGGTGAAACATATTATCTGAGAATTGTGTGGTATTTTTTTTTTTACATATTTTGTGAACTCATTTTGTAACTGTAGCCTACAATATGGCACAATAAACTTACATAACTTTCATTTTGACTAAAGTTTACTGTGACATTTACAATGGCCTTTTCTAAATGAGTTTAGGGTGATGAAACTATTATGTACATATGAACTCACTGCAGTGTGAGATGTGGGAGATATCTCAGTCTAAGTTAAGTGCAAGTACTGTGTGTTTATCACTTAATCAAGATGTTGCAAAGTTCTGACAAGGCTAATGGAGCTCAACAGTGACCCCACCACCACTGGCTTGTAAAGTTACTTTTCATTTTTTCCATCCCGAAAATAATAATTAAATATATATATATGGATGAGGCTGCACTCGACCACTGAGCCACTGCCATCCCATAAACTAATAGTAATGATAGATTTTATTTTTATTGCATTTTACATTTGAAAAACAAATCTTAAAGTGCTAAGAATGAAGCATTGTCTCATTTTATTGACAGTGGCAGTTATTGGAACAGCTTGACATCATTATGAACCCAGTCTAGAACTTGCAGACAGACAAGGATGTTAAAATGATTTATGTTCAATCTCTCACACATAATATCCCTTTTTGGCAATATCTTTCATTTTGAAACCAAAAATAAAACAAAAAAAGTTTCAGAGTGAGTGGTACTAAAATGCACACACTGCTGCTGCTATGATGCAGTGTCCACCACATACTTGTTTCAGTGAAGATGTTATAGCTTTGACTGCAGTGTTCCACAGCTGAATTAAACTTATCCATATGGAGACAAACAGGTGACGCTAAGTTACAGATTGATTAGATCTGCGGAGATGCAGCCATCTCTTAGTAATACATATTTTTCAATGTTTAGATAGATACATGTAATGTCGTATTGTGAAACATTCCAGGCAATAATAACATCTCCATGGAAACAAGCATGTGGCAGACCCTCCAACAGAAAGGTTACATAGTGCACTTTTAATTTCAACTCTTTAACACTCTATTAATCACTGTTTAAGCAATGTTCTCAGACTGGTTTGGCATACATTTCCAGATAACAGTATTTGAAGAGTCTTATTGATCTCAGTGTGATTCATAAAAAGTACTGCCGGGACATGCAGCTGATAAGATCTCAGCATGACTAATGTAACGTGTTTGAACTGTACTGTCTCAGAGATGGATGACTTCCACACTCAAAACTGTAGTACTGTGTAGTAATATTCATGGCACTGACACAGTAGACACAGCACAGGGGGGATTTGGAAAAGGTTTGAACACGTTTGAGGGGCCAGACAAGTGATCAAGAGGAGTGTGTAAGTACAAGTGAAAGAATAGTAAGAATGTAGAAGTAGTAGTTTATTGCCATACTGTGGAACGTACAAAACAAAGCAGTAACATCTGCATGGAAACAAGTAATCTGTAAATCTTCTACCAGAAATGTTACACAGTGCATCATATTTTCCACAGATTTTGGTTGTATGATTTGCTTATTTGACTGATAGTTGTCTGATTTTTTTTTTCTTTTTTAAAATCATTCAGGCATCGTCTCGAAGGAGAGGCAGAAGATGGGTTTTTTCCCCTGCAATATTGGTTGGTTCAACTGGCTCATGGAAGTGGTGAAGTTTAGGAACAGGGTTATTTTTTAAGTTAGAAAATGGGTTATGGTTAAGGTTAGGGTTAGGGAAATGGTTATGGTTAGAGTTTGTTTTAGATTAGGAACAGGTTAAAGTGAGGAAAAATGTATTTGTCACCTACTAGGCTTATCTCAACTTACACCACAGAATAAAACAAATAAATCAAACTACTTTTTAACTTGTTAATTAACTGTTTCTGTATTTATTACTTATTCAAGTATGCATTTGCCTAGATGTAAAAATATCGCTCTGTAACTGTGTATCTCCTAATAAAATTACATTTTAAGACCATCATATCTTTTAATTTACCCTGTCGAGGGTCACATAAAATGATGTGGAGGGCCACATTTGGCCCGCGGGCCTTGAGTTTGACACATGTGATCTACATCAACCATATTATATTTTGAAGCAACATTAACTTTATGTAAGTATAAAAAAAAAACAAAAAACCTACTCTACATCAATACTTCCAGTGGAGGGGCACAGCACTTTCATTCTAATTCACTCACAGCCAAAAACTGCTGGCATAAGATTAGACAGCTTTGTGATAATTATAAGAAAACACCATTTTGACTGGTACCTTATACCAACAGTTAACGTCAGATAAGAAAAGTGTCACTTATAATACCACCAGTGTAGAGATCAGGTGTCTTCTTACTGTTGTTATATAAACAGAACATGACTGACAGTAAAAGTACTATTGCATGCTGGGACACAAATAAATCAGTGTTTGGCATCATACGCAGAAACTGTTTAAGATTTTATCAGAAAAATAACACAAAGTATGCAGTGAGAAAAGGTTATGGAAAATTAGAATTAGCAAATTAGAGGTAAAATAGCTCACAAAGACATAACTTGGCAGAACTGGCATACATTTTTACTGTGCGTTATCACAAAATATCTGTTTATTGTTTGAATGTTTTGTCTTGGATCTTATCAGCAGTGTCAGTAAGATTTTTGTAGAAGGTTTTTCAAGGATTATAAAAAAACTGCAGGCTAGGGCCATATTTTTTGTTTGTTTTTTCATTTTATTTGATAAGAAAATCTACAATGTATTTATTTATTAATGTATTAATCTATAAATTCATGCATTTTCCAATTCAATATTATCTTATCAAAACAACTTCATTGCTCCATTTAAAATATACCAGTACGGGCACAGTCAGAGAATACCACTAGATCAGTCACTGAAAATAGTATGTAGTATTTTGCAGTATATCCCTTTATTATAAATTTTGGGGCCTCTAAAATTCAGATTTTAACCTTTTTACCAACCCAAAAATGTGTTATTATTTATGTATTTTTATTCAGCTTTTGCAATTCACATTTACGATTTGCAATACACATTTAGCATTTGGGTAAAATATGTAATGTATTCATTTTTTGTGATTTATTGGCCATTTTAGTTATTTTAAATATTTCATATGGTCTTATTTGTAAAATATTGATGGAATTTGATTCCATCAATGTGATCAAAGATTGTATAAATGTATAATATAACTAATAGTCCTAAAAATGAAACTACAGCACGCACAAATGTAAAATAATACTTAGGTGGACTTGTTCTATGTCAGGTCATAAAGGAATCTAAACACTGACTGTCACAAATGAGCATCCTTGGTTAAATGTAATCTTTCCAACAAAAGAACATGACTAATTACAAAGTTTTTAAAAGTGCAAATCCACACTTGAAGTACAAAGTAGACGCAATGATGTTTTTACTTTGTTTAGGTCAGTCACAATAATTTTAGCTTATATTCTTCAACCTGGCAAACCCAAACATCCACTGGACAGAAGCCATCTTGCCCATCTCCATTTTTCTCCCCAGGGTGTTTTGCTCTGGGGAATTTCAGGTGTATTTTCTATGACTTAGTGCTGACAGAAATCTGACCTACATTAGCTTTTGGACTTTTTTAGACCTGGTTTAAAATCCAGTAATTACAAGTTTGATAGTTCAGTCCTCTATCAGTCCATTCTGCGAGTATATCATTGGGCCAAATTACTATAGCGTTTCTTTACACAAGTTAATAAATGTCTCACTGTCTCTTGAGGTAACTTGAGGTCTCTTGAGTGCATACAAAGATTATATTAAGTGCTCTCTAAAAATACAGGGAATTTTAATGTACATTTATAAGGAAAATTTGCTCAGATGCAACGTACGTAAAAACAGTGACTTCAACAATATGCCTAAGTAAGAATAAATAAATATTATAATATAAATAAATAAATAAATAAATAAATAAATAAATAAATAAATAAATAAATAAATACATAAATAAATAAATAAATAAATAAATAAATAAATAAATAAATAAATAAATAAATAAATAAATTCAATTCAATTCAATTCAATTCTGGTCTGGTTGAGTTACCTCCTGGTCTCTATTGAAATTGACTATAAAATTTAATGCCATGCTGTGGAACATTGTGGGCAAAGCAATCACATCTCCATAGAGACAAACATATGGCAGACCCTCCACCAAAATGTTACATGGTACACCTTTAAATAAATAAACAATCATAGTAAAATACATTTGAATCGTTTACATAACTTCACAGACAACAGAGCGCTTCTTGTTTAACATACTGTCAGACCCTGCTCTCCACTTGGGCCTGGACTCCTGGACGCAATGACTGTACCCCACTGTTTCCCCTGAGCTCCTTTTCTGAACGCGATGCAACAAAATCCTATACACCCCGGTAATAGGACTCCGCAAATCCAAGTTATTGTTTAACGTATGCACTTTAGTCACACCTAGAGCTTCCAATGCAGTTTTGACATTCATTTCGTCGGCACTAAGGAGATAGTTAGCATTATACAGATTTAAAGGGGTAGGGCAAACAGCTGGGTAGGCATGTGGATATTCGATGCCTTTCAACCATTCACTAGCCAAGATTAGAGGTAAACTTATTCGGTCACTTGGTAGTTGTTTTAGTAGCCCTTGTATGACATCCTTGCATGATTGTGGCACATGTGATGGTATAGTATAGGCACCCAGTAAAATGCATTTTCTCAACCTGCTCGTGTCAGTAGCTTTGAATGGCATAGTCCCAGTAACCATGAAGTATAGAAGTACACCCAGAGCCCACAGATCCGCAGATTGGCCATTGAAAGCTCGGTTTTTAAATAACTCGGGGGCAGCGTACGGAGGAGAGCCACAGGAGGAGCGGAGGAGGTCAGATGGGCAGCACTCGCAGCTCAGGCCGAAGTCGCCCACTTTGATGCAGTAGGTGCTGGTGTAGAACACGTTTTCTGCCTTCAAGTCTCTATGGACGATGTTGTTATCATGCTGTGGAGAAAGCGTGGGATGAAGGTTAGTGCTACTACATGTAATTGTACTTTTTTTTGTATTAATAATTAGTAGAACTTAAAATAATATGAGTGGAAAATGTGTTATTGTCATTTGGAGATGTTTGGACTGAATAATTGTACCCCTCTGCTAGCAACAATGGGGAGTACAGCATATTAAAATTGTGTATTAGTTACCCAACTTTGCAAATCACAATAAATAAATAAACAAATAAACAAACAAATAAAAAAAATAAATAAATAATGAACAGTATATAAAATGTGTTGAAAACCTGTGACCAAAAAATACAAGAAAAAAGTTCAAGTAGTTCATGTGAATTATTGCATAATTAAATAACCAAGTTCCTTTTAATAATAATAATAATAATAATAATAATAATAATAATAATAATAATAATTATTATTATTATTATTATTATTATTATTATTATTATTATTATTATTATTATTATTATTATTATCATCATCATTATTATTATCATCATTATGATTATTATCATCATTATGATTATTATTTCAATTTCAAGACACCCAAAGCGCTTACAGTGTATTATTCATTTACTACACACTTTCAAAGCTCGTTATCACTAATTCTTACTGACAGAAATTTATCCCACGGTTATTACGGTGCCAAGGTGTGGCTGACTCTGTTGACTCCTTTAAAAAGCAGCTGAAGACACTGTTATTCAGACAAGCTTTTAGTTAATTTACTACTCTTTGTCTTATTTTATCTGTTGAACATTTATTGTTGTTGTTTTATCTATTTTTATTTGCACTCTGTAAAGCACTTTGTGATTTTTCTGTGAAAGGTGCTATATAAATAAAGTTTACTTACTTACGCTTAAGGGTCTCCCACATATACTGAATAACTTAATATAGTATTACTGAGGTACCATGACTAACTACATAGATTTTACATTGAGATTAAAACATATCAACAGAAAAATATTATTTCTGTCATAACATAACGTCATGTCATTCTCCTATAGTCAGTTGAAACTAGACTTACACGATCATAAATTACACCTATTTTCAAAGTGAACCATGTCAGATGCATATATGGGCCTCAAATGTTCACATATGTGCACTGACAGATTTAGTACACACAGCACTTATTGTCTCTCTATGGTAAAATAGCTAGAGAGAAAAAGTTGAAAAAAGTAACTACTAATGACTATCCAATATAGAATTTATATGACCATGAAAACTACAATGCATATTTTATGAAGGCAAGGCAAGGCAAGTTTATTTGTATAGCACAATTCAGACACAAGGTAATTCAAAGTGCTTTACAGAATAAGAAAGACATTAAAATCACACAAATCAAAACATAAATAATCACCCAATCTGCAACTCTCTCACCCACTCGTTTGCACCCTTTAAAAACTCTCTCTTGCACTCTTTAAACACTGTCTTGCTCAGTTTAAGAACTTTCCCATTACTTTACAAAAAAACTTTCCTGTCACTTCTCAAATACTTTCCTGTCACTTTACTATGTCTAATAAAAGTCCATCAGTCCATGTTTCTTTTGTCATCATAAAATTACCATTAAAGGAGAAGAGTGCAGAATAAAAACCTTTCAGTCATATGCACAGCTAAACAGAACCGTTTTGAGGTGACTGCTGTTGTGATATTGGACAATGAAAAAGAGAAATAAAAGAAAAAAATGTAAGCCGAAAGGTTTTTCTGGTAAACATTCTTGGTCATAAATTACACACTGATAACTAACCGCTAGATTTGCCTTCACAATCCCTGTTACTTTACCATGTGTTTGAGCGCAGAGATGACTTGTGAGAACACCAGTTTGCTCTCAAGATCTGAGAGGCGCCCCCTGGTGTTGATGCGGGAGAACAGCTCTCCTCCACTGGCGTACTCCATCACCAGATACAGCCTCTTAAAGGTGTCCAGGACTTCATACAAACGCACAATGTTCGGGTGGGACAGTTTCTCCATACAAGAGATCTCGGAGTCAAAAAAGCCATGTGACTTCTTATCCAGGCGAGACTTGTCAAGGATCTTTACTGCCACTCTCTCTATGGAATATATATAACAAAACAAATTATAAAAATAGTCCAAAAGAAAATTGTGCTTGCAGACATGCATCTTGTATAATTATGGGTCAATTTGACGTGACAAAATCATCCTGCCATTAAAAAAAAAATATTATTGTCCCAACTTTTTGACAAGATCTGTCAAAAAGTTGGGACCTAATAATTTGCTACTAAAGGTAGATATTTTCATAATTAAAATTTAATTTCAACACATGTACTAATAATAATTGTATTTACTAGTGCCTGCAACTAAATGTGTTTGTTATTAGAAGAGATTACAGTGCTCAATGACAATAAAATCAGCAGACAAGTTACACAGTCTATAGTAAATACAAATGTACCCTTAATACATTAATTATAGTGGGATTATGTGTTAATATAAAACTATTTAAGTCTGCTATATGGGCAGTGGAGACAAAGTGAATGGACATGTAATGTTTATAAAAGGGATTAGCTCCTCTTCAGTCCGGCACGTGCAGTGACCCAGACTGGATTATGTCTATCATATAGATGTCATATAGATGTCAATGAACCTTAATATACACCCAATTTTAAAGGTGTGTGTATTATCAAAGCAAATCTAAACTATTTGGGGGCCTGTCCAGATTATAATCGTCATTTCTTTTTATTTTTTCCAGTTTACTCAGCCACTTAATTAAGACTGACAGCTGACTCGGAGTGTTTACAATATGGGGTTGTCTCAAATGTTTCTTAAATAAATACAAGACTATACTTAAAACATTAGTTAGAACCAACATACAAGTTTCTAAGCAGAGAAACATATACATTGATTAGATAAGAAGAGAAAACAGATAACCAAAATTGCACTCAAGCAAGTAAAAGTATGTTGTCAGAGGAGTACTTCAAAAAGTTACTCAAAAAGTTACTCAAGTAATATATATATATATAAACATGAAAAAGGGTATTTGCTCTCACCTTTGGTCACCACGTGCACGCCCAGTCTGACAGAAGAGAAGTTCCCAGATCCAATCTCTCCTCTGAGCTCGTACAGTCCCACGCGGCGCCCAAAGGTCACCTCCTCCATGACCCTCTCATTGTGCTTCAGCTCGTAACAGGCCTGTCCGAAGACTGTGGAGCGCAGGGCATCCTCCTCTTCCTCCTCGCCTCCACTGACCCGATTAAAGGATTGGGATTTTTCTCTTCTCAGTTTTGTAGAGTTCTCGCAGAAAATGCTGTCTTGGCATGGAGGAGGTTTGAGATGAGCCCCTGAAATAAGAAGAAATTAATGTCAAATCCTAGTCAAGTCAATAATTCAAGAAAGGTTGGAAAACTATTGCTGTCTCTACTTGCACTTTTCTTTGTAGTTCACTAAAAAGGATATTAAAGTAAATCTTTTGTTTTTTTTAATGTTAATTTCATTTACATTTTATGACAACTAAATCTCATTTTGAATGAGGAAAGCATCTAAAAAGTTGCGACCGGATAAGAGGGCTGGAAAAGAAAGTTTCATGATGTGTTTTTAATTGAGGAATGCTGCAATTCATGGGTTTCAAGCTAATCATTTTGATTTATGAGGACTTTTCCCCATTTAAAAGACATATAATATTTGCTTAATTGCTATGGCGGCGGAGGATTGTTGCCATATGAAGTTTGCATGTTCTCCCTGTGTCTGGGAGGGTTTCCTTTGGGGACTCCAGTTTTCCCCATTAACCCTAAACATGCATCATAAGTACGATTCTCCAGCTAAGGTGGTCCTGACCAAACATACCAACAATGTCATGGAGATGCTCCAGCTGTGGAGATGCCCTTGCAGCATTGGAGGACGGGTCAAATGCAGAGGACAAACTTTCCGATGTGGACAATGAAGTATACCTTACCTTATATTTGTGTTATGTTCTATGGGCATCCAATGTATTTCAAATTGTATTTGAGAGGTATTGCATGCCATTAAAATTAGATATACCGGTAATTTGATTTGTCATTGTGGAATAGTAATACCTGTGCTATATTAACATTTGGGTATAAAATCAGCAAATAGATATATTTTGTGGTTACATCTTTAAATGTATGGTTTGAAATAGCTTTTGGTAAAAAAAACACTGACACTGAATACTTACATGTTTTGCCTCTGATGGTCCTCTTTGCCTTTTCAGTGTTGACAACATTATGTCTGCTTTTTAAATACATGATTCCTAGGTAGTCTTATTGTTGCTGCTTGCACTGGATTTCAATAATAAAAAAAACTAAATTGTCTCTAAAAGTCTTTAAAAGCAGATGCATAAATGAGTATTCCTCCAGTATTGGTCCAGATGTGAGGTGGCTCTCTCCCGGTCTGGTCTCAGGGCTGAGATAATCCTGGCTGTGATTCTGGAGTGGTGGACTCCTCCCTGAAACAGCAGATTAGGATCATGACAGGATCATCACAAAAAGGGTCAGTGGGCTTAACACTGAGAAACTACATATGATGAGATAGCATTATTTCTGCATGACTCAGTCTATGTTTTCACCAGATTCCTTTATACAAACTAGAAGAGCTTGAGATGTATTTATTGTAAGCATTAGTTTGGATATAATTCATATTTCACATTGGTCAATAAAATGCATGCATTAATCTGATATTGCAGATTTCATCGATAAATAAATAAATAGTTTACTAATTAAATACATTCTACAATTGAACACACATTTCCATTTGTTGAGGTATGTTTTGTAAATTACGTTGTGCATAATAATATTTTAAAGTAAAGTATTCCCCAAATTATAAAAGTGTGCCACATTTGATTTAAGATAAAGTCAATGAGTTTAGGTTTGGTAGGTCCAGAATCATATCTCACTGTAGTTGTAGCACTAAATTACAAAAGTGCAATGACATTGACAATCTACATCTTAACAGTCTAAACTGTGCCACCTGTAATGACTGCAGTGAAGTGTAGTGTCTGGTGCACAGGAGGCCAGAGGAGACGTCCCGCCCACTCAGACTGACCCAGACAGAGCAGAGACAGACAGCTCTCAGGGGCTAGACTCTGTGTCTGTACCACAACTGCCCTACCGAGCACCATGAGGGATTGTCTATGGTCTCATCATTCATAAGCTCCATGGCCCACTAAGTCTAATACAGAGATTAACATGATCACATGGACATGTGCACCACTGCCAGAGCTGTATAGTGGATTTAAATGGGGTTGTTTAAAGTTAGTGTTATCAAGAACTATTAATCCTTAAAAGGAAGAAACTAGCTAGAGATAAAGATATAATAGTAGAAGTTATAGGATGAAATAGAAACATTAATGGTTACTAATGGAACAGAAACACAAACATTGGAAGAAAGAAACTAATCATCTATAATCACCTATAATCTGTCTACAGTTTCACTAATAATGGTTTTAAAATAACACGATTCTCCATCAGTAACATTTCCCTAATCAGATTACCCAAAATATTGAGAGTAAACCTGACATTTGAAAAGATTTGTTTTGGCTATGTTAAAGGATCAGGGATCAGCTATAGAAACTGGAGAGGTCACACCTTGATGAAAGAGTGCAGCCTGAGGCTGACGACCGTCTGAACAATGATCCTCCTAATCCAGGGAAAATGAGGATCACATTAACACTTCAAACACAAACATGCAAATGACAGAACCAGCAATCAACAACTGCTTTGATTTGGACAGATTTTTTCCAATATCTTTCAGTAATAGAGGCAAATTGATTTTCTCTAGATCGTTCTATTGGCCTAACTCATGAGAAAACTGTCTCTGTTCACATATATTTTCACAATTATTTCAAATAGCATCCCAGATAAAGCACAACTAAGTTTAATGTAAAAATCATCCATTTCACTGTTTGCAACTAAAGAAAGTAAAAGCCTTGCTGAACATTGCTGAGCTGTGGCCATTTGTCCCCAGTAGAATAAACAGAGAGGTGCTGCTCTCTTCTCCCGCGCTGTGCTGGCTCTCTGCTGTTATTGTTGTCTTGTTTTAGTGGAGGTGCTAAACACCGTCCCCCTGAGATAAAAGATGATTAATGCTGAGAATGTGACACGTTAATGGCCCCGAGCTGCTCCAGCCTCATTTTGCTCGGAGCTACAGAGCCTTTGAAGTGCTGTCTCCTCTAAATGGTATTCAACATGGAAATTTGATTATCCTTCTCACCACTTCCAGAGACATCAGGCCTGAAGCTGATCCCATATAAATATCCCTGTCCTCAGAGGACCACAGTCACACTCAGGTCTAGCTCAAACTCAGGACTCAGGACAAACCCAGAACGAAACCAGGATTTACAGCATGGACCCAGTCTGGATCTGTCTGCTCCTGTCTGCTCTCTACATCACCTGTAAGTACTGCTGTGCTCTGGGATATACATAAAGTCTGTTTAGACAGGGTGAACTTAATAATATCCATTTGAGATAACATTATCATGCATTTTAGCCTGTGGTCCCACGTGTATCCTGTGGGCTACAGCATTTGTTAGGCACTTATTTTTTGACTAACATCTCATATTGCTTAAATCACTTCTAATAGCATGATAGCATGAACCATCAGTAATTATAACTTGTGTTTATGTTGGTGTGTGTATGTTTACTTACAGCTGTGTGTTAATAAAATGCCTTCCATTGTGTTGTCCTCCAGTGCCCGGAGTATGGAGTAAACACCTTGACCACAGAAACCTGTTCACTCAGAGAATCTGCTGCAAGAGACAGAGCCACTTTGTTTACATTGGTCAAGGTAAATTAGTCACTATTTGTGAGACATTTATATGGGATAGGATACTTCATACTAGTAGATTTGGAAAGTAAATGCATTATACTATTTAGTCCTAAGATATACTGGCTCCGTGCCCCCTGTTTTGGACAACCCTTGAATTTAGTCAGAAACACTGTATTCATTTTCTCTTCTGTGTTTCCTCAGACATTTCCGGGGCTCCTGTGAACGTGGACGTGGGCACGTGCAGACCGCACTGTGGAGGAGCTCTCCGGGCCAATGACGCGCCTCAGAGGGACTCCAAACACCCGTCCATGCTGGACTTCATCAGGAGCAAAAAGGTCAGGGCATGTACTACCTCCTAACACCACAAGGGGACGCCATAGAGCTGTAAAAATTATTACACCGGGGTGTGAATTTTGTCGAGCACAACAAAATGTTTGAAATCGTGCGTATCGTTTTAGTTTGTTTACTAGGTGATTTTAATTACATTTTGTAAATAAATAAATAAATAAATAAATAAATAAATAAATAAATAAATAAATAAATAAATAAATAAATAAATAAATAAATAAATAAATAAATAAATAAATAAATAAATAAATAAATAAATAAATATATGTAAAAATATACTGTATTCACTGATATTCTAGCATACTTTTACGTCTATTTGACCGTGTCTGCGCTATAAACATGCACTTAAATCTGACTGATTGTATTTACTTGCAGCAGAGGACGCGCGTGGCTGCTGTCCCGTACATCCCGGAGCAGAAGCAGCTGCCCTCGTGCGGCCTGGAGCAGGTGTGCGAGCCCACGGGGATGCGCGTGGAGCGGGTGCTGCTGTTCGAGGGTCCGCGGGAGGTGGAGGTCATCGAGGACTGCCACTGTGAGGTCAAACTGACGCAGTGCCTGCGCGTCCCCGCGCTCAGGACTTACTACGCAGAGACTCCGTATGAAAGTGTCATTGACGTGGGACGGTGCTCCAGGTCCAAAGGCGCGCCAGGTGAGCCTCCTTTACACCTACAGTAAAAATGTCACAAACAAAACAAGTATAAATACGTGCTGCCAGGTGTGGTTACATGGACAGCAGTAAACTACAGGACAGCCTCCAAACAGGGATAAAAGGCATCAAAGACCTACCACCAATACAGTCCCACCATACAAAATAAGGGCCCATACTTATTTATCATTAATTATCAACGATTATATACAATTGAGATTATATAATGTAATGTAGTAGAGGTTGGTTTCAAATCATGCATCAATATGTGAAATCATTTTAGTTTTGGTTTAACCTCACTGATCTGAATTTAAAATAACCTGAGCTACTGTTGGTCCACAGAGGGCTTCTCCTGCGTCCCCACTCAGTTTGACTCTGCACTGGTGGAGACACCAAACAAAGTGGAGGTGATTCAGACAGTGGAGGCATGTGAGCTGAAGGAAAGCTGCTACAGAGTCGCTCATGTGGAGTATTACTACGAGACTGTGCAGCACAAGGACGGGGTCAAAGAGGAGAGGCTCAAGGTGTGTACCTCAATACCACAGTCCATCATATTTAACCTTCATAATAGAAATATTTTAATAGCTTGACTCATGCAGGGGTGCCTGATGAGCATGGCTTAGTTAGCACTGGGGTCATTTAAATTGTGACTTTCACACCTGCTTTTGTGCAGAGCTGAGAGGAAGTGGGCTCAGCTGGGGGCAGACTGTAATTAAGTGTCTTTATTCATTGAACACTTTTGTGGAAGACACCACTTAATCACAGCATTCACTGAGCAGTCTGGCACCGCACAGTCTGGCCCAGCCTTTATGATGCGCAGGGCAGTCCACGCACCCCAATACACACAACACAGTAAGGGTCTGTCTAGTGACACAGACCCCTATTCATATTTAACTTATGAAGTGACTATATCATAAACCCAGTTCAAGATAAACTAGAGTAATAAATAGTGCATTGGTATTATGTATGGCTCTGAATAAACAAAAGTCCTAAAGAGTTGAGTCATGTATGATATGAAAACAAATGGTGGTTTCAGGGCAGCTGGCTGCTCTAAATTAGATAAATATTTGTGACCTGCTGAGCTCATTGCACTTTCTCTGTTTTGCAAATGTTTCAGGAAATAGATGTAGGCAGATGTTTGGGAGGCTGCTCTTCAGGAAACCGCTGTCTTCTCAGGTAAGTAACAGACAGAGCACCGTCCCCCAAGTCTCATCACAGTTACCCGCCATTCTCGACACCTTCAACAGTGTTGATCCTTATTGACCAAATGTCCATTTTATGGCCCTTTAGACAAACACAGCTTTAAATGTAAAGACACATGCCTTTTATATTTACATATTATACATTACATTTACCTGGTGTAATCATGAGGCAGGATGTATTGACATTGTATTAAATATGCTATTCTGTGTTACAGAAGTCCATCGGATCCTGCAATCTGTCACTTGTGGGCAGAGCGTCAGTTGAGCTCGTGTGTGCCTCAGGAATACGAGAGTCACAGCTTCATGAACCAGTATGGACAGATGCGCACAGTGCTCTCCATAAGCTCCTGTCTGTGCCAAGAGTAAACCCTGAACATGGACCAAAACCCCTCAATGTACTGTACAAAGACTGAACAGAGAATGTGGCTGCAGACCACTTGTCCCTCCACACTTTATAAAACTTGTCTAAATTACTATTGTATTATATGTAATATATGTAAAAAGAGTATTTTGTAAATAAAATTATAGTACATTACTTCCTCTTCTCTTTTTATTTTTTAATACATACATATAATACATAAGATTTGTCAGTAAACCAAAGACCAGTATCTATCACGTAAATCCTTTACATCAACAAAGCAGCTTTATCAAGACAAGGAAATACACAGTGGCTCAAACAAACTGTCACATATGACATCCACATTTTATCCAGAATTATTACATAAACACATTAGTCAAGCTCCCAAGAGGAGTTAATAATAACAAATCAATAAACTATTCGATTTAATAAACCAGAAAAAAAGACCAATATTTTTTCTTTTGATGTAAGAAAGTATTAAAAGTATTAAAAGTAGTGCTAAATAGCACACGCCTTTCGTACATTCAGGTTAAAAAGGAAATGTGTACATACACACAGGCAGAGCAGTGCTGATGGAGGCTGTGGGCCAGTGTTAGTGGCTTTGGTGAACACATAAAAGTGATAACTTGGTCCATGACAATTCTTGGATCAGAAGTTCAATAGTGACAGATCTAGCTGAATTTAGTTTGCAAGTTTAACAGGCTATACAATTTGATCTCAATCCCAATATTTAATGTTACATATTTAAAGGTACATTATGTAACTTTCTGGAGGTGGCACATCACCTGCATGATTCCAGGGATATAGAAAGCTAAATTTTGGAACATTCTCCATGGACATAAGCACGTTTTATGCCATACTGAGGAAGATTATAACCAAAAGAACTATAGGGACTGCATGTGAAAACTAGCTATTTAGCTATAATCTGGTGCAGAACGTCTCTGTTTTTATAGTAAAAGGTCACATTTTATACAGCACTTTTCCACCTTCAAGGCACTCAAAGCACTTTAGGCACTCAAATCGCTTTTATGAGCTTAATGTCTCTGTACATTGTCCCTTCAAATAAAGACTAAACTAGGAACAACATGAGGCCCTCCTCTGGCAAAATAAGAGTCAGGTTTGTGGAGATGGAGAGCAACTCAGTTTAGAGTTTATATATGCAATAAACATAACTAAAATGAAAAAAAGGAAAAAAAGAATGTACATATACAGTTATATAAACAGGTTGGTGGTGTAGATTTATGATAATTAGTATCATCTTCTGAATGTCAAGTTTAGTAAAACTAACTTTATTTTAATTAATTTATTATTATTATTATTATTATTATTATTATTATTATTATTATTATTATTATTATTATTATTATTATTATTTTAAAGCATCTTCATTAATCATATATAAAAATAACAGATAACACTGTTTGGCTTTCCGTCCTCACAGATGTGTCTTTGTAAAATCACGTGTAGACGTTGACATAAAACAGTTCAGGCTTGAATCGTTTCTGGTCCTTTGAAACAACACACGTGCAAGTCGTTCGTATATTCTCCTTTTGATATGAACGTGCGAAACAACAAGGCTGTGTTTCTTGTGTTATGTGAACAACACAAAGTCTATGATCTGTTTTTATGGTCCACTACAAACTCACTCTGATCTCTCAAGCGACGGAACAAACTATCCTTTAGTCTCAGTTTGACTTTCACACGGACAATAACACGCGTCTTGTAATAAATACCAACTGGATTTGTCTTCACATGTTGCTGTATATGTTGCATAGCTCTGTGACAATATATGTTAAGTATTTGAGTCCGTAATATACATGATGTGCTATAATGACACACACAGGAGCACTGGCACAGTGTGAGGGGATCTGGACACAAGTTTACGTCAAATCTGATGATTATCCAGCTGTAATTGCACAAGCACATATGCAAATCCGAAAGTGTAGACGTTGACACCAGACTTTTCTTTGTCGTAATTGGTTTCACCTTTGTCGGTGTTTCCATTATTTTAATTTAATGGGTTCATTCAGGAGCAGTTAACGTCCCACTGAGCGCCCACTTCCTCTGCACTAAAACTAGGACATACCACGGTCAATTTTGGAGTATTTTCCAATAAATTAAAAATCATTTTGTGTAAGGATGTCCCCAATCATGTGCAAGTAAACATTTCTGCTCTACACTTGATTCTTATTGAATGGAGTCGTTATTTCCAGACGTGGGGGTCAAAGGGCCTTGAGTACACGGGCTTCACACCTTTTGCTAACACCGCCATTAGCTCCTTTACATTCGCTGATTGGTGATTTACATTTGCGACCAAATAGCATCTTTACTGCTGTTTACCAAAGGCTCTGGGCCCATTGAGGACCCACCATCCCCATTTGATATAAAAAGTGGAGCATTTTGAGTCGGTGGTCACTCCAGCTTTGAGCAGCAGTCGGAGCGTTACCAGGACGACAGCCCGGATATGATTCTCTTGTTGATCTTCGGTTCTTTGCTGTGGTCTGCCGCGTCACGACCTTCACCAAACTATCTGAACCCTTACAGCGAGGAGAATGAGACAGATGACCCGGAAGAAATGAGATCCGCCGCTATTAAACGACTTTTGGAAGTTTTTGGCATGGAGGATCCCCCTTCCATCCACGGACACAAGCAGGCTCCTCAGTACATGCTCGATCTGTACAACACTGTGGCGGATGTGGATGGCGTTACCAAGGATCCTTATCTTTTGGAAGGAAATACAGTGCGTAGCTTTTTCGACAAATGTAAGTGTTTTTTTTTTTTAACCTTTTTAAAATTGAATGGCTGTTTTGTCTATTTGCAGCAGCATCTAACATTTTGATTGATCTTATTGCAGTGCGCAGTGAGCAAGTGGAGTTCAGCTTCAACTTGTCTACAGTGTCCAGGGGTGAGAAGATTCTTACAGCAGAGTTACATCTGTTCAAACTACGACCACAAGCCACCCTCGCCTTCAATAGACACCATTTCTGCCAGGTATGGACCAAAACACCATGTACAGTAGATATGTGCAGGTTTAGCTGTGGATCAAAGTGCCAAATTTGTATTCCAATATGGTTGTAGGTAAAAAGAAAAACTTGTAATTTAAATTCACAAATCTTTCACTGTATCAGAATAAGAATCAGAAATACTTTTATTGCCATTGTCAGTGAACACAGCTCACAAACTAGGAACTTACTTTGGTGCTAAAGTGCAACATAAAAACACTGAATAAAAACAAATAAGGGTATATAGGGTATTGCATTACTATCAATATTTTTTAAAGACTATAAATTATTTGTTAGGATTGTTAGGATGGTGAATAAAATGTCTTTGGTATATTTTTGGATTCAGGTCAGTGTATATCAAGTACTCGACACCAGCAAAACCAACAGCACACAGGACAAGAAACTCCTGTCTTCTCGGCTCGTCCCTGTACACTCCACTGGATGGGAGGTGTTCACCATCACACAAGCAGTAAGTACAAGTCCTATTCTAATGATAACAATCTGAAAACAAAGAAAAAGAAACAGTATACCTATGAAACTCATTGAAGAGTTTTACTAAATATCTGTTGTTCTCATCTAGGTACGTTCTTGGATGATGGATGAAGGCAGTAACTTGGGGTTGCACGTGGTGGTCCGGACCCTAGGGGGCAATCCGTTTGACATGAAACTAGTGCGATTTGCTTCGGGGCGAAACCACCATCAGAGCAAACAACCCATGTTAGTTCTCTTCACCGATGATGGGCGCAGGTCCACCAGTCTAGAAAGCAGAGGTACAGTCTTAAAAGATAATTACTGTATAATTACTACTTTTAAATAATTTTGTGTGGTATATATATTTATTTAGTAAGTGTGTGTATGATGAGATGGTCAGTATAAGATTTTAGTTTGTTGTTTGTCAGTAAATGCTCCATAGCTACCACAATTTTTAAAAACTTACTTAGTCCCCTCTTATATTAGCAAGCACTCCCTCTTGTGTGGTTGTTAGTTAGCTGAGAACGCATTTTTGTACAATTACCTAAAAACTAGTTAAAACTAAATTAATTGTGAAATGTTTAACTTCAATCTTTATTATTATTATTTTTTTTCTTCAGATTTTGATAATGCAGCCACTTCCAACCTTCCTCAGTCGTTCATGTCCGGCTCCTCCTCAAGAATCGCCCGCTCCGTGGACTACTCAGAGGAGAGCGGTGCACCCACACCCTGCCAACGCCACCCTCTCTACGTCGACTTTGAGGAGATTGGCTGGTCTGGTTGGATCATTTCTCCACGCGGCTACAACGCCTATCACTGCAAAGGCTCCTGTCCGTTCCCCTTAGGTCAGAACATGCGTCCGACCAACCACGCCACCGTTCAATCTATTATCTACGCACTCAAGTTGCTCAAAGGAGTTGAAATGCCATGCTGTGTGCCTGATAAGCTGTTTTCTATCAACCTACTCTACTTTGATGACGCAGAGAATGTAGTGCTTAAACAATACAATGATATGGTGGCAGGAAGCTGTGGATGCCATTAACATCAATTGTAATATGGGCCAAATATGGACTTTGTATTATATGTAAATATTCTTAAATTCTAATATATGGCAGTGATGTAAGGGCTGTAACAGATGTAAATATGTAAATTTTATTATCACAATTAGAATAAATGCTACTAATGTGTTAAATAATGTTTTGGATTTATTTCTAATTTATGTAGTAAAATGGACTAACCTTATGCATGGAAATGAATAAAGAAATGAGACAGTTTATTGTAGTTGAGTTTTTATGGCTTCAGTCCTTTGAGGAGGAGTAGCGCAATACACAGTAGCTGGAACACAACCTATTTCAGTTTCAATTTTTGACTGCAAAAAAGAAAGTTTATTATTTTAGTCATATCTGTCAGCACAAATGGGTATATTTAGACTCTAAGCACAAATGTAACCTTTTTGGTGGAGGTTCATTACCTGCTCATTTCCTCCGGTGCTTACAGTGTTGGATGTAATGTAACTTATCTATCTCTATGGAGAAAAGCAGCTGACACCAACAGGCGAAGTTATACCTGCAAGAGGTGACCCCACTCACGCTAAGAATGTGTGTTCTTAAGGCATTTTCTGCTATAAACATTAACACCTGAAATTGAGTGTACAAGTGTAAGTTTCATGCCATACTGTGGAATATTACAGGAAAAGCAATACAATTTCTAGTGCACCTAGTTTTACATCATGGCTTTGGTTTTATTCTTCTGGTGGTAATGAAATAATTATGTGGAGCAATTATGCCGGGCTAAAACAGTTTCCTCCTATCAAAACTCTATTTGCGGTGGACAAAGGCCCCCACCACACAGAGTAACCTGAGCGTGCCAGAGGCGTTGGCCATATTCGAGTGGCACTAAATGGGGTTGATGGCACTTGGCGCGCTGCTGGACGGCTCCCTCCTCTTTGTGCAAGGGGCTGCTATTCACAAAAGAGAAAACGATGAAATACATCCTTTATAATGAGCGGCATAGTGCCCAGCACAGCGCGACACCTGATCTCCTCTTTGGCTGAGGTGACTTTGGTCCATGTATTTCATATCTGCTATATCCTCCTGGCTCCAAACACGGCTCTGAAGTGATGGATCCAGGACTGAGCAGAGAAATGAAATGGGGAACAAACAGACAATCTTCACAGCGCAGCAGCTAGACGCCTACCAGGTCAGTGACCATGTTTACAGTATGTAGAGCCAGATTTAGACTAGTGCCAAGATTATTAACATCTTTTAGTTCATAATATTAAGAACATTTTGAGTAGTTTTATTAAAGTTGCTGGTAGTAACTTCATATATTCATTTTTTTAAGTGATAGCTTTTTAATTTTATTTTCATATTTATTTATTTATTTCAATTACATTCTCAAACATCTGTGCTGTTTTTTCTGTTTTTAGGACTGCACTTACTTCACAAGAAAAGAAATTCTCAGGTGAGGACATTTTACAATTTGATACATCCACTTTTTTTTTTTTTTTTTTTAGTTTTTCGACTACAATACAACAGTGCAACCCTAACTGCCTTGGGTCACCTATCTTTCAGTGACATAAACAGCCACCTTTATTTACCACATGATGTGACAGTTTCAAAAGTTTTAAAAGTGATTTTTGACATAGTTGGTTTAGTAAATTTGGTTTTGTTTTGTGTTCAATTTGAGGTGTTAAATACTTAAAGATGCAATATGTACAATAACGTTTTCTGGTGGAGGGTCCACCATCTGCTTGTCTCCATGGAGATATTATTGCTTCGCATAAAATGTTCATAACTACATTTATCTCTTATTTTAATGGAGACAAGCAGGTGACACCAGAAGGCCAAGTTAGAGGTCAGTAACTGCAGTGGGAATGTGTGTTTTTCAAAGTATTAATAAAATACAATAAAAAAGATCTGTAGTTAAATAACATATAAAGATAGACCAGAGCAGGGTTGTCTCTCCACACACTCACACAAGTTACTCGTCTCTAAGTTAAATGCCAGTCAAAGCAATTACATATCCATAGAGGCAAGCAGGTGGCGGGCTCTCCATAACAAATATTGTTGCAAAAAGTAACTCTATCCTAAAGCACATATTCTGACCCTCTTCTCAATTGCAGACTGTTTTATCGGTACCGTGACCTGGCTCCACAGCTCGTTCCTCTCGACTACACCAATAACCCAGATGTGAAGCTACCATACGAACTGATTGGCAGCATGCCCGAGCTGAAGGTAGGCCCACGGTCCCGCTCCCCTGTGTCACCCTCATGCATTATTCAGCCCTCACTAATCGACAGGATTCATTCAAAGGCCGTATACTGTATATGTTACCTGAGGCTCTGAGATCTAAAGAACGCCAGAGGGTCCCAGGGGTGCGCTGTCTGGAAATGCCTTCATTATATGGCTCTTTAAGCTCTGGCAGTGATGGGAACAGGTGCGTTGGGCATGCAGGATAAAAAAGGGAAGGTTAGGATGGGTAAAATTTTCATGTCATGTTTATATAGACACTCTTGCCAGAGTATTCAAAAACAGTATGTACAAGACAAAATTGGAATCGAACCACCAACCATCCGTGTGAGACCACGAAAAAGGAAATAATTAAATGCATAAAACATGAGGTACTAAGTATACAAAAGAAGAAGAAAAGAAGACACTGAATCAGAATCAGAAAACCCTCTGCTGTTCATGTCAGTGAAGAAAATTCACAAGTGATGAATGAGCTCAAGTGATATGGTGCAACATAAACATCAAAATGTAATAAAATATCAACTATCAGGCATGCATAAAAGAAGGTTTGAATTTAAAAAGTAAATATCAGTACAATACAGTACAATATGAACTGAACAACACATAGATGAAATATTGTTGAAGTGAGTTGTTTAAAGCTAGGGTACCTGATTTTCAAACTTTAAAAGACAAAAGTAGCTATTTAAATCTGTCCAACTAGTCCCTACCTTTTCCAAACCTTTGGGCACATCATTAGTATGCACTAGAAGCAGGGGGGATCACCTTTGCACAGCCAAGCAGCTTTAAAATGTTTTTGATGTTTTCTCTAGATAGAGACAGTGTGTAATGGTCTAAGTTCTGCTTTCACAATTAACTTTCTGGAGGGAGGGGGGATTTGCAATCTAAGAGAAAAAAGTGTTATAAAGTGTCCAATGAGAGAGAGGAAGAAAGTGTTCTTGTGGCAAGAGGTTCTGGTCCAAATGCCTCCTGTCCGAGGGGAGGGGCTCAAACATTCCATGCCCACGGTGAGTCCTGGAGATGTACAGGTCCTGGAGAGACAGGAGGCAATGCTCTGCAGATGATTCCTACCTGCTTGGCCCTTCTGAAACTGAAACTGCAGTGATTATTATATTTCAACAAATGGATATTAACAAATGCATATTAACAACAATAATTTCATCTGCATCCTTATCCATCAAAAGTATAGGCCTATATGTCTAACTATTGTCAGTGTAATACCTTTTTATTGTTTTCCAGGACAACCCTTTTCGACAAAGGATTGCTGAGGTTTTTTCTGAAGACGGTGAAGGAAACATGACCCTGAATGACTTCTTAGACATGTTCTCTGTGCTGAGTGAGATGGCTCCACGGGACCTCAAGGCCTACTACGCATTCAAAATATACGGTACAACAACATAAGTATTCATTCATTCATTCACTCACTCATTCACTCATTCATTTGGTATGATAAAAATGTGATATTCAAACACTACATGACTGTATATTTATCAATTTAATAAATTTTAGATATTAAATCTAAAATTATATCCATCAAAGTTCTGTTGTATTTCATATAAAGAAATTATTATAGAAATGTCTAATCTAAAAGGCTATTGTCAAACTGTTAAAAAAGCTCCAAAGCTAAACATAGGCAACACCTGAAACAAAACAAGAATATGCAATACATTAATTCATTTTTTAATAAAAAAAAAAAAAGAAACAGATTAAGCATGAAGCCGCCAAGTGAATTTCTCCTTGATGAGATCAATAAAGTGGCATCTTCTCTTAACAAAGACAAGATGAGTGACCTCAACCAGTGACCCCTATGTAAAGGTAACGTAAGGGCCGTGGAGTCTTAAGCACGACAGCGTATACATGGCTTGGCATAAAAAATTCAACAGGTCTTTATACAGTCCAACACAATGAAAAGGGACAGTTTGTTTGGTCCACTGTGGCTCTAATTAACAGCTGCTGACAGGTCAAAACACGTCTAAGAGAAGCATTATCATAGGGTGAATGCAGAGGTCAGGTGGACAAGTGCGCCGGGTTTAGTTTAAGTTTAGAGGACTGTGCAGCAGAAGGAATTCAGATTATTCTATAAGCCACCTGCCAACGGAGATAGTATTGATTTGTCTGTTAATGCTTTGTCTGCAAATAGATTAATGCTCAAAAATAATAATAATAATCTTTCCTGTTTTCTAAGGTCAATGTAATGTTGTGCACTGTCCTTGTTCAAATAAAAGCATACCATACCAATAATAATATTCCGCGTTTTACTTAAATCCATAATATGCAAATTATTTTCTCCAAATAATAAAGCATGTTTTTTCAATATAGATGTTTTTATTGCAATGAAAAACAAACAAAACATGTGTCCTTACTGTGAGTGAGCTTGCTTTTCCATAAACCTAACTCTTATTTAGCCTGGAGTAGAGCCTCCTCCTGCTTGTTTACATGGAAATATTGTTCCTTTGGCTATAATATTCCACAGTATGGGATAAAACATATCTCCATGGTGAATGTTCTGAAGTATGGTTTTAACTCACACTGTGCTGCTTCATGGACCTTCAACCACATGTACACAGTATGGGGCTCTTAGAACAGAAGGGAATGCATTCATTTTAGTTTTATTAGAAGCTGGGATACCTGCAGGTCACATGTGTTCCTTATTTAAACATATAGCTAGTCAGGTCTCTTTCTCTGTCAGATTTCAACAACGATGACTTCATCTGCAAGTCTGATCTTGAGAAGACCCTGAACAAGCTGACACGTAACGAGCTGACAGAGGAGGAGGTGCGGATGGTTTGTGAGAAGGTCTTGGATGAGGCTGACCTGGACAATGATGGGAGGCTGTCTCTGGACGACTTCCAGCACATGATCCTCCGAGCACCCGAGTTTCTAAGGTAAAAAAAACACACACCGGTCAGTACATTTAGGTGTATTAATACTTTTCAAGCCTTTTCTACTAAACAGAATGGAGGTGGATGGAAGTAAAATTCCCACTCTTCCCACTTTTGTCTGAAGGAGGGGGAGGGATCAGTCACCTGCTTGATGGCATTAAATGTATCTGTCTTGCTTTGGTTAAATTACAGGTGCATTTATTTGTCAAAAATACCTTAAAACATGCTTCTTATTGTAAGCACGCAGGCTTGTTCACAGATCTGACCTATAAATGTAAATTGGCCTGCTGGTGTCTCCATGGGGATGGGCAAGTTTAATGCCATTCGGTGGAAGTTTCTATGATCAAAGAAATTTCATGATTTTTCAGTGCCTTAATAGAAATACTTTATTTTTAATTTCTTCTTCTTTGTCCTTCTTTGTCCACAGCACCTTCCACATCAGAATATAAAGGATCCCAAATCTCAACTTATATAGTTAATCACAAACTCTTCGAGGAAAACCAAAATGTGTAGATTTTGAGAACATTTTCAATAGATATTTCTGTATTAAAGTATTAAACTACTGTCAAAAGGGCTTCTTGTTTTTTTTTTGCACTCACACTGCACTTAAATGTATTGCATTTTGACAAACATGACTATCATGCTAAAGGCATATTACACGGCTGTAGACTTTTATCCTTTGTAGTAAACCAAGATTTGTGTTAGTAAACATTTATAGGTATAAGGTTGTGTATGAACAGCAGCAGAAAGGACTGATTTAGCTATTTTTTTCTTTATTCATTAATGTCCTTGAGACTATTGCCCAATTTCAGTCAACTAATGTTTTGAGTCATAATTCACACATATTACGTGATACACCACCTATAAAAAATATAATCAAAATCACACCATTTAACTAAAATATGGAGCAAATGTGTTCTTGAAACCATGTCTGGTCAGTGCTTTTTTAAAAATTTTGCCTTCTACTTTGGACCACAAGTTTACTCAGGGCACTCTAAAATGGCAAATTATTCAATTAAACAATAATAATAATACATAACACTTATATAGCACTTTTCATGACACAGACACTTCACACAATTTACGACAGACAAAACAGAAAAGAAACAAATAAAAGGAGATGCAGTTATTTGAGGGCAGTTTTGAACAGATGAGTTTTCAGGGTTTTTTTTTTTTTTTAAGATGCTGAGTGTGAATGAGTCTCTGAGTCAACAGACTCATAGTTGGATCCAGTTGGACATTTTTTTCAAGGCACACCTGGCAATACCTCAAAGTACACTACGGTCCCATATCACACGGGTTGAAAATCAAGGCATGGATCGTTGCAACCATTTGTCAAGTCGACTACGGTCAGAGAATATTATTTTCTTGAGCGTACTATAACAACAACATAAAGTATCTGTAGTGTAGTTTACCTGTCCATCCATCATCAGGTGGAAGCGGCAGCCAGCTCCAGGTCAGGCCTCATTAGTTATGAACATCAACAGAACATTTGTATTCATGTATAAAAGGCTCCAGTTACATCAACGATAAAAGGAACAGCTTGGAAGCTTCTGCAGGGATATGTTACACAGGAGAAGGATATAGTGAAAGCTTAAGGTCAAATGACTGCCCTAGAAAAAGTAACACATAAGAAAGACAAGCAAATGTACATTTTTCTGACAAGTGTGTGTAATTTTGATTTGTGATTTATGTTTTCTCAAATGAAGGTAATTTCCAGTGTTCATTTTACGAGAGAAGACTGAAATATGAACTGATAAACAACAATCATGGTCTTCCTCCTCCTCGCCAGGCCCTCCTCCACCCCCCTCCCTCCTCCTCGCCTGGACGATTTTTCTTGTTTTGTCTGATTTTTCCTGTTGTTTGATTTTCCTGTTTGTTTTTGTGTGTAGGCAGCACGGTGGTTGAGTGGCAACACTCATGCCTCACAGCAAGGTTTGGTTCGATCCCCGGGTTGTCCAGGCCTTTCTGTGTGGAGTTTTGCATGTTTCTCCCTGTGTTTGGATGGGTTTCCTCCGGGTACTCCGGTTTCCCCCATCAACCAAAACATGAACGCCCTTCGAGACAACTGTTGTTGTGATTTTGGGCGTTACAAAAATAAAATGAATTGAATTGAACCTAACTGACCATTCAAATTGTAGTTTTTAAAGTGATTAGTCTCATTGCCTAAATGAAAAAAGCTGTGCATTTTAAAATATTCTTATTTTATTAAATCAAAAGTACATATATCTACAAAGAGTAGATACATTTCGATATGGGTTTACAAAGTACAGTACAGTTTAGGTAGATCTTATTGTCAGTGTGGTATTTACAATGTTGCTCCCCCTTTGTACTTGACAACCGATAGAAAGACAGTTATAGTTATGACTTAAGATTGAGAACAAGAGCAAGTTGATGAATTGCAATAAAATAATGGTTTAACAAAAAAAGGAGGATTGCAAATGATAAAACATATCCCCTGGCCTGTACTATGATGAAGGTACCTGAACAGATTTATAGTCCTGATCAGTGGGATTACAAAGTTGGCAACTAGATTAACAGCAATTTTCCAGATTTCTACACAAATTCAGAACACATCCAAAGCATTATGTTCTAAATCTTTAATTCAAATTCTTCTCTGAGAAATAATAGGAAGCAACTGCAATTATTATGTAATGCAGTAGTTAGGACTATTATGGACAATTTTGAACTATGTGGACAATCCATTAGAAGGCTATAAACCCATAGCTAAACCCTCATTTAAAATTTGACAAAAACAGGTTTTCAACTCCATTCAGCTATAAATCTTCATTATTTGGACAGGCATTATTAATTAGTTATTTCCTTCCTCCATCTTTTGACAGGCATAGAGTTAACAAAGTCATTCAGCTTTGTAATGCCAAAACGACCTTTCTCTTCATAGCACAATATAGTTCTAACTTGCTCTCACATTTCTGAAGGCTTGTTGCTACACCACTGCAAATCAATAACTCTACCAACACCGCTTAAATATTCCTACTTTATGATTTATGCGAGTTTTAACCTGCACAGGTGTCACAATGCAGTCCTGCCTTTGCCTCAGAATTAACAACAAACATCCCATACATTAAACTGTACAGGTTGAAATAAATGACTATAATAGACAGAAAAATGCACAGGTCCATGATTCACGATGCATAGCTCACCAAAGACTGAACTGACGTGTTAAGACAAATGGTTGTATAGTGATGAGGTCCCAAATAAAACAGACAAGAGCAAATTTCCCATTGACGTTTGTGCATTTAAGAGCTTAATAATTAAAGAAAAGAAAAATATTAAGACATTTATATAGCAAATAGTTTAGGTTCAAAAGACAGGCTGAATACTGACTTGTTTGTTTGGGTGGTCACATGTTAGAGCTCCTCTATTGTGCCACCTAAAGCCGCAAAAAAATCTATGCCAATACTAATACAATTGTTCTGAAGCCTTGGGTTTGATTAATAAAATACAAATTATACTTTGGCAGGACAGTAGTAAAAAAAAAAAAAAAAAAGTATATATATGTTAAGGGTGCCATGTTCATGGGTGATGCAGTATACACAGACTAGGCATAACAATATGACCACCAGCTTGTTATTGGTCATCATTGTTCGTCATGTTATGTCATGCATTATGACCGACTGCAGCCGCAAATAAGCTACTCTGAGCTACAGCGGTTTTACTTCTTTCAACTACTCTAAAGATCCTGACTGCTGCAGACCAGGAGCTCTTCATTCTAATCTAATCACCACAATTTTTTGAGTGGGGTATTTTGTAAATGAATACCAGGACAGTGGATAAATAGCACAGCAAAGATTATCACGTTTTTAAATATGTGCAATAAAATTGCCTGAAACACTCCCAAGTATATGCGATCATCCCCCTTTGCTCCTTTGCTAAGACGCTCATTGTTGCACTACACTTGGCACAGACTACACAAACACAGGTAAAGTGCACAGCTGCGAGGAGCCTGAAGCAGAGGCCTACAGTGACTTGAATGTTTGTCAGAAGAGCAGAGACTTCATTTAGCTACACACAATCAGAGCATCTCAATTTTTCTGTCAATGTCTTTAAGGAGTGAAAAGTTTGAACTATGTCTTATTGCAAATAACTGAAACTGTTACAGATAATTTTCAATGATTATAATCCGCTTCGCTTAACTGAACTTTGAGCCATCCGTCTCTGCCTGACCTATATCACATACTAAGGGAAAGAGCACTAATAAAAATAGATACTACATTTATATTGAGATCCCACAACTGCTATTTGCACTTTCCCTCTCTCTAAATGAGTCAACAATGTGCCTGTGCAATATGAAAACAAAGAATTGCCTGGTTTCAATGCTGTCAACTCTTAGGACAATGTCATATATATAGTCCACAGTTCAGCAGTTCGCCCCTGTGAATCCTGTTGGAAGAGAACTGTTGCTGGAAGCTTAAAAAGTGGAAGAAACAGAAAGTGCCCCGTGTTTTGGACAAGGGGACAGACCGTGGATGGAGGACAGGAAGAAGTGCTGAAGCGAGCACAGTCTGTTACAGTCAAAGTCCAGCTGCAGAGACAGAGCCCCGTCAGAGACAGAGCCCCGTCAGAGACAGAGCCCCGTCAGAGACAGAGCCCCGTCAGAGACAGAGCCCCGTCAGAGACAGAGCCCCGTCAGAGACAGAGCCCCGTCAGAGACAGAGCCCCGTCAGAGACAGAGCCCCGTCAGAGACAGAGCCCCGTCAGAGACAGAGCCCCGTCAGAGACAGAGCCCCGTCAGAGACAGAGCCCCGTCAGAGACAGAGCCTCAGAGGAGGGTGCAGCGAAAGAAACTGGTCTTTTTCTGCGGCTCCGAGATCTTCACTCCATGACTGCTGCCCTGGGGAGTATTACCCTCCTGAAACATGCAACAAGTATTTGGGTCAAGATATACAGAACTAGAGCAGACATACAGAGAAACAAGCACATGGATGAATATAAAGCTGATTTAGGTTATAATTTAAAAAAAAAAAGGTGACCTTTACCAATTTTGAGTCCATTTTTGTTTTGATGTCTCTGGCGAGTGTCAGAAAGGCCTAAGGACAACAGAAAGAAACACAGAAGGTAATACATTCTGCATCTATATGCAAGTATAATATTATTTATTTAAGCAGAGGTTTACTCACATTTTCCACATTAATGTTTGCTTTCGCACTGGTCTCCATGAATTTGATCCCATATTCTAGAGCAAGCTGAAAGAAACATTAAATCTTTGAGAGATCTTTAAGAAGTTTTACTAATTTTCTCTGATCAGGTGGTACTTACCTTCTCTCCTCTGTCTTTGGAAACCTGCCGCTTGTCATTGATGTCACACTTGTTCCCAAGAACCATCTTCTCAACGTCAGATGATGCATGCTGCAAAAGAAAATAAGACACGATAAAACACAAATCTCATTCTGCCAGTGATCTCTTTTATGAAAGCATCACACCTCTTCTATGTTCCTGATCCAGTTCTTGATATTTTCAAAGGACTTCTCATTGGTGATGTCGTAGACAAGCATAATGCCCTAAAATCAAATTATAATTTAATATAATCACCAAGGGTGGTGCTGAAACACGTACCTAGCAACATGTTGTAATCACTCACCATTGCTCCTCTATAATATGCAGTTGTAATAGTTCGGAAGCGCTCCTGTCCTGCTGTGTCCCTACATAAAAATGGCAGAACATCAGTTAAAATGCATAGGCAGTGTTTATGAATGTTAAGTATACAATTAACCACCTCAATATTGTAACTTTAAAAAAAATAACCAATTTAGGAATAAGTTACTTGGATTTAACATAATTTGTATATAAAAAATAGGATTATGTCACATAAGCCATTTAAATGCTGCCTTACCATATTTGTAATTTTATCTTCTTCCCGTCCAGCTCTATCGTCCTAATCTTAAAATCGATGCCTGTGGGGGATACATTAATATGCAGGTCAGAGGAAGCATTAGCGTTAGCCTTATTTCATTGTTGTACATCCGGTGTTGTCGTAGTACAAACTGTAAACCAAAGCAGATTAATGTGCCACGGAAACAATGAAAGCGTCGATAAAACATTTACACCACTGCTGTATTAGTAAGATAAGCTGCTTAGCTTTGAATCACACTTTCAGTTTTATGCCAAGATGTGGAGAGACTCATGTGGCTAACTGCTAATGCTAGCTGTCAGAGATGCTACAGTTCACCGGCTTTGTGTCTCTAAAAAAATATCCTCTATTACTTATCTACCTATAACACCTTCACATAGACTTATAGATGTGTCTGAACGTCTTATTACACCGAGATTACGTTTGAAATGACTGTCTTTTTGATAGCGGATGTTAGCCACGCAGCAAATAGACCGATCCAGTTACAGAAGTCATTTGTAAACAGTCAAACCCGGACACCGTTTCTGCTTTAAAAACTCACCTATCGTGGAAATAAACGTGGAGTTGAATGCGTCCTCTGAAAACCTGAACAGGACGCAGGTTTTTCCCACGCCAGAGTCGCCAATTAAGAGTAATTTGAACAAATAATCGTACGTTTTCGCCATACTGGATATTAATGCGGAAATCCCGCCCGGCGAATGTGTAACTGAAGAAGACAAACTCATCTGTGGCGCTCTCTGTGGGACTGGAATGTCACTGCAGGGCTTTTAAAAACTTACTGAAAATAATAATTTATTTTTTATTATTATTCCTTCCTGATTTGAAGGAGACATTATATGTATTGCCGAAACACCTAAAAATGCATTTTTATGTGAGCGGGGTTGTTTCTCCACAGATCTGAGCTGTAACTTGGCCATGGAGAGAGATGTCAGATATGTTTAATAATATAGGCTACTGTTGAACTTTCTAGGCAAAGCTATAACATGCCCGTCTTCATCTGCCCACTATTCGACTACAAGAACATTTTGCCTACATAAACGGCATCTGTAATTTTGCCTTCTGTTTTTTATGCAGGGCCTATGGGTTATGTGTGGGTTAGGTTGTTGTTGTTTTTTTTCCCCTTTAACCCAGAAGTGAACAGAATGTACCATAGATGATATACTCGGGTATATAAGTGCATTTGCTATACTACCTACATTATGAATTACTTTAACACAAGGAGTAAAGGCTCACTTGTTTTTATGAGTTAACGGTTTTTAATCAAAATATTGAATGTACTATTGTGCATAGTAGTTATAAAACAATAACAATACAAACTGTTGATTGACTGGGCACTTCATATTTGAATTTTACAAGATAAATATATTATTTATTGATCCAAGCTACTTTTTGGAAGGAGTGTTGTTGGGAACTCTTAAAAGTAAGCTGGTGATGAGATAATTGCTATTTCTGCAGGTGGTGTACATGCCCCATCACTCAAGTTATGAAGTGAAGAATTATAGGTTCACTCACCACATAGGCTACTCATTGAGAGCTCAATCTTCCTATTTGTCAGGTAACTGGAACTTAAGCTATTTTTATGACCATATTTGAAACTAAAAATTACACAAAACAGGTTGAAACAAACAGTATTCTTTATTGTTTGCTGCTGTCAACTGGGCTGTAGTATAAAACAGGGGCTTAACAGCATTGGAGATGTTTAAAAGTTGGTCCAAATATTAAGCACAAAGCAAGCACAGAGCATGCTAGGACAAGTAAGTGAAGAATGAACTTACACAAGGCCTTACTTGCCTAGTACAAAACCGTAGGCAGGTCACATAGACACAGGAAAAGCTTATACAACAAAAAACTATCAATATGGCCATCAATTGTATCTGTGCTACTCAACTCTTAGCACCAACACTAGATTTGGGAAAGATATGGACCCAAAACCATTTAATACAAAAGGGACATTATTAAAAAAAAAACATAAATATAAAAGGAATGTTAGAAGTTTGTTCTTAAAAGTAGCAGAGATAGTGATTTTCCAGTAAAATGCAAAAAACAAAAAAAAAACAAACAAACAAAAAAAGAGATGTTTGATAATAAAAAATTCTGTTTTTTGTGCAACTTTTTCTTCTGGTTTTACAAAGAATTCAGTTCCTGCAGTGTTAGTTCCAGACGCTGGTTTATGTCCATGTTCTCCGCTTTGGCTCGCTCTAGTTTCTCTGCAAAAATGAAGTTACAAATTATAGCAAAATGCAATACATCAAGGATATCTATTAAGATATAAGGAAATACATTATATCTTTGGCCATTGTGTTGTGACCTCTGACGGCAACTAACAGTGTAAACCAATCCTACAACAAAGCATAGGTAATAGTTTCTGTCCATAGTCTATTACATTAGTCTGTTATCATCATAATATATATTGTTTGTTTTCTATTACTTCCAAGGAGATTGTGTTTTTAAAAAATCTTATTAACAACATAATCCTACTAGGGCTGTTATGTGGCTTTTTACATGCAATAACCAAAAAATACCAAATATTCAGCTAACTCACTCATATCACTAACTTCTCCTTTCTGCTATTGTCCCATATAAATCCTTATCTACATGAGTACAGCCTAAACCCTACAGTCTATAATTCAATTGTGATTACATTTCCAAAAGATTTACTGATGTAGAATGAATTTATAATGGAGCTGATGACTGCAAGTATGGACACAGTATTCAGACTTCAAACAAGTCAAGCATAACCTTTAAGAAGAGGTAATTCAAAGAGAATTGTTTTAGAATTGTTCAAGTTTTACCATACAACATCACTGTGCAAAAGTTGAGTGATTTAATATAGAGAAAACTTAAAAATCAATAATGAACCAAGATTGAGGATTAAGGTTAAGTTGGGTTTAAAATGATTCTGTGTCCTCAAAGTGAAAATTGTTTCCCCAAAGAGAAAATTGTCCTCTGCATTTGACCCATCCTTCTTATCATCTTCAAATCTTGAGCTAGGCTTGGTCAGTACTACCTTGAGTAAATGATTTTGCCTAATTACACATGCTTTGGGTTGGTATGTGAATTTAAACAAATAAAGTCTGGTGTATCTAAGAAAAATAATGACAAAATTGTTGAGGTTTCTTTTATGAGTGGTGAAACATTTCACATTTAAAAACCTAGTTCAGATGACTACTTTTGAAAAGGTACTACTACCTTTGTTACCATCAAAGAAGAAGGCTTCTTTCATATGCACACCATACCAATATGGGACTACGCCCAGAAGTCAACTTGGACAAGATCAGGATTAAACCAGGACTAGAACAAGACCAAACCACATCTATATCAACTAAATTGGCCTCAAACCAGGACCAAACCAAGAGAGATTCTTTGTGGATTCTCTTTGCTTACTAATAAGAAAAGGGAATCCACATTTACTCCAGATGTACAGGGTAAAATGAGGGGATTATATTTTTTTCATTTATCAATTTTGAGGCATGCTTTGGCAGGTTTTTAAACACTGATACATAGATAACCTTTAAACTTGCTTAAGGCTTTTGCACAATACTGTCTTCTGAACAAGTAAAAGGGAGGAGAAAGACAGAGTAAAATAGAAAATAGATTTTATTCAGCTCAAATGCAAAGGATCATGGATGAACAAAAAGGAAAGTGCATTAGGTCATGCAGAGTGGAAGTAACAGTCAAGTGTTATAAGCCGTAAACATGATTTATTTAGTATTTTATTTATAAAGTGTTCAGGTCATTAAGGGCGTGATCGAGCTCCTCGCTGATTGCTTTATATCTGAGTTTCTGATTGTACAGCTCATCTGGAGGTCAAAGTCCAAAGGGAGAGAGGGGAGAGGAGTCCGAGAAGACACCAAGGAAGAAAGAGGGAAAGGAAAATAAAAAGGATATAATATTAGAGATAGGACAAAATATAAAAGGAGAAGTAAGGTAAGTTGTGTTTAAGATTATTACAGGGAAGTTTAAAGACAATTAAGTTTATACCATCTAAGTCATCAACGGTCTTTTCCAGTTTAGCCACTGTCCTCTCAGCAAATTCTGCACGAGTCTCAGCCTATGGGAAAAAGAACATCAAAATTATTAGCATCTTGCACAAAAAAAATAAAATAAAGTAATAATAATAATAAATATATATATATAATAAATATATAAATATATATAATATATATATAATATATATATAAATATATAAATATATATATAATATATATATAAATATATATATATATATATATAATATTATATATATATTAATATAATATATATATATATATATATATATATATATATATATATATAAAACTAGTAAACAGCATCCCCATGAGTGAAAAAAGGCTAATTAAATTGCTTAGTTAACTCAATGCATTCTTTTTGTTCTGCATAAAAATCATCCCAATGCAATTTTGGTTGACTAAGGGTGCCTTCACACTTATGATTTTGTCTTGGTTTGAGCCCAGCTTAGTCCTAATGTAGACCTGCTTTGGTTCTGTTCTAGTTTTGATGGTCTTAACCTAGTTTAGATTTAGTTCTGTGTTTATACCCAGTTTTGATGCACACACACACCGAAAGACATCATTGACCAATTATTCAACTAAACGACTACAACCCTTGTCCATAAATGTATCTAAAAAATTATATGTTATAGTAATCTAATGTTTATAATAACAGTTATTAATTTCACTTGCTTAGCTACATCGTTAAACAGAATACATTGTGGTAGAATCAACATATGACGCATTGATCTGATGAAATGCTTTTTTGGCATCATGAGTTATTGCATTACGTATTCCGAAGGCAAATTACTTGAGTCACAGGTGAACTGACAAAACCATGGCATCAGCAGTTACTCATTTCTGTGTAGACTCTGCACACCTGACTGGGCGACAGCTGCCTTGGAGGAGAGACACTTGACTGAAAGGTTTAAGAAGACTCCCGCATACTGTCTCACTCTTGGTTCACTTTTATTAGTACGACATTTTGGTCCCTCTGACCTTCCTCAGCTATAAGTTAAAGGATTGCTCTCTTAAAAGTAATCAACCGATCTCAACAGTGAACAAAATAGACTCACAATTAGACACCAATGCAACTGCAATATTGTACATAATTCACTTCATCACCACCAGTCTTTTGTGAATTAAAAAACACAGACAATGACTAGAGAAATATAAAGATTATTGACACACTAAAAAGGTAACAATTTTATTCCATAATTCAAAATTATTATTTTTTACCAAAATAAGTGATGCATCAAAGAGTATACATGAACCTCCTTCATAGCTCAGACTGAAGGCAAACGAAAGTGCGCTTTTCATTACAACACCTTTTGGACATTATAACATTACATTAAACAATAGTTAATCATTTCAGCTTTTTGGGGTAAGAGTTAGTAAAGTAAAAATCCAATAAGCTTCATCTCTTTTTAACACATGGTCGTGGTCGCCCTCCCTTGGCGGGGCAGGCACCTTTTCGATCCCACAGAAAAAAGTGAAGACACGTTTTGTTTAAGTTGATTAAAATAAACAGCAAAAGGGGAGTTAAGGTCTTGGCGTGTTATTGTGCTCTTGTGCTCACTTACGTGGGTTTTGAGTTTTTGTGTCGTCTTTCCAACATATACAAGGCCGCATGGGCAGTGCAACTGGTAAGCTACATGGGTAGACGTGCATGTAATAACACGTGGGGAACTTCTTTCAGGTAGAAAGGTAACAGAAATGGGAAGTTTTGGTGGTGTTTTGGTGGTGTTATGGGACTGAGCGCAACTGCCACATCTATAATTGCCATTAAAAATAGGGGAAAGCAGAGTTTGGTGTATTCCTGCCGTGGGAGAAGTCTGCATGTACTAAGGCGTCTCTCAGGTTTAGCAGCAGTCACTCAAACACCACAAACACTTTTGAGTGTCCGTCACAAGGACACAACTGTATGCACTGGTGGTAGTTGGGTTTGAATAGTCCACCATCTGGTTTTAAGATACAGTAGTCTGTATAACATGTATTTTATTAGCTAGTAATGCTTTGTATTTGTGGTAACTGATGGATGAATGTTCTAAAGTTATCATTATTATAATCCTGTATGTCCTGCACAAATCCAAACCACAAACTCTATTCAGCAAAAATCGATCTGAACCCACCTCCTTGAGCCGGTCATTCAAAACTTTAATGTCCTCTTCGTATTTGTCTTCCTTCTCAGAGTACTGTAAAAAGAAAAAAAAAACTTAAACTAAATACAAAATTAGTACATATACTGGACAGTTTCACATTTCACATTTCAGTTAGGACTGCAGAAGGTTTTCAATAAAAAATTCCTGAACATCAAACAAAACACACTTTTAATCATTGCCAAAAATGTGTCAAATGTATTCCTCCAAAGTCCTCCAAACCACATGCTTTTACTGACAGAGGAGCAAGAAGAAACAAATGAATCTAAACAAAAATGTGATTAATTGCACAGCCTTAATTTGAGAAAACCTAAAACAAACAATGATGTAAAATCTCAATACTTGTTACGACTAATAAGAAGGACACTGGATTTGTTGTATTAAATATACTCTATGGATAAATTAGTCTAATTAGTTCATATTCTGGCATGCTGTCCTTTTTAATCAGTCAATAATTGGCACTGCTTTCAAAATTACATTCAAGTACAGTGAAGAAAGTTGTTTAGTATAAGTAAAGAATTTGCTTTTTGGTCATTATTTCAAATATAAACATCCAGTTACTTCTCCTCTTTCTATCCATGGATCTAGAATGATGAAAAATTAGGACCACTGCCACCGTGATTAACAATCTGAAACAAAATGATTATATGTTTTGAATATATCCATGTATATAAATTCATGTACTTGCCTTGTCAGACTGAGCCTCTAGAGACTTCAGGTTGTTTGTAACATTCTTCAACTCCTCCTCCAGATCGGTGCATTTACTGCAGAAAACAAAAGATAGTTGTTAAAATATGTTTATTTAATCTCTTATTTTGGTTTGGACAAAAACACAATAAATCTATAGGGTGAAGCAAAATCCAAATGCTTTAGATATTATCAGTAATATTAAAATTGTCTGCTCAATACAATACTGAATATGGGGAGGCTCGCAATATATAATAGATAGTATGTCTTTAAAAAGGTCCCAATACACCCTAAGCAATGCTTTATGCCTTGACATTTCAAAAGTTTAAAGGTGCATTATGCAACTTTTCTGATGAGGGGTCCACCACCTGCTTATCTCCATGGAGATGTCATTGCCTTCTACTGTGAGTGGAGTCGCCTCTCCACATCCAACCTGCAATTTAACCTTGTAGCCTCACTGCCTTGTCTCCATGAACACAGTATATAAGAGTAATGCCATACTGTGGAACATTCTCAGTATAGCAATAATATCTCCATGGAGACAAGCAGGTGAAAGTCTCTCTGCTAGAAAAATTACATATTACCCCTTTAAGACAAAAACAGTACTTCCTTTATGTCGGCTCATTGAAACGGAGAAAATGAAACTGACAGTAGTCCTATGTAATTCTCAGTATTGTTTCACAGCCACAAAATATTCATTTATTTCCACAAGATTACAGTTTAATATATAGTTAGTTCATGAGGTCAAGAGTTTTTAGATTTGATTGGTTAGTAGATTTGTGCTTACAGCTCTGCAACTTCCGCCCTCTCCTCTGCTCTCTCCAGATCTCCCTCCAAGATCACAAGTTTACGGGCAACCTGAAATAACACAGACACTACATTAGATACAGGTTTTTACTAATTTCACAAAACATTGTTAACATAATTGTAATTAGGATTTTACAAAAAAAAAAAAAAATTGCCTAGTTTTTTCCCCCCATAATATTAACAAGGGCCAACACTTCAGAAAATGTCTACCTTATGCATAAATTGTCCCTGCATTTTGGATGGAATTTTTTGTTGACGTACATTAATGATATTCCATTTTAAAAATCACTGCTTGCTGTAAATATTTTCCACAGGTATTACCCCACCAAATCAAGTCATAATTAGAAAAAAAACATGAAAAATCATGTGGTGTAAATATTTTCAGTTTTTTACCTCCTCATATTTGCGGTCAGCCTCCTCTGCAATGTGTTTGGCCTCTTTCAACTGCATTTCCAGGATCTCCATCTTCTCCTCATCCTTCATGGCTCTGTTCTCAATCACCTTCATCGCTCTAAAATACGGTATTAGTCAGGCATCCGTCAGTAATGGTGGACAATAATATGGGCAAAATATTTTTTATCACAATTTCACGATTCGCCTAGGTCCACATAGTTGTTTTTTAAATGTGATAATTACTTTCACTATAATTATCACATATGAGGGGAAATAGAGCCAGTTTGGAAAGTACCAACACATAATCTGGGCAACTTCCTCTTCAACCGCATCTCTGATCATTATTATGAATTATAGTTCCACCTTTAAGCTGACCACTGTAATTTCAAATAAGACTCACAGATCATGTGGAAAAGTATGGACCAGTATTCTATTGGATTGAAAGGCTAATAAGAACGTGTTTCCATTTGTGTGAAATAATCCGTTCATACTTTATTCAGGCGGGCTCAGTCACTATTTCAGCCAGTAAATACAGGTTAAGCTAAAATGAATAGTATCACGTAAACTTCACTGAGGGCTCTAGAAAATCTCAAAATATCAGAGATTGTTTTCCTCACATTAAGTATTTAATTTGAATGGCTCTCTTGCTCTCCACTATCCCCCTCATCTTCCTCTCTTTCTCAGCTTTTCCCAGTCTCCCCTCTTTCTCCCTCTCCTTCCTCTTGCTCTTTCACCTTAACCCTTTTTTCTCTCCCCTCCTCTCAGCTCTTGCTCTCTCTTTTTCACATCTGTCTCCCTTTTTTCCTCTGTCCTATCTCTTGCCTCTCATCTCTTAACCCCAACCCTTTCCTTTCTTTCCCCTATCTCACCCTCTGTCGCTCTCTTTTCTGCATCTCCATCATAAAATCCCCTCCCTGCTCCCATCTTTTCCTCCCTTCTCTCACCTCTCTTATCTCCTCTGCCCCACAACCTCTCTTTTGTTCTCCCCCTTCTCTCACCTGTCTCTCTCCTCTGCCTCACACTGATTCTCTTTTGCTCTCCTCCTTCTCTCTCTCTCTCCTCAGCCCCACACTCTCTCCCTTTTTCCCTCCTTTTCTCCCCTTCTCTCACATCTCCCCCCCCCCCTTCTTTCTGCCCCTTCCCCACCCCTCTTCTCTCCCTCCACCCCTCTCTTCTCACCTCTCGCTCTCATCGGCTGTACTCTGAGCGTCCTCCAGTTTCTGCTGTGCGGCGGCTAGTCTCTCTTGAGTGCGATCCAGCTCCTCCTCCACCAGCTGCATCCTGCGGTTCAGGGACGCCACTTCTGCCTCGGCCTGGGACACAACAAGGGCAGGGGTCAAAGGTCAGCCATAAAACCAGGCTGGAGCATTGTGTTTGGGGGTCTTTGTGTACGTTTAGGATTTGGAAGAAGGGCTGTTTACTGAGAGGATTCCTATGGAGTTGTTTGGGCATTCCTGGACATGTCAAATGGTTTCCTAAATAATGATGTAACAATGCGATGTGTATCTGCATTTCTCTGAAGATTAACCCATTGTTATTTTTTCACTGTATTTGTGTGGTTGTCAAAAAACATATTAAATGGCTACTAATAAATAATACTAACACATCCTTAACTGTGATTTGATTAGCCATAATATTATAAACCTTGTGTTAGGCCTAAAATATCCATAACATTGACACTTTTGTGATTCCCATCCATGGTGACCTGACCAACATGTCTTGTTATTAATAGCAAACCACACTATGAGCTGGACCTTGCACACTTGAGTGAATTTTTATTATTTGCACAAGGCCATTTGAATAAACAGGAAACTGTTTAAAGGAGGTGGAGGGCCAAAAAGGAATGACTAAATAAGTATAAAATGTTTTATATGGGCGGTTTGGGCACTGTTACCCAATGTTAGAAACACGTGTGTAATGCAGTCATAACTGTTTTGCATACTACATGGATGACAAAACCTTGTATGGATTACTATAGTTCACCATAGCAACTCATTGTCACCATGATGTATTCTTCTTGAGCCTATGTCTGTTATAAAGTTTAGAACAGCAATAGTTTTATTGTTAAAAGATGCTCATATTGATAGGAGTTATGAGTACAAGTAACAAGACTACACAGCTCTCCTACAAGTTTGTGCCGTGGGCGAATTTGTTGTAAATTTAACTTACATTAAAAATCCGCTCTCTTTATTGGCCAAAAATTTTTGGCTAAGCTTATTGGCCATTGGTTTCTCTGGAGTATAAACAATCTGTAGCCATACTTTTATATTATTTTTCATCAATACTTGAAACCTAATTTTCTGTAGACTGCAGAAAATTATTTATTGTTGTAACTATGGTGATAATAAAGCATATTACAACTGTAGTCATCTATTAGAGTAACTTCCCTTGAGGATCAATGAAGTATGTGAAAGTCTAAGATGCGACATGGATATAGTGACCCTGAATGTAATGAAATGTGAAATAAATTCAGTGTCCAAACAGACCAGGATTAACCATTTGCTGTAATTGTGCCTTGAGGCAATACTCTTTGGATTTTGCCCTTTTTACTGTCCTCCTACACACTGCATTTCAGACATGTCGCTGTAGGAATCAAAAGACAGAATGAAACAATTGTAATATTTTGGCAAATCATTAAAGCCTACATAAAATGGACTGGTGAGGTCATTGGCATGTTGAGCAGCATATGTAGCATTCATGAACTTTCCTCTGGTAAAAGCAGCAGCGTAACTTTCTGGAGGTGGCATATCTCCTGCATGATCCCATGGAAATAGAAAGTAAATCCATACTTCGGTCCATTCTCCATGGAGATGGATACGTTTATACCAGGCTAAATGGGAGTCAGTTTTGTGGAGATGCAAGCCCGTTCACAGTAATAATGCGTGCATTTTCTAGTTTCTCTGGGCTAAAAACATGCTTTCAGTTAAAAAGTTAGCCTTGTGAGCCTACACAGTGAGAAATACGCACTTTTTAGGAGGGGCAGGAGCAGTGTGGCTAGAAGAACTTACTGAACTGTGACACGCACAGCTGGTTTACTAAAACTATGTAGCAGGGTCATGATAGCAATATGTGTCAGTCCCCTCGTTCCTGTGTGTGCTTGCTGATACGTGTCCTCGCTCATCTGGGCGTGAATGATAAGGAGGTGAAGGGACGATTGCAAAAAAAAAAAAACTTTTTTGGGGAATGCGCAAACGCTTATATAACTTATGCTCTCCATTCTTCATGACATTCCGCATGTCTCATGTCTCTCAGGTGAGCCATATTCCTACAGGTGTTTCACTCAGAGTCTTAAACCGTGTGCTCGCGCACTCAAGCGGCATTTGAACACACCCTGTAACTGCGCCCCTTCCACGCATTTTAGAGCCAACACAAGAAAACAGGAAACAGCCACGAACACTTTTACGCACAGATAGATAAAGAATTTCGGATATTAGTGTGATATAATGCGTGAGAGTGGATTTTAAATGAGTTCTTTACAGATTTGGAGGCCACTGTGTGTCTTGGGAGTAACTTCCTGTTCGGTGCCCGTCCACGTAACACACAAGTCGACGCAAAAATGGTAGAAAATGACCAAACCATACAAATATGCGTAAAGCTCAGAATATAATGTTCCACTGTGAACAAACAGTCAATAGAGAGAACAGTTTTACGACACCAATGGGTGGCGTCTGTCAAGACTGTGGAATGTGCGGCAAAGTCGACATTCATTGAAACTGGATTACTGCGTAAATAAAAAAAAAAAAAAAAATCTCACTTTTTCTCGCTCTTCTCGTTCAAGGTGGAGCTCTGCTTGGCACTGCTTTGCTCGGTCTTCTGCCTCATCCGCGATGAGATGCAGGGCATGGAACTTCTTCTTGACTTCTTCCATTTCTTACTTTCCCAAAACGTAAAGAGAAGATGCTGGAGATAAAAACTTAGCTTTTAGCGACACTAAAACGTGACGGTTTTGTCTAAAAGTTCACTGCTAGGCTCCGCGAGTGAACTTTTTTTCTGGGACAGGAAATAAGGGACGTGCAGTGTTGGGAGAGAAGAAAAAAGGGTTGGGAGTTTTCAGGAAATTTATGTCGAGATCCTCCAATCCAGTGAAGACGAGAGCGCAGGGATGACATCACAGGAGCCGGGAGGGGACGGCTCAGCGCGCCGCGCAACAAAAGAGGAGTGTTGTAAGAGGGAAATTTGCCTTTATGGACTTATATGGCAAGTAAGGTGTAGCATTAAGCGAACATGTCAGCTTTGAGTCAGAGGAAGAGCCAGAGGCGCAGCTACAGAAGAGGACGGCTGGCTGCAGGTTCCCATGAGCCCCGTGACTCCTGGGCTAATGGAGCATAAAGTAAAACACTTTAGCATACTCCAATAAACGTAATAATGCTTATAATAATATAGGCCAACCTATTGTTAATGTAAAGAACATTTCCACCACTGACTCCAGACACAGCCTCTGCTCATTTTCTTTGGTGAATCTGCAGGACTAACATTTCCTTCTGTTATACGAAGTACCACCTCAGTGGTGTACTTAGTCTAAAGAGTTATAGCTTATTTCCCAAGTATTATTATGTCATCTTCACTATGACAAAACTATATCACCATCTGGAAACTCCTGATGGAAAAGGGAGCAGCTGAAGAGAATCCAACTCCTGACACAGAGTCTGACATGTCTAGGAATTATTGCCAGTTTTTCTAAACTTTAATAGTTATAATATTAAAGATTTGCAGTTTAGGAGCAAATGGCTAAGTGACAAGTTCTTCCCAAACGTCACTCATGGAATCAAGGTATTTAAAATGTTTAATTATTTTTTGCACATAACCATAAAGTACTTTTGCTCCACTAAAAGGCCTATCTCTGTTTGCTGAGGCAGTGCCCTGTGCCGACTGTGTTGCAACATCTTTAGGTGCTTTGTGATTCACTTGGATACTAGAGCAATGGACTATACAATGGGTTGTAGTAGTAGTAGTAGTAGTAGTAGTAGTAGTAGTAGTAGTAGTGGTAGTAGTAGTAGTAGTAGTTATACTAGTAGTGGTAGTAGTAGTAGTAGTAGTGGTAGTAGTAGTAGTAGTTATACTAGTAGTGGTAGTAGTAGTGATAGTAGTAGTAGTAATAGTAGTAGTAGTAGTAGCAGTAGTGGTAGTAGTAGTAGTTGTACTAGTAGTGGTAGTAGTAGTAGTAATAGTAGTAGTACTATGATCAAAAGTAGCTTGACTATTTTTTACAAATTGTACAAAATATGAATGTATTTATACTTTTGATTAAATGACAAGTATGTTGAAATACCCTTAGAAGTATATGTAATTTATGTTGTAAAAACTGAGTGACCCCTGTTGTATCGCTCAACCCAAATAATAATATAATAAAGTTAATAGAGCAGTAATAGTACTATAGACGTACAGATTAGCTATGACTGCATGGATAAACCTAGTCTTAAAAGTCATAAGTTGTCAATTCAAAAGATTAGAAGTGTAGTAGTAGTGGTAGCCAATAGTTTACAGTATATTTCCCTGGAGGGCCTCAGCTGGGTGGGCTTAATAACTCTATTCAAACAAACCTGTTGTTGACCCACAATTGCCAGGAATGTAAATTGATTTGGTGCATTCATGACCTGCAGCCATTGGGTGGCGACACATTCCTTTATTGCTCTCTTCCTCCTTCTTCTTCTGCACATTTTCACAGCAAACCTGTATTTTCAACTGTCCGTCCTTCCTATGACACACGTGTTTATATATAAGGAAAGGTATTTCACAGGACTATGTAATATCAAGCAGGAAATTGTGGAAAAACAGGCTGTTTTGTGAATAGATAACATTGTTAATGCAGACCCTATCTAACCTCTCACCTGTGGCTTTATGTTCCAGGTAGATTGAGATAAGATGATGTGTCTAAATACTTAACCTAAACTAAAAGAAGTTTCACTTGTCCAAAACAACTTGTCTCCAAACGCACATTTTGAAATTGCTTCCATGTGCCACCGATAGCAGTCACGAAATGTAAGAGATGTTTAAGCCATGAGATCATATTAAAATGCCCTGGCTTGCCTCACTAACTGTGCATCCGAGCCTCCACGTACATTAACTTATAATGACAAAATCACAGTTTCTTCTATTTCCAATGGTCATATCAGAGAAAGCAACCAATTAAGTCACTGTATAACACGATCAGTGAGAATGGCTAACTGCCGTCTGTTAATTCTGCATAATGCACAAGTAGTCCGGGAACAGGAAAATCACATCTATATCAGCGCTCTGCAGCCGTCACTGTGTCATCACCATAGTAACAGGTAACTGGGTACATTCTGCAAGGTTCCACATGCAGCTGCACACCATGGTGTTCTTCAACGTCGCGTTGCATGTTAAAACTGCATAATACACGGCTCCTCATTGTTTAATGCTTACATGTTTTCTGTGGATATTTTCCAATTCAAAATAAAATGCCCCAATCAGCAACAGTGGCCCATTGTATCTTGTAGTACAGTACAGTAACACTATGCAATTACTCTTGTATTCAAGCCAGTAATAAGCGCTCATTTCTGTTCAGTATTTTATTATACATAATTAAATTACTTTACATGAATGGCAACCTACAATGTCTGTTAAACTTGGTTGATTACATCTGTTCCTATGGGTGCGTTCACACTTGTCCTTCCTTGAGGCCAGTTTAGGCCTGATGTAGACTTCGTTTGATCCTGTTCAGGGTTTAGTCCCAGTTTTGACCCATTATGATGTGTTTTCAACTTTTTCAACTACTACTATAATTACTAGTACTACTACTTCTATAACTATTAGTTATTAAATATTTTTAATTATTAAGCATAAAACATTTTTCTTGTACTTTTACCTGTTGATACTACAACTTCAACAACTGCTACTCCTATTACTATTACCAATATACTTCTACCACCACTGCCACTATCACCACTATTACTACAACTACTACTTCTACTACTACTACTACTACTACTACTACTACTATTACTGCTTCTACTTCTTCTTCTTCTACTACTACTACTACTACTACTACTACTACTACTACTACTACTACTACTACTACTACTACTACTACTACTACTACTACTACTACTACTTCTACTACCACTACTACTTCTACTTCTACTATTACTACTACTACTAGTTTTCTACTTTAATTACTACAACTACGACTTTTAGTTATTAAGCTAGAATAAATGACCAGTTAACCTGCTGATACCAACTTCAACAATTACTCATATTATTATTATTATTATTATTATTACTGCTACTACTACTACTGTTTTGACCATGCATTCTCTAAAGCACTTTGACTGTCTACTGTAGCATATGTTAAACCAATATAGGACAAAGCAGGCTGTATTATCTGGCCCCATTCTAAGGCCACAGCATTGATTTCATTAGTCGGGGCTGCAGTATAGAGTTCTCTGTTTGCTTAGGCCACATTCCTGGGATTCCTGCTCGGCTACAGCGCGTCCGCGTTCTGTCTGAGCTTGAGAAAAACTCCCTTATACGTCCTAAAGCCAGTCTTCTGCGTCACTGTCAGGATTGCTGTATTAGAACATATGTGATTAGTAATGTAATTGGAGCAGATGAGTAATTGTATTGTCTGAAATTGGCAGTTTTTTATTTTATTTCCATGAGTGTAAACATCTGTTTTGATATTACTAATTACTATACTATTGATGGAGTAATCATTTTCAATCTAGAGGAGTTAAACATGCACTATGTAATAAGTTTCCTGCCTGGAGTGTCCCGCAGTATAAGGCATTAAACCTTTCTTGCGTTTATTCAATTGTATGTGTTTAATGCTCAAAAATACCTTGAAAAACATGCATTCTTACTGTAAACGGGGTCACCTCTCCACAGACCTGACTTGTAACTCTGGCTAGTAGCGTCACCTGCTTCTCTCCATGGAGATGAAAAAGTTTAATCATACTGTGGAACATTCTGCACAAATAACATCTCCATAAAGACAAGCAGGTGGCAGGCCTTCCACCAGAAAACATACATGTAACACCTTTAAATCAGTTCATACAATGTGTAATGTTTAAGGTTGGTTACATGTGGCTTGAATTGACAGTGTTAACACTTGGTCTTTCTTTCTACAATGCGTGGCAGATGGAGTCTTCTGTTTGAACACTAAACCAGTATTTCTCAGGCTGTACTGGGACCAGAGAAACATTTTGATGGTTCTTTGGGTTTTTTACTGTTCAATTAGGACCAAATGTTAGCCATTATTAGTCAGTACTTGTCCTGGTTATTTGGCATTTAGTTTGATTATACTATGTGTTATGGGTATTCTGGTGATAGTGAAGCCACATACATAGTTGTTGGTACTTTTTATGAAATGTGGGAGAATCATTTTTGCAATCATTGAACATTAGTAATGGTTTTAAAACTTGGACTAAGTTACACCTTACTCATAGTAGCATATCATTTGCTGACCTGACAAATGTTGTTCGCTCGAATAGCCAACAACCCTGACCAGGAAGAGATGAACACTTTTCCTTCAGCTACACTGTTTAATATTTTGTGTTCAGAAATTGCATCCAAGTAAATCTGCAGGGAAATGCTTATGTCTCATAATGACTGTGTTGCCAGTGTCTGCTTTCACAATTCTCAACAATGAATCATTCAACCACTAACTCAGAAAATATCTCTTATATAGGCAAAAAAGCCCTTTATTCATGTGTTCTCTTATTCTTAATGGACATAATGAACAACACATTTTGTTGATCTGACTATTCTGAAATATTATTTTAGGTTAAGCAACATGTACAGTAGGCCTATATGTCTGTTGAGATTAAATTAAATTACTATACCAGATAATAACACTAAATGATGTAAGAAATAACGTAATGCTTCATGATTTGACATTGGTGCAATAAGCTCTGTGAACAGTGCCTGGCAACCTCACTGTTAGTGTCACTACTTCCTGTCCAATTTTTTCATGCCATTTTGGCCAATTCGCGTTAAAATTAATAGATAAGTATGTAAAGATAATGCAGTAGACAGAGAGCTGCTGGTGGATATTAAAAACTACAGAAATAAAATGAAAACTTCATTTGAGCATGTATCAATAATCCTAAAAAGTCACATTTACGGGACATAAATTAACCTTTTCTGAATGACCTTGACCTGTATCACAACAAGTATAAAACACAGAGGTAGCTGAGGGATTACTCCTGTAACTTTGTAATATAAAATAAAGCACTATTATTTAATATTGAAAACCACATTCTATTGTCTAAAGAAAAAAAGAACATTTTTTAGTATCATCATGGTATCGGAATCAGTGTTGAGTATCAAGTCGATTCTTTAGTATCAAAATCAAATTTGAAATTTAATATTGTGACAACTCTAACTCCTGTAAATGTGTGGTTCTGCTCTTTTAGATTTCAGTTTGGCCTGGTCCTGTCTATAACTCACATCTGTGCCCTTCTTCTCAGACAGCTCCAGTTTCTCCTGTGCATCCTTCAGGGCTTCGGAGTATTTGTCCAGTTCATCCTCTGTCCCCTTCAACTTCTTCTGCAGCACCAGTAACTCATCCTCCAGCTACAAGGGTAAGAAGAGAACATAGTGAGTACAGTTTGGTAGCAATGGTACATGAAATGACACTGGGTTGAATATATTACACATCCTCTGTGTATTCTCATGTTAAAATGGGTACATTTCAAGGCAAGATATAATCCCTGTAGAGAAATGTGCCCATGGCATTTGGCCCATCCTTTAATACCACTGGGGCAACCTGTCAGGACCCACCCAGGGACCCATCTTCAGCCAGGATTGGTGAGGATTACCTTAGCTGGAGGATTGTGCCTATGGTACATGTCTTGGGTTGATGGGGGAAACCAGAGTGCCCAAAGGAAACACATCAAGCAGCCTGGTGGTCGAACCTGGAAGCTTCTTGCTGTGAGGAGATCTTAATCTTAATCTTTTTGTATAATATTATTTAGTATCACAGGATACATAATTTTATTGCAAAATGTGTGTCTATTTAATTTGATATAAAGTTAGAGATGGAGTAAGATATTGTGAAGATGACAAGATAATAATGCTGTGTTAATACGCAGACAGCAGCATTACATAATAGCCTAGATTGATTGAGTAACTTTTTCAGTTGTTTTATGTCTAATGCTCCCTAGTGGTTCAAAGAGGTATAGCAGCCTCCCTTCAGATTTTTATTATAACAACATATTATAACAACAATTCATAAGTCAATTTAATTCCTCCATAGGTCATACATTAATAGACAGATATAGATAAAATAGTAATTAATTTGCATTCTCCTTTAGTACCACAAAAATATAAAATATATTTGATAAATTTGAAATATACAAATAAAAACTAATATGATGTTATCACAGTGCAAACATCCAAGCATCCAAAAGCTCCAGTATGTTCAGAACAGCGCTGCCAGGTCCTGATGAGGATGTGGAAACACAAGCACATCGCCCCCATCCTCCACACCCTGCACTGGCTTCCTGTTCACCTCCACATCGAGTACAAGGTCCTCCTCCACACCCACCACTGTATCCATGGTGATGCCCCCACCTACCTCACATCACACAGCTCAGCCAGGACCCGGTCAGGGCACCAGCACCGTGTGGTCCCGCCCAGGACATGGCTCAAGATCATGGGGGACAGGGCCTTGGAGGCTGCTGCTCCCCATTGTGGAATGCCCTACCAGACCACCAGGGCTTCACAGACGGTGGATACTTTTAAGAAACGTTTTTCAAAATGGTAATTTTTATATTGTCTATTGATGTTTTTATTGTTGTTGTTGATGTTCTTTTACTGTAGCACTTTGAGATTTGTCTTCAAATGTAAAGTGCATTATAAATACAATTATTATTAAACATGTAATATCTTGGACAAAATGGCTATAAATCACAATAAGATTAATGGTGCACTTATGTTATGTTGCATTTATTTCCCCTCGAAGAAATGCATTGTGAGTGGGGTCACGTCTCCACAGATCTGGCCTGTAACTAGATCTGGTGGAATGATCACCAACTTTTCCACATGAAAATCAGAATCAGAATCAGAATCAGAATCAGAATCAGAAGACTTTTATTGCCATAGTCTGTGAACACAGTTCACAAACTAGGAACTTGATTTGTTGAAATGTATAGGTTTACTGCCATACTGTGGAAAATACAAGGCAAAGCAATAGCATCTCCATGAAGACAAGAATCTCATTTCATCTCATTTGATTTACATAGACCAGAGAATCCTACACACTTTTCTTTAGCCATAACTCATGAGGTAACCTTTCTGGAATATGCATTGAATACTTGTGCATAATACATCTTGATTGTGCGTGTTATTTTTGACTGTTTTTGGAGACTTTTATTGGCCTTGCTTGTTCTTGCCAAGAATAACAACAGTCGCTACCATGTTATAAAAATCTTGTAGGATCTGAGAGCCACAGTGTGTATGTCTAACAGCCCATATGCACAGTGTTACTGGAGTCTGTCACTGCTTCTCTCATAGGGTCCCTGTTGGGTATTTGGACAAGAGATACTTTCCATTTGCTTATAAAGACCCCATTGGCTTTGTGTGCTCATAGATGATGTCTAAAACCTCCGTAGTGTTATTAAGTGTATCTGATGACATCTCTGAGTAATGCAGTGAACTTTAAGCCTCATATTTGAACTTGCCGTGATGTCTAACTGAAACAACAAACTGTGTGATTTGGAAATGTATTTTGAAATCTATATGGAAAAAATTATATGAAAATCAATTTGAAATTTGATTTTGTTGCCTTAAAGTTTACAGCTGTCAAGATATAAATTGGTTAGTTTAAAGTCAGTATATGTAACTTTTTAGACAAAAAAAATAGGCTAAAATAAAAACTTGTTGGGTTAACTTATTGTGAGTAGGTTTGCATCTCCTGCCTGTTTCTATGGAAATATTGTTCCTTTAGCTATAATATTCCTCAGTATATTATAAAACATATCTCTCTCCATAGACTGTTCTGAAGTAAGGTTTTAACTTTCTATTTCCATGGAATCATGCAGGTGAAGTGCTACATACTATACCTTTAAAGGAAATGGTTATGTATTTTTAAGTGGCTAGTGGATCACAAAGAACAAATTTAGATGTGCATTTGTTTGAACCAGCAAACAAATAGTAGTAGTCAAGTGTTCAGTGTTCAGTGTCCCTTATGGCTAAACTAAACATCTTGGACAAAATAGTTACTTGATTTAATTTGAAATAACTCATTGTCTTATTAGCATCAACTGTCCATAGGATCTCTGTGCAAATTTAAAGTTTACAATGATCACCTCTACCATCTCCTGTACTAAATATAGGCCTCTCAGTATACACAGGAGAAGCATTTGTCCCCTCATCAGCAGATGTTATGCAGTAGTCCCAAAGCATCGTAGTACTCCCCAGTGTAGTATTAGTACTTCATACGTGTCTGCTCCTACCTCCTCATCCTTAGCCTGTAGGGTCCAGAGACTGCATCAGCTGTTAACTACAGTCAACATTACCTTCTATGGGAAATACTTGGCGTGTTAGGCTCCTTGTACAAACTTTGGCTGTTTGACAGTGTTAGTCATTAGAATAAACCAGGCGTCTGGGGTTAGGTTTGTGGACAGAGTTCAAAAACATGTCACGAAACTATAAACCAAATATTTAACAATTAAAAAAACAAAACAAAATAGTGAATAGGCTTTGAAATGTCACTTTGAATATATGCATCTGTATAACAATGTGCAATAATGTGAGTCTACTGATATTGGTGTTTTTCCTCTCTAAGCACATTTCAAATTCAATTCTAAACTCATAATCTGACATTTTATTCAAATTCAATTTATTACATTTCACAGGCTTTCAACATTCAATTACACAGGCTACAGACACAGTTCCAAGTTTTGTATAAACGGTCTGGGTCTATTTTGTCTACCATAAGATATGACAGGTGCTTCTAATTTTACACTTCCTCTTTGCTCTCCAAATATTTCCACCAGGTTTCTAATACACTTAAACGCCCCATTCTTTACAGTATATTGGTACTGAGGATAACATTGGCTCTTTGTTTTATTATTAACTTCCTGCAGGCTCCACTCACCTGTTTGCACTTATCCTCCGTTGCTTTCTGGTCTGTCTCTGCCTGCTCTGCCCGGTCTATGGCATTCTCCTTGTCCAGTTTTAGCATCTGCATCTTCTTCTTGATAGCGTCCATGGTGCCGGCTAGTTTTTCCTTTCTTCTTACAACTAAAATTTCAAGTTTTCTGAAGCACTGTTGGAGCTTCTTGTCCAGACAGCAGGAGATGAGAGGAGAGGAGGATCCAAGGATGCAAGGCTAGACTTTGTGCGAGAGGTCTAGAGACTGCCCATTCTCAGCGTTCACCCCTCTTTTGCCACTCCCCAAATGGGCTAAAAGTACGGTGTGCCCCCCTCCCTCAGGAAAATACCAGATTAGTGATTTGCAAAAAAATTTAACATGAACTACCACTTCATAAACTATTTGGCTACACAAAGACTATAGCCATGCAGGGATTGGAAGAAAGTTGGAAGAAAATATGTTGGGATTAAAGGAAATATGCACAGTACTAAATAAGGACAAATGCAAGTTTAAACCAGGATAAATAAAGATGTGGAATTTGGAATATACCAGGGATTAGACTAGATGTAAAACAGATCTAATCCAGAACTAAATCAGGACTAAACCAGGACCAGGGCTAAACCAGGGGTAAACAAGGGCTAAACCAGGACTAACCTAGGACTAAACTAGGATTTAACCAGGATTAAACCAGGACTAACCTAGGACTAAACTAGGATTTAACCAGGATTAAAGCAGGACTAACCTAGGACTAAACCAAGACTAACTAAACCAGGACTAAACCAGGGCTAAACCAGACTAAACAAGTGCTAAACCTGGTCTAAACAAGGGCTAAATCAGGACTAACCTAGGACTAAACCAGGGTTAAATCAGAACAAATCTAGGACTAAACCAGGGCTAGCCTAGGACTAAACCAGGGCTAACCCAGGACTAAACCAGGGCTAACCAAGGACTAAACCAGGGCTAAACCAGGGCTAAACCAGGACTAAACCAGGGCTAAATCAGGACTGACTTAGAACTAAACCACGACTAAACCAGGACTAAACCAGGTCTAAACAAAGGCTAAACCAAGGATAAACCAGGACTAACCTAGGACTAAACCAGGACTAACTAAACCAGGGCTAAACCAGGACTAAACAAGAGCTAAATCAGGACTAACCTAGGACTAAACCAGGACTAAACCAAGACTAAACCAGGACTAAGCTAGGACTAAACCAGGTGAAAAAAATACATAAGGCTAAACCAGGACAAAACCAATAAGATATATAGAGGTTTAACAATTAAGAGCTTAAACAGGACTAAACCGAGATGAAGTAGAAAAGGATAGATCTAGATCCACTGATCTAAACAAGAATTATATCAGGACTAAACCAGGACTAAGTCAGAACTTAAACAGGAAAGATGTACTCATAAGAGGTTTTACTGTTTCACTCTTCTGTGTGCCACGTTTGTTACCCACACCACAGTTCAACGTCAACAAAACTGCTTTCCTGGCAATAATTCACCCGTATCCTTATTTGGACCCTCACTTTGGGACAGATAAGAACTCCAAACCCACCCAGACTCTTTCCATTTGTAAGATGAGATTTTTGCTACAGTGCACTATATGCCTGTCTGTTTTTTTTTTCTTCTTAGGAATGTTCAAATTGATGTTAATACCAGAGTTGGTCAGAAAGGACATAGTTTTCATTCTCGCTGTGAATGAAAAAAGACATGGAAAATAATCGGCTCGGAGAGGCAGTTCGGGGAGAGAAAGATGGAGAAAAAAACCCACACGACTTCTGCAAATTATATGCGCCTCTAAATTACTGTTGGTCTATATAGCCTTTATTTAGACCTGTTTTCTGTCTTTGGAGGGCCATGCCAGGAAATAGGCACCCTGGGTAATGTAGGATGGAGTGAAAGTGGTGTTTTGAGCATGTCTAGCTTTGTAAGGCTTTAAATGCAAAATGGGGGCATGCAGTATAGTTAGTGATTTAGTTTGTGGACTGTGAGCATGTAGTGCCGAAAGACACGCATTCATTAGAGGGGGTGTTATGCAAAATACATCTTTTAAAGCTTTCTACCATGTTATTACACTGTTGCCTGATCACAAACATGTCTGAAGAGGTTTTAGATCTCATCCATGCATGTTTCAATAATTTAGCGATCTTTCCCGGGCTGTATTTGAGCCCTCCTGTAAGATTATATCCAAAACTCAGCTCACAAATGTATGTCACTCATGTATGACAATTCTCCATAAATATACAAAAGCATGATACAAAACTGTACACAGCAACTTGACAAACCTAATGCGATGTGCAGTACTTTCATTAGCGGGGTACAAGCTGATTGTGTTGTGATAGTGCTCTGAAGAGGGAGTGACTTAGCACAGAGAGCAAAGGGAGAGGAGACTCAGAGTGCCAAAAGCAAAAGTGAAACATATAAACAATACGCTTTTTGGTGAATATAGCATCAAAACAATAAAAGGTAACATGGTGATCTAAATATGTCATGTGTTAGCATTTAATATTCCATAAAGAAATAAAATACCCCCCTCTTTAAGCTCATAGACAGAAACCACTTGAGATATTTGTAGTAGGTTGATGTTTTGATCCTAACTTGATCCGGTGTGTCCTGTGTGTAGAGATTTTGATTGAATAAGGTGAGTCTGAGAGAATAATGTTTGGTTAGACTGTGGATAGTTGGCACGCTTGCTTCAGTCCACCCCAGGGGAAGCGATCGTGTATGGGAAGTGAATGAAAATCGCACAAAATTGTGAGGAGAGCAAATGAATAACATCTGTCTTCGTTTTTGTGGCTGACTAAGATTCTTGCCTCACAGCTGGAAGGTCTTGGGTTCAGTTCCCAAACAGGACTGTGCCTTTCTGTGGAGTTTGAATCTGCTGCATAACTGTGTAAATGTGCAGTGAAATGCACAAATGCACTGGGTCAGTAATAACTCCCCATCTGATCTATGCCATTTTGTTTTTCTATGGCAAACAAAAACACTTTACCTGAGTTGACAGAGAGGATAAAAACATAAAATAAAACACTGTATTTTTGTTGGCCTCAGCTACTAAACGTGAGAGAGGTTTCACAGACTCAACCTGACGTCATGTGCTGATAAGAAGAAGCCTGACCCTGAACCATATTTGGATTTAAAGCACACTTTGTTTTAGTTACACAGCGTTCAGATGCATTTGTGGGGAGAGGACAGAGGAATTTGGTATTAAATACAGGACATTGATTCATACATGTATTTCTATGACTCTGTGTCTGTGTATGAAGTACAGAGGAAAGACATGACTGCATGCACAGTAAAATAAGTATTCCAATGAAAATGTGAATTGTAATACTGGTAAGTCTAATTGCAGTTTTAGCATAAACAGCAGAATTTGTCATAATGATTTATATTGGCATGATTAGTAATAATGATGTGAATGGCGGCAAGTATAGTAGTAGTAGTAGTAGTAGTAGTCTTTTGTATTATCGTGTCTTGCACAGTCTGCACATGGGTTTACAGAACACTGTAAACAGCGGTAGTCATTGTAATAGTACTGGTCCGTATAGAAATATAGCAATAGTTGTAGAAGTAGTAGGCTAGTAGTGTTAGTTGTAGTAGTAGTAATTGTATAATTTGTAGTACTTGGAGTAGCAGTAGTTATGGTTATAGTATTAGTTAGTAGTAGCTATCATTGTATTAGTTGTTGCCAAGTATTTCTAATGGCAATTTATGTGTTCTCTGTGATAAATGCAGTAGTATAAAACATGTTAACAAAGTAAAACACTGAGAATATTAAAGTGTTAATACAGTGAAAGAAACCAGACTCCTCCCACAGGAAACACAGCTCTACTCCTCTTCTCCTTATATGGCCATAACTCCCCCAAAACCCACAGCATCACCTCGGGAATACAGTCAACGTCTAAGTATAAATCTCAACGCCATGGGAACGGGGGAGCCGATTAGAGCGATGAGAAGGAGCCACTACCAGGAAATCACAAACTGGTTAAATACAGGGGTTAAGTGGTTCATGTCATGCTAAAAGCATGGTAACTTTGGCTTTCTGTGAGAGCCAATTGGAAGCACATGCATTGTATTTTCAAAGGATTAGGGCAAAAATGTGGCAGTTAAAGTAGTACTTGTAATTTCTCCTGTCCAAGATATCTTGTTATATATATAATGCAGAGTACAAGCTAAAGTACTTAAAATATATAAATGTAGATCCATAGAGAGAGCTGTCTTTAAAAATTCACCAGGTATAAAGTCAATTCCTATTCAATATGTAGAGGAAATGACTGCCAGATGACATCATAATATAGTATAAATGTATAACATTTGATGTATGCAATCAATCGGTGGGGCTGGCTCTTGCCCTCCATCTGGGAGCAATTTAAGCATAATTAGCAGTTAAAATACAAGAATGAATAGAAATACTACTACTACAAATACTACTACTACTACTACTACTACTACTACTACTACTACTACTACTACTACTACTACTACTACTACTACTATTTTACAGCATAGGTAATAAGTTGCCTTTCTTGAAATAATAATAGCACCTCTTGTACCAATTAATAAATCCTCCTTTCATCACCAAGCTTTAGTGAAACAGCTGTGCCTCTTTGAATGACAGATTTGTGATCATCCACTGGACACAGGACAAGGAGACAGTCTCCTTGTTCACATAAACACCAAAATCAAATTATAATCTAATTTCTGGACCTTTAAAATGATTTAAATGACATGTAAACTCTAAAATCTGGTGTGAATAATCAGGGGGACCTTGATCAAGAAAAAAAAAAAGAAGATGATTTGGCTTTTTCATGTCATTTAAATAATCTTAACTCCAAAAATGTGATATTAGTGTGATTGTAACCGCTTGTGTGTACATTTACATGGTCAGTAAAAATTGGATAACTAATCAGATTACCCAGAAATTAGATCTGATTTTTGCTGTGTGTTTATATGTCCAAGAGAAATCTGATCATCAAATCCACCTGGTGATGTGTCAGTTAATTAATGCATTTAAGTGAATTTTTAATTTTAAAATAACACACTCTAACATTTCCTCTTTCATTTTCTCTTTTGTTTTGCCACATTAGTTTGCCCTTTTTCAAAAATCTCCACTGGTTTGAACAATCATCAGATTGTTCATTAGATGTAATTGTTTACTTGACATTTCTATAATCTGACTACTCCAAATAAGATAATGTTCAGATTTTTGGTGTGCATGTAAACATTGCCATTGTCCTAAGATGCAATCACACTGACTTATGCATCCAAATGTACCACAGTGGCACAGTCTTCCTTTTCTGCCTGATGTACAGTATACAACAGGTGTGGCAACATCAATATAGGACCATTACCTAATTTAAAAACATTTTGAAATAATTGAGAATGCCAATAATAATACAGTAATACAAATACTCTCCCTTACACTGCTACTGGATTGCCATCACCATTTTCAAATTGTCAATGGATGCCCAATAAAAACGTCCTATCTCCCTATTTTAATAAGTATAAGAGTGCTACTGTAGACCCTATAGATCTATTTGCATCCTCTTGGAGAGCCCTGTGTCACTATTACACATGGTGAAAAGTGGTATGTGTTTAAGTTAGGATTAAGTGTATTTTTGTACAAATCTTTTGGTACCCTGATAATTACCTCTGTGGATTATGAAATAGCGTACCCCGGGAGGAGTATTTGTTATAGAATATATTTAGCTGCAGGAGCCCTTTTCTTTAACATTGACTATGCCATTCACATCTTTTCTGCACAGTACTTATTGACTTGATACTGTAATTAATTATTTTTATGTTTGTATGCATAGCCAGTGTGGGCAAAAAGTAGTGATAGGGATTATTTTAATCAGATTAGATTTTAGTAATGAAGGTACTAGTTATAATAGAACATTGAAAATTGAAGTAATAAGAATCTGTGTAATCCCGCAGTCATCTAGGTCTGATTCACTGCAAAAGAAAATCTGTAAACTGGACAAAACGTTGTAGAAGTGAAGATGTTTCACTGCTCATCCAAGCTGCTTCTTCAGTTCTGGTCAGATTGCTGGTGGACACTGTCTTATATCTACCTAGACGGAGGAGCTAACTACCCTGAAACTCAAAACACCTATTGTCTACAGCTTCTGTTTGTAGGCTAGGTCTACTGTGCTATCCTAAGTGTGCACTGTGCCTGAGTCCCACTTAGCATATTCATTCAAGCACTAATGAGTGGCAATGTTCACAGTGTCCACCAGTAATCTGACCAGAACTGAAGAAGGGCTTGGATGAGCAGCGAAATGTCTTCACTCCTACAACGTTTTGTCCAGTTGACACATTTTATTTTTCTTTTGCGATAATTAGAATACAGTTACTTGAACTTGTAACTTTTAGTTATTTTGTGTGTAATCCATAGAACGGTGTCATAAAATTGTAAAAAAGGTAAACAGGTAGCATGTGATGTTCTCTTATGGTGTGAGAAGCAGATCAGCTGTGAACCAAAACAATACAAATATGGTGAAGTATGTGTCACCTGTGAAATTAGGTTCTATAGCAGAAAGTGTAATTAGTGTGAATTCATCCTTTTTATGAGTTGGTTCTTGAGCTGTATGTTTCCTTTTTTTTTTTTTCAAAGTAACTTTCCTATTATTATTATTATTATTATTATTATTATTATTATTATTATTATTATTATTATTATTATTATTATTATTATTATTATTATTATTATTATTAGGAGGAGGACTCATAAGTAATCAGTAATCAAATTCATTTTTCAAAGTAATCTGACCAACACTGATTGTATATTTTAATCCTAATATAACTAACTCACTTACTAAAAACAATTAACACACTCTAAAATGCATAATTAGATATTTGGATTTACAATTAGGCTGCTATACATTGTGTAATCAATACTGGTAGAAGCTTAAAGGTGAAATCAGTGTTGAATTTTTGCTTTTCTCCAGTGGAGGGCAGTAGATCCAAACAGTAGACTGACCCTTCTCTGTTGTGGGGAACACTGAAGATGTGATGTGCAGAGTTATGTTAAATGGTATTCCTTTATACTAACATAAAGCCTAATATGCCACACTTAAAATGGTACAAACTTTTATATTATTCTATAATGTTATTAATAGTGCAGCAATAGCAGTGACCCATCGACATAGACTTATAATATAATTAATATTTTATGTTGAAGTTCAAAATGTTCAGTGTATGTAGGCACCTGCCAGAGCCAGACCTGGCCTACTCTTTGCACCTGCCGTGATTCCTCCTCTCCACCAGAGGGCGCGCTGTGCAGGCCCGTGTGCTGTATCAAAGAGGGAAGGGTCGCTTTTCTGCTTATAATTTGATCTGTTTTATGATGTCTGATCGCTTTAGATCGGTTTGAGGTTCAGTGTTACTACTTGTTAAAACGAGCTTGGCTCGTATAAATTAGGTGAAGATGTCTGCGAGCGCGGTTTATGTCTTGGATCTAAAAGGAAAGGTAAGATAACGGAACAGCTGCTCTGATGCTAACGGTAGCCTGTGACTAACAGCGGCTAACACCATTGGATAACACATTCCTCACAGATTATGATGTGGCTGATGGAGATTTAACAATGGTTCCGAAAGCTCTGATGTGGCATTTCGTGCACTGTGCATCACAATCATTTATACATATTTGAAAGAGAGTTTTATGACTTCAACCCAAGTGCAGAGTTCAAAAAGGATATTGATATTTTTTACATCATTCATTAGCCTTGTGTTACCAATCTCTGCTTTGGTTTCTTGTTACGTGTCAGATATAGTTAAGGTTACAGTCGCTTGATTGTCGTTACCTCTGAGCTGACAGATGTTTGGCTTCACACCACTGTCGCTGTCACAGGTGCATCAGTGATACACCAGAAACACTGACCTCTCAGGTGACAGCGAGGAGACTGTGGACAGCTGTCATTAGTCATCTCATAAGGCTACTCCTTGGCTGCATCCTAATTTGAGAGAACTCGAATGAAAGCAAATATAGTCTTCCTCTGTTTATCAAAGTGCTCAGAATTGGGCACTAATAAATCCTTTATTATATTTCTCATTCTTGCAGGTGCTGGTGTGCCGAAACTACCGTGGCGATGTGGACATGTCTGAGATTGAGCACTTCATGACCCTCCTGATGGACAAAGAGGAAGAGGGAACGCTTTCCCCGATCCTCGCTCATGGGGGAGTTCGCTTCATGTGGATCAAACACAACAACCTCTACTGTATCCTTACTATGTATACTGTTAAAACAGCCTGATCTTTGAAATAGGTTGCTGTACGCCTTAGTCTTTGTAGGCCTAAGTCTTAGTCGACCAAAGTTTTTATTAGCTGTCTAATTATTATTTTATTGGGATTGTAAGAATATTTGTGTATCACAGCACAAAATGGGAAGTTGGACTTGGAGTAAGTTAGTTTGTGTGAGTCGAGTGTAGGTTTAATCTGCCTTTTTACAGATAAATACACTTCTTATTACAACGTTTCTATATAAATATTTGTAATTTCATGAAATTTTGTTGTTTCGGTGCACTTTGGATCAGATTATAGAGATACTTCATAGTTCAGAGAGCACCACACACACCTTTTAAGTCAAATAACATTGCACTGGACAGTTTGTTTAGTTGACTACAGCCCTAAAGCTACCTGTCTTACTCATAGGAAATCTGCTGTATGAACCTTAACATCTTCTCCAGTGGTTGCAACCTCCAAAAAAAATGCTAGTGTTTCATTGGTGTTCTCATTTTTGTACAAAATTGTTCAAGTATGTATACATTGAAACTTCTGATAGTTGTCATAGTTGTCAATATCATTTATAAAACAAGGTACATCTGTTTTTTCATCAGGTTTTCTCAGAGTATTTCAAAGAACTGGAGGAGGAGAGCATCCGAGATAACTTCGTCATCATTTACGAGCTGATGGATGAGCTGATGGACTTTGGTTACCCCCAAACCACTGATAGCAAGATTCTGCAAGAGTGAGTAATCTGCACAAGCCAGATGTGGGAAGTGTCATTATTAAATTCAAAAATCAGATTAGCCCATCTAAAGATTAGGAATAGTATTATGCATATGACTTGGTGCATTACACATCCATATAAGGGACAGTTTCTTTTTTTACTAAATAATGACATGAAAAGTAACCAGGAAGCAACAGCATTTTTCCAGACTAATCAGTACACACCATTTATCATTCTTGGTCTGATTTGTTTGGTGTCATGTAACAAACTATTCTGTTTTTTTGTTTTGTTTTACATTGTTAGCTTAGATTTTCTGGTGGAGGGTATGCTCCTACTTGTCTCTATGAAGATGCTAATTAATTACCTGGATTGTTAAACTGTATGGCATTTCTTTAATTACAGGGGGTATCCATTGATCTGTTGAAGAATATTTTGTGAGTGAGGTTGCCTCTCCACAGATTGGACCTGGAACTTGGTCTGGTGGTGTCACCTGCTTGTCTCCATGGAGATAAATCAGTTTAATAATATACTACGAAGCTTCCTCGGCAAAGCAATTACTTCTCCATGGATACCAGAAGCTCTTACTATTAAAGTGTTGAAACAATATTGTTAGTTACTTATATTTATATTATGAGAAGCTGTCTCAGTCTGAATTTCCCCTGCTGTTTCCTAGACTACACAGACAACACATTTCCGTAACTGTGGGAGACTCTTTGATGTTTTTTTAGGAAACCAGACAGGCCCTAAATTCCTTATTTTCTTAGTGTGTTTATATTTGTTTGTCAGATACATAACGCAAGAGGGCCACAAGCTGGACACTGGCGCCCCCCGCCCCCCAGCAACAGTAACCAACGCTGTGTCCTGGAGGTCAGAGGGCATCAAGTACAGGAAGAACGAGGTCTTCCTGGACGTCATCGAGTCGGTCAACCTCCTGGTACGAAGCAATGACCTGTTTTGGTCACACAAACACATACTTATACTTTACAAGTTAATGTAATGGGGACATTAGATTTCCCGAAGACTGATCCTAACCTTAATCTTAGTTACTACTTGCCACAACTTAACCCAAAGCAACCCGATATCAAAACCATGTTGTTAATCTAATAAAAAGGGAAGCATGTCCCCATGATGTGTGTTTAAACAGATTTTTGTCGCCATAATGTGATAAATATCAGACCATTCACTCCCTCTGCTTGTAAACTTCCTCTTTCCTCTGTTACACTGTGCAGCCCCCAGGATTTCTAAAGACTTCATTGTGTAATATTTTAGAAAATGGAGGCATAAATGTGCATATAGTGTAGTAGTGTAATAAGCCCATTATATTGGTTTACATGCTATGGGCACATCATTAAAAGAGTATTGCCCCCGATTTTGCTCTAGCTATACAAATACTAGTGCTATTCTGTTATGTCACCATCACATATTTTGAATCCAGTGCCAGGATCACAATCCACTTTTTTGTTCCATGCTGTAAAAAATTATTGAGAGTCTTAATCACTGGCCACTAGAATGCAGACTATTCTTTTATGTGGCTATGCAGTGATTGCAACAATATTCAGCGCTACAAGTTGTAAAAATTAACATGTTGCTAACTTTCCATTAGGGATGGGCTTATACCGATATAGCTGATATCTGTCTTGCTGCTGTGGCTCATAACTGATATTTAGCTTTGAAAAATCTTTAGCGAGTTAAAGTAACAATCAAACTTTTTCACTTAATGAATAATAACAAATTGTGTTTTAATTATATATAAAATAATTAGTGACATGCTGGTATAAACATACATCCATATAATGCAAAAAGTATCGGTATTAAATGTCAGCCGATGCCAACATGGAAGAATCAATATTGAAGAATCGGTATCGATATTGCCCGATACTGGAACTGATATATCACCCATCCCTACTTTGAATATCTATTATACAGCCAATAGAATAACTTAATTTTGATACACAACCCCATTTTTCATTTATATTCTGATACAATGATGATTCTTATTGTAGGCAGATTATATTATACCATCTTCCCCTAGCTTGATTATCTGTCTCTGTGTGTTGCAGGTTAGTGCCAATGGTAACGTCCTCCGCAGTGAGATTGTGGGCTCCATAAAGATGCGTGTGTTCCTGTCTGGAATGCCTGAGCTACGACTGGGCCTTAACGACAAAGTGCTGTTTGAAAACACTGGACGTGAGTTTCTTTCCAAACATAGAGGAGATGGCACAGAAGAGAGGGTGACTTGGGGGACGGTGATCATTTAGGAAGTGTGTGTGGAAAAAGGGAGTGGCTCCAAGACGCCTGGCTCCGATTCACTAAAAGCATTATTTTAGAAACAACAGTAATTGGTTTTCAGAGTTCAAAATGCAAGATGTGTATTTTGTTTATTGTGTTCGTTGTTACATTTTGATCAGTGGGGAGAAAGAAGACCACAACAACATCTTTCAATTCAAAAAAGAGAAAAGGGAAACAGAGGAAACTTCTAAAATTACTCAAAATATATAATATATATAGTGGAAAACTACTGTGACTAATATAATTTCCTGTGCGGGACACTTTATCAATCATCAATTTTCATTTTTTTACATGCTTGTCAAAAATGGCTTAAACCGTTTTGTTTTTCTTTTTTTTAGATTACTAAATATACAGTAAAACCATTCAGCACATTTAAGAATGTACAATGTTTAAATGGGACACCCCTGAAGCAGTACATATTATTATAAATACAGTTTACATACACTATATAAGAAGACACTTACACTTTTTTTTCCTCACTGCCTGACATGAAATCAGACTTTTCCTGTTTTAGGTCAATTAGGATTACCAAAATTATTTCTATTTGCTTAATGCCAGAATAATGAAAGAAGGAATTTTTTTTTAGACAATTTTTCATTACTTTCTTCAAAGTCAGAAGTTTACATACAGTAAGATTACTATGCCTATACACAATTTGGGAAAACCCAGATAATGATGCCTTGTGTTTGGAAGCTTCTGATGGTTAATATCAGGAAGAGAATTGTGGACTTGCACAAGTCTGATTCATCCTTGGATGCAATTTCCAGATCCCTGAACCTGCCACATTCATCTGTTCAAACAATTATCTGTTAAACACCATGGAAATATCCAGCCATCATACTGCTTAGGAAGGAGATGGATTCTGTGTTTCAGAGATGAACATGCTTTGGGCCGAAATGTGCATATCAGCCAAAGAACAAAAGTAAAATACCTTACTGGCTGAAGCTGGTAAGAGTGTGCCATTATCCACAGTGAAATGAGTACTGTACCGAAAGGCCACTCTGCCAGGAAGAAGCCATTACTCCAAAAGAAACATAAAAAAGCAAGATTAGTTTGCAAGTGCACACATGGACAAATACCTTAATTTTTGGAGACATGTCCTGTGGTCTGATGAAACTGAAATAGAACTGTTTGGCCATAATGAGCATCGTAACCTTTGGAGGAAAAAGGCGTAAGCTTGCAAGCCTGAGAACACTGTGAAATACAGGGGTGGCTGCATCATGTTGTGGGGTTGTTTTACTGTAGGTGGGAGAGTTGCACGTCCTAAACTATATGGATGTGTATGTGGAAATACTGAAGGAACATCTCAAGACACCAGCCAGAAAGTTAAAAGTTAAGGGCAAATTAATCTTCTAAATAGACAATGACCTGAAGCATACTACCAAAGTGGTTACAAAGTGGCTTAAGGATAACAAAGTCAGTGTTTTGGAGTGGACATCACAAAGCCCTGATCTCAGTCCTACTGAAAGTTCATTGGCAGACCTGAAAAGGCATGTGCGACCAAGGAGGCCTGGAAATGGCTCAGTTACACCAGTTCTATCAGGAGGAATGGGCCAAAATTCCTGCTAACTATTGTGAGAAAACGGCGATGGTGCCAAATACTAACGAAATGTATCTAACTTTGAAGAAAGTAATGAAAAAATGTCTAAAAAATCCTTCTCTCATTATTCCAGCATTTAGCAAATGGAAAAAAATAATCCTAATTGACCTAAAACAGGAAAAGTTTAGTCTGATTTCATGTCAGACAGTGAGGAAACAAAGCACATCTGTCTTCTTGTATAGAGTATGTAAACGTCTGGTTTCAACTTTAAGAATAAAATCTCCCAGCAAATCTTCCAATAATGAGTATTGCAAATTTCCCTCTTCTGTTTTGAGCACCCTTATGGGTCAGCTGTAAATCACAAACTTGAAGCACTCACCTTTGCCTATTTCTCAAATCTTTAAAGTCTTGAGTTTTACTATATTCAACATTGACATTAATATCTTCATGACAACATCCATCTGTGCTATTTGACATTACAAACACATCCTAAATGAGTTTACCTCTGATGTTTTTGCTCAGGAGGGAAGAGTAAGTCCGTGGAGCTGGAGGATGTGAAGTTTCACCAGTGTGTGCGTCTGTCGCGTTTTGAGAATGATCGCACCATCTCCTTCATCCCTCCAGATGGAGAATTTGAGCTCATGTCTTACCGCCTCAATACACATGTGAGTACTGTTTTATTAATATATATTTACGGTGTGGTTGTAATGTCATTTTTATTTATATGTACATAAATAAATATACACCCACACACATACATACATTCACACACACTTTTTCTGTAGGCTTTATTGGACAGGAGTGATTTAAACGTATGTAGTGAGCAGTAACATTTTTTTTACTTGAATGAATCACTTCAAAAATTTCCAAAGAATTGCATGTAAATTCAGGGCTGTATTTGACACGAAACATTTTTGACCCTTGAACTAATGATGACATAAAACCATTATAGCATTTTTAAAAGCTCTTAAAATTTGATTCAAGTCAAATTTATTAAAAAGGAGACTCTAAATGTAGTATTTATGATGCTTTCCTCCTTTAACTAAGCTGTTTATAGCAACTGCTGGTATCTGAAAAAGTCACTCTAGGAAGTTGATGTTGATGATCAAGTGTTTGTATTTGTTTTGGAGTTGCAATGTCAATTTGCAGTGTAAATATTGATCCTGAAAACTGTATTTCAGTCTATAAACACTTGACTGTGGATGAACTGATTTGCTGGATCGGATATTGGCTTCAAAATATCAGTTCCGCCGATATAGTGGTTGGACTTAAACTTTATGTACTAAGAGATAGGTTTGGGCGACTAAAGTCATAGTTCGCCCAGAAAGTTTCAGCATAATGTTCTAATTTTTATTTATACAAAGCTGTTCTATACTTATTAAACAAATATTAAACATATTAAGCATATTAAACAAATTCTATGTTGGCATTTTTATCTATTTGAACCTTATTTGCACTCAGATTTATTGTAATTTTGGTAATTATTTGGCAATTTAACACATCACCAACCAAACTGCATTCTTATTTTTTGAGGGCAAAGAAAGTTAATTTTTAATGATTATTATGGGTTATTTAAGTTTAAACTGTAAAAATGTTACTGTAAGTATTTTGCAACGCGTTTACCAGTAAGCCCGTGTAAATGAAGGGAAGTGTGTATTGTTACTTCCTTATAATTCCCAATCTTAGTTTATATATCCTCCCTAGTGACACGTCATCTTTGATTGGAAAAATGGAAAGCTTATTCAGTTTCCCTGTAATTTAAAGCAACTGTGTGTCATTAAGTTAGAGGATTTGAGACCATCTGGCTAAATACAAATAGCCTTACTTATTTTTGGAATTACTAAAAGGCATTTTCCACTAGAAATTATATACATACATATGTATGTATGTATTTGTCATGTGTATATATAATGTATAAATGTTTGTTTGTGTGTGTGTATATATATATATATATATATATATATATATATATATATATATATATATATATATATATATATATATATATATATATATATATATATATATATATATATATATATATATATATATATATATATATATATATATATATATAATAAAAACAAAAACCTCTTCCAAATGATCTCTTGTTGTAATGCTCATTACCATCCACAAGATGGTGACGCCCCCACACTATAACAGCACTGTTTCGCCAAAGCTATAACTTTTTTTTTTTTTTTTTTTTTCAGGTGAAGCCGCTGATCTGGATTGAGTCTGTCATTGAGAAGCATTCCCACAGTCGTATCGAGTACATGATTAAGGTTTGCCACGCCTCTCATGAGCTCCAATGACATTTAAGCAGTGTCTCTTATGTAAGCAAGAGCTAGTTATGCTACCAAGTTTACTAGGGATGGGCGTGGGGGACATTCATCAATACAATAGACATCTTCATAATGATTTTGACTTGTTCGCTTGTAAACTCCACCTTTGTAGTTGTAGTTGTTTGAAGAAGCTTGTCATAGCCGTTTAGGGTTTATATTGGGACAACACTATATTGAAAAAAAAACACGTCTATTTTGCTCAAGTAAAATAGCGCAACCAAAATAGTAACTTGTATTATAAAAATTATATTAATACATAATTAGGCATGCAAACATGTGTATGTCTGTCTGAGAATCCAATTAAGCAATACTTTAACTTGAAAGAACCAAAAATTGCATAAATATTGCTTCAACATAAAAATGATGCATAAATAAAAAAAAAATATATTTTTTAAAATATAAATTATAATAATAGTTATTGTTACAACATATGTTACTTCAAAATACTACACTAAAAAGTAGTGTTCTAAAGATTGGGCATATTTGCGTCTGCTCCTTGGTCAAGGCATTAACATCATAATAAGTCCCCAAGCACTTATTTTGACCATTTTGTTTGTATTTTTTTTGTATGTTATATTATTATCAAACCATATTTTGGTTGAGTGCTCATCTTGTTATTTTTTTTCCCAGGCCAAGAGTCAGTTTAAGAGGCGTTCCACTGCCAACAACGTGGAGATCCACATTCCAGTGCCAACGGACGCGGACTCACCCAAATTTAAGACGACTGTGGGCAGCGTCAAGTGGGTGCCCGAGAACAGCGAGATTGTCTGGTCAATCAAGTCGTTCCCAGTGAGGAAAAAACATTGACTCATAATAACACTAAAATACAATTGTACAAATGACGAACATAATATAAAACATAAGCTGGTGTTGTTTTAGCTTAAGTGGAGTTTTGAATTGGTCTCGGGTGTGGACATAGTTTGGATGTGTCGTGGAAGCTTGTAAATATTATGGTATAGCGTGGGAAGATGTTCACAAAGTTTAGAAAAATGTGCAATTTTAGTTTTTAGTATTCATTTTTAGGTTTATAGAGAACCATTATAGAGAACCATCAAGTCACCTCCATTGGTTTTAATTGGTGAAATGTGTTGTGTATTTTAAATATACAATATGGAATAATGGAGAATTACGCTGCTTTGAGAATGTAAGAGAAAGCAAAACAAGACCTGTGTTGTTTTCTTTCTAAATCAGCATTTGGAATTACCAGAATTACTGTACATATAATTATCAAATAACAATAAGAAAAATAACATTACGTTTTAATTTTAGTGCTACAGCAGGTATATCAAGTCAGAGTTAAAAACATTTGCGCAAGAAGTACAAGATTATAAGATATATTTAGAAGGCAATAACAAGTACTTCTAGGCTAATAGGATATTTACGATAAAGTAAAATGTAAATCATGTGAAAAGTGTATGAATCCAGGTTTTATGTTTCACTTTTGCTTTCCAAATGCTTTGTTCCTATCAGGGAGGTAAGGAGTACTTGATGCGGGCACACTTCGGCCTGCCCAGTGTTGAAGCTGAGGACAAAGAGGGCAAACCACCAATCAGTGTCAAGTTTGAAATCCCCTACTTCACCACCTCTGGCATCCAGGTATCTCTTTTCCCCTCATTAAAAAACTAAAACTCTCAAACATACACATTTTAGGTTAAACGAGGTCACATCAGAAGAGACAAGTCCAACCTGGGTTCTTTCCAAATCAAATATTTTGGATAATTGCGGTGCAAACTTGTTTCCTTGCCGTCTTTGATTTAGAGCTTATGGCGTGCTGTCAAGTGTAGTCATGAGTGCAATGTCCACAACAGGAATTTAAACTATTCACGCTCATTCTCCTTATGGCCAAAGGGGGCAGCAGCGGTTCATTCTTGCTCCAGGAACAAGCTGGAAGCCCTCAGAGTACATTAGGAAAGTTGCTGAAAAGTAGTAAATTTAGTTTTATTTTGTTTGGAAAATTTATGGCATGCCTCTAAACATGAAGACATAATCCAAAACAAAAGTAGGTGTGGAGAGTTTGAAAACAACAGCTGTGATCCATTTAAATATTTATTCAACAATATTTTATGTGAGCACACAATGCACATGTAAATACCACTCAAATTCTAAAAACAAATAGAACAAAAATAATGACAAAACAATTAAATTAAATTTATTAAATCATATAATGTTGATGTTTTCATTGTCTCAAAGGAGCATTGTTCAAAGTAAATGCATGTGATGTTGTTGCTTGATCTGGAATGTCCCACAGTATGACAACTTATCTATATCTTTGAGGACATGCAGGAGGTGCCACCAGACAAAGTTACAGGTGTGATCTGTGGAGATCAGACACCACTCACAATAGTTTATTGCTAAAGAAAAAGTCTTGATAAACAAGCACAATAAAAACATCTGTAATTGAGTAATAATAATAATGGCTTACACTTGTAATGCGCTTTTTCAAAGCCTCTCAGTGCTACACTATAGTCATTATTCATTTGTTTCCACACTTGTTGATGGTAAGCTACTATTGTAGCCACAGCTGCCCTGGGACAGACTGACGGAAGCGAGGCTGCCAATCTGCGCCATCGGCCCCTCCGACCACCTATCATTCGAGCACACTTTCATACTAGGCTAGGCTGGGTGAATTGTCTTGCCTAAGGACACAACGACAGAACTTGGTCCGAGCAGGACTCGATCCTCCAACCTCCGGGTTGGGGGACCAACACTCTAACCACTGAGCCACTGTCGCCCCAAAATGTAAGATAGATAACTCTAATGCCATACTATGAAACATTACAGGCAAAGCATTAACCCCTACATGTAGACAAGTGGGTGGCTGATCCTCCACTAGAAAAATGACACTCCTGCTCCTGTAACATTATTATTGGGCTTATTTGATTGGCTATATTTTTTAAATATATAACTGCTTAACCTTTTGTTAGTAGTGTGTCTCCATCACCAAAGCTCAAAATGCTCTGTTCCACCTTGTGATGTCATGAAGCTGTTTTTTTTTTACGTTAACAGCTACCGTTTACCTTTTGCTCAGTAGAGATTGGCAAATCCGGAGCTGAAACTATCCAGATAATTCTAGTGAAGCTGTATGAAGTATAAAACACATTGGAGCACTTCCTGTATCACCACACGACATCACAAGGTAGAACAGAGTTTTCCCTGTGTGTGTCAAACATGTGTGAATGAAACAAGACACAACTCCAGATATGCTTTTTATGAGGACACAACATTATAACAGATCAGCAAATAGCTTTATATGGGCCCTTTGAAACAGCTGCAACTGAAATTTTTCACTAAGGGCTTGTATTGTCCAACTAGCACCAGTAGCCATTTACAAACTTGAAGCTTGAGAAATGTGTATGTGAGCTTCTTGAGAAATGTGTATGAAATATTACCAGGGACATTTTGTGGTGTGGAAAATTGCATAAACAAGAGCTCATCATTTCGGCCCCTTGCCTGTATGTTAATGACAGTAATTCACAGCTTCAGTAAGCACACAACTGCATGGAGATTCGCTAGCTTCAGTTCCCATGACACACTTAGACAAGCTAATGTTTTCTCCTTGAATGAAACTTGCTGACCACAAACTTTTAGCGTAGCACTGACTGTATAATTACACTTGTTCTGTCATTATATGTGTAGCAACTTTGCACACTGCTCGATGAACGCAAAATGAACTTTTCCCATATGTACCAATGATAAGCTAACACATGCAACTTGTTTTGGAAATATCCTTTTTTTTTGGCCCAAGTGATAATGTTTTGTCAGGTATAGGCTTATGTAATGTGAGATAGCGTTGCGTGGCCTGGTTAGGAAAAAAAAATCAACTTGCTATTTTAAAATGAGGATTCTGCTCATTGTAAATAAATTTAGTAGCATTAGCATTTGGGAGATGATAGAAATGACAAGAAAAAAAAAAAGTTTTTGTACAAAGGCAGGATAGTTTGTTTTGATAACATTCTAGTATCTAAATAATATGCGATTTTTATTTGATTGCAATTTATTATGAAGCCCTAATGGCAAGCTAGGACATGCAACTTGTCTTTGGGAATATTCAAATTAGCTCCAGTTGAAAATATTGTCAAGTAAAAGCTTATGTAATGTAAGCTAGCATTCCGTGGCCTGGTTAGAAAGCACGATGCTCACCTTATTGTTGGGTCAATGCAGGGATATTGCATTACCACCTGTAAAAACGCTGGCCCACTCATTTATCTGAAAGGACCGGCAAGACAATAGTTTCAATAAAAAACCTTTATGGGTCATTTAGCTCAAATGGCAAAAAGGCTAAGTAGAGTAAGTCAACTCGTATTCCTTAGCTTCACTGACTAACATACTCATAAAAGGAGTTTATATTTTACCCTTTATTTACATCTTGTGAATCTCTTAAAGTTTTCTTGTTCGCCATTGTATCACCTGGGTAGTTAATGTAGATATTTGTTAGCTTTATTATCTTTCATATATAGACCTGCCACGAACACATATTGAAGTTCGAAGTGGGCAGCAGTGGCTCAGTTGGTAGAGTATTTGTCCACTGATCCGAAGCTTGGCGGTTCGAATCCTGCTCTCGATATAAAAACATCCTTGGTTGAGCGGTCAGAGCCACTGAACCACAGGTTGGCTGTACGATGCCAGCTCTCACAGATGGATGCTGTCATTGTGTCCTTGGGCTAGACACTTAACACACCTCACCCGTAGTGTCTGTGCACACTGGTGTATGAATGTGTGTGTGAATAGGTGAGTGGTTCCTTGATGTAAAGTACTTTGAGTGCCTTTGAAGGTGGAAAAGTGCTATATAAAAATTTGACCATTTATCCCAAAAAAGTGACCAAGTGCGATTAGTAACTGAAACCAAAACATTAAGCAGAATGATCCCCAAAAACTATTATAAATGTACAATATTGTTAAAAAATATGAGCTGCAATAAATAACAAACTAACTCCATAACTACATTCATTCTGTGTCTTTAACGAGACATAGAAGTACCCATGATAAATATTGACTACCAAAAATTATTGTTCCATTTGTCATGTATTGAATGATTAATCGATATAGTAGTTATAGTGACAGGCCTATTCCTTTAGTAGTCCTACAATAATATGCTTGTGTTCCATGTATATAAATTATAAATATCCATATTGTCAACATGTATTATTACTTTCTGCAGCAGCAATTGTGGATAAGTCCAAACTAGATCTGCTACTAAAAACTGAAGTTCTGGCAATTTGTGATCTGCAATTCAAGTCTTGTTCTGTTCTCTGCTTACAAATGAATATGCCATCTTTCCTTGTATCAAATTTACTGACCTCTTGTTTTAAAAAAGCACGTAATCCGCTAGTAACATTTTAACTTTAAATGATTGTTTTGCATTATTCTCTCATTTACATCATGAGTCCTGCTTTTTCACATTTCCTACAATAGCCAACGCAATTTGATTAAGACACTTGACTGCACACTCGGAAATGGCAAATTCCCCCATTACTACCCATGATGTCTTTTAGACTTTTTATTTCAGTGTGCTATTTCTTTCTTTTCTACTATTTCCAGTAAAGATTTTTTTTTAAATGGACAGTATCATTAAAAAGCCTGAGCTGCAACAAATAAATGGCAGAATGAAACAATAATTAGCCATAGAAGTGACTTTTTCACCCCTCTAAAGCTCAAATCATATCGTAATACAACAAAAATAACCAAAATCTCACCATTATTGCAAAGAATTTGTACACACGATAAATATTGAGCTAACAAAAATGATGTTCCCGTTATCCTAAATTATTATGTCCAACGATAAGTCAATGATAAGTCAATTTAGTAATTATCGTGACAGGCGTAGGTACAATGGATCTATACTCGGAGATGAATTTTGTTCAAATACATGAAAAAAATGGGGTACTACTTTAATGATGTTTGATGTTTGCGTACTTAAATGTGCAAACTAAAAACAAACTTCATGTAAAATCAAGGGCTGTAAACAACCATTTGGCTTAGTAAACATGCACCTAAACTTAGGACCACCATATCTTTAGCCTAGCCTTTTATTCTCTGCTATAAAGCTTGGAACACACATGGACTTCTCTGATTGGCCATTACGCACATCGAATGAATCCTACCTCTTCATTGCGACCTAACGAGCCCTTTTCCCATTAAATTCTTACGTCAAAACATCAACTATTTGTCTTATTACAGGCTAAAGTCAGACCAGCTTTTAACACCAAGCTTGTGTGAAAGAGGAGGCCATAGAGTTTAATTAGATGCGTGTAAATATCAAAGCATGAGAAAGTTCCTCTTAACTCTACCACTAAGTGCAGAGGAGAGGGATTTCAAGTGCGTGTGAGGCAAGAAACTGCACCTTATAAATTTAACAGGAGTAAACCAACGCTCTGGACATCCATTTTATTCACAATAGTCCATAAATATATTCAGAATAAGTAAAAGTAGGTGATTGTACATAAATAAGTTTAAATGTAAACTGTGGTCAATACACAGGTATCTGACATAGGTAAAGATAAAGTACCCAGACATGAAAATATAGTAGTGTAAAATGTATTTTTTTTCCAAATATGATACCGTGATAACTATTAAAGGTACGACACTCTAGCTGCTTATCTCCAAAAAAGATTGAAGAAAATTATTGTTTTGTCTGGAATCTTCTACATTATGGCATTAAACTTCTCTATCTCCAGGGACAAGCAGGTGACGCCACCAGGCCAAGTTACAGGTCAGATCTGTAGAGAGGTCACAATAAGAATGTATGTTTTTCAGGGTTTTTTTCTAGTAATAAAAAGAGCCATAATTGAATAAATGCAATATAGATTTAATGTTTAGTGTTTTTAAGTTTAATGTTTTAGTGTGGAACTTAACATCTCCCTAGACTTAAGCAGGTGGGGGACCCTTCACCAGAAAAGTTAAAATATCCAGGAAATACTAAGATTATCTAAAAATCCCATTGGGAATGAATACATTATTACAACCCTTCAGGTTTAAAAGCCTGTAAAAATCAGGCACAGCGCCTTTAATACCATATAATCGACATGGCACTCTCACACCTCACTATATCTTTGATTATTTTTGCAAACTTCACCTTAGTTTTAAAAGCACATAAACGCGGTGGTAGAAGTGTCTTAAAGTCTTGATAACAGCAGACCACACATGTAGGCTGTACTTAACCAAAAAATGATACAACAAACATCCTCTTTCCCCTTCTCATCTCACATAACCCATAATGATATTCTGTGTCGGAGGAGTTTCTGCTGACTTGCGTAGCCTCGGTCAGATGGGCGACTGTGTGTTTGGAGTTTGAAATGCTGATCCCAGAGTCTGCTGTTTATCGTCATGTGTCTGAAGCTCTCTCTGTCTCACTGAGCTCACCGTGAGAGAGGCTAATGACAAGGCAGAGAGAAGCCTGGACCCAAAATCTAAAGTGGTGGAGATCCTGCCTCCAAATGTCCTGCTTCTCACAGCAGGAAGTAGGGCAGTGAAGACGGGATGGGAATGGGACCAAGTGTTGTGGATGTTGATGTCCTATCCACAGTTTGGAAATAATATGCTGTCTGTATTTAATCATGGGTGGGTAGCAATAATACTGAATCCAAGGGGCTGTATTACGCTATTTTTAATATCTGTTATAATGTTGTATCCTTGTCAAAAACATACCTGAAGTTAATTTACACTTTTAACACACAAATCCTGCATATTTAGGCTGTGTTCTTCTCTCAAACTGAAAATACTGTAGTTTAATGCAGGGTGCACTTCTCAACAATCATTTGAATAATTTGCAGCCCTGGAATTGCCAAACTTTGAGCCTACAACTAGGCCTGTCACGAAAACACATTTTGCAGTGCCATGTATGGCTTAAGTAAAAATAAACTTTAAATGATAATATTGAAAACTAATTTTTGCCTGTAACCCTAAAGGCAGGATTATCACCAAATTATGCCCCAAAAATATTCAAAATGCTCAATATTGCTAAAATGATCTGTAATAACTAAATAGCAGATCCATACTGAGTCCTGTGTGAATTAAACAAAACACCTCTATATTTAAGTTTTTAATGAGAAAACTACATGGCAAAAAGGACCTTTAAGCAATCACAAGAATACAGTAATTACATCAATAATTATTGATGTAATTACTGTGCATTTGCATATTATGGCATACAGAAATTATGCATAAGCAAAAATACAAAAATGCTGATTTTTTACATTTCAATGATGTTCACCCACAGAATGGGCGAGTGTACACATTTGGGTGAGATGTCGAGAAACATGTAACTTTAACACAGTAAACGCAAAGGTGCCAGGCAGTCCACACTATTTTTAGATCAATTTCTCGTCATGGTGTTGAAATATCGGTTAATGGCTTGTGAAAGTGGTCTTAGATAATGCTGATGTGAAATTTTTGTGGACCTAGAGAAAGTACATTTAAATGGCCCATATGTGTGTGCCTTGAAAGCTTTGACCACTTCCTCTTTTTACAGTGACTAATACTATTACTTCCTCACATATTGTACTGAACACGTTGGCACCTGTTATTGCAGAGATGCAGTCAGTTCCCACTGAAATGTATTGGGACATCATTGATTGGAGGCTTGTTTCAAAATATTTTGAAACAGTTTGTATCAAAATATGCAAATTTTACTTTTCGGATGTCCACATAAAAGTGTTTATATATTGTTAATGAAAGTCATTTATTTTCAATGTTACACATTTTTACTTTGATATACTTGGTTAGCTGATGGTTAGCTGCTTCTGTAGGGCTGTCTTTCATCACAAAACTAGATTAAGGCTCTATATGTGATTTTTGCTGTCTAAAAACATGGTCCAAAGTTTTTCCTCACTTATCCATTCAGAACATCCTAATTATTCACTGCAATGTGTTTATAAGCAGGTTATAAGTGTTATAAGAGTTTCACAACTCTCAGAGACTAGAGCCTTGCCCACGGTAAAGCTAATAACTAGCATGCTAACACTCACATCCAGATTAACGGACACAAAATACTGTCTAATAAGATGCAGACAGTATATGGCGGATATATTTTGACCTCAAGAGCTGCTTATACAATATATTTGTACTGGGAGAAGACAAATTTGGGGGAAAAAAATCAGGTACAGGCCCTTTAAACTTTAATACATGATGGGTGAAGTGTCTTGCCATGTGAAACAATGGCATGGATTCAGTCACTGACCTTGAGCTGATAACATGATGAATAGTGCCCTTATTGTTTCTTATATGCAAACTTAACTATGTGCTGTAGTAAACTAACTCAGATTTATTTATTTTTTTGGTGGGGGTTCTGGTTATTATGTTTGTTTGGTGGATCCATGACTGCTCGAATTGTTGACTAAAGGAAGTCAGCAGCCTTGTTTGTTTTATTAAGTCATTTTCAGAATCAGAATCCTTTTATTGCCATCGTTTGTGAACACAGTTCACAAACTAGGAACTTATTTTGGTGATAAAGTGCAACATAGAACATAAAACACACTGAATAAATACAAATACAAATAAGGGCATGCACGAAGTAAAAAAAAAAAAGATATGCTTAAAAATCAAATAAAATACTTAAAGGTAGAAAATATATACAACAGCAGCATCAGAACAACAGTGCAAACATGACTTATTAAAGTGGCCGGTGATATAAAGTGTCCAGTTTTGTGCAAATATTATAAAGTGTTCATGAGACAAACGGCAGAGGGGAAGAAACTGTTCTTATGATGAGAGGTTCTGGTCCCAATGGACCGTAGCCTCCTGCCAGAGGGAAGTGGCTCAAATAGTCCATGTCCAGGGTGAGAAGTGTCAGCTGCTATACGGCCTGCTCGCCCCCGAGTCCTGGAGACGTACAGGTCCTGTAGAGATGGAAGGCTGCAGCCAATCACCTTCTCAGCAGAGGCACAATGCGCTGCAGTCTCTGTCTGTCCCTGGCAGTGGCCCCAGAGAACCACACAGTGATGGAGGAGGTGAGGATGGACTCGATGATGGCCATGTAAAACTGCACCATCATCTGGACCGGCAGCTTGAGTTTCCTCAGCTGCCGCAGGTGGAACATCCTGTGATGGGCTTTCTTGATGAGGGAGCTGATTGTCGGCTCCCGCTTGAGATCCTGGGTGATGCAGGTGCCCAGGAAGCGCAAAGAGTCCACAGTGGTGATGGGGGAGTCCGTCAGGGTGAGGGGAGGCAGGGGGGTTGTGACTTTCCTGAAGTCCACAATCATCTCCACTGTCTTCTGGGCGTTAAGCTCCAGGTTGTTGCTGCTGCACCAGGACACCAGCCGGTCCACCTCCCTCCTGTAGGCAGACTCATCGCCGTCCGAGATGAGTCCAATGAGGGTGGTGTCATCCGCAAACTTAACCAGTTTGACGGAGTCGTAAGATTTAGATCAGTGGTTCTTAACGTGGGTTCGATCGAACCCTAGGGGTTCGGTGAGTCAGTGTCAGGGGTTCGGCGGAGGTCAAGACACACACCAGACTCATGATTCGCAGACTGTGAGCGTCTCCAGACGTTGGCCGTGTCCCAATTCGACAAATGCACCCTTTGATGTGCCTATCGAAGTACCCGCCCGACTTAAATGAGGCGTTTGAATGGCATAAAAACATAAAACGACATAAAAATGAAGAAAAGGAACAGATTTTGCTGTGAAAATGACATGAGAGTGGCCAAGGTGAAGCCATGCATTTCTGAACTGGTCTCTCAAAGGCAACAGCAGAAGTTACACTGGTTTGCAGTAAATATTCATTATTATTCTAGCCTGATGGAAATTAGGTGATGGGTGTTTGTTAAAATGTTAAAAATAATAAATAGCATAAATACAATAAGTTCATTATTGGAATACATAAGGTTAAAAATTAAAATCATTTCAGTGTGGTAGAATTAAAAAAGGCCAAGTCTTTGTAAAAAGGTAAGTATGTAATTTGTTGTGAGTTCATGCATTGTACTGGTTTTATTCTTATGTTAATGCACAGTTCATTTTGTGCACCAGTAAAACATACATATGTCTTGAATTTGAAAAAAATTATATTTTATTTTTCAATAAAGAAGGGTTCAGTGAATGTGCATATGGAACTGGTGGGGTTCAGTGCTTCCAACAAGGTTAAGAACAACTGTTTTAGATGAATATTGCAATTTAAAATGTGCTATGTGTTTACATCAAAGAACCACTCACCCATTCACACACAGACTTATACACCAGTACACGCAGACACTGGCGGCGTGGTTGGAGGAAGTGTCTTGCCCAAGGATACAATGACAGCCGTATGGAAATGAATGGCATTGTAACAATAGCATTTTACAGTAATGCACTGTATACATAGAGATGCAGAAAGTATACCTGGCCAACATAGTACATGGGTAGAAGGATGGTAAGGTATTTACCAGATTTAGTCCTAAGAGATTTGTGTCTGTCTAGATATTTCATTATTATTATTACAGTAGCTCAGTTGGTTGAGTGTTTGTCCACTGATCCAAAGGTTGTTGGTTTGAATCCCACTCTCTCTCTTTTTTTTTTTTTTTTGCAATCAAGTCCTCCTGATACGATGATGAAACAGCCAAGAAGACAAATGTAAAAATTAAACAAAAAAACATGCATATATTCTAACTGAATGCTTTGGCTTTCTTTCCTGCAGGTGCGTTACCTGAAGATCATTGAGAAGAGCGGGTACCAGGCCTTACCGTGGGTGCGCTACATCACTCAAAATGGAGGTGAGTTGAGAGGTCACATTATTTTTCTTACACATGTGCGGGGCATGCCCATATGTGCTGTTCTTAGGCAACTATTGGGCAACGCTGTGCAATGTGGTGGGAACTTTTGTTTAAAAAAAAGACTTGCAGTGTAGAACATGAGGCAATATGACCACGTCCTGAGAAATCTGAGAAAGCAAACTCATTTTGACTGATTTTTTTCTTCAAAGATTACCGTATTTGCACAGGCTGGTCTTTTGCTAATGTTGCTGCTAATTGCAAAACATCCTCCTCTCATTTCCTTCGACTTTTCATTTATTTTTGGGTGGAAACCTCAGCTGCTGCCCACTCTTGAGTTCTTTCCAAATCTTTATTTTATTTGTGCATTTGATTAACTGAATTCATTTCCTCCACAGATTATCAGCTCCGGACTCAGTAGGGCTTGCTCTACGACGACAGGTGGACCTCCAGAAGAAGGGGCGGAGTTTAGTTTGCTAATTATCTTTCAAAGGCAGATTAGCGCTCCTTTTTATCCAACATCTACTTTTTTATTTTACTCCAGATTTTTTCCATTTCTTATCAATGCAAGTGTTAAAAAAGGCCTTTGAGATAGCAGCCGTGCAAAAATCGACAAGGCCAAAACAAAACTGGAGAAATGTTTACATTCAACTTAAAGCTGCATTATGAAACTTTTCTGGAGGATCCACCATTTGCTTGTCTCCATGGCGATGTTGCTGTTGTTGGACGGCAGGTGATGTCACTAGGTCAAGTTGCAAGTTAGATCTGTGGAGATGGGACCCCACTCACTGTAAGAATGTATGTTTTTTTATGTATTATTTAGCAATAAATACACTTGTTATTGAATAAAGCTGAGATACTCAAGTTAAATACCATATTGTGGAACATCCATGGAGACAAGCTGGTGGTGGACCTTTGCCAGAAAAGTTACATAGTGCTCTTTAACACCATGAATTGTACACAATCAGTGAGATTATTGCAATTCATCTTGTGATACTGTAACCTTCAATTCTCATCAGTTCAAATCGACTTTTTTAAAAGAAGCTGTTTTGTTTTGATGCCATTTCACTATAAAGTCAGTGATTATTATCTGTATATATTGTTACATGTAATAAGTCAGTGTTATTAGTTACACAACATGTATTAAAGAGAATGCCAATGGTATTTGTCTCAGAGTGACAGCTGCTGATTTGATCCATGTGATGCTCATTATGTGCTTCGCTGTCGGTACAATGTGAGAGGTGTGGTATGGGTCAATACTGCGGTGTGGATATTCAAAATGACCACTGCAATAGTATTAAACAATGTTAGGAACAAAGCAGTGACTGAGTTTTAAAGGAAACTTTAGAAACTATTATAAGGCAAGTTGTAGTGTCATCCAGTTATATCTGTTGGTGCATCTGTAATGATCAGTAGTACTTAGACACTGCATAATTCACACATGAGCTTTTTAGGGCTGCAACTACAATTATTTAGCAAATTGATTAAATCTTATTTTGTTATATCATAAGACTGTCAAAGCCTGCAAATGTGATTTTTTTCTTTCTTTCTTTTTTTTTTTATAAGTACTACCACTCTTAGAAGTATTTTTCTTAATTTTGTACATTGCATCTTTAGTGGTCTGTGGTCCAGATAATGTTTATTGATTAGCAAATTAGCTGATTATTTCAGTAATTGTAATTGTTTTTTTGTTTGTTGCAGCCCTAGAGTTTTTCAACAGAGCAGAGCAGAATCTTATATATTACATACTGCCTTTATAACATAGAAATTAATCCAAAATCAACAAAATTACAAATATTAATCAATATTTTTCTTCTTGTCAGTATTATATTGTGATGTTACACACTTGGTTTACACTTCACTCTAAAAATTACGCCTCACACATCAAACCATAACAAAATAGTTTAAAAAAACATTTCTGAGCCTGTTTTTGGCTATGGAAAGTTACCCATCCTGACCGGCCCATACCATACCTCTGCAGTGGAAACTTCAGTAAACAACAGTCGCACTTGTTGTAAATTTCTGTTTTCCAGTTGGACACCTGTTTCCCCTCCCCCTGTCTGTAACCTCACATTTCAAATCATTAAAAGTCTATTTAGAAACCTTTCCACAGCGTCTGCGTCATTTCACGGTGATGTCAGAGCAGTCTTCACACTGAGCTGCCACACGGTCATCCACAGGCAGAGCTCCAAAATCAAATATGGAGAGAAAATGACGATGGAGAGGGAGGAGAGAGGGGCTTCCCAGAGCAGAGCATGGTGACACTGTAATATTTGGGTGTATTCATATGTCAAACTTTATAATCATAATTTAAAGAAGTCCTTGTTTCATTATGACATTATGCTAAGATCTCAGGCTTGTATTATTTTGTTTAAATTAACTACAAGTCGCTTAACCATAATATTCATATACTTGCACTTAACATTTTAGACCTTGACCTTGTAACATAGAAGGTTTGAGTTCAATTTCAGGTTATTAATAGTATTATAATAGTATTAGCTGTCATGATGTGAGCACAAAGGGTAACTTCATAATGAAAAGGCAGATTAATTAAAAATATTAATTCATCTTTTCTTTTTAAATGTATGTATAATGTATGCCATACTGTTGTGCTTTCTAGGCAAACTGAAATGTAGATAGATGAGCTGGTGGCTGACACTTCACCAGAAAAATAGCATCGTGCAGCTTTAATTACAATAGTTTACTTTTCCTTTTCAAACCATGTTGTCTCTGCTCCACATGTCAGTACAGCTTTTCCACCATCTCTCTCTCTCTCTCTCTGTCTTTCCCTCTCTCCCTCCTAACTGTCCCTCCTTCTCCTTAATCCCCCTGCCCCGCGGTGTCATGAACCATTCACACCATCCCTTCCATAAACACATGAAGGATATGACTCAAAACGGGGCTAACTCTCCCATTTCTCTGGAACTTTTTCAGATAGTCCAAGTATTGTGCAGTCCAGGCGCTCTGCAGTGGTCTTGTATGAAGTCATCCCCGTCTTGTTAGTAGATAGTTAGACCCCAGTGACTCATTTGGAACAGGTGCTCGGAGATGTGAGCCTGGATTTAAACAGGTTTTACTCTCACCACTTGTCATATTGTCCTAAACCGCAGTTAGATTTTTGCTTCTTCACACTCTGCCTCAGACACCTGTTTTTGGTTTGAACGCCCACGCAGCAGGTGTTAAAGCTAAATGAGTCACATGATTATACGACAAAATATTATGGCCTTCGAGGGGCAGTGGGGTATTGTAAATTCAGTTTTTGATAGGTTTAAATTTTGTAACACTTTAGTTATTTCATGCAATTATAGGTGTACTATGTAACTTTACTATAACTGTTGCTTCTCCATTGAGTTTATTGGTTTGGCCTGAAATGTTCCATGGCATTGGCCTGAAATGTTCCATGGTACAGCATTAAATGTATCAATCTTCAACATATGTGTGTAGGTGTTGTTATTGTCCAAATATACCTCAAAAACATGCCTTCTGGCCAAACTAGCATGCATTCTTCTTCTTCTTCTTACTACAGTACTCTGACCTGCAACTTGGCCTAGCGGTGTCACCTGCCTGTCTCCTTGGCAATAGAAAAGTGTGATAACATACTGTGGAACATTTCAGACAAAGGCATAAGATCCCCATCGTAGCAAGCGGCAGACCTGCACATTTTGGTCCACAATGACAAATTAAAGTGGTTGTTCTGCTCGTAAAGTCGACTACTTCCAGTCAATGCCTATGAATGCCTTGCTATTTGTGCAAAAATCTGTATGCTTTAAGTACGCTAAAAATATATTCTATTGAGAACAAAATGCCTATGCCCTATCTATCCGGATTCCTTGGTAAATACAGGGCTATCCCTTTCACCTGCCTGCAACCCCCAGAGTCACCTAAGTTACACAAACATGACTGAGATAGTGATCTAAAGCCATTCTCTGCAATGCCGTTTTCCTGTTCAGCACAAATGGAAAAGTTTAAGACTAATCTGTTGAAACCCGATCTATAGATAATGTCATATTTCTGTGGATTTCTGTGGATTCTGTGGAGTCTATCTGGGCTTTCAAACTATTTTGTCTTCAGTTTAGATACTATCTGTCTGTGCTCAGTGTTGTAAGGGACAGCTTTAGCTCTGAGGTGAATGACGGGTATGAGGCTTGTCATAATAATAGGCACTGAAAGGAGAATGATATGATCTGTGCTGGACAATGACATGAGAACTGTGCTTTTGTGAAGTCCTTTTCTGTGAATCCATTCTGTGATTTAATCGTTACCAAGAATTATAAACCCCTTTAACGTGAATAACTGGCATGTGGTTTAATTAGTGCATGTGTAATCCCTCAGTTAATTATAATGTATTCTTTTCTTTTACCATAATTGCAGTATTTATGAAGTTGTACTTTGAAAACTGCAGTATGGGAAAGGTTGTGTTCAAAATAATAATCCCTCAGAAAATTATTATTACTATCACTATTCCTGATACTGAAAGGGTGAGCACTAGAAGAAATACATTTTAGCTTTTGACTATGGTAATGCAATGGTAATCTAAACATTTCTGTAGTTGTAGTTGTTTTATTTGCACATGTCTGATTAGGCTAGAAGTTCATTGCATAACCTTACGTAGCTATCCACATTAAAGGGGCTGTACCCAAATCTATTTCATATAATATCTGTTTTCCTCAGTACATATATATCGCAAAATCAACTCTCAGGAATAAAAAGAGACTGTTTGCATCTAATGTGTGCGAGTGTTTTATCAAGAGGAACCAGGAAGTAGGCTAATGCTCTTTCGCTTTTAATATCCTAGTTATTTTTAGCATTATCATGACAACAAAACTATACTCTGGCCTCGAAAAATTGTGAAATGCACTTATAAACTCATTGCAATGAATAATTTGGATGCTAGTACTGTGTTTGAAAAGTGAGGAATAATTCTGGACCACTGCAAGCCATGTAAAATGAACTAGTTCTGTTTTTCACATATAGGCTATATACAAATGAAATACCTAGGCTGAAGTCTCTGAAAGTAATTAAGAATCTGTAAAGCATGGTATTGAACCTGTAATTGTTTTGATGAGTTTATAATCACCACTTATAAAATCATAAAATCTTTCAATGTCTAGGAGTCGCCCGTATAGCTCCACTGGGGTTCTTGTTGGCAGGAGATGGTAGTAAAATATTTGGCAGCAGATGAGATGTTTTCATTCATAAACACTCTTTTGCCTCAGTGGAGTGGACTTATATTTGTGGAGTACGATTATTTACACAGCCTGTTTATGCACACGACTGGACTTGTATCTGTGTGTCCCATGTTCATAAATATTTAAAACATTTCTACTTATCCAATGTGGGACTTCACTGTCTACAGAAGTGTATTCATATAAAGTCTGGTTAAATTAGGCAAGCCAAATGTAATTTTATTTTCCTTTGATTGGTTCCACATTATAATAACTAACTTAATAAAGCATAAACAAAGACTTAATTCATAATGAACAAATATTTTATTTAAGTGACAGTATTTAACTTTCTGGAAATAGAAAATTAACAGCATGATTACATGAAAATTGTAAGTTAAAACCATATGTTGGTACATTCTCCATGGAGGTAGATATGTTTTATGCCATACTGTGGAATATTATAGAAAAGGGGACAACATTTCCATGGAAACAAGTAGGAGGAGCCCCCCTCCAGGCCAAATAAAAGTCAGGATTGTGGAGATGCGAGCCTTCTCACAGTAAGGACACATGTTTTTCTTATGTTTTTCAGTGTAATAAAAACTTCCATAGCGATTAAAAGTAGTTACTAATTAACTTTGCTTTGTTAAAAAATATTAGATTAAATAGTTGGTTTTGAAATTCTGGAGCAAAGGTTCGGTGCTAAATATATATTCTTTGTTGATTGTTCCTGGAGAATTTACATTCTTGTTGCAAAATCTGATGTCAAACTTTGGACTTCCGGTCACCTTGGTGACTTATTGTACTTTTCCTGTAAATCTTTAACACAGGTTTAACTTCTCCTTCTCACGGAGTTATGCCGTTGCCATAGGGACTCCCACATTTGTCACTGATTTTACTGCCGACTGATACCTGGACGTAACTGTAGCTATTATTGTCAATGGAAAATAGCTATGGTTACTCAGCTCAGCGATGAAGCAATAGCCCTTTACTACATGTGTAAGTGTACGTGTGTGTGCGTAGTAGACAGACTTCAAACACACAGACTGAAACAGGCGCGGCACTGTGGAATCCTGTGTGTACAAACGGAACCCCCGTCTCCTAGCAACTGGGGAATCCTCCTCCATTCTGAGATCCGGGGACAACGTCATCAGGTCATTCACCGTAGGATCCAAAGGCGAAGCTGAAGAGGTTAATGCGGTTAAACACATGTTATGTAATATATAGTAACTGTCTTTAATAATCTGTGCACAAAAATCAGACAAAGGGACGAAAACTGGGGTGATAGTCATTAAATCTCACTGTGGGTTCATCACAGCGAGACGACATTCTTAAATTGTTCAATTGAAATAGGGGTCAGCTAATTTTGATATTGTTAACATGCTGATCTTGGCGTTCTATAGTTTGACCATGGACCAAATTACAACAAAATAAAATAATATGTTACAAAATATGGGTATGAAAATGCATTATTAATTAGAAAAAAAATCCTCTTGCACCCATTGGCAAGTTTGACATCACATTTTAAAACAACAAATTGTGTCTTACAGATTATAAAATGTGCTTAAACTCTCAGGTGGAGGACAAGAAGTTTTTGAAAATTACATTTTTGTATTTTTGTATGAAATATTCAAAAAGACAATCCTCAAATGTTGTAAAAGCCCTCAGACTTGCATTATAACAGAAATCTGTCTTTCACCTACCCTATTTACATAAAACTCTATAACCTAATTGGCACCGTGTCAATGGACGCCTGAGTATCAAACAAATATATCAATCTAGAATCTATGTTTACAATTTAGACTTTTACCCTACATAATCAATAACTACTGCTGTTACCCAATGCTGTAATAATAAAATGGTATAAGTAAAATGCCCATGACTTTTTTTTATCAAACCAAACCTTAGTTGTTTTATTGCACAATGAAAATGAAGTCAAAGAGTCTGTGCAATCAGGGCTCTTTTAGCTCCAGTTAAGAAACACAAACAGAGCATGAGTCACTTTGAGACAGTAACTGGAGAAAAGGTGAAACAATGAGAGGTACTCCTCCACAAATCTGAATCACAGGTTAAAAGAGAGTGCGAGAGGGAGGGAGGGAGAGAGAGAGCGAGAGAGAGAAGAGCCTAGAAGGAGAGAGAGGAGAGGGGTAGAGCAGAGAGGAACAGAAAGAGAAGAGAGGGGTAGAGAGAGAGATGAAAGGGTTGGGGAGCAGAGAGAGGGGGAAAGAAGGTAAAGAGAGGAATAGAAAGAGACACTTTGAGACAGTAACTGGAGAAAAGGTAAAAGAATGAGAGGGACTCCACAAATCTGAATCACAGGTTAAAAAAGAATGAGAGAGAGAGAGAGAGAGAGAGAGAGAGAGAGAGAGAGAGAGAGAGAGAGAGAGAGAGAGAGAGAGAAAGAGAGAGAGAGAGAGAGAGAGAGAGAGAGAGAGAGAGAGAGAGAGAAGAGAGTAGAAGGAGAGGGAAGATAGGGGTAGAGCAGAGAGGACAGAGGTAGATAGGGAGAGCCAGAGAAGAAAGGGATAGAGAGAGGAGAGGAAAGAGATGAACAGAAAAAGAAAGAAGAGACAGGTAAAGAGAGAGATGAAAGGGTTGAGGAGCAGAGAGAGGGGGGAAGAGAGTAAAGAGAGGAATAGAGAGAGACACTTTGAGACAGTAACTGGAGAAAAGGTGAAAGAATGAGAGGGACTCCTCAACAAATCTGAATCACAGGTTAAAAGAGAGTGAGAGAGAGAGAGAGAGAGAGAGAGAGAGAGAGAGAGAAGAGCCTAGAGGGAGAGAGAGAAGAGAGATAGCGCAGAAAGGAAATAGGTGGATAGGGAGAGCCAGAGGAGACAGAGGTAGAGAGAAGAGAGGACTAGAGAGACAAGTAGAGAGAGAAAGGGTTGGGGAGCAGAGAGTAGGGGGAAGAGAGTAAAGAGAGGAATAGAAAGAGGGGTAACAAAGAGGCGGTAGGGAGAGAGAAGAGAGGGGTTTAGAGAGGGGTATAAAGAGGAGAGGAATAGAGAGCGAAAGAGAGAGCGAGAGGCGCGGTGTGTGGTCTGTTCTAGGGTAGTCCTGCAGTGGGGGGGGAGTTTCCGAGCCCCTGAGTAGACTGTAGAACAATATTGTTTTAACGAGAGTTTAGCTGAGTGTTCAAGCCACGGCCTTGGGAGCACCATGCACTCAGAATGTGTAGAAGGACCTCACATCTACAGCTGAGCCAGCACACGCCACCAGACTCTAATCAACTCTATAATAAACCATTCAATACTATAATATGTGAGCCTAGATACAGCTGCAGAGGTCACAAGGTCAAAGGTCAGGCACACTTTCTTGAATCTGGTGATGTCACAGTTTCAGATTGAGGGCAGGGGGCTTTTAAATTCACTGTTTTCGAAAGAACTATCCAAATTTATGATACACAAATGTTGAATCCTGTCATGAGGCCACACACTTGCCATAGTAATAATGTTACTTAAAGTCCTTTCAAATACAACATTCACATCTTTAGTCTTTGGAAAAAATGGCTCCACTTTCAAAGCTATTAATACTTCACAGCTGATGTCATCAACGTTCACTACGATTGTAATGATAACTGTAGGCACTGCTGTGTCTGAGGATTCAGTTTAAACACAACCTGACCAAAAAGAACAGACTTAGCTGGAACTACAACAGGTGAGACGATTTGTGCTGTTAAACATGTCTCTCTCAAATAAAATTATAGTCCCAAGCGAGCTAACTGGTGAATATTCTGCAAACGCACATACATATAGAACACCCCCAACGTGAAGTCACTGCAAAGTATCAGTTGTGAGTAAATACTTCTGTTTTTGTTTATTCATGCTGACAAAGAAAACCTTGGACTTTGTGAATATATAGGTAATTATAAAGACATTAACCATAAACCAGATGAACAAATCTGGAATAGTGACGTATGAATGAGGCAGAATTACAAATTCCACGTCTGTTGAACTTTGACCTCATCATTATCATATCAAAAACGTACTGCCCTTGATTACAGACAATAATACCATCTGTACTACATTGTGTATAAGGTTTCACATTCCAGGCAAAGCAATAACTGTCCACCGGAAAAGTTACACAGAGCCCCTTTATCACTTGAGCAGTATTTGTATGACTTCATGATAAAGTTTGGTACATAGTATAAAATTGTGACACCTTTTATTCATTGCAAATTAGCATTCCGGGAAAGAACTGGAAATTTTCTTTAAGTTAAAGCATCAAAAGTATATTAAAATAAATGATTACCATACCTCAAATGCTCACTGTAAGCCAATGTATACCAACTGTACATTGATATATTTTCTTAACCCAAAATAAACCAGCGTACAGTCTGGCGAATGTGCTGAGTGGACATATTTAGCAACATTACATTACATTTGCTTCTTTCTCACAGTCACACTGGTCTGGACACAGCTGCTTGTACTTTCTGGGCTTTCTGTATATTTTCAGGGTCACATGTCTGCTGCTAATAGACAGTGGACATGTACAACCTCAGACAGGACAGAAATACTCCATACAGTGCTGTGTCTCCCATTTATTTATTTTCAGATTTGTGCTGCTGCCGATGTTCCATGGAGATTTCACCAAACACACAGGACTCAGAGGAGAAGGCAGAGGAAATATATCTTCCTTTAGTTTTGTCCACTGTTAAAGAGCCTGCACACATTTTTTTCCCACGTATTTGAGAAGAATTTGTCTTGCTCCAGTACATTGTATAAGCAGCTCTTCAGATCAAAATAAGTCAGCTGCATGCATTTAATTGTCATATTATCAGGAAATCCACATTAGTATGCTAGTTATTGTTAGGATGCTAGTTGTTCGTAGGATTAATGTCATGCCAAGAGGCCTTTCTGGTATCTGAGAGTTGTGAAAAGCACTTCCGGTGAATAACAGGATGCTCCAAATGCATAAGGTAAATAACTTTGGACCACTGCAAACTGTTTAAAATGAACCAGCTCGATTGAGACAGTAAAAATCAGGTACATCACCTTTAAGACAGAAGTTATGGGTTTCAATTCAAATATGCCACTGGATATTTCATATGTATATTTTATAGGTGATAGTTTGACAGTCACTCAATTTAGCAGTTTAGACGTCTATCTAGTCTATGAAATAATGCAACAAAAATGGGTAAGCAGTGCAGTAACATTGTCTGTGGGATTGATGCATGCAGTACACATGTTAAAAGCTTTGTGTATGTCTCAGTGTTGTGGTAAAACTGACTCCTAGTACCGAATGTCGCTCCCCACTCTTTACATGCTGCTGAAAACCCATACCGTATGTTCTTTCATATTTTAGAAAATGTTGAGTTGTATGGCTTCTGCAACTATTAATGTGCTTTTACACTTCTGTTCCACTTCTAGTATTAGGTTACAACTGGTGCTAAAGTTCTTTTTTTGGAACATTTTGTGTTTTTCTTTCAAATATGTAAATACATTTCACCTAAAATATTTAGCCTACTTCTCTGATTTGCATTTTGCTTCAACAGTCTTATAACGCATGAGATACTCCACACTGCTGAAGGATTATATTTGACATTTAGCATGATATCTCAGTTCCTCCTCAGGCCAAAATACTCAGTCGTTTGAATAGAACTAACCCTAATATAAAATGTCCCAGTGGATCAAAAAAGCAAACATTTTACACTGAAAACTCTCTTTTAACAGAAAAGCCGATCTTGTTAACATGATGTATGAAACACTTTAAACACTTTAATTAACCCTAAAGACATGTTGTGTTTTTATGCAGCTAAAATCTGGAACAGTCCTGAACATGTGAGACAGGCCTCTACTTTGACAATGTTTAAATCCAGGCTCAAAACAGTCCTGTTTAGCTGTGAATATGACTGAAAGGTTTTTATTCTTTTATTCTGCACTTTATTCTTTAATATATTCTTTAATGTCTTTCTTATTCTGTAAAGGAATTTTAATTACTTTGTGTACAAATTGTGCTATACAAATAAGCTTGCCTTGTCGTGTTTGTGTCAGTTATACAGTTATAATCTATGAGACCTGTGCACAGAGCAGTGGGCAGGTGCCAGTGGCAGTGAAAATGGGAGTTGATCAGCAAAATGACGTTTTGAAATTAAGTAATTAAAGATAAAAACAAGCACAAATCACTCCAAATACAACTTTGGGTGAGTAAATGGTGAGGGGAAACAACTAGAACATGGTCAAAGGCTCTGCTTTAAAAAAGCATGAGGATTATTTAATTAAAACTCTAACTTCATAATTAAGTAGTTATCAAGCTTGGATCATCATAATAAAGTATTTGTTCATGATTTCTTAAGATTACTTGATTATAAATTATAATTAATGATGAAATGGTGTCACAAACACACTGAATGCATTCAATATGTTTTTGGACAAATGTGTGAGAGCGACGTGGCTGTGGCAAGAGCCAGGTCTTTTGTTGTGACACAAAAAGTCAAATCTGAGCTGAGCTTCTGAGAGGAGACAGACACCTGGGGCTTCAAAGACTTAAAGGCTCTCAGTAAACTGTCTACAAAGAACAGGTGCAAGAGTATTGTAAGGGAAAAAGTAAAAGCAATCTCAGTGCATAATACTACTAAATACTATATAAATGTCACTTTTATAAATACTAAAGTTTTCAAAAAGAGACAGTGTATTTTTTCACCAACTACTATTGGTACAACAAACATCGTAATGAATTTCAAAAGTTAGTTGCAAATCAAGTTACAGTTTATTTGAATAAATGCTCTATTTATTTATTATCTTATCAGTTGGGTTTCAGAAAAGGGGATAGTACTGTCACTGCAACCACAAATGTTTTAAATGACATTTCCACAACCTTTGATGACATATTGTAGCACTGTTTATTGATTTAACTAAAGCTTTTGATTCAGTAGATCATAAAATCCTCTGAAGCACCTGAAGCATATTGAATTTGACTATGCTACAAGTAATTTGTGCCAAAATTATCTTTCAATCAGAACCCAGGCAGTAGTAGCCGGTCTAAATCAAAGGAGTGCCCCAAAGCTCAATTTTGGGCCTGCTACTTTTTACTAAATTAATTAATTCCATGAAATCCAAAATTCCCTCAGTTTCCCTTATCATTGTGGACTGTATCTGTCAGAAGAGAGCCACACTGTATAAAATGTATTTAGGGACTACTTGATAGACTGAATATCTCACTTGTTTATTGGCAAAAGAAAAACTGAATTCTCTCAACTGGACAAACATTTTAGAGTGAAGATGTTTCACCTCTCATCCAAATGGGTTCTTTAGTTCTTTAGTTCAGCCACTAATAAAAGAGAGTCTGGTGCTGTCATTGTGCATCCCTGCATGAATAAAGATAAATGAAATGATTTTCCAAAGTAACAAGAACTACTGGTATCTGTAGTTGAGGTCCCCAGTATAAGACAGTATAGCAAAGAGATGAGTATCACTTCACTTCTCTTATGTTGTAATGTAAAGGAAAGATGAAACTGCAGTCTGATCAGCCTATTGTCTTTGAAAATCTACTTCTACTTCCACTGATTAAAAGGAAGAAATCACTTGCCCTTACTTTTACTATCGATACATTTTCTAGCATCACAAAAACCTTACTATCAATAATGCTGTTGCTGCTATTATAAGTATTTGTAACTACTATACAGCAACTTAAAATATATATAACAACTATACCATAATTGCTGAAGACAAAGCAAAGACAAAGTCTTGATTACCACGGTCAAAGTATCCAAGTACTTTCCACCTCTCAAGTGCATGTGTTGCTGAGAAACACCTTGCATTTTCCTAATGACAATCCCAGCTCTACAGCAGAGAGGAAAACCCACTATTTCCTATGTCCTTCAAACTATTTTAACCAACATCTGTGCTTTATCTCAGCCCTGCACCAACCTCTCTATAAAGCACCTAATTCACTTTGATTGTCCACCAGCGAGCTCCTTCTTGGTTTCTCCACTGCTACTGAAAATATTTGCGTTTTTCCTGCTCTGGACATCCGATAGCCCTTTGGACCTCCTCCGGCATACTTTTCTATGTGTTTTAACGCCAGCTCAAGAGAAAGAATAAAAACAAAACGTGTCCGTATTTTAGCACAAGTGCATGGCAACTGCAGCAAAACAAAGAAGCACACGAGGAATTCTTTTGGCCGACCACTTTTTGAATTACTGATCATGTAAAAAGCCGCAGTGGCCCGGCAGATTGCAAACACCAGCACATGCAAACCAGGGATGGAAATAGGTCTGTCTATTTCGGTTGGGCTGTGGGGGGAACATGTGTTAGACATCAGCCTTCTTTCTCTCTCTCTTTAGACCATTTGGCAGAGAGATTTCATTGTCCAATTACGGTGGACAGATGCAGGACAATGGAGCAATGCCAAGCGGATGGACGATAAAGTGAGGTTGTGGAGATTGAATGTGCAGTATGCACGTATGTTGTTTTGAAATGGGTTGTAGTTAAGTGAATTGAAAGCTGGGATATCTGTTTTTGAAACTACAAAAGAAGGAAGTAGGCACTGAAAGGGTTTCTTTTTTGTTTTCGCAAACCCCCCACATTGTTGATATTCAAATGCATTCATTTTCTCAAGAACAGGTGAACAAGTGAAATTAAGGCAGACAATTAATGCAGATCGCTCCTTCTGGTTCTTCCAGATTTACAAGAGATACTTTATTTATCCCCTCCCCGAACCTCCACCTTAACGTGGTGGAGGGGTTTGAGCACCCGAATGATCCTGGGAGCTATGTTGTCGGGGGCTTCATGCCCCTGGTAGGGTCACCCATGGCAAACAGGTCCTGGGAGACGGGTCTGACTAAGAGCGGTTCAGAAGCCCATCATGAATAGAGAAACAACGAGGCCAGTTACGTCGCCCGGACTGGCGTTACCGGGGCCCCACCCTGGAGCCAGGCCTGGGGTGGGTGCTCGGCAGCGAGCGCCTGGTGGCCGGGCCTTTCCCCACGGGGCCCGGTCGGGCCCAGCCCGAAGAAACGACGTGGGGCCGTCCTCCCGTGGACCCACCACCTGCGGGAGGAGCCATGAGGGGCGGGTGTGGAGAGATCCGGGCAGCAGTCGAAGGCGGGGACCTCGACGACCGGATCTCCGGACATGGAGACTAGCTCTGGGGACATGGAATGTCACCTCGCTGGGGGGGAAGGAGCCTGAGCTTGTGCGGGAGGTTGAGCGTTACCGGCTAGATATAGTCGGCCTCACCTCCACGCACAGCTTGGGCTCTGGAACCCAACTTCTCGAGAGGGGTTGGACTCTCCATTTCTCTGGCGTTGCCCGCGGGGAGCGGCGGCGAGCTGGTGTGGGCTTGCTTATTGCCCCACAGCTCAGCCGCTGCGTGTTGGGGTTCACTCCGGTGAACGAGAGGGTCGCGTCCCTGCGCCTTCGGGTCGGGGACAGGTCTCTCACTGTTGTGTCGGCCTACGGGCCAAACGGCAGTGCAGAGTACCCGGCCTTCTTGGAGTCCCTGGGAGGGGTACTAGACAGTGCACCAACCGGGGACTCCGTTGTTCTCCTGGGGGACTTCAACGCCCATGTGGGTAACGACAGTGACACTTGGAGGGGCGTGATTGGGAGGAACGGCCTCCCCGATCTGAACCCGAGCGGTGTTTTGTTATTGGACTTCTGTGCTAGTCACAGCTTGTCCATAACAAACACCATGTTCGAGCACAAGGGTGTCCATCGGTGCACGTGGCACCAGGACACTCTAGGTCGGAGGTCGATGATCGACTTTGTTGTCGTGTCATCTGACCTCCGACCGCGTGTTTTGGACACTCGGGTGAAGAGAGGGGCTGAGCTGTCAACTGATCACCACCTGGTGGTGAGTTGGATCCGCTGGCGGAGGAGGAAGCCGGACAGACCTGGCAGGCCCAAGCGCATTGTGAGGGTCTGCTGGGAACGTCTGGCGGAGCCCTCTGTCAGGGGGGTCTTCAACTCCCACCTCCGGGAGAGCTTCTCCCTGATCCCGGGGGAGGTTGGAGACATGGACTCTGAGTGGGCCATGTTCTCCACCTCTATTGTCGATGCGGCTGCTCGTAGCTGTGGTCGTAAGGTCTGTGGTGCTTGTCGCGGCGGCAATCCCCGAACCCGGTGGTGGACACCGGAAGTAAGGGATGCCGTCAAGCTGAAGAAGGAGTCCTATCGAGCCTTGTTGGCTCGTGGGACTCCTGAGGCAGCTGATGAGTACCGGCGGGCCAAGCGTGCCGCGGCTCGGGCAGTCACAGAGGCAAAAACTCGGGGTTGGGAGGAGTTCGGGGAGGCCATGGAGGAGGACTATCGGACGGCCTCAAAGAGATTCTGGCAAACCGTCCGACGCCTCAGGAGGGGAAAGCAGTGCTTCACCAACACTGTTTACAGTGCGGGTGGAGAGCTGCTGACCTCGACTGGGGATGTTGTCGGGCGGTGGAAGGAATACTTTGAGGATCTCCTCAATCCCACTGTCACGTCTTCCGAGGAGGAAGCAGAAACTGGGGACCCAGAGGCGGACTCGTCCATCACCCTGGCTGAAGTCACTGAGGTGGTGGGCAAGCTCCTCGGTGGCAAGGCTCCGGGGGTGGACGAGATCCGTCCTGAGTACCTCAAGTCTCTGGATGTTGTGGGACTGTCTTGGCTGACACGTCTCTGCAACATCGCGTGGCGGTCGGGGACAGTACCTGTGGAATGGCAGACCGGGGTGGTGGTCCCTCTGTATAAGAAGGGGGACCGGAGGGTGTGTTCCAATTACAGGGGAATCACACTCCTCAGCCTTCCCGGTAAGGTCTATTCCAGGGTACTGGAGAGGAGAATCCGACCGATAGTCGAACCTCGGATTCAGGAGGAGCAGTGTGGTTTTCGTCCTGGTCGTGGAACACTGGACCAGCTCTATACTCTCCATCGGGTCCTCGAGGGCTCATGGGAGTATGCCCAACCAGTCCACATGTGTTTTGTGGATCTGGAGAAGGCATTCGACCGTGTCCCTCGTGGTGTCCTTTGGGGGGTGCTCTGGGAGTATGGGGTCCGGGGCTCTTTGCTAAGGGCTGTCCGGTCCCTGTATGACCGGAGCAGGAGCTGTGTTCGCATTGCCGGCAGTAAGTCAGACCTGTTCCCAGTGCATGTTGGACTCCGCCAGGGCTGCCCTTTGTCACCGGTTCTGTTCATTATATTTATGGACAGAATTTCTAGGCGCAGCCAGGGGCCGGAGGGGGCCTGGTTTGGGAACCACAGGATTTCATCTCTGCTGTTTGCAGATGATGTTGTCCTGATGGCTTCTTCGAGCCAGGACCTGCAGCAGGCACTGGGGCGGTTTGCAGCCGAGTGTGAAGCGGCTGGGATGAGAATCAGCTCCTCCAAATCCGAGGCCATGGTTCTCGACCGGAAAAAGGGGGTTTGCTCTCTCCGGGTGGGTGGTGAGTCTCTGCCCCAAGTGGAGGAGTTCAAGTATCTCGGGGTCTTGTTCACGAGTGAGGGAAGGATGGAGCGGGAGATTGACAGGCGGATCGGTGCAGCGTCTGCAGTGATGCGGTCGCTGTATCGGTCCGTTGTGGTAAAGAAGGAGCTGAGCCGGAAGGCGAAGCTCTCGATTTACCGGTCAATCTACGTTCCTACCCTCACCTATGGTCATGAGCTTTGGGTAATGACCGAAAGGACAAGATCGCGGATACAAGCGGCTGAAATGGGCTTCCTCCGCAGAGTGGCCGGGCGCACCCTTAGGGATAGGGTGAGGAGCTTCGGTCACACGGGAGGAGCTCGGAGTAGAGCCGCTGCTCCTACACGTTGAGAGGAACCAGCTGAGGTGGCTCGGGCATCTGCTCAGGATGCCTCCTGGACGCCTCCCTAGGGAGGTGTTCTGGGCATGTCCCACCGGGAGGAGGCCCCGGGGAAGACCCAGGACACGCTGGAGGGACTATGTCTCTCGGCTGGCCTGGGAACGCCTTGGGGTCCCACCGGAGGAGCTGGAGGACGTGTCCGGGGTGAGGGAAGTCTGGGAGTCCCTGCTTAGACTGCTGCCCCCGCGACCCGGCCCCGGATAAGCGGAAGAAAATGGATGGATGGATGGATGGACTTTATTTATTATTATCATTCAACCTTTTTGTATGTATTTAAGCTCTCCTGGTTGAAATCAATCAAGGTTTATCCATTTGACACGAACTAAAGGTATCTTTAGACTCTCTGCCTAGTGTGAATGTGGTGTGTGTGTGAGTGAAGGTGGTTGGAGTGGCTGATGGCACAGATTGACATCCTCCCTTCTGTCAATCTACCCCAGGGCAGCTGCTGCTACAGTAATAGGAGTGAATGAATAATGCACCGTAAAGGATGTATACATTCCATAACTTCCCTTGCAGCCATTCTTCAACTGTCTTTTTGATGGAAGTCTGTCTCCTTATTACCTTAATAATGCAGGCTAAATACAATACATTATGCTATACAGTTCTTAAAAATGTTCTGCCATATAATCACATGTTCCTGTTTTTGTACAGTTTGTTCTAGTACATCACCACAACAAACTATTAGAGCCATGTTCAACAGTTAGAATGATGGAGCGCAGATAGCACTTTTAAATGATCCATCGTGACAGTTTAGTCCGAAAAACGTGAATGAACAACCCCAACCTGTCAAAACAATTACTGTCAAAGCGATTTAAACTCAGCAGAGCTCCTAAACAGCCTCTGGTAAAATATTTAGGAGTTCACAGGTGCAGCTAAGAGAGCACATAGTCACACACTAAGACAAGACATGGAAAACAAAAGGTTTGAAACTTGTGAGAGCAAAAAAGGAGGTTTGTCTGTTTTTGGGGGAACATCATGTTAAGGTAGAATGTAATACACCAACTGTGAACAAGAACCTATAGGGAAACAGTACTCAATCAAAGTGTCCTATTACATATGTTTTGGATTGATAAACACGATACCGTAGCATTCAGAGAACATGTAAATATGTTGTTAGATGTAAATTGTTAGGAGTACTTTCAAACCCAACTGAACCCAAGATGTTTCTACTGTGAGGTAAAAACAATAACTACTCAGCCACTATGGAGCTGTAGGGGTGAGGCAAGTCACGAAAAGCAAAGTACATTTCTCGCTCAAGGATACATCAACAGAGAGAAATATTTGAATTCACCCTTTACATTCTGGTCAGCACTTGAACATTATTTAAATTGTCCATATTACCCTATTTTCTGTTCTATGTTATGGTCATTCACACATGTTTAACGCACAAACCTGGCATATTTAAGATGAGTTCTTCTCTCTGAAAACACTCTGTTCCACCTTGTGATGTCATGTGGTAATACAGGAAGTGCTCCGCTGTGTTTTTAACTCCACATACCTTCACTAGAATCATTTAGATAATTTCAGCCCTGGAATTTCCAATATTTACTAAACAAACAAGGAAGTAGCTATCAACCTTAAAACTATCACTTCATGACATCACAAGGCGGAACAGAGCATTTTGATCTTTGTCAATGTAGAAAGGCTAGTAAAAAACGGGTTACTTAAGCATGTGCAAATGAAACTAAACACAATTCCAAGTATTTTTTAATGAGGTAACAGCATTCTAACATAGCTTAAAGTTCACAAGGGCCAATTAAGTGCAATTTAAGACATTTAATTGTAACGTGCTTTACAGAATTGTTGAAGCCTCTGCCACCGGTGCCCTGGAGTGGCGCTATTGACTCTCTGACCATCATGCACACACATTCATGCTAGGGAAGGTGGATGAAGTGCCTTCCCTCAGGACACAACAACAGAACTTGGTCCAAGCGGGAATTTTCCTTCTGGGACAATGAAGAATGTTTTCCTTTAACCAATTACGCATGAAGGATTTATACATACACACCATATACCAGGTTCCAGACCAACTTAAGTCTTTCATATGATGGCTCTATTAGACAGCCCTTAGGATTCAGCTGGGAAAATAATATTATAGCCCAAAAGTGTCTTATGAAACAAAAGTGCAATCCTGGCTGTGACTAAAGCTCATTCAGACTGCAGATGTGAAAGGATCTGAGTATAAGGGGGATTTTCCATTAAACCTGACAGATTGTGAGTTTAAGCCCAAGTCAAGTTTGTCTTTTGTAATTCCCACAAAATATATTTCATAACCACTTTATTCACCATGGAAAAAGACGTTTGAAGTTGTAACCAAAAAGGAAACCCGTTTTACTCTCATTACGCACTTTCATAAGTCATTGCATTCCTACAACAGTATTTAATAGCATGTTTTAAAGAGGAATCATCACTGAGGTATGCAGTCTTCATTGTACGAGATTTGATTATGAAATTAGTCTATGACGTCACATCCAAGGAAGAGTAATCGTTATTTAGAAAGCCTAAATATAATCCTTCACCAAGTTGCTCATTTTGAACTGTGCCTAGCTACGGTTGTCATGAAATAAAAACTTGTGTAACGCTTTATAATAACAACACCTCTCTGCTTATTTCACAAAAAGAAAATATAGACTATAGCGTATATTACGTTGAGGTCAATGTATCATGAGAATCCACCATCATTCAATTATATATGTCCCATAATATGTATTATATGTTTTAACTTGCATTTCCCATGTGAACTTGCACTCTTGCACTTGGAGGGTACCAATTTTGAATTCTCTGAAACCACTCTATAGTCTCAACCACTCACTTATAATATAGGGTGACCTACAAGTAACATTAGCTCACTGGTGAATACACTGAGAAAAAAATCCTTTACAATGTGACTATGATATAGCAATACTATTCAAAAGATATTGCTTACGGTCTCTCTATGTAGTGAAGTGGAGAGATGGATAGGCTGAGGGGGGTAATAGTTTTGCTGCCACGGTAGAGATGGTGCATTGGATAGTTGTGGCAAATAGCTGAAATGATGAAGGATGAAGCGGGACAGAGACTGATATAAGAGGTTTAAAGACGATAAATGCACATGTCAAAATGGTTGAATTTTCTAGTACTTTGATGATTTTACACATGATCTTTTATTCTTTTTATTTAATAATGCCTTGCTTTGGTGATGTGCTTTACAGGCACACTGTCATTATTCATTTACTCTAAACTCTGTGGTGGTGGCTACAACTCACCCACAGCTGACCTAAGGCAGAGTGACAGAAGCAAGACTGCCAACCTGCACCATCAGCTCCTCCAAAAACCACCAAACACCCCCACACACGCACACAAACACATCCCCACACGCACTCACACTCACTCACACCTATACACCCGCACGCACACACACGCACACCCCCACACACAGACATGCATACACACGCACACACAGACATACACACCCGCACGCACACACACACCACTTTCATATTAAGCAATGTGGGTGAAGTGTTTTGCTTAAGGACACAACAACAGAACTCGGTCCTAGTGAGAATTGATCGTCCGACCTTTACATTGGTCGACAAACCACTGGACTGTTACTCTACCCCTTTGCAGCCCCTTGGAGACGGTTTGTTTAGAAATGTGCTTTATGAAGTGGATTTGGACTTGGATCTTCACAAAATGTCCAAAAAACTCTATAGCTGTCAGGTGACAGAGCAGCAGCTTCTCAGTGCGTGTTTCATAAAACTGTATTTATCCAATCATTTGTGGAGAAGAGGGGCAATGAAAGGCCTGTGTGACACCAGCGCACGGCCCCTATAATTTACCAAGACCACTCAGTCTTATGGCCATATGTCTGCTGCCATAACCATTCACAGCTGAGTAAAAATAAACTATCGGGGCTTGTATCTTTGGGACGGGGGTAGAAGACATCCTCTTTTCTATGACTTTGTGCTGGTTACAACAACCTACAACCATCCTTCAAGTTCCTCATATAATTTGCAATGGTCGGGGTATACAGTGTCATTCAGTTTAAATTCAAGGGTGAAGCAAAAATAGAAATCAAACCACATGAAGGAGGCACAGACCCAAAATAGCCTGTTTGATGGGTATATGTTTCACTGGTGCACTGATGGGGGCTCTCTAGTGGGCTTTTAAAGAGACCCAATTTATGATTTGGGGCATAGCGGTTGCACACGTGGTTAGCACGCTCTGAGCTCCCGCGTACGGTTTAGATTTCAAACATCTGCGCCAGGAGAGGAGAGGGGGAAAAAGAGGATTTCATCATGGAGATTATCCTGACTAAACAGATGCACGCGTCTTGTTTGTGGCACGTGTAATGCATTAAAACGAAAGTGCAATATTTCAGCAAATCCAATATAAGTCCTTATATTCTTATAAGGTCTTTGAGCAAAACGTTAGTAACATTCTGCACTAATGTCTTTCAGACATTTTCTTGGCTAAGTTTTAACAAGTCTAATCCTTCATTATTTTTAAGAACCTCTTAAACTTTTATGATATATGTCAACAATGATTTTACAGAGTTTCCAAACACCACCCTTCAACCTTCTCACGATCCACTTTTATATATGTTTTATTGATTTGACTAAAATGTTTATTCTTCTTGATGATAACAATAATTTCTTGCCAACCACTGCCCTTTGGTTCAAGTTCAGTACACTCCCACTGAATGTTGGTCTGGACCTCTAGTCAACAATGTATGTAGTTGTCAACAGTTCAGAGACAGTTTCTTTTGTATAGCTTTTTGTATAACCTTTCAGTCATATGCACAGCTAAAAAGAAACATTTTGAGCCTGAATTTAAACATTGTCAAAATAGAGGCCTGTCTCACATCTTCAGGAAGACTGTTCCAGGTTTAAGCTGCATAAAACTGAAACACTGATTCCCCATGTTTAGTCCTGACTCTGGGCACCAACAGGAGGCCGGTCCCTGAAGTCCTCAGAGTGTGAGGTGGTTCATATGGCACTAACATGTGGGAGATGTACTTTGGTGCTAGGCCATGGACAGACTAGTTCACAAGCAGAGCTGCTTTAAAGTCTATTCTCTGAGCCACAGGAGCCAGTGCAGAGACCTGAGCACAGGACTCATGTGCTCGTACTTCCTGGTTCTAGTCAGAAACCGAGCAGCAGTGTTCTGGATGTACTGCAGCTGTCTTAAAGCTCGTTTTTTTTCCAATGTTTTTTAGATGGTAAAAAGCTGCAGATGTTTTTGATTTGATGTTTCTGTTAAAGCACTTACATTAAACAAAGTAGGCCTATGTGGAAAAGAAAAAAACAAAGTGGTAACTGATGTAAACAAGATGTTAAAATGGATGCCAAATCCTATTTGTATCTTGCATTGACCCATCCCAGTTTCATTGTACAGGTGAAAATGATTTTGAATGGGTTAAAATTAGACCATTTGAAAGTAGATCTATCATACAACAGACACATGCATCCTCTATATTTAGCTGCAAAATACATCAAATACATGTGTGGTTATTGTTATTATCATTGAACAGCCCGATATTAGCCTGATGGAGTAACTACTGTACTAAAGGTGTGGTGTCTCTAGCTTCCTCCCACGTAAAATGAGACAAGGTGAGCAGACAGTCGTAACCTTCGCCCACCTCTCTGCAATTAACCAGATTATTGTCTTTCAAACTCACACTGATTTATGACCCAGAGCCTATTGTAAGAGAGTCTTATTGCACAATCAGTGGTATGTTGGCACGCATATTTGCTGCAAGCCTGTCTGATTAAAGCTTGGGAATTATATACAATGAATTAAGCTGAGAAAATTAGACATAAGGAGTGTAGTTAAGTGTATTATTTACATTGGCTTGTCCTCAACGTACCTACAGACGTTAAATCTGTTCTGAAGTCAAGTTATTAAAAAGTCACTCAAAGTCCTATACAAATTGTATATAAGGGAAGTGAACTGGAGTAAAGGTGAAATGTGGAATAATACCACATCAATTGCAGACTACTTACTTTGCAGTGGTTCGTACCCAGGTTGGACTACTCATTTGACTAAAACACAGTAAAATTAGTATCACTGTGTTTAAGAACCATTGTGTTTACATTTTTGTTTTGTTTTTGTTTTTGTTTTTTACACATTTTACTTAGCTTGGTTTAAATCTTTACTTCTTAATTGGAGATTGTGACAACACATTTGAGAATTCTGACCTGGGCCAAAACTTCTACCAAAAATATGATTAGAGAAAAACAAATATATAAAAATGCCTTTATTTTTTGCCTAAAGGGTAGAAATAAATCAGTTTTTTGTGTGTAAATTGTGCCCAACTTTTGCATGTAATTCTGAGTCTCCCTTAATTGATGTAAAACTATAATTTATACTTACAACAGAAGTTATCTCACTAAACCAGTCAAAATGACAAAATAATAAAATCCTGTCATATGCACTTTAACTCAGCACACTAAAATTTTACAAGTTATAATATATAAATTTATAATACGTTACAGTAATATCATGAAAACGCTATATAAATCTATGAGCCACAAGTGTTTGTTCTAGATCATTTTATGCATCGTGAGTAATCACCTTTTATCAAATGCTGTTATTAACTGTTATTCGCTCATGGCAAAATGACTATGCAAAAATGGAATAAACAATGGGACCAGTTCCTGTCCATACAATTTATTTTACACAACTTACACCAAAGAACAATATATCAAAATCATATGTTATACCATGTCTGTAAAACTTGTTATATTTGTCTGTATAAAGAGCTATTCATGTTTATAGTGACAAGTAGTGTAGGCTGTTATTATGCATTTAATTTTAAAGGCTCCATGTTGTGCTATTTTCTGTTATAATGTTTCCTCATTAAAAACATACTTAGAGTTGTGTTTTGTTTCATTCATACATGTTTAACACACAAATCCTGGAATTGCCAATTACAAAACAAAAAGTAAAAGTTTGCTGCCACTTTGAAAACTACTACTTTATGACATTATAAGGTGGAACTGAGCAGTTTGAGTTTTGAGGATGACTCTTCTTAATAGAAAAATAACTCCAGCATCAATGCATCTGTGATAAACAACACTGACTTTCCAAATGACATAAGTCTAAGCAGAACTATGTTTGTAAATAGCCGGAATAACTTTACAAAGATTCCTATTATGGCAGTAAAAGCTGGCAATCCTATATTTCAGAAGGATGAATAAGTGAACGAAAAGTGAATGAACTTAGTACACGTCTGGTAAAATTTACACAATAGATACAGGATAGCGCAGGACTCTAGTGTCTCTTTAAAATGAATAGATGTGTTCCTGTTTAACATTTTGGCCCCAACTTAGCTTAGCTTTTTAAACTCAACTGTTAAAATCTGATGACTATCACTGTTAGCCTTAGCCACTGTAGCCTTTTTTTTTGCTATGCTCATATTTTGATGCAAGAAAAGTTATGTAATGCAATGATGTAAATAGATACAGGATAGTTTTACAACATACAATACAATATAGAAGTTCTAGAAAATGAAAACAATACTCTACTACTTTTTCCGAGACCCACTTTTAATTCTTAGGTTTTTCTGCACTGTTGCAATATTTTCATAGAAGTTGGCTTCTATCAACAGTCAAATTGCACTGGGCCCAATACCAATAATAAACACACACCACTTAAAACCTCTTGGTTTTACCTGTTGTCAAATGATAACAAGTGACTATGTTGATCTATTCTAATCCAATCAGACGCTGACACCAATATGTCTCACTGTTTCAACAAGATGTGTTTGTGGTGAATCTTGTGCTTAATCCTCTGCTGTGATGGAAAAACTTATCAAAACAAAAGGACAGGCGTTCACTTTAATGTTTACAGACTTAATGCAACAAGAAGATTGTGTTTTGATAGTGATTGGTGTAAAAAAGTTGACATTTGTAAATCCCTCTTGCATTCAAGATCATTGTGAATATAAAATTGGGTCATTATTACTCCAAAAAGCCTCAGCCAAGAAATATTTCCACTGTGAGTCACCCCTATAACTTCAATGCAGTTTTAATGAGATAAAAGGCTATTTGATGACAGGGAACTCTAAAAAGGTTTTGGGTGAAGTGCGGCTTACTTATCTCCAGGTAAAGGTGTCATTGCTTTTCTTAGAATTTTCTGCAGACACAAGCAGACGATGGCATCAGGCCAAATTACAACTCAGAGCTTTGGAGAATGCAGCAACAATGCATGTTGTTCATAGAAAAGAAATTCCTAGTTTAAGTTTAAAGCCATACTTTAGAAAAATACAAAATAATGACATATTTATGGAGACACGTGAGCAGCAAACTAAAAGTGAGCAGCACACTAAAAGTTCCATAATACATCTTTAACATCTTATTTCAAGCTGTAAAATATGAAAAATAAACATGAATAAATAGTCACATGATTGATTTGTAATGTCTGCATATTTTAGGGTTGTATTAATCTACATGGATGTTGTTGGAAATTCTGGTCCAGTTTTGCCGGTACAACAGTTGTATCACCTGTTTGAAGAGAGGCGTCCTTTGTCCCCCTTTGACTTCACTCTGTCTGTCCCATAGCTGACAGGACAGGTGAGGTCAGGTGAGGTGAAGAAGAGTCAATTGGGTGAAGAGCGATGAATGATGAACCCAGGGCTGGGACTGTTGCCTTTTCATCCTCTACAGCAGGTATACGATCATACAGGATACCACTACCCAGACATCAATGCAGTTTGTGCTAATCTCACTGATCCTGATCTTCAAAAGTCTCCCAAAACCTCATTGTGTTCATGTAGAGTTTGCATAAAGAAGTAACAAGAAGTTTGGATAAGAAGTTTGTCTATTTATAAGTGTTTTAAATGATGTAAACAAATAGAAAAGTAGAATTTCAGACAAACAAAATGGACTGTTGCTGCATGTATAAGGGTTAGAAACAGAACAAGAGTTGACTATGACTGAAGAAGTAGCCAAAATAAACTGGACCACACTGCACAAAACGTTAAATAACTTAATGGCTCACTCTGACTAAGCTTTCCATGTCAACATTTGTAATTGTTTTGACCTAAATCCTAATGACCTTTTTAGTATAAAACCACATCTTCTCCTCTGCCACCTGTTAGTGAGCTGTCCAGTCTTTTCCAGAGCTCTGTTTTCAACCACTGTCTACATCACTTTAACAGACGCTGGTCGCACTGGTTTGGCTGTGTGCGTTTTAGTGTTGACCCTCCATGCGGTAATGCTATTTAGCCGTCTTATACAGACCCCATTAACTTCACCCCAACAACCAGGGCCATATATATCGAGCAATTTGAGGCGGTTATGTGAGTCATTTTTGCACAGGTTGGTTTGGACTGGGATATTTTCTACGTATGATTTCAACTCTGGATGATGTGTTACAGTGTTATTGTTAGACACTTGTGTGAGAAAGTCTTTAGGCCTGGACTCCATTTGAAAGTCAATTCAAACTGTCATATGCATTTAAAACAAAGACTCCCCAATTATTTATATATATAGGATTATTGATACACAAACATCCAAGTGTCCTCCAGTGAAGTTCATTTTATTTGTGTAGTGTTTATCATGTTGTCAATGACATCCACCCACAGCTCCCTGTTCTGTCTTATCTTTAAATCTTTCATTCATTCCTGCGTGACTATATAAAACCTCATGCAGATACTATTGAACAGGAAGTAGTGAGGTTGCTGAGCGCTATTGTGCACAGAGCCTATTGTCAGCAGTATATGAGAAAATGTATGTGTGTGTACTTTAGGCATATGGTGGAGTTGTTGAAGCAGTGGCTCAGTGGTTAAACTATACACCCCCAAACCCATATGTCAGCTGTTAAACTTCTGCTCAATGTATACTGTTGTTGTGTCCATGGGCAAGACTCTTCTCCCACCTTGCCTATGAATTAATTAATTAATAAATGTGATGTGTGAATGATTTGTGGTGTTTGAAGAGAAAGCTATCGGCGCAGATTGGCAGTCATTTTTCCAACAGTTGAACAGCCCCCTAATTAAGTCATGACAAATAAGCAGTTGCCATAGAAATTGACAATTCAAAACAAAATATTGTATTGACTTGAATGTGAAAAGTGCTCAAAATTGCAAAATATAATAGTTGTATTTTATCTGCAACACTAATCACTTGCGGTTGTGCGCTGCTAATAAACACTGGATATTTAATTAGCGGTGTGGGCGTTACAGAGGAAGACATTATCCAAATGTGTTAATCTTAATTGTGTAATCTATCTGCAATTTCGCATCTGCTCTGTCTCTTAATGGCCTGATACATAAAACGACACAAAGACCATTCATTTTGCAGCACACTTCTCACCGCAACTTCAAAATCTCCGTCTTTTTCAGAGGAAGAAGTAGGAAAAATAATAACTTGTACATTCCTAAGGGGCTATAATTTTCTTCCGGCAGTGAAACTTGGTCCATTATGGTCAGGGTTAGGGCCACATCACAACAGCAGACCAGTGGAAAGCCTGGTCGCCATAGCACAACATGGCCCCCCCAAACCGCGCCGCTGTCTAATTTAAGCACACATATCCCATTGAAATTATAGCATGCTAACCCACCCTTCCCTGCAATTTACATGATTTTTGCACAGGGGTTAGCTCTAGACAATGCAAGGTACAAAAGTAGGACAATAGGGGGGGGGAAAAAAAGATCTAATGTGCTTATGATTTCCAACACCATCACAGCCAGTATTAACAAATTGTAAATTATAAGTACAAATTTGGTATCTTCAGTATCTTTGTGCAAGTTCAATGACCTGATGTCGGTGCTATCAATGTTATCTTTGCTCAATCTCATGGCCCATTGCCACCGGGCTACTCACCTGCTTCCTCAAACACATGGGGACTGTTCAAATGCATCTGCTGCTGTATTAATAAGCAATCGTTGATGAATAAAATAAATTAACAAAATAAAAATAGACAATAAAAAATAAATAGCCCAATAAGACATTTAAAGAGCCGATATTAGGCTATTTTCGGATGGAAGTTATAATAATAATGTTGTTTCCTCATTCCTCATTCGAGTTGTGTTTTGTTTCATTCACACATGTTTAACACACAAACCCTGGATATTTAGGTTGACTTCTTCATTCAAACAGAAAACACCTTGATGTCAGGACGTGCTTCATTGTGTTTTTAAACTCCAATCACCTAGAATCATTTTGATAAATTTAGCCCTGGAATTTTCTACAAAACAAAAATGTAGCTGTTAATGTGAAGAGTACCGCTTCATGACATCACAAGGTGGAACAAAGCATTCTGATCTTTGGAGATGTGGACAGACTAATAATAAAGGGTTACTCAAACATGGGTGAATGAAACAAAGCACAACTCCAGGTTTGTTTTAGAGGCAGTAAGAGCATGCTACGTCTGCGTACACTGTATGAATGTGTGTATGAATGTGTGTGTGAATGGGTGAGTGGTTCCTTGATGTAAAGTGCTTTGAGTGTCTTGAAAATGAATTTATACAAACTTGCAAGAGTAATGTAAAAAATAAAAAATAAAAACAAAAATCTAAAATTGATTCAGGTACATCTCTTTGCAGCTAAAATGTTTCTGTATCCACTGCTATGATTCACAGGCAATTAAAGTTGGCAATAAAACTAATAATAATAAGAAAGAAGCATTTGTTCCTGTCTCATAAGCCGGTTTGGATCAAAGTCAAATAATTAAAATACCACAATTTATAAACCTGTGACATCAAATGCCTTTGAATAGGTTAAGGCTCATCATGATAATTACAAGAACTCTGAACAATCAAAACATCACCAAATATAGTCATTAAAGTGGTGTGAACCGCGCAGAAAAGACCTTACAAACAGCAATTATAAATTCTGTTTCGATTTTATGAGATACACTCACAAACATGACTTCAGTAAATTAAGTATTTTTCCCTCATTCATGCCATTAACTTAAAGTGAACCACATGCGGTTAATGTGTATTTAATTGAATTATGTAATACATTTTGACCTTTTCTAAATGTCAGTTTCCGTGTGGGTGAATGCGTTTGATTGTCCATGTCTTACTATGAGTGCACAGGTTGGACAACTTTTACTGTTGTCAATCAGCGTCAGACATTAGTTATGTAACAACAACAGGGTAGTGACTAGTGAAAGCTTCCAATTATCACATTAAATTATACACGTGTTTTTTGTGTAGTTTGGACAGCGAGTTCTTCAAACGTGTCATTCCAAGTTAATTACAACTGTATTTGTTTTCTGGTGTGGCTTACGTGTGTTATGTTATTAAAAAGGTAAAGGTGCGCTGTGTAACTTTTCCAGACAAAACAATAACATATCCATGGAGACAAGCAGGTAGCAGATCCCACATCACTAGTAAAGTTACGTATGGCGTGTTTAAGAACAAAAGGCAATGGAAAAAGAGTATTAGAATAGCAGGAAGTAAATCTGGCGTTCCCCTAAAGAAGTGAATTAAAGTACTTCAGGTAGTATTTTTACAGATGCCGTCAGAAATTCAAACATGTCAGAACTAATTTGAATATTGCACAAAAGACAGGAACATAAACATACTTATTATAGTTTCAAATGACAATAAAACATAATAATAACATTGCACTACTGCTTGTCATTCCATAGACAGCAATGTAAGTAGAGACAACCAGAAAAGTAATTTTGATCTTATAGCTTGTGCAAGGGTGCAACGTAAACCAGTGTATCCCCAAGATCCCGTACCATGGTCTTTAACTAAATGTCCAACTTCTATATGATATCTATTATACAACTCGCTTAGTTTAGAGTTTTGTGAATATAACTCTTCACCTGTTCTACGTGCAGATGCAATGCTCAGATGCTTGTTTATTTACTTGGTGTTGAATGGTATATGTAATGATACAGTATTTCTTCTTGTGTAGTGTTTTTCCTTGTAGCCATTTGTACATAGACTCAAGGCAGTGAGAAGGAAGTATACTGTTAAATATTGAGTCAACATCTCTCTCTGTGTTCAAGGATGTTTTCATTTGTTGCAGGTGAAGCGAGGACAGTACCCACAAATGTTGTTGGCAGCGTCTGTGCGTAGTATCAGCTTTGGAACAAATGGTTGGAGTACATGCCCAAGATAGTAGTCATACAAATATTGCATTGTGTTTATGGTAACTTTACTGTGGAAACTTTCAGTCAACGCTTTTCACATTTCATAGTCAATGTTTTTACTGCAGTTCAAAACCAAAAAGTATGTATAAATATATAGTTCTATGTTACCGATGTTATGTTTATATTGTATGCTGCAAGCTAACCTGCAACAGGATTAAAGCAATGCATTTTTTATTGTCCTCCAGGTCATTTTGTTCTTTGCATTTGACCCATACTTCAAATTTTGCTGGGGGCAACTTGTTAAGGGGTTGGTCCAAGATCCTCTTCAGCAGAATCTGTTTGGATAAGCTCATTGTGATTAAGGACAGGGATCGCCAAGCCTTTTCTATGGTGGTGCAAAATGAACAGATATTAGGCAAGTTAGCCAAGGGCCAAATCAGTTAATGTTTTGTTTTTCAAAAACATTTGCCTGCAAAGAGATTATAATTATATCATCTTCAGTTCTCTTCAGACAGATATGATGTCACTTCCAGATAAATACTTCGTCCAAACTCACAAAATCACTGATTAAACTATTAAGTATAGTTTGGTTAACTTGTAATCGCAATTATGACAGCCAATAAAAGGATTCTGGTAACATTATTAAAACATACAGCTGACTGCAATACTATTAATGTTGATATCTGTCAAACACTTTTACTTGTAGTAATGGCTTACTTATTCAAGTGCTTAAGTTTATTCAAGCTCTCATCGCTGCTCACTTCATAGCCTACATTTTTGTAGCAATCCACAATGTTGACTAATCCAAGTCTCCGAGGCGACAGACATCCATCACTTCGTCCCTGGGAGTGTCAGGCTGCGTGCCCCAATGCATCTTGGGATACCCTCTGTTTGTGTATGACTCATAGAAGCATGGTGAGAACCTGTGGCGCTCCGATACGCTGCAATGTTTTGATTTGCTCACTAGCAGGCAGGCTGTCAAAGGCATGCAGCGTATTTTTAGAATGCTGGTTGTTTTGTCTTATGGAGGATTAGAATATGTTACAGCTTGTTCAAGAATCAGCACTTGCGTCGTTGTTGCTATAGATACTATACATGGAGAGCTTTATTTTGGGTCAATTTCAAACAGGTTTTGGAGGTTGGTGGATAAACCTGTATATATTAGGGATTTTCGGTTTCGACACCAACTCATACAGTGCCAACAGCTATAATTAACATTAACTGTCCTGACTAATTCTCAATTGTTCTTAAGCTAGCCCCTATATTAAAGATGCACTATGTAACTTTTCTAATAGAGAATCTGCCAATTTATCTCTATAAAGATGTTATACCTTCATTCATAATGTGAGTGGGGTCACCTCTCCACAGATCTGACCTGACCTGTGGAGAAGACATACAGTGCAACATTCCAGGCAAAACCATGACATCTCCATGGAAGCAGCGACCCTGCACCTTACATTACATAGGCCACCATAATGCAATGATTTGAGCTTCATGATTATTGTCTCTTGCAAGACACGAGACAAAATCACATCATGGACTGGAGTAATGCCAGGGTCATCCGTGCTGAAAGCAACAAATACCCGTGCTGGATCAGTGAGTCCATCGAAAACGAGGTCCAAGGAGCATAAATGGTGAAGAGGGACCCTACACCTCACCACACATGTAGTGCAGTCCTGGAGACGTCACACAGTACGGGGCATAAGCTTCTGTCTGTCAAAACCATGTAAAGCAGTCTACAAGACAAGTCATATACTATACTATCACATGACACTTTTGAGGAAGGCCACAGAAAGTAGTCTAAACATGTAAAGCAAGTAAACAAATGCCTCTGACAAATAGAATAATTAATGAATAGCTTCAAACTGAAGGCAGATTGAACCTTTACCAAAGAATAATGAACTCTCATATGCACTTAAAAGAAAAGAACCATTTTAAGTAACACGTTTATTTATCTCATCACCATAGAAATCAATGTCTTTATTTTGTTAAAATCTCCGAGTGTGTTTTTGACAAATGAGCCGTATTTGCTTGGCGGTAAGTGCGGTTGTCACGCGTACAGTTCAAGGCTTTCTTTGTTTAACTGGCTCATTCCTTTACTCAGGTGCACTCCGGCTATCACACAGTAAGTGCTTTTCAATAGGAATTTGTTCATTGTCACATAAGATTGAGCGCGCAGAGGAGGCCGTGGCATTTTGAAAAGGCCATATTTGAAGGGCCTCTGCTGTGTATGTTTACTCTATGGACAAATGAAGCCATTGACTGAGCCGAGCTGTGAATGGGGCTTTTTGAATACACATCAAAACAACCTCTGCAAACCGCGGGACGAATTCCTCTGGACTTTAATGTGAGGGCAAATAGGAGACCACTTCAATAAAATACCTTTAGGATGAAGGAGTTGCATAAGTTAGTGTGGAGTGGAGGGAAGGGGAGATAGACAGGAGGAAGAGAAAGAGAGAGAAGGAGCAAGAGAAGGAGAGAGAAGGAGTGAGGAGATAAAGAGGAGAGGAAGAGGGAGAGGGAGAGAGGGCAAGAAAATGAGAGGGAGTGAGCGGCTGGAGAAAGAGGATGGAGAGAGAAAGAAAGGGGAGAAAAAGAGAGTGGTGGGGGGGAGTGGAGACAGAGGAAGAAAGGGGTACAGAAAGAGAGAGAGAGGAGAGAAAGACGAAAGGGTGAGAGAGAGAAAAAGATGAGATATGGAGACAGAGGGAAACAGAGAAAGAAGACGAGGGAAATAGAGAGAGAGGAGAAGAGGAGTGACAGAGAGAGGCGAGACAGAAAGATGAGAGAAGAGGGAGAGAGAAGAGAGAGGGATGAGGGATGAGGGGGCTTAAAGAGGGACCAACATCAGCGCTTTACCTGAAGGGGGGAGGAGATTTATTGAGCTGACAGTTTTACACCGGATATATACATACTACTGGGATAAGCAGGACATTGTGGGTGGTGGTATTTAGTCCGTTGCAGTAGAAAGTTTCCTAAAATGTTAGTCGTCTACTCATGATTTTGCCTCATAAAGCAGGCTGTTGGTTCAACTCTTTATCTGGCCAAATCTTTTTTTTCTGGGTTTGAAGAGGCCATTGACACAAATTGGGGCATGTTTTGGTCAAACCAGGGCAGCTATGGTTACCAAACTCATTTATTTTCAGCAATTATGGGAATGAATAATGACAGATCTGGTAATTATGGTAAAACGCATTGTAAATTATTATTATTATTATGAATACTGTAGCTAATAATCACCATTGCTTTTGAGGAACCCTGCCTGTCTGGCCTATTTTTTATTACTAATCATTTATAGTCCTATATTCAAGACGTAATTTCTCCGATCAACCTCCATTTCCATTTGTACACACCTACTGCTCTGTACTTACTTTGTTCTCCAATAATCAGTGATACGTGTAGGATTCGAGAGTGTTGCGTATTCATTTTGGTACAAATGAAAAAAAACAAAGATTTGTACCAATTTGTGGCTCACACGTGTCTCGCTAGCGTGATCTGCAGCTATCCAGAGAAGATACTGGGAACTGCATGTCTCTTTTTATGATGACGTTTACGACGACGTCAGCCCCTACTGTTTTCTAAAGCCGAAGTCAGCAGACAAGTTTCTTTTATTAAGTAATTTTAGAGCAATCACGCAATAACATGCCCAAATAAAAACAATAATCACTGGGTGTCAAAGATTATAACTATATAGCAGACACAAATACAATATGTCTTCTTTAATAAATATGATAATATGAGGAAATAGACAGAAAGAAGAAAATAAAGGGCTTAACTGTTCTTTGGTTATGGTGTCAGTAATTGCTCAGCTGTGATGCTTCTTTTCTCACAGTAATCATCCCTTAATTTATAAAACATATGAGAAGAATATATGTAAAGAGTTACATTTTACTTAATTATGGGTGTACCTTAGATTTGTATTGTTTAAATATACTGTTCTGTTGATATATATTTCATTGTTATAGGCTGATCATGTCATTACATTTTTCTCATTTAAAAAAAAAAAAAAAAAAAAAGCCTTTGAACTAGACGCCAAGGCAAACTTCTTTCATTCAGCCTGTAATGTGGAGCAGAAAAGCAGGTCTGTGGCACTTGCCTATTTTTACCCATATTTCTGAGGTTGAGAAGACAATAACATGTTGAGCCACGCGAGGGCCGATCCTATTTTAATTATATTGTAGCAGCCCATACCCCCGCCCCATCTGCCCCCTTTTCCGCAACCCCTTCCCTCCACAAACACACACGAAAGGGGGCATCACATTACATGCTACCGCTGCCATATAATTATACCAGAGGCCAAAACAGTTATTTTTAGGGTCAGTAAATGTTTGACTAGAGCAGCCAAGGGGTATTTCACCATAAAAATGTAACAATACAAGTTTTATAGTCCACTTTGTTAGAGGAGTTAGAGGAAACGTACTCATAGTTTTGGTGAAACAGGTATTGCGGGTTGATAGCACTCCATGTGCTAGGCCAGGTTTAATTGGGGCTTGATGAAAGGTTGCATTGATGGTATTATTTAAATCAACAGGTTTTGCAACAGGTCGGTCGAGGACACTTAAGGAACAGAAGCTGCTGCCAGAACTTTATGAGCCGTGAGAAAATAGTACAGTTTAAGACATAACTACTGTGTGGTGCACAACATCAAGCATTTGTGACGTGAGTTGTATTGTAATCTTCAGCTGTGGACACTATGTACAATAGATGTGTTAGACCATAAATATATTTGGTTAACAAGAGCCGGTGGAATGCCATGATCAGCTAAACCAGAAAAGAATAGAGGTAGGCCTGTGTGTGCCACATGTGTACCAAAACTAATCACATTTGCACCTACATATTTTCAACTTGTATCTAGGGACTTTAATATATATGTCTTAAATTGTAGTTACATCTGGGAATTGAACACATGACACCCTGTACAAGTGGATCTTATAAGTACTTTGGCTCAGAATCACCTCAGAACCCAGACTTTGCTATGAACTGGAAGAGCCAATTCCCATTAAAGTGAACCGAATCTGCTAAAACTCATAATACAGAACAGAAATATGGTTTGTAACCCATTCATCATATCTGAGGATGGGCTATTGGTGTCTGAAGAGCTAAAGGTTGTTAATAAAACACTTAAAAATGTTGGGCATAGAGATCCATCTGGTAGAATAGCTGACTCTTTACTGGGAGTTTTTCCAAAAGAACCATCAATTTAAAAAGAGTCCCTCATAGCATGACTGTGAAGAGACAATGACAGTCATTGCATTGTTTCATCATTCCAATATTTGTTTGTGTTGAACATCTGTATCCACATTTAGTCAGGCTGCCCCCAACTCCCATCTACCATTCCCTCTCATCCATAAATACATAAAGTGTCCGATTCTAAACAAACAAAAAAGATATTAAAGAGTGCTTAAACATTAAACTAGTCTTATCAATTTGCCATACATTTGTTATATATTTTTCATAAAGTTAATAACTAGCCATTGTTGCCAATATCTTTAGATCATTATTTTAACTTTTGCCAAATATCTGTCTGACAAAATAACAGATGTTGATCCAGGTTTTTTTTTCCAACAACAGTAATATGATCTGCGTGATTAGGTAATATTTAATCCAGTTAATTTATTACCCAAAACCAACATACAGTGATTGGATCAGTTCGGAAATGCCAAGAAAAAGATAGGAGCTCTGATGTGGTTACGGAGAATGCACAATGGCAACATCGTTTTAGCTGTGTGCCCTGGAGTTTGACAAATCAATCATTCATTTTCTATGGCTTCACTTGCAATGATCAATGGTGTGTCAGATTTTATAGGTACCAGGTTTTGCAAGTTTTTCAAATAGCTATTGTGCATATAACATTACACTGATGGGGAATAGACCAGTGTCTTATAAGAACGTGATACACTTCAAAGCAGACATGATTGTGCAAGTTTCCATCTACGTGTTTTAATTAGTATATCATTACACGGCTTATCATATCATTAAAGGGGCACTATGTAACTTTTCCATGGAGGGCTTGCCATCGGATTGCCCCCATTTTGCTTTGCTTTCAGGTAAGGTTAAGATATATTTTAGTGACCCCTTGTGAGAAAATTCGTCCTCTGTATTTGACCCATCCTTCAACGAGTGCGGCTGGGGCAAACTGTCAGGAGCCGGGAGCTGCTGCCGTACAACGCTCAAGGACCAGTTACCATGATCTTGAGCTAGTCTCCGTCAGGTCTGTCTTAGCTGGAGGATTTTACCTATGGTACATGTTTTGGGAAACCGAGGGGCTTAAGGAATCCAACCCAGACACAAGGAGAAACATGCAATCTCCACCCAAGGGACCAGGGAATCAAACCTGTAACTGAATAAATGCAAGATAGACAAGTTTCAGTATGGAGCAGATTAACGTAATAGAGACAAGCTGGAACACACATCAACAGAAATGTCACATAGTGCACCTTTAAGAGAAATACACTTACATAACGAGAATGTGTTAAGATTAAGATTAACCGTTTCTTCAGGCATGCTTAAACACTGTGCAACTAAACCTGATTTATATATTTTTATGACAAACTCAAGTCAAAAGCTTGCTATTCTAACCAATACTGCCAATACCAACACTCTATGACTCTTTTATAAGTAAGTATAACTTTGAAATGTGTACAGTCTCTTCTTTTTAATTCCTTTAGTACATTTACAGTATTTCTGCAAACTGACATCACATCAGGATTAAATCAAGACAAGAGGGTTTTTTTTATTACAACACTTTTACTTGTTTCGATTTGCCAACACTATACAAGAGCTTTTAGACATTAATACCTTTGTATCTTATATTTTCTTTTTTAAGCATCTTTAAGTCTGAAAGGTACACCGTATTCCTCTTACTGTATCATCTTTCAGCACATCGGACAAGACTAAACCTGGCTGCTTATTCTATTACTCACAACATATTCATCAAAGAGATATTTTAATTTGCTGCTATTTGTTAATGCAGTATTTTCATTTGCTATATGTCTAGACTTGTCCAAGATGGCGTGCAGTCCTCAGATGACTATTTCGGGCTTGGTCATGGCTATTGTTATGTTTTAGTGGTATAGGCGTGATGTCCAGCGAGCGATTAGCCCAAACGATTAGCCTATGCGGTATACGTGCTAGCTTCAAGGTGCAGTTTGCTTTGACTCATGCGCTTTTTGTGTGTGTTTCCACTGCACGCGTTCTTTCAGTGTTTGCAGAAGTCACGCTCATATCTCCTGACTGAATGAATTAAACATTTGTTATCGATTATGTTGAATTTGGGGATGTGCCAGGGACTTAATCTAATCAGAAAGTACAGATTGGCAATGGATGAGAGCCAAGAAAGTTTTACAACAATGAAAATAGGTTTTGTGTTGGAGTGTATCTTATCGGATGTTAAGTCGACGTATCAACTTGTCACGAAAACGTATTGGGGCACACTTTCTAGAAAATCTAAAGATGCAATTATTACTTTTTTATTCATGAGAGAGGTATTTGAAAACTTTTATTTGAAATGTCATTCTCCTTTTTAATCAAAGTTCTATGCGATAGTGCAGAGGTAATATCTTTTTATTTGGTAATATTTATTTCTTTGGCATTCAAAAGTAAAACTGAATGCTAATGCTAAGTTGCTGCCACAGTAACAAAAAGAATTGAAGTACAAAAGTAGTAGTTGTGATAGAAGTCTTGTAGAGATAGTCACTGTATGTAGTGAAGTGGTGAGGTCTGGTGAGGGGCCCTCCACCTGCTTCTCTCTATGTAGATATTATTGCTCTGCTTTTAATGTTCCACCATAAGGCTTTTTACTTATATCATGCATATATTCAATAAAAAGTATTCTTACTGCAAACAGGATACAGCCTCTTGGCAGATCTGACCTGTAACCTAGTCTGGTGGCATCACATGCATGAAAATTAATAAGTTCAGAGCCATACTGTGAAACATTAGGCATTCCATCTCCAGATCTTGATCAGGGTTGATTTGCATAGCAGGAAGCAGGAAGATTAGCCCATATATACATGTTCATGGAGGAAACCTGGGCACTTAGAGGAAACTGGTGGTGGCAATGGTCTTGAAAAATGACTTATTATTGATTTTTTTAATATATTTTTTTATAATTTGCCCCTAACATTATACACTTCCACAACTTTCTTTCATACAACATGGTAAGAACACGAAACTAACTTTTGAAATGCAGTTACATTTATATTACATAACCAGCTTGGGCCATACACCGCAGTGCATATAGCCTCCTCATATCGCTCTCTTTCTTACAAATGAAACTCAATCTGATTTAGCGTAAATTGTCTAAATTGTGTTAAGTTTGAACAGAGTTTGATGTAATAACGTCTATGGCACACCCTGCAGTGATTTTATATTGAGTCATACTAGCCTCTGCTGCCACTGCATCAGACCTTCTCACGTGAGTCCAGAGCATTCCACATAATAAAACATTATGACCATGACTTTTAGATTATTAGATGTGTTCATGGTGAGAAGTGGATTGTCTCCAAACATGCAAAATAGGTACAGGTCACGTCCGTAGACAGGCGACCCCACTCACAGTTAAAAAACACGTGTTTTTCAAAGTAGTTTAGATATTTAGAGATAAATATGTTTAATATCTTGGAACATTCAAAGAAAACTAATAACATCTTTATGGAGACAAGCAGGTGGTGTATCTCCTTATCTTTGGTATGAATCATAACAATTGTGTGTGCATCTGTTTCCCCTAAAGGTCTATATGACTGTGAGTGCAGAGTAAGGAGTTATTTATAGCTAAAATTCAGGAATACAAACTGGTTTTATATCAGTTCATTATTATAGGTTATTATATATAATGTAATGTAATGATAATTCAGAATTTCTTATACAATTTACCATATAATTCAATTAACAGTATTGACAATGGCTCTATGTATCATCAGTGATTAAATAGGATTGTTTAATGTGTAGTGCATTCAGGGTTGAAATGAGTTTATATCTTATGTTTATCTCTGCTGTGTTGAGAGAGCTACGTTCCTATCTCTGCTAAAAATCCTCTTTTACACAAGAACCCTATACTTGACTGCCAAATTGCCCACCGTTTAAATCTGTGAGTGTGACTGTTTAAAAGATAAATCACTGGGTTGTCTTTCACGCCTTTTAAAAACCCTGTGTTTTTCTTCTGCTAAATCTTCCATGTAACTTGAGAGGTCCGGCTCCTCCAAGCTTCAACTCTGACCCAGGTTTAGTCCTCAGTCTCTGGATCTGCCCCAGGACCTGCAGCTGGACTCTCAGGCTCTCCAGTGTTTGTAAATAGAGTGGCTAACGACTTATCTCCCAAGCTAAGTGGAGTGCAATGCATTTAATATGGAATTAGCATCGTCTATAAGCAACAAGGATCGGGCAAATAGCAACCAATTGACTGTGTGTATTAATTAACTGTATTATATATATATATATATATATATATATATAATATATATATATATATATATATATATATATATATATATATATATAGATATATATTAATATCACACAGTCAATTGGTTGCTATTTGCCCGATCCCTTGTTGCTTATAGACGATGCTAATTCCATATTAAATGCATTGCACTCCACTTAGCTTGGGAGATAAGTCGTTAGCCACTCTATTTACAAACACTGGAGAGCCTGAGAGTCCAGCTGCAGGTCCTGGGGCAGATCCAGAGACTGAGGACTAAACCTGGGTCAGAGTTGAAGCTTGGAGGAGCCGGACCTCTCAAGTTACATGGAAGATTTAGCAGAAGAAAAACACAGGGTTTTTTAAAAAGGCGTGAAAGACAACCCAGTGATTTATCTTTTAAAACAGTCACACTCACAGATTTAAACGGTGGGCAATTTGGCAGTCAAGTATAGGGTTCTTGTGTAAAAGAGGATTTTTAGCAGAGATAGGAACGTAGCTCTCTCAACACAGCAGAGATAAACATAAGATATAAACTCATTTCAACCCTGAATGCACTACACATTAAACAATCCTATTTAATCACTGATGATACATAGAGCCATTGTCAATACTGTTTAATTGAATTATATGGTAAATTGTATAAGAAATTCTGAATTATCATTACATTACATTATATATAATAACCTATAATAATGGAACTGATATAAAACCAGTTTGTATTCCTGAATTTTAGCTATAAATAACTCCTACTCTGCACTCACAGTCATATAGACCTTTAGGGGAAAACAGCATTGCACACACAATTGTTATGATTCAATACCAAAGATAAGGAGATACACCACCTGCTTGTCTCCATAAAGATGTTATTAGTTTTTCTTTGAATGTTCCAAGATATTAAACATAATTTATCTCTAAATATCTAAACTACTTTGAAAAACACGTGTTTTTTAACTGTGAGTGGGGTCGCCTGTCTACGGACGTGACCTGTACCTATTTTGCATGTTTGGAGACAATCCACTTCTCACCATGAACACATCTAATAATCTAAAAGTCATGGTCATAATGTTTTATTATGTGGAATGCTCTGGACTCACGTGAGAAGGTCTGATGCAGTGGCAGCAGAGGCTAGTATGACTCAATATAAATCACTGCAGGGTGTGCCATAGACGTTATTACATCAAACTCTGTTCAAACTTAACACAATTTAGACAATTTACGCTAAATCAGATTGAGTTTCATTTGTAAGAAAGAGAGCGATATGAGGAGGCTATATGCACTGCGGTGTATGGCCCAAGCTGGTTATGTAATATAAATGTAACTGCATTTCAAAAGTTAGTTTCGTGTTCTTACCATGTTGTATGAAAGAAAGTTGTGGAAGTGTATAATGTTAGGGGCAAATTATAAAAAAATATATTAAAAAAATCAATAATAAGTCATTTTCAAGACCAATTGCCACCACCAGTTTCCCTCTAAGTGCCCAGGTTTCCTCCATGAACATGTATATATGGGCTAATCTTCCTGCTTCCTGCTATGCAAATCAACCCTGATCAAGATCTGGAGATGGAATGCCTAATGTTTCACAGTATGGCTCTGAACTTATTAATTTTCATGCATGTGATGCCACCAGACTAGGTTACAGGTCAGATCTGCCAAGAGGCTGTATCCTGTTTGCAGTAAGAATACTTTTTATTGAATATATGCATGATATAAGTAAAAAGCCTTATGGTGGAACATTAAAAGCAGAGCAATAATATCTACATAGAGAGAAGCAGGTGGAGGGCCCCTCACCAGACCTCACCACTTCACTACATACAGTGACTATCTCTACAAGACTTCTATCACAACTACTACTTTTGTACTTCAATTCTTTTTGTTACTGTGGCAGCAACTTAGCATTAGCATTCAGTTTTACTTTTGAATGCCAAAGAATAAATATTACCAAATAAAAAGATATTACCTCTGCACTATCGCATAGAACTTTGATTAAAAAGGAGAATGACATTTCAAATAAAAGTTTTCAAATACCTCTCTCATGAATAAAAAAGTAATAATTGCATCTTTAGATTTTCTAGAAAGTGTGCCCCAATACGTTTTCGTGACAAGTTGATACGTCGACTTAACATCCGATAAGATACACTCCAACACAAAACCTATTTTCATTGTTGTAAAACTTTCTTGGCTCTCATCCATTGCCAATCTGTACTTTCTGATTAGATTAAGTCCCTGGCACATCCCCAAATTCAACATAATCGATAACAAATGTTTAATTCATTCAGTCAGGAGATATGAGCGTGACTTCTGCAAACACTGAAAGAACGCGTGCAGTGGAAACACACACAAAAAGCGCATGAGTCAAAGCAAACTGCACCTGAAGCTAGCACGTATACCGCATAGGCTAATCGTTTGGGCTAATCGCTCGGCTGGACATCACGCCTATACCACTAAAACATAACAATAGCCATGACCAAGCCCGAAATAGTCATCTGAGGACTGCACGCCATCTTGGACAAGTCTAGACATATAGCAAATGAAAATACTGCATTAACAAATAGCAGCAAATTAAAATATCTCTTTGATGAATATGTTGTGAGTAATAGAATAAGCAGCCAGGTTTTAGTCTTGTCCGATGTGCTGAAAGATGATACAGTAAGAGGAATACGGTGTACCTTTCAGACTTAAAGATGCTTAAAAAGGCAAATATAAGATACAAAGGTATTAATGTCTAAAAGCTCTTGTATAGTGTTGGCAAATCGAAACAAGTAAAAGTGTTGTAATAAAAAAACCCCTCTTGTCTTGATTTAATCCTGATGTGATGTCAGTTTGCAGAAATACTGTAAATGTACTAAAGGAATTAAAAAGAAGAGACTGTACACATTTCAAAGTTATACTTACTTATAAAAGAGTCATAGAGTGTTGGTATTGGCAGTATTGGTTAGAATAGCAAGCTTTTGACTTGAGTTTGTCATAAAAATATATAAATCAGGTTTAGTTGCACAGTGTTTAAGCATGCCTGAAGAAACGGTTAATCTTAATCTTAACACATTCTCGTTATGTAAGTGTATTCTCTTAAAGGTGCACTATGTGACATTTCTGTTGATGTGTGTTCCAGCTTGTCTCTATTACGTTAATCTGCTCCATACTGAAACTTGTCTATCTTGCATTTATTCAGTTACAGGTTTGATTCCCTGGTCCCTTGGGTGGAGATTGCATGTTTTCTCCTTGTGTCTGGGTTGGATTCCTTAAGCCCCTCGGTTTCCCAAAACATGCACCATAGGTAAAATCCTCCAGCTAAGACAGACCCTGACGGAGGACTAGCTCAAGATCATGGTAACTGGTCCTTGAAGCGTTGTACGGCAGCAGCTCCCGGCTCCTGACAGTTTGCCCCAGCCGCACTCGTTGAAGGATGGGTCAAATACAGAGGACGAATTTCTCACAAGGGGTCACTAAAATATATCTTAACCTTACCTGAAAGCAAAGCAAAATGGGGGCAAATCCGATGGCAAGCCCTCCATGGAAAAGTTACATAGTGCCCCTTTAATGATATGATAAGCCATGTAATGATATACTAATTAAAACACGTAGATGGAAACTTGCACAATCATGTCTGCTTTGAAGTGTATCACGTTCTTATAAGACACTGGTCTATTTCCCCATCAGTGTAATGTTATATGCACAATAGCTATTTGAAAAACTTGCAAAACCTGGTACCTATAAAATCTGACACACCATTGATCATTGCAAGTGAAGCCATAGAAAATGAATGATTGATTGTGTCAAACTCCAGGGCACACAGCCTAAACGATGTTGCCATTGTGCATTCTCCGTAACCACATCAGAGCTCCTATCTTTTTCTTGGCATTTCCGAACTGATCCAATCACTGTATGTTGGTTTTGGGTAATAAATTAACTGGATTAAATATTACCTAATCACGCAGATCATATTACTGTTGTTGGAAAAAAAAACCTGGATCAACATCTGTTATTTTGTCAGACAGATATTTGGGCAAAAGTTTAAAATAATGATCTAAAGATATTGGCAACAATGGCTAGTTATTAACTTTATGAAAAATATATAACAAATGTATGGCAAATTGATAAGACTAGTTTAATGTTTAAGCACTCTTTAATATCTTTTTTGTTTGTTTAGAATCGGACACTTTATGTATTTATGGATGAGAGGGAATGGTAGATGGGAGTTGGGGGGCAGCCTGACTAAATGTGGATACAGATGTTCTACACAAACAAATATTGGAATGATGAAACAATGCAATGACTGTCATTGTCTCTTCACAGTCATGCTATGAGGGACTCTTTTTAAATTGATGGTTCTTTTGGAAAAACTCCCAGTAAAGAGTCAGCTATTCTACCAGATGGATCTCTATGCCCAACATTTTTAAGTGTTTTATTAACAACCTTTAGCTCTTCAGACACCAATAGCCCATCCTCAGATATGATGAATGGGTTACAAACCATATTTCTGTTCTGTATTATGAGTTTTAGCAGATTCGGTTCACTTTAATGGGAATTGGCTCTTCCAGTTCATAGCAAAGTCTGGGTTCTGAGGTGATTCTGAGCCAAAGTACTTATAAGATCCACTTGTACAGGGTGTCATGTGTTCAATTCCCAGATGTAACTACAATTTAAGACATATATATTAAAGTCCCTAGATACAAGTTGAAAATATGTAGGTGCAAATGTGATTAGTTTTGGTACACATGTGGCACACACAGGGCCTACCTCTATTCTTTTCTGGTTTAGCTGATCATGGCATTCCACCGGCTCTTGTTAACCAAATATATTTATGGTCTAACACATCTATTGTAACATAGTGTCCACAGCTGAAGATACAATACAACTCACGTCACAAATGCTTGATGTTGTGCACCCACACAGTAGTTATGTCTTAAACTGTACTATTTTCTCACGGCTCATAAAGTTCTGGCAGCAGCTTCTGTTCCTTAAGTGTCCTCGACCGGACCTGTTGCAAAACCTGTTGATTTAAATAATACCATCAATGCAACCTTTCATCAAGCCCCAATTAAACCTGGCCTAGCACATGGAGTGCTATCAACCCGCAATACCTGTTTCACCCAAACTATGAGTACGTTTCCTCTAACTCCTCTAACAAAGTGGACTATAAAACTTGTATTGTTACATTTTTATGGTGAAATACCCCTTGGCTGCTCTAGTCAAACATTTACTGACCCTAAAAATAACTGTTTTGGCCTCTGGTATAATTATATGGCAAGCGGTAGCATGTAATGTGATGCCCCCTTTCGTGTGTGTTTGTGGAGGGAAGGGGTTGCGGAAAAGGGGGCAGATGGGGCGGGGGTATGGGCTGCTACAATATAATTAAAATAGGATCGGCCCTCGCGTGGCTCAACATGTTATTGTCTTCTCAACCTCAGAAATATGGGTAAAAATAGGCAAGTGCCACAGACCTGCTTTTCTGCTCCACATTACAGGCTGAATGAAAGAAGTTTGCCTTGGCGTCTATTTCAAAGGTTTTTTTTTTTTTTTTTTTTTAAATGAGAAAAATGTAATGACATGATCAGCCTATAACAATGAAATATATATCAACAGAACAGTATATTTAAACAATACAAATCTAAGGTACACCCATAATTAAGTAAAATGTAACTCTTTACATATATTCTTCTCATATGTTTTATAAATTAAGGGATGATTACTGTGAGAAAAGAAGCATCACAGCTGAGCAATTACTGACACCATAACCAAAGAACAGTTAAGCCCTTTATTTTCTTCTTTCTGTCTATTTCCTCATATTATCATATTTATTAAAGAAGACATATTGTATTTGTGTCTGCTATATAGTTATAATCTTTGACACCCAGTGATTATTGTTTTTATTTGGGCATGTTATTGCGTGATTGCTCTAAAATTACTTAATAAAAGAAACTTGTCTGCTGACTTCGGCTTTAGAAAACAGTAGGGGCTGACGTCGTCGTAAACGTCATCATAAAAAGAGACATGCAGTTCCCAGTATCTTCTCTGGATAGCTGCAGATCACGCTAGCGAGACACGTGTGAGCCACAAATTGGTACAAATCTTTGTTTTTTTTCATTTGTACCAAAATGAATACGCAACACTCTCGAATCCTACACGTATCACTGATTATTGGAGAACAAAGTAAGTACAGAGCAGTAGGTGTGTACAAATGGAAATGGAGGTTGATCGGAGAAATTACGTCTTGAATATAGGACTATAAATGATTAGTAATAAAAAATAGGCCAGACAGGCAGGGTTCCTCAAAAGCAATGGTGATTATTAGCTACAGTATTCATAATAATAATAATAATTTACAATGCGTTTTACCATAATTACCAGATCTGTCATTATTCATTCCCATAATTGCTGAAAATAAATGAGTTTGGTAACCATAGCTGCCCTGGTTTGACCAAAACATGCCCCAATTTGTGTCAATGGCCTCTTCAAACCCAGAAAAAAAAGATTTGGCCAGATAAAGAGTTGAACCAACAGCCTGCTTTATGAGGCAAAATCATGAGTAGACGACTAACATTTTAGGAAACTTTCTACTGCAACGGACTAAATACCACCACCCACAATGTCCTGCTTATCCCAGTAGTATGTATATATCCGGTGTAAAACTGTCAGCTCAATAAATCTCCTCCCCCCTTCAGGTAAAGCGCTGATGTTGGTCCCTCTTTAAGCCCCCTCATCCCTCATCCCTCTCTCTTCTCTCTCCCTCTTCTCTCATCTTTCTGTCTCGCCTCTCTCTGTCACTCCTCTTCTCCTCTCTCTCTATTTCCCTCGTCTTCTTTCTCTGTTTCCCTCTGTCTCCATATCTCATCTTTTTCTCTCTCTCACCCTTTCGTCTTTCTCTCCTCTCTCTCTCTTTCTGTACCCCTTTCTTCCTCTGTCTCCACTCCCCCCCACCACTCTCTTTTTCTCCCCTTTCTTTCTCTCTCCATCCTCTTTCTCCAGCCGCTCACTCCCTCTCATTTTCTTGCCCTCTCTCCCTCTCCCTCTTCCTCTCCTCTTTATCTCCTCACTCCTTCTCTCTCCTTCTCTTGCTCCTTCTCTCTCTTTCTCTTCCTCCTGTCTATCTCCCCTTCCCTCCACTCCACACTAACTTATGCAACTCCTTCATCCTAAAGGTATTTTATTGAAGTGGTCTCCTATTTGCCCTCACATTAAAGTCCAGAGGAATTCGTCCCGCGGTTTGCAGAGGTTGTTTTGATGTGTATTCAAAAAGCCCCATTCACAGCTCGGCTCAGTCAATGGCTTCATTTGTCCATAGAGTAAACATACACAGCAGAGGCCCTTCAAATATGGCCTTTTCAAAATGCCACGGCCTCCTCTGCGCGCTCAATCTTATGTGACAATGAACAAATTCCTATTGAAAAGCACTTACTGTGTGATAGCCGGAGTGCACCTGAGTAAAGGAATGAGCCAGTTAAACAAAGAAAGCCTTGAACTGTACGCGTGACAACCGCACTTACCGCCAAGCAAATACGGCTCATTTGTCAAAAACACACTCGGAGATTTTAACAAAATAAAGACATTGATTTCTATGGTGATGAGATAAATAAACGTGTTACTTAAAATGGTTCTTTTCTTTTAAGTGCATATGAGAGTTCATTATTCTTTGGTAAAGGTTCAATCTGCCTTCAGTTTGAAGCTATTCATTAATTATTCTATTTGTCAGAGGCATTTGTTTACTTGCTTTACATGTTTACTACTTTCTGTGGCCTTCCTCAAAAGTGTCATGTGATAGTATAGTATATGACTTGTCTTGTAGACTGCTTTACATGGTTTTGACAGACAGAAGCTTATGCCCCGTACTGTGTGACGTCTCCAGGACTGCACTACATGTGTGGTGAGGTGTAGGGTCCCTCTTCACCATTTATGCTCCTTGGACCTCGTTTTCGATGGACTCACTGATCCAGCACGGGTATTTGTTGCTTTCAGCACGGATGACCCTGGCATTACTCCAGTCCATGATGTGATTTTGTCTCGTGTCTTGCAAGAGACAATAATCATGAAGCTCAAATCATTGCATTATGGTGGCCTATGTAATGTAAGGTGCAGGGTCGCTGCTTCCATGGAGATGTCATGGTTTTGCCTGGAATGTTGCACTGTATGTCTTCTCCACAGGTCAGGTCAGATCTGTGGAGAGGTGACCCCACTCACATTATGAATGAAGGTATAACATCTTTATAGAGATAAATTGGCAGATTCTCTATTAGAAAAGTTACATAGTGCATCTTTAATATAGGGGCTAGCTTAAGAACAATTGAGAATTAGTCAGGACAGTTAATGTTAATTATAGCTGTTGGCACTGTATGAGTTGGTGTCGAAACCGAAAATCCCTAATATATACAGGTTTATCCACCAACCTCCAAAACCTGTTTGAAATTGACCCAAAATAAAGCTCTCCATGTATAGTATCTATAGCAACAACGACGCAAGTGCTGATTCTTGAACAAGCTGTAACATATTCTAATCCTCCATAAGACAAAACAACCAGCATTCTAAAAATACGCTGCATGCCTTTGACAGCCTGCCTGCTAGTGAGCAAATCAAAACATTGCAGCGTATCGGAGCGCCACAGGTTCTCACCATGCTTCTATGAGTCATACACAAACAGAGGGTATCCCAAGATGCATTGGGGCACGCAGCCTGACACTCCCAGGGACGAAGTGATGGATGTCTGTCGCCTCGGAGACTTGGATTAGTCAACATTGTGGATTGCTACAAAAATGTAGGCTATGAAGTGAGCAGCGATGAGAGCTTGAATAAACTTAAGCACTTGAATAAGTAAGCCATTACTACAAGTAAAAGTGTTTGACAGATATCAACATTAATAGTATTGCAGTCAGCTGTATGTTTTAATAATGTTACCAGAATCCTTTTATTGGCTGTCATAATTGCGATTACAAGTTAACCAAACTATACTTAATAGTTTAATCAGTGATTTTGTGAGTTTGGACGAAGTATTTATCTGGAAGTGACATCATATCTGTCTGAAGAGAACTGAAGATGATATAATTATAATCTCTTTGCAGGCAAATGTTTTTGAAAAACAAAACATTAACTGATTTGGCCCTTGGCTAACTTGCCTAATATCTGTTCATTTTGCACCACCATAGAAAAGGCTTGGCGATCCCTGTCCTTAATCACAATGAGCTTATCCAAACAGATTCTGCTGAAGAGGATCTTGGACCAACCCCTTAACAAGTTGCCCCCAGCAAAATTTGAAGTATGGGTCAAATGCAAAGAACAAAATGACCTGGAGGACAATAAAAAATGCATTGCTTTAATCCTGTTGCAGGTTAGCTTGCAGCATACAATATAAACATAACATCGGTAACATAGAACTATATATTTATACATACTTTTTGGTTTTGAACTGCAGTAAAAACATTGACTATGAAATGTGAAAAGCGTTGACTGAAAGTTTCCACAGTAAAGTTACCATAAACACAATGCAATATTTGTATGACTACTATCTTGGGCATGTACTCCAACCATTTGTTCCAAAGCTGATACTACGCACAGACGCTGCCAACAACATTTGTGGGTACTGTCCTCGCTTCACCTGCAACAAATGAAAACATCCTTGAACACAGAGAGAGATGTTGACTCAATATTTAACAGTATACTTCCTTCTCACTGCCTTGAGTCTATGTACAAATGGCTACAAGGAAAAACACTACACAAGAAGAAATACTGTATCATTACATATACCATTCAACACCAAGTAAATAAACAAGCATCTGAGCATTGCATCTGCACGTAGAACAGGTGAAGAGTTATATTCACAAAACTCTAAACTAAGCGAGTTGTATAATAGATATCATATAGAAGTTGGACATTTAGTTAAAGACCATGGTACGGGATCTTGGGGATACACTGGTTTACGTTGCACCCTTGCACAAGCTATAAGATCAAAATTACTATTCTGGTTGTCTCTACTTACATTGCTGTCTATGGAATGACAAGCAGTAGTGCAATGTTATTATTATGTTTTATTGTCATTTGAAACTATAATAAGTATGTTTATGTTCCTGTCTTTTGTGCAATATTCAAATTAGTTCTGACATGTTTGAATTTCTGACGGCATCTGTAAAAATACTACCTGAAGTACTTTAATTCACTTCTTTAGGGGAACGCCAGATTTACTTCCTGCTATTCTAATACTCTTTTTCCATTGCCTTTTGTTCTTAAACACGCCATACGTAACTTTACTAGTGATGTGGGATCTGCTACCTGCTTGTCTCCATGGATATGTTATTGTTTTGTCTGGAAAAGTTACACAGCGCACCTTTACCTTTTTAATAACATAACACACGTAAGCCACACCAGAAAACAAATACAGTTGTAATTAACTTGGAATGACACGTTTGAAGAACTCGCTGTCCAAACTACACAAAAAACACGTGTATAATTTAATGTGATAATTGGAAGCTTTCACTAGTCACTACCCTGTTGTTGTTACATAACTAATGTCTGACGCTGATTGACAACAGTAAAAGTTGTCCAACCTGTGCACTCATAGTAAGACATGGACAATCAAACGCATTCACCCACACGGAAACTGACATTTAGAAAAGGTCAAAATGTATTACATAATTCAATTAAATACACATTAACCGCATGTGGTTCACTTTAAGTTAATGGCATGAATGAGGGAAAAATACTTAATTTACTGAAGTCATGTTTGTGAGTGTATCTCATAAAATCGAAACAGAATTTATAATTGCTGTTTGTAAGGTCTTTTCTGCGCGGTTCACACCACTTTAATGACTATATTTGGTGATGTTTTGATTGTTCAGAGTTCTTGTAATTATCATGATGAGCCTTAACCTATTCAAAGGCATTTGATGTCACAGGTTTATAAATTGTGGTATTTTAATTATTTGACTTTGATCCAAACCGGCTTATGAGACAGGAACAAATGCTTCTTTCTTATTATTATTAGTTTTATTGCCAACTTTAATTGCCTGTGAATCATAGCAGTGGATACAGAAACATTTTAGCTGCAAAGAGATGTACCTGAATCAATTTTAGATTTTTGTTTTTATTTTTTATTTTTTACATTACTCTTGCAAGTTTGTATAAATTCATTTTCAAGACACTCAAAGCACTTTACATCAAGGAACCACTCACCCATTCACACACACATTCATACACACATTCATACAGTGTACGCAGACGTAGCATGCTCTTACTGCCTCTAAAACAAACCTGGAGTTGTGCTTTGTTTCATTCACCCATGTTTGAGTAACCCTTTATTATTAGTCTGTCCACATCTCCAAAGATCAGAATGCTTTGTTCCACCTTGTGATGTCATGAAGCGGTACTCTTCACATTAACAGCTACATTTTTGTTTTGTAGAAAATTCCAGGGCTAAATTTATCAAAATGATTCTAGGTGATTGGAGTTTAAAAACACAATGAAGCACGTCCTGACATCAAGGTGTTTTCTGTTTGAATGAAGAAGTCAACCTAAATATCCAGGGTTTGTGTGTTAAACATGTGTGAATGAAACAAAACACAACTCGAATGAGGAATGAGGAAACAACATTATTATTATAACTTCCATCCGAAAATAGCCTAATATCGGCTCTTTAAATGTCTTATTGGGCTATTTATTTTTTATTGTCTATTTTTATTTTGTTAATTTATTTTATTCATCAACGATTGCTTATTAATACAGCAGCAGATGCATTTGAACAGTCCCCATGTGTTTGAGGAAGCAGGTGAGTAGCCCGGTGGCAATGGGCCATGAGATTGAGCAAAGATAACATTGATAGCACCGACATCAGGTCATTGAACTTGCACAAAGATACTGAAGATCCCAAATTTGTACTTATAATTTACAATTTGTTAATACTGGCTGTGATGGTGTTGGAAATCATAAGCACATTAGATCTTTTTTTCCCCCCCCCTATTGTCCTACTTTTGTACCTTGCATTGTCTAGAGCTAACCCCTGTGCAAAAATCATGTAAATTGCAGGGAAGGGTGGGTTAGCATGCTATAATTTCAATGGGATATGTGTGCTTAAATTAGACAGCGGCGCGGTTTGGGGGGGCCATGTTGTGCTATGGCGACCAGGCTTTCCACTGGTCTGCTGTTGTGATGTGGCCCTAACCCTGACCATAATGGACCAAGTTTCACTGCCGGAAGAAAATTATAGCCCCTTAGGAATGTACAAGTTATTATTTTTCCTACTTCTTCCTCTGAAAAAGACGGAGATTTTGAAGTTGCGGTGAGAAGTGTGCTGCAAAATGAATGGTCTTTGTGTCGTTTTATGTATCAGGCCATTAAGAGACAGAGCAGATGCGAAATTGCAGATAGATTACACAATTAAGATTAACACATTTGGATAATGTCTTCCTCTGTAACGCCCACACCGCTAATTAAATATCCAGTGTTTATTAGCAGCGCACAACCGCAAGTGATTAGTGTTGCAGATAAAATACAACTATTATATTTTGCAATTTTGAGCACTTTTCACATTCAAGTCAATACAATATTTTGTTTTGAATTGTCAATTTCTATGGCAACTGCTTATTTGTCATGACTTAATTAGGGGGCTGTTCAACTGTTGGAAAAATGACTGCCAATCTGCGCCGATAGCTTTCTCTTCAAACACCACAAATCATTCACACATCACATTTATTAATTAATTAATTCATAGGCAAGGTGGGAGAAGAGTCTTGCCCATGGACACAACAACAGTATACATTGAGCAGAAGTTTAACAGCTGACATATGGGTTTGGGGGTGTATAGTTTAACCACTGAGCCACTGCTTCAACAACTCCACCATATGCCTAAAGTACACACACATACATTTTCTCATATACTGCTGACAATAGGCTCTGTGCACAATAGCGCTCAGCAACCTCACTACTTCCTGTTCAATAGTATCTGCATGAGGTTTTATATAGTCACGCAGGAATGAATGAAAGATTTAAAGATAAGACAGAACAGGGAGCTGTGGGTGGATGTCATTGACAACATGATAAACACTACACAAATAAAATGAACTTCACTGGAGGACACTTGGATGTTTGTGTATCAATAATCCTATATATATAAATAATTGGGGAGTCTTTGTTTTAAATGCATATGACAGTTTGAATTGACTTTCAAATGGAGTCCAGGCCTAAAGACTTTCTCACACAAGTGTCTAACAATAACACTGTAACACATCATCCAGAGTTGAAATCATACGTAGAAAATATCCCAGTCCAAACCAACCTGTGCAAAAATGACTCACATAACCGCCTCAAATTGCTCGATATATATGGCCCTGGTTGTTGGGGTGAAGTTAATGGGGTCTGTATAAGACGGCTAAATAGCATTACCGCATGGAGGGTCAACACTAAAACGCACACAGCCAAACCAGTGCGACCAGCGTCTGTTAAAGTGATGTAGACAGTGGTTGAAAACAGAGCTCTGGAAAAGACTGGACAGCTCACTAACAGGTGGCAGAGGAGAAGATGTGGTTTTATACTAAAAAGGTCATTAGGATTTAGGTCAAAACAATTACAAATGTTGACATGGAAAGCTTAGTCAGAGTGAGCCATTAAGTTATTTAACGTTTTGTGCAGTGTGGTCCAGTTTATTTTGGCTACTTCTTCAGTCATAGTCAACTCTTGTTCTGTTTCTAACCCTTATACATGCAGCAACAGTCCATTTTGTTTGTCTGAAATTCTACTTTTCTATTTGTTTACATCATTTAAAACACTTATAAATAGACAAACTTCTTATCCAAACTTCTTGTTACTTCTTTATGCAAACTCTACATGAACACAATGAGGTTTTGGGAGACTTTTGAAGATCAGGATCAGTGAGATTAGCACAAACTGCATTGATGTCTGGGTAGTGGTATCCTGTATGATCGTATACCTGCTGTAGAGGATGAAAAGGCAACAGTCCCAGCCCTGGGTTCATCATTCATCGCTCTTCACCCAATTGACTCTTCTTCACCTCACCTGACCTCACCTGTCCTGTCAGCTATGGGACAGACAGAGTGAAGTCAAAGGGGGACAAAGGACGCCTCTCTTCAAACAGGTGATACAACTGTTGTACCGGCAAAACTGGACCAGAATTTCCAACAACATCCATGTAGATTAATACAACCCTAAAATATGCAGACATTACAAATCAATCATGTGACTATTTATTCATGTTTATTTTTCATATTTTACAGCTTGAAATAAGATGTTAAAGATGTATTATGGAACTTTTAGTGTGCTGCTCACTTTTAGTTTGCTGCTCACGTGTCTCCATAAATATGTCATTATTTTGTATTTTTCTAAAGTATGGCTTTAAACTTAAACTAGGAATTTCTTTTCTATGAACAACATGCATTGTTGCTGCATTCTCCAAAGCTCTGAGTTGTAATTTGGCCTGATGCCATCGTCTGCTTGTGTCTGCAGAAAATTCTAAGAAAAGCAATGACACCTTTACCTGGAGATAAGTAAGCCGCACTTCACCCAAAACCTTTTTAGAGTTCCCTGTCATCAAATAGCCTTTTATCTCATTAAAACTGCATTGAAGTTATAGGGGTGACTCACAGTGGAAATATTTCTTGGCTGAGGCTTTTTGGAGTAATAATGACCCAATTTTATATTCACAATGATCTTGAATGCAAGAGGGATTTACAAATGTCAACTTTTTTACACCAATCACTATCAAAACACAATCTTCTTGTTGCATTAAGTCTGTAAACATTAAAGTGAACGCCTGTCCTTTTGTTTTGATAAGTTTTTCCATCACAGCAGAGGATTAAGCACAAGATTCACCACAAACACATCTTGTTGAAACAGTGAGACATATTGGTGTCAGCGTCTGATTGGATTAGAATAGATCAACATAGTCACTTGTTATCATTTGACAACAGGTAAAACCAAGAGGTTTTAAGTGGTGTGTGTTTATTATTGGTATTGGGCCCAGTGCAATTTGACTGTTGATAGAAGCCAACTTCTATGAAAATATTGCAACAGTGCAGAAAAACCTAAGAATTAAAAGTGGGTCTCGGAAAAAGTAGTAGAGTATTGTTTTCATTTTCTAGAACTTCTATATTGTATTGTATGTTGTAAAACTATCCTGTATCTATTTACATCATTGCATTACATAACTTTTCTTGCATCAAAATATGAGCATAGCAAAAAAAAAGGCTACAGTGGCTAAGGCTAACAGTGATAGTCATCAGATTTTAACAGTTGAGTTTAAAAAGCTAAGCTAAGTTGGGGCCAAAAT